>NC_141154.1:15272656-16472656 GCF_053477565.2 Lygodium microphyllum | reverse complement strand
GAAAATGTCCAATTAACCTAAGGTGCATGCATAAATCCAAGAAGGGTCGATAAAGGGCACAAAGGAGAATAGGTTGCCCAACTTTTGGTGGAAACCATGACCCAAACCCTACATCTAAAAATCAAAAAGTGAATGGTAGAGCTTATTCTTGTGTGTGCAATCTTAAGAGAGAGAGGCATCTCTTAGTTCTAGTGTATCCTCTTGGGGGGGGAGGAGAGAGAGAATGCACATATGTGAGTGTCTGTATGTGTGGATGAGTGAGGGCCTAGTGGAAGAAGCTTTTCTCTATGTCCACCATTTCCTTCTTCTTCTCTTCATTCCCCTCATCATGGGGAATTTCTCGAGCAATATGGAAGCTATGGAGTAGTGATTTCACTCAAGGAGGCACCATTCAAATCATGGAGCCATTTTTCAAACCTTTTGAGTCTCACCAATAACACTTGAGGTAAGAAGGTGAGCTGGCTTCAACTCATTAGTAATCTTGCAAATTCTTGCTTTTGGGGATTGAAAGGAGAGCGTATAGTTAGTCAGAGAGAGTGTGTAGATAGCTATATGAGAGATCACAACTTCAAGGTAGTTCGTAGCTCCTAAAACAAGGAGTTTCATCCAAAGTCCCATCATTGTGCTTGTGAGACACCACATTTTGGTTCTATTGCCTTGATGCCATATGAAATCAACCATCGAGGTCCTCACTCACTTGCTAAGTAATAGAATAGGAGCATGTTGTTCGAAATGGTTCATGGGTAAAATAGGAAGAGAAGGTTGAGAGGGTGATCCATTGTTTTTGTGATTATTTTGATGTGGATTAAGCTAACGTAGGTGTGAGGAAAAGAAATAGCCAAAAACAAACTCAGTAACATTAGAAAACCATTAAAATGTGATTTTTAAGGTCTCTATTTTAGATTTACACTCATCTACAATTAGTCACAATGATATGGATGATAAGAGGTACATAGACACCATTGGAAAGAGAGAGAGGTTGAGCATAGTTGTAGAAAGAAAGAGAAAAGTATGATTGCTAGTTGTATAGTGGATTTATGAAGAAAATATCAATTAATTATGTCTTTTTAATTGTATCAAAAGCTCTAGGAAAAGCAAGGTGCCTATATTTTGGATGTTTAGGGTATTAATCATGGTGCAAGGCTATCTAACAAAAAAGGCACCTATAGAAATAGGGAACAAGAGATTAATTCAGTGGTCTTTATTCTTTGATGAGCTGAACATCACTTTTGAATATATTCGTGGGAAAGGTAATGTATTTGTTGACCTACTTTCTAGAAAGCCAAACACCTCCACCAACTAAAGTACTACAAATATTCATTCTTATCTTTCACTCCACTTCTGAAGTATGATCTACTCATACTGCACTCTTATAACATACTCCTTGTAACTCTCTATAAAGAGCTTAACTCTCTCATTGTAACCAAGCAAAAGGCATGCAATTAAGCAAGTTTCCATTTACTCTCGGCACCTTTTCTATGTTTACGGTTCATTTTTCCCTCTTTGCTTTGCTTTTGTGCCTTTGCTAGGCTTCCTCTATGTGTTGGTATATTTATACATTTGGATACATGTATGTACTATATGTGTATGCATACATGTATGTTTATGTGTGGAGAGAGAGAGAGAGAGAGAGAGAGAGAGAGAGAGAGAGAGAGAGAGAGAGAGAGAGAGAGAGAGAGAGAGAGAGAATTGAATGGGACTAGTTCTAGCACACCTTAAGCAAACTTATACCCCTATTTTGAATATGTTTGAAAGGAGCCTACTAGCAAGAGACCAAACAAAGGTTTTCATGTACCCAAGCTAGAAGAGAGAGAGAGAGTGTGTGTGTGTGTGTGAGAGAGTGAGAGTGAGAGTGAGTGAGTGAGTGAGTGAGTGAGTGTGTGTGTGTCCATGTTAACCTCCTTATATAAGAATCCAAAAAATCAAGAATATTTAGGCATAACTACTAGAAGATCTTCCAATGATGCATTTTTTAGCCTTGTCAATATTATTTTTTAAACATGCATAATGTTTCAAGGACATTATGTTTTCAATTATATTTTTTGAACAAGAGTCAGGCTGACTCCCATACAAATTGGAACTCAATAGGTGAGTGTCTTGCAATGGCTATGGGGTTATAGCCATAGAGATTTAGTATGAAAATGTCCAATTAACCCAACATTCATGCATGAATCCAAGTGGGACTGATAAAAGACCAACAAGGAGGATAGAGTACCCAACTATTGGTGGAAACCTTGACCTAAACCTACATATAAAATTTAAAAAGTGAATGGAAGAGCTCATTGTTGTGTGAGCAATGTTGAGAGAGAGCCATCTCTTTGTTCTAGCTTATCCTCTTTTGCACTAATGGAGAGAGAGAGAGAGAGAGAGAGAGAGAGAGAGAGAGAGAGAGAGAGAGAGAGAAGAAAGAAAGAAAGTTATATTAACGTCTACAACAAGCCAAGTTGGCCTATGAGACCAAAATGTTGCATACAAAATGTCTGGGAGATTTCAAAAGTCCCAGTGAAGCTAACGTTTATGCTATGTTGAACTAAATTGAGTAGGTACAAAATGATATCTAGACTAGATACAATCTAGAGGTACTCCCAGTGCAGTGTGGAACTACTCCTGGGGTGTTCATCCTAGGATGTCCTGCATGGGTTGGCGGTCTAGCATGGAGAGACTAAAGCGGCGGGGCAGGGCCCTCCAATGGCGGCGTAGTATCCCTTGTATCTTCAGCATGTGTCTTCTGCGGGGACGGGGGCCGGTGGGGCGTGGGTGCCGGGCTTTACCTCTTGCGGAGAGGGAGAGAGAGAGAGAGAGAGAGAGAGAGAGAGAGAGAGAGAGAGAGAGAGAGAGAGAGAGAGAGAGAGAGAGAGAGAGAGAGAGAGAGAGAGAGAGAGAGAGAGAGAGAGAGAGAGAGTGCACGTGTGCATGTCTGTGTATATGTGTTAAGGTATTTGTGGGTGAGTGAGGGACCAATTGAAGAAGCTTTTGTCCACCTACACCTTCTTCTCCTCCTCTTCATTCCCCTCACCATGGAGAATTCTTGGAGCAATCTAGAGGTTATGGAGTAGTGATTTCACTCAAGGAGACACCGTTGGAATCATGGAGCTATTTTCAAACCTCTTCAGTCTTGACTACAACTCTTGAGGTAAGAAGGTGAGCTCGCTTGTAGCTCTTGAAATAAGAGAAGTTTCATCTAAAGTCCCACCCTTATGCTTGTGGGATACGACATTTTGGTCTTGTTGTGACACTAGATGAAATTGACGATTAGTCTCACTCTCTTGCCATGCAACAAAATAGGAGGTTGCACTCCAAAACAACCCATGGGTAGCATAGGAAGAGAGGGTATTTATCCACGATTTTTGTGGTTATTTTGATGTGAATTATGCTAAGGAAGGCTTGAGGAAAAGAAACCTTGAAAAAACAAACTCAAAAACCATTAGAAAACAATAAAAACGTGATTCTCTAGGTCTCTATTTTAGATTTACCCTCAAGACTCATTGTGATATGGATAGTGAGAGGCACATAGACATTGACACGCAAGAGCAAAAGAAGTGGAGTGCATCAGTAGAAAGAAATAAAAAAGCATGGTTGTTGGTTGGTCAGTGGACTTGTGAAGAAAATATCAATCAATCATGTCTTATTTTTTGTGTCAAAAGTATTAGGAAAAGTAGGGTAGCCATATTTTGGATGTTCATGGTATTAAATTGTAAAGAAAAGCACTATTGCTTTTTGTGTTATATTATGGAAGGGAATATAGAGCAAAGGCAACTTGTTTCCAATGTACATCCAATTCGACCATGGTCCCTTGAACTGCAACCAACTTAGTAGCTTGACCATTTGAGCACTTAGACCGCCACAAACCTAGGCAAGCTCAACCATTTAGATCATGTTTCTCTCAAACATTCAACTCTCCACCTATGGCACTTGATGTTATGGGTATGGGCAAAGGTCATGCTTGGGTGAATGGCACAAGTCTTGGTCACTATTGACTCAACTTGTCTTCAAGCATGGGATGTTATGTTAAATGGGACTATCAAGGCAAATATGACCCAACTAAGTGCATTGAGAACTATGGCCAATGTTGAATGGACAGCCAAATCAATGCAAGGCATCAAGCATAATAATGCATATATAGGCCAACCACCTCAATCCCAAATGAAAGACTTGGGCCATGGAGGTGAGACATGCTCTCTTCCAAGGACTGGAGCATGAAGGCCTATACTAACCACTTGCAACCACACCCTCAATCATAGTCTTTATTTTTCATTCTTTTCCAAGCCAAAACCCATCCATCCTCAGTGTTGCTATTGTTGTATTACTTCAATGACTCGTGTAAACAATAAATTTCTTGTTACGTTTACATTATGTAGAGAAAAAGAAAGAAAGGAGTAGAGAATGTAGTTCCTACACTCAAATCACAAGGGTTGCAGCCTCATGTGGTTTGAATGTAAACCCACACTCCAAAAACTCCACTCCCCATATGGTCTAAGGAGGGTAGAAATTCCATATTCTTGTTTATTATTTAGCAAGCATCTCAAGCTCTCACTATTTCTCCACACTCTCTCTTTCTCCACTCTAAAAATGTAGGCTACATCCTCGTTTAAAGGATGCATGGCTTGAAACTACATCGACAACATGTTGTTGTTTTTATTTTTTAAAAACTAACTCTTTTTTTATGTATGTACATACATACATGTGTGTGTGTGTGTGTGTGTGTGTGTGTGTGTGTGTGTGTGTGTGTGTGTGTGTGTGTGTGTGTGTGTGTGTGTGTGTGTGTGTGTGTGTGTGTGTGTGTGTGTGTGTGTGTGTGTGTGTGTGTGTGTGTGTGTGTGTGTGTGTGTGTGTGTGTGTGTGTGTGTGTGTGTGTGTGTGTGTGTGTGTGTGTGTGTGTGTGTGTGTGTGTGTGTGTGTGTGTGTGTGTGTGTGTGTGTGTGTGTGTGTGTGTGTGTGTGTGGAGAGAGAGAGAGAGAGAGCAGCTTCAAAGATTCTAGGCAGATCCCTAGCGAAACACCTTCTAGCTACTTGTAGGCAGGCAACACCATGATAAGGTTTAACAACCAATATCTCCATGCCATATTGTCCTTCTTCACTTTTAGTTGCGTGTAGACCACGTGCACCCTTAATTCCAAATGATGGCCAATATGAACCAACTAGTTTTGGCACAGCTTAAGCAACATAAACCTTTGATTTCAATATTGTTTGAAAGGATTCTACTAGCTAGAGACCAAATGAAGGTTTATATGTGCCCAAGTTGAGAGAGAGAGAGAGAGAGAGGGAGGGAGGGAGGGAGGGAGAGAGAGAGAGAGAGAGAGAGAGAGAGAGAGAGAGAGAGAGAGAGAGAGAGAGAGAGAGAGAGAGAGAGAGAGAGAGAGAGAGAGTGTGTGTGTGTGTGTGTGTGTGTGTGTGTGTGCACGCGCGCGCATGTGTTAACCTCCTTTCAAGAATTCACAAAATCAACATTATGAAGGCACAAGTGCTCGAAGCTCCTTCAAGGATGTATTAATTTTTTAGCCTTGTCAAGATTAGTTTTTAAACATACATAATATTTCAAGGACATTATGCTTTCAATTATTTTTTGTGAAAGAGAGTAGGGCTCACTCCCATACAAATTGTAACTCAATAGGGGAATGGCTGGCAATGGTTGTGAGGTTATAGCCATAGAGATTTAACAGAAAAATGTCCAATTAACCCAAGATACATGCATAAACCCAAGGGGGATTGATAAAAGACCAAAAAGGACAATAGGATGCCCAACTTTTAGTGGAAACCTTGACCCAAACTCTATGTATAAAAGTAAAAAAGTAAATGGAAGAGCTCATTCTTATGTGTGCAATCTTGAGAGGCACACATCTCTTAGTTCTAGCTTATCCTGTTTTGCACTAGTGGAGAGAGAGAGAGATAGAATGCATGAGTGCATGTGTGTGTGTGTGTTGTGTGTGCGTGGGTGAGTGAGGGACCAATGGGAGAAGCTTTTCTCTAGCTACACCTCCTCCTCCTTCTTCTTCTTTGCATTCCCCTCACAAATGTAGAATTCCTAGAGCAATATGGAGACTTTGAAGTAGCGATTTCACTCAAAAAGGCACCATTTGAATCATGAAGTCATTTTCAAATCTTTGGAGTCTTGCATTAGGAGAATATGGACTCAAAAGGAGCCTCATAAGACATTGATTAGGAATCCTTAATCTTGGATTAGTTGCTCTTCAATAGTCATCATTGCATGCCTTTTTGTTCCCTAGTGTGAGCAGATTTTAGAGCCCGGAGGCTGTAAAAGACCAAATTTTTATGCAAAATGAAATGGTTGTGGATCAGTGAGTTGGAGTTTTCCTAGATGGAGTTCGATGCCAAGAACCCAATGCAAGTCTCGGTTCATTGATCGAAGTCCATTTGACCTCCCATTTAATCCCCACAAGGTTTCACATTATAAAGCAAGTATATGATTCTGGAGCTAGAAAGTGTGTCATGATGGTCACTTTATGGATTTCGATGTCATAAAGGTAACCGTCTAGATGAATCTCGAATCTAAGCCCATTTGCCTCTCCAAAAGTGAAAAAACCACTTCTTTCGTAGTGTAAAATCTCCAAATTGAACTGGTTTTTTTGTGGTTAAGATTAAGCTTTAGTTAGTAGGATAAATGAAAAGACATACCATTTCATGAAACGTGGGGAGGAGGGGGGTGCTTTTTTTTGCGCTCCCAAATCTTCAAAATTTTATGATTTTTCTGATCATCATCATCAAAAGAGTGTTCTTGGTAGTAGGCTCCATCAATTCCTCACTCGACATCACTTCAAAAATGATTGCATTTTATGCATTCTACATCAAGATCTCATTTTAGTCATTCTCTCCTCTCTCCCCTTTCCTGTTGCGATTTATTCTCATGGATCAATGTAAAAGAGGGGGATAGGCTAAGATGGATGTTTTTGGTCAAATGATGATGTGAGAGTGGAAAGAGACATCAATTGGAGTTGGATGAATCATCAGCAGCTGTGGAAGAGCATCAATGGACCTCCAATGTCGAAAAACATACGCCATAATGAGCAATTTTATGAGAAAAATGTAGATTTTATCGTTTTATGATGAATTCTTGTTTGAAATGGTTAGCAATGCTTGGATTTGATAGCCATACTCTGTTTGATCAGTCATGTTGAATAGAATCATAATACATCAGTCACATAATAATTGTATGCAAAACACGTAAAACCCGAGACTAGGCGGTTTAAGGAAAAATATGCGGCTTTTGGGGTTTTGGTGTGCATTTACCATTCCTATGGAATGAAACATGCTAAGAAAATAATTTTCCATAAGAGTAATTTGTCTAAACCAAAAAATAGTAATTATCAATAATTTTCCATAAATAAATAGAAAAAATAAAGAAAACTAGGTTTTTCATGTCATAAAAATAAGAAAAAATAAGATTAATGTGTGTGGACATATGATAAAGCTGAAGCATGGGATTTAGCCTCAATTTAGTCCCATATCTTTATTAGAGTGAGTTTTTATCACTTTTATATAAAGAAAAATACATTAACAACCATGCCGTACACCTATCAATGCGTGCAAAATTTTAAATGGTAAGGAATAGGGGGTTTTTGAGTGGATAAAGTATGTTAAATGTTGATGTTTCATGGTGCATATCATATAGAGTTTGTGGTTGTTTAAAATTTAAGGGGACTATTAGCATGCGGAAGCTCGGTGCTAGTCCTAAGCAATAAAGCACTATCGTAGGAAAATAAAATCACAAAAAGAATTCTCTTCGCACTTTCACATTGCTGATTTTCAATGAACATTTGTTTGAGCAAGATTGTCATATTCATACTTGCATTGATGCACCACATGGTACTATATCCTGGATGCATAGCACTTGTTTGTATGAGTTATGACCTGACATTGAGAGTGTGAGGTATCCTAAGTCGTAGAGCTAGATATTCGATTCCTTGGGGGTTATTTGGTGAGGTTTATCTATTATCTTCTAAGTCATTTAATTGAAAGAGTGGACTTTGCTTCAAATGTATTTTATGTTCATGGTGCATCTTAGGGCCAATCCTTGAGGTATAGGAGAGCCATAGTGGAGCCATGGTGATCAATCGAGGGATACTCCCTTTATGCGTGCTATGTGGTATACAATACTAGCATGTTTAGGGGCTCCTTTTGAGGAGTGGGAAAATAATTATTTGTTGAACTAGAAAAATGTACAAACACAAAGTCTTAGATACTCTTGGCCACGAGGCCGTGTGGGGTGGTTTTAGGTGAGTAGTAGAGGCTTGACTAGTGCCTTAGAGCTAGTGTCAATCCCATTTTAGGTCCCAACACTTGGCCCCCCACAATTCCTAGGCTCCATCTACTGTTTGTGGTGGACTCTACCTAGAAAGGAACGGGATCTCCCTTTATTTTCACTCGGTAACTAGCCCTTTTCATTCTTCAAGCTGAGACTATAACTCTTCCCAAAGTGCGACATTTCCCAAAAAAATATTTTTAAAATTTTAAAAAATTTAGGTTTCTTTTTCTTAAAAGGAACCCAATCATATTGCAAGTTGAAATACTCATTTTCTATATAATTGTTTGCATTAGACACCCTCTAAATCAGTTCATTCTCCAAGAAGAGACCACCACTCTTCCAAAAATACCACATCAACAACTCAAATTTATTTTTATCCCAAAAAATAAATTTTTAATTTTTTAAAAAAATCTCAAAAAACACCATATTGGGGATATATGAAAATTTCCCATGAGTTTGAGACACGTGGTCAAATCTTTGGATTTGTCATAGCTTGAACAATATAACTCCAAATCGAGCGCTCTATAGCTCAATAGATTCCATTTTTCAATTGATTTCCAATGATAGGTCACATCATATGGTTTTGAGAAACTTATGGGCATGTTATCCGGGTGCCACTCATTTTCTATATACTTTTTTTGCAATAAAGGCCCTCCAAATCAAGTCACATTTTTAAATACCCACACATGTTATACTTGGGATCCTATATAGGTAGTTACATATCTACTTTATGCTCCACTATGCCTCATAACAGCCACATTAGTAGGGTGGACTAAATTTTACCCCAAAAAGTGACTTTTTTCCTTATCAAAACATGGTCTATTCCATCTCTAATGGTATCAAACTATATTATATATGCATCTAAGCATTTTTCATGCTCTCTTTTGTCCTCTATCCCTTTCAAATCAATATTATATTATGAAAACTTAATCTACTCCATTTTCTCTCTTGCTCTAATGGAACCACTTAGGGACGACATAAACTAATCCTCACCTTGACCTCCAACATCACTAAAAAAGTTTTTAAGAAAAAATAGATATTTTTAGAGAATTTAGTAGATTTAGATTGTCTTTCAATAGAAAATAACAAATCTTAATACTTGCACACGTCTCTTTCACACCACCATTCAAGAATAGTGAGAGCATTAGTAGTAATTGACATTTCTTTTCCTTATAAGCCATGGGAGTTTGTTTGCAACTTTGCAAATTTGCTTTTGTAATGTTCTTATCCTTCTCCATTTGCTCCAAAAAGTGATATGAATAAGGCATTCTCCTCTCCAAGGTTGAATTTCTTTGTGTATCATTTCCCATGTCTTGTCCCTTATCTTTACACTGCTTCAATTCTTCTTCAAGCTTCTGCACTTTGATTGGTTGATCTTGTAGGGCTTTTTGTAATACATTTAAAGAACCCTGGGATTATAACAAAGATTAATGAGTGATATATAACATTAATTGATAATATTGGTGTACATGAATATTTCCATCTAAACATTTGCAATAATCTAGTAAACCATTTCTACCATCCCTGACAAAAAGTGAGTAATGAAGAAGTGGAATTGAAAGGTGGATTTATCCTAGTGCTAGAATCATTAGGATACAAGGAACCATCCACCCAAAGATTAATATTTTTCTTTCCCTCTAAGATGATATTGGGAAGTAGTTGTTGCATCTAGGCTACGCTTGCTATAAGGGAACTTTGCAATAGCATACTCTTCATCTACATTATATGCAAATCCACCTTCCTCTTACAGCATTCTTAAAACACAAGCATTTGATTGGAAATTTGAGAGATCCTCAACATCGAACCCTTCACCTTGTTGCTTTGAATGAAATTCTTATAGATGTTCTTTATAGTTTATTCATGGACGAAGTTCAAATAGCATGTGATACAGCCCGTGCTAGTCGACAAGGCTATGAGGCCAAGTACAATATAATAGCAATTGCATTGGCTTGTAGCAAACATAGCACATGATTTTGCCTTGTCCATTTCGATTGAGAGCTGTAAAATGAGCACAAAATATATAAATTGCTAATTCAATAGGAGAATATTTTTTGACAAAATGAAAGTGGAGAGAACTAAAGTTGAAAATATTTCTTATGACTATGATAACTTCAACAATATCTTTGTTGACCTGGTTACATTGCAATATGCCATGGCTTGTTTCTATAAGGTGCAATGCTCAGAAGGTATTGGCTTGTCCTAATATAACATTATGGATTCAATATAGTACACTTGTTTCTACTAAGTTTGTGCCAACTATAATTGCCAGGTTTTATTTCAACCTTGGATTTTGTTATCAAGCTTGAAGAATGCCAAATTGCAAAGGGACATGAGTTGGAGAGGGTAGGCCTTACATTGATGAATTACGCCATGGCCTATGCAAAGAATAGGATGCTTGCACGACCACTTAGTGCATTCAACAAATTTTTTTGTGTGATTATAGTAGCAACCAAAGTGCCCAAGGAGACCCATAATGTTCTCTCTTGGATTTTCCAACATACTCCGTATCTAGATATAATCTTGATATAATTTCCAAGTAAACAAGTGGGAGAAACTCTGCATGGAAGGAAGCAGAGAATTCAATGTTAACTAGCAATTGGGTGGAGATCTCAAGTTTCTAACGTGTATGGTCAATTGTGATACTAAGATATTAACATCATTGCCTTATCCATTTTGCATGAAAATAAATAATTCTTCTGAGACTACAGATAATGTTGTATGAAAGGGAAGAGTGCTAGCATATAATGGAAAGGCACCACCAAATAGGTCATATATCTTGATGAGAATTGAAAAGCCATATTTTCAATTAACATTGATAATGTATATTTTTGCTCATTACATTGCCTCTCATATATGCATATTTGACAAGTTGTTGAAGTTACATATCAATTATGTATAAACAATAAAGCCCCCCTCAAGACGTGAAGAAGCTATTGAGAAAGTAGAGGAGCTATTAAATTCATTAGATATACATGGAGGGAAGGTAAAGATTAAAAGGGACCAAAAAACATCATGCCCAACTTATGAAATGGCACAAAAAATATCAATAAGTGGAACAAAGGTGAAGAAATTCTTAAGCAATATGATTGGCAAGCCATCAAAGTTAAAGTGGGTGCTGTGGAAAGATTTATGCAAATGCAGTATATATTTGGAAAGAGAACCTAGTCTTAAGAACGCTTGGCATTCTCTCGATAAGATAATGTGTATAATACTAAAACCATTAACAAATCATTCCACTCAAGTTGAATTTGATATAGTGGTCAATGATTTTACAAAGTTAGTTGTCAATGCATAGGGAGAAACCAACATCACCCACTATATGGTACACCTTCAACTATACTACTTGCATGTTCTCTAATATTTGGAAACTTTAACATTTCAAATCTAATGTCAATGCTTCATACTTTTACAACACATATTATATGCTCATGTATTATCTTTTTGGAGAAATATGGGTCTTTGAAAATGCAGAGTACCCCAAGGTATGGACAAGTATCATTATCGGGCTTGTGATGCATATTTCAAGAATACTTGTCGTAGAGGTGGTCACATCAAGAAAAGCTACACTGTAGAAATGTTCAATTGGTTTTATAGATGCGCATTTGGTCCCTCCATCACATTAGAGAATGCTAAGGCTATTGCATTGGCTAAATCTCTCAAGCAACAAATCTAAGCACATAATAAGGAAAAGCGGTGAAACACGTTTGCAGTGAATACATATGCAACATGATATATGACAAGGCGAAGGGAAGGGTCAAAATGGGCACACATGTAAAACCGTGTGTGAACCCCCTTAAACCCTAATACTAGATTTCATACAAATAGAGCTCTTTTAATGCATTTTCTATTTCATATTTCTATTTTTGTCTTCAATTCATCCCTTCTAATCCACCTTATAATCTGCACCAAGCAAACTGCACGATAACATCCAGTACCAGGCCAAGGCCAAGGACAAGTCTTCACTTCTTTATCGTGGCAAGGCAAATAGATTTCCAATTTTAGCTGATAGGATGACTCTAGTAGCAACACAACCTTGTTGTCTATGTCCATCCCCCCATCCATCCAAAGGCTCAAAGGCCCTCCCTAAATTGGCCTTAAAGACTTTGAAAAGAGCTTACAAAAGAAGACTCTTCTGAAGAGGAAGAAGCAAGCAATGATGTGGAAGTTGACAACGACCAATTGAAAAAAAATGAGGGTGATGCTTCTATGGATGAGGAATGTGGAAATAATGATGATGAGGGCAACATTGATGTCGATATCAATAGGTCCCACAATAGGATAGAATGGCTTGAGGCTAATGGAGATGCAACTAAGGAGCACTCAGCAGGTGGTAAGGGCTCCATGCAACATCCCAAGCTAAAAATGAAGCAAGCAAGACAACTTCTTCCTCCTCCTCTAGTATCCCTCCCCCTCGCTCAAAACTAGCCCTCACCAAGCAATCCGCACTTGAGCCCTAACCCCAAGCCCAATAAACATAAGGACAACAACCACAGTGAGGTCTAGTTGAAATGAGTCTCAAGGCAAAGGCTAAAGTGGAGGAAAAACTATCACGTGGCAGTTCTCAAGGAGATCCATGAATACCAGAATATCACAAACTTGATGATCAGGAAAGTACCCTTTGCACACTTAGTAAAGGAAATCATTTACTCTTATGATATCAATTTTGCATGCAAGGGATTGCAATGAAGTCTATCCAAGAGGCTATAGAAGCATACCTTGTCACCCTTTTTGGGGACATATCTATTTGTGATTCATACCAAGTGGGTGATCATCATGTAGAGAGATATGTAATTACCTACACAAATAAGAGAGGAGAGACATTAGAGATGCCAAGGGCCTAGAGTTTTGGTAACACACTACAATGCATGTACTTTGTAAACTTCAACATTATTATGACTCAAATGTCTCATATTGTACCTATGCATGATGTTGTAATGATTAAATTTACAATATTAATTGAAAACTCAATGATCAAGTAGAATGAGCAGTCAGTTATTGAGGCAACCATCCAATTAACCTTTCCACTTTGCTAAATGATAAGTTAGCATGCGTCAAATAAGTAATGAAGCACATGAAGATTTTACAAATTTGTTAGTGAGAAATTTGTGGTTTGATAGGCCAAAGTGCTTAGTTTTGCCTCAGAATGCCCAAAAAAAAAGGGTAGCACTAATTGTTGCTATTATAGACAATTAATTCTGTGCTTGTATTATGGATAGCTAACATTAGTATTGGGTCCTAAAAGACATCATGGATCTCTACAGTAAGTAGCTTCATGCTTGAAGCATCCTTTAGTTCATGCAACTGCATATTGGTCTAAGCACTTCAAAGGAAGGTGATTGTTGCCACCATGAATGCATTGCATGTTTTGGAAATAAGGTCAGTATAGCTTGAAGGTTTCTACCATCTTTAAGAGCTCTTGTTACTACTTCTTAACATCAATCACCATAAGCTCTTGTGTATTTTTCACTTCAGTCTTGCCTCAACTTAGCTAAATGTCTTATCTATTATCTATGGCTTTCTTATCTCTACTTCTCTCTCTATGTAGGTCATCAAGATGGATTGCCTCATTGTGTATGTTGTTGATGTTGGAGTGATTAAGGGATGAGTTTCCTATGATGATTCATATACCTTTTCATCTTAGATAACCTTGATGAAAGGTTTTATTATAGCCTTCAATGGGTCTTTCAACACCTATAATATACTTACAGAGGCTCCTCACTTTCAAGACATAGTCCCACATGTTCTTTTTATCTTGTTGTTCAATGCTCATCAATCAAAAAATGGGGTTATCACCCATAATAGGCTTCTACAAAGTGTCCAATAAAGAGTTTTAGTGTAGTATGAATGAGGCTTTCTTGATGGAAGCAAGCTCGATGAACCAGATCTACCCGTTTCTCCCTAGATATAGTCCAAATGCTTATGCTTGCATAGTATCACTCATAGATAATTTTCTTCATAAATTTATATAAATTGTTCCATAAAGTCGTAATAAGGGTGGTCCTTGACTCAATATTTATCTTTCTTGGCCATTAAAATAGATTTTTTTTCTTGGTCTTTATTCCATGTATGCTCCCCATTCTAGTTAAGAGGGTCTAAGCAATATGTATGCCTACTTATAACATATCTATATGATTGAATAGGTGTCACTATATGAGGTTTGATAACGAATCTTATGAGGGTCTTGTGGCTCTAGTGTTATCATCCTTTGAATGGTATCCATACCCCTTGTATGGTCACAAGCTATTGTCTAGTGTTGTTATTGATGTACAACAAACCACTTGAGGATATTTGCCTCTTATCCCTAACCTATAGTTCTATAGGTTTTTTCTCCACAGCCTCAAGGGTCATGTTTGAGATATGAAAGTCAATAATATGCTTAAAAATATTGATTGAATAGGCGTCACTATACAAGGTCTGATAATGAATCATATGAGGGTATTGTGGCTCTAGTGTTCAATCAATAGCATCCTTTGAATGGTATTCATACCCCTTGTATGGTCACAAGTTGTTATCTGATATTGTTATTGATGTAAAACAAACCACTTGAGGATATTTGCCACTTATTCCTAACCTGTAGTTCTATAGGTTTTTGCTCCATGGTCTCAAAGGTCATGTTTGGGGGGATACTAAAGTTAGTAGCATGCTTAAAACTATTGAGGGTGGCTTGGAAGTCATTCGAGGCTCCTCTTGAATTTTCCATAATGCTTGCTATGGCCCCCTTGTCTCTAGATTGACTAGTTAAATGACTTGATTGATAAGATTGTGGATAATAGTGTTTTCAATTTCAATAGATCTACTAGGACTAGGGTCTCCATAGTGGTGGTGGGAGTCAAAAGCTCATGTCCACTTCGCAAGGGCATGCATCTACAACATGGATTCAAGTCCTACATTTTCCTTTGGTTAGCTCAGGTTTATTGATGGTTTCTTCAGTTTCCCTATTCTGACTTTAATCTTTATGGTTTTCAATTGTCTCATTAATAAAAGGTTTCCTAATCTTAATTTCCCTTATGTTCAAGTATATTTGAGTACACTGCACAAAAGAAGCTTTCATTTTTTCTCAATCAATATATATGTGATTACAACACTGTGATCCATAGCAACCTTAAGATGATTAGCCCTCAACTTAAAAAATTTAGGCTCTAGTTTCAATGGTTTGAGTGGTGGGTTCTTAGTTGGGATTTCTCGGTTGTATTCATTGCTCTTTTTTATTTGTTTGGTTTCCAAGGTTTTTTTTCTTGTTTTTGTATATGTCCTTCTCATTTAGTTATTGGTTGTGGTTTGTGTTTCTTAGTTGTGTGTGGGATTATGCATACATATATGTGTGCAATGACATGCTACTTTATGCACCCTAGTGTTGTTGATTGTGAGCCTAGTAGTGTCCATACTAAAAGCTACAAAAATGTGGGATCTAAGGTATGCTAGACATGTGGATGTGGGTAATATGTGCTAGTGCAAGTGCTAAGCAACTTGCGAGCAAGGATTTTAACACCCGAATTGTGATTTTCCTTAAGGGCACATGGATGCAATTATGCAAATGTATGTGTGCCTGTGTGCACTAGTGTATGTGCATTAGCTTAATTGTAGTGGGGATGTGAGACTATATGTATAGTGGTGTGCAAGGATTAGCATACTAGGGTTACATACATGGGAATATGTTGTAAATTACAAGCACTTTTGTAGTGCACAAGGGTCATGTAATAGTGCATTAGTGCATTGGTATAATGTACATGCACTAAGATGTGATGATGTGGGGATTAGATATACCAATGCATAAGGAGACTTTTTAAAATTAAGTGATTCTTTCATTAGGATTAATTTTTATATAAAAATCCAAAAATTTTGGCATACTTTGGAGTTATTTTGAAGATTTTAGAATGCATGGTACTCAAATGAGACTAG
This sequence comes from Lygodium microphyllum, assembly GCF_053477565.2. Classification (NCBI taxonomy): domain Eukaryota; kingdom Viridiplantae; phylum Streptophyta; class Polypodiopsida; order Schizaeales; family Lygodiaceae; genus Lygodium; species Lygodium microphyllum. The sequence goes on along the minus strand of NC_141154.1, from coordinate 16,456,497 downwards.
TTGAGGTAATTTATGTATTGAGGTTTGATATTCCAATTGTGCTCTCTATTACACTTGTTTAAATATGTGTTGATTTTTTAGGCTTGGAGGGATCAAATTGCTAGTATGTTTCAATAGACTTTATGCCCAATGAAAGAATCCCTTGGAGCACATTATCAAGGCCCCCATTAAACATTATCCTGGTTGCAATCCAATTTGCCCTAGCTTTGTCTATCATGAAGTTTGCTAGAGGGTGGCCACCATAGTCTCTCATAAAATTATTTAAGTATTCCAAGAAACAAATATGGATATCTAAGTCCTCTCCCTTTATATCACATATAGCAATCACAATGAGACCCTTCAAACTAATGATTCTATAGTTGGTGGACTATACCCACATAGTCCACCCTTGGTTGTGGCACATTCATTTGTGCTACTTTTTCCTTAGAGGATTCACACTTAGTGACTACGTGCACATACATTGTGGTACTTTCATATTAGTTTTTTATCATGTTGTAGACGTAGTTCTTTTGAGTGGAGGAAGAAGAAAAAGGAAGAAGATTTCAACCCTATCTTTCTCTGTGATCAAGTCTCCATTATTTTTGTGCATATGTTCTTTGTTCCTTTATCTCTCTCCCCTCTTGTCTACTTTCATGGTACTAGAGCCATCCCATAGCTATGTGGAGCTAGATTAAAGGCTGAGATGAAGTAATTACATCACAAAAGCAAGCATGCAAGAGACATGTAAGAAGCTCTTTCACTTTGCTCGATTTGCCTTGGATTATAGTCGTGGGAGACTCCTGAGGCTAGCAAGGCTATAGTCTTCGATTGCAGTGAAGCTTGGTGAGTGGTGAGGTGGAAGAATAGTGTAGATACTGGAGATTAGCCCTTTAAGGCTATCCCATTGTCATTTTTTCCGTCTAAGATCATTTTGGACTCCATTGTGGACTTGTAAGTGGTCTAACAATAGTTTTTGGGTATATTGTAGTTTCAGTTGTGTCAGTCATTTACAAGTGCACATGTTACAACTTTAAAAATTGTAAGGTTTTACATGTTTACTGGGTTACAAACACAGAAGATATCTACGATTGCAGATTACAGTTCTTATTATGTAATCAATGAAAAGGGCTATATGTTTAGTTGTGGTGCACCTGGTATCAACTTGCTTGCATATTGCAGTTTTTTGCAATGTTGTTTATTTTTTCGAGATGTCTAACAATAATTAGATTTTCAACGAGAAGCTTGATAATAAGAATTATCATGCATGGAAGTTTAGGATGAAATTTTTGTTGAAGGCTAAAGGTGTTAAGAATTATATTAAAGAAGACATGGTAGTAGCACAGAGGTAGGCTAGGAAATATTGGAAGCAAACACATAGTAAAGACATGTATTGGCTATCTATTAGTGTCACAAATAGCATGATAGACTATTTGTAGGAATTTGATACCCTTGCTATTACATGGAAGAATTTGATAAGGCTGTTTAAAGCAAACACAAAGGCTAGAAATTTGTAGCTCAAGTCAAAGTTAAAGAGGAAACTTGTCCATTAATGATTATGCCTTGAAGGTTAATAATATTGTGGAAGCTCTTAAATCTATCAGTGTGGTAGTTGATGATGATGATGATGTCCATGCATCCTTAGATGGACTTGGAGATGAATACAAGAGCTTCAAGTCATCTATGAATATGTGGGATGATATCCATGATTTTGTAGACTTGATTTCATATTGATACTTGAGGAGAAAAACGTTGGCTTGGATTCCTCTTCTTCTCAAATCAAGAACAATTTTGAATTAGTGTTTTACTACTAACAATGATGGAGGTCATGGCAGAGGCCAAGGTGGTGGTCATGGTCAAAGTTACGATGCACAACAAAAGAGAGGAGCATAGTCTCGATGAGGAAGGGGAAGTCAAAGATGCCAAGTTGCAAATTCTAATTGGTAATAGAATTCTTGTGGTAACAGGGAGTGCTAGCATTGTGGTGTGAAAGGCCACATTTTTAAATACTACTTCAAAAAGAAGAATGAAATTAGAAATGGAAAAAAGCACCAAGGCAATTATGTATCCAGTAGTAGTAGAAAACAATGTTGATAGAAATGAACAATTATTTGTTATGCAACACTTTATGAATATTATGACTACTTATGGTTCACCAAAGAATGATGTATGGTATATAGATGCAGGTTCCTCTAACCACATAACTTTTTACATAGTGTGATTTAGAGAGCAAAATCTCCAAGCTATGTGGAGATAGTGGATGATACGACTCAAATATTCATTTGAGTATATAGGATGGTAAAACTAAGTACTTGGCTAATGTGTTGTATGTATAAAATATTTTAAAAAAATTGGTTTCTGTTGGTTAGATGGTAGATTAGGGATTGTAGGTTCGGTTCATATCTAATGGTTGTTATGTAGAAGAACATATAAATGATTACACATTGATTGCAAAAGAAAAACATGTTGGCAAAATGTTTACTCTTGATGTAAGTTTGCGTAAAATGGCTGCTTCCATGTTTGCACAAGGTTTAGGTGTTGTGACTAATATTGAAATTTGGCATAAGAGAATTTGTCGTATGAATGTTTGGCAGCTAAAAGACATGCAATCAAAATAAATTATGGATTTTTTGTCTAAGTTTAGGGTTGATGGGATACATAAAGTATGTAAATCATGTCAATTTGAAAAGCAAGCAAGGCATACATTTTCACATCAAAAGCATGTATGCAAGAAGCCACTTGAATTGATACATTTTGATGTATGGGGTTGTACAAAGATTGCAACTTTAAATGGTTGCAAGTATTATGTTTCCTTCATTGATGATCATACTTGCAAAGTATGGGTTTACTTTATGCGTGAGAAAAGTGAGGTGTTCACTCCAAAAGCTTTAAGGCTTTGGTTGAGGGGGAGATAGGGTTACATATCAAATGCCTAAGGTCAGATGGAGTGAGAGAATATCTTTTCAATGAGTTTTCTAATTTCTTATGGAAAAATTGTATATAGAGGCAGTATACATATAGATATACTCTATAGCAAAATAGAGTTATTGAGCAAAAGAACATGCATATTGCAGAGGTGGCTCATGCATGGAGTTGGTGCCTTTACCTTAAGGCAAGAAAGCTATTAGTTGCAAATGGGTTTACAAGCTCAAGTATAAGTTAAATGGATCTATTGAGTGCTATTAAAATGGCCACTATAAGGACTATCATAGCAATGGTTGCATCAAAGGGTTGGATCATGCATTAAATGGATGCTAAGAATGTGCTTTCATTCACTTCTTCCCTACTTCCTGATGTAGCAATTTGATCTCATCAAGATGTGAAAGGAAAGTGAATCTTTATTGTAACACTTTCTTATCACCCAAAGTGCGAACCTTATTGTAGGCAACTCAATCTCCAAAGTCAAACGCACTCTTTGTCATATACTAATTTGAATGGAGTGTGGCATGTAGCTCTTTTAAATGTCATGCTATAAGCCCAAATGGTCGCATACAAATTTTTATCCCAATCACACATACTTTCAGATATAGTCCTGGATAAAATCACCACAAGTTGCTAATCGATACTCTCTACTTATACCCATTTGCTTGGGGAATATAAGGGGTAGTTTTATTGTGCTTAATTTTAAGAGCTTCCATCAAAGCCTCGATCACTTTATTCAAGAAATGTGTTCCACAATCAAACACAAGCCCTTTAGATGCAACAATATGGAAAACAATTTGCTCAAAAATGAAACTAGTCATCTCCTTGGTAATTTTCTTCATTGTAGCACAAGCTTCAAACCACTTTGTAAAGTAGTCTATTAGCCACAATGATATCATGCTTTGGCATGGTAGACAAAGGGTGCATAGGTCCTACGAAATCAATGCCCCACTTTTCAAAGGGCAAGGTCACCATAATGGGGTTTAGCGGCCTCTTACGATTTTTTTAAGCATCTATTCTTTGACAAATATCACAATGCTTAACATATTCAAAAGCATCCTAAAAAACCATTGGCCATTAATATCCAATGCATAAACAAAACTATCTTCACATGCTAAATCATGGCATTCCTCTAAAATGAATGGTACCTCATCACACGAACCACACAACGGTGATATACCTCATCCATTCTCCTTTTGTACAAGACACTAGCACAACTATAATGAAAACGCGAAGTGCTTATTGCTTAATCTTCCTCTTCTCAGATTTAGAAAGAGCTTTCATTAAGTTTCATGCGGATAGATAATGTGTAATAGACACATAGTATGACCAAATTGAGGTTGTACCAATTTTACATAACTCTTTGCAATCACTAATGTCAATCCACTCTTCCTTAGACTCACCAAAATCAACCAGACTTTTATAATTCCTTGCAATTTTAGCTGCTTACTTTGAATCTCATAGTCAAATCTTATAAAGATATTAACCACTTGGCCAAGCAATCCAGGGGTGGAATCTTGTTCAATAATAAGCATAGTTCCTAAGCCTTGCTGAAGAACAACACCTTCTCATAAAGAATGTAATGTCTAAACCTCTTGGTGGCGAAGACCATAGCCACAAAAATAATTTTTTTAGAAGGCTATAATGAAGCTCTGAAATGCCTAATTTTTTGCTAGCAAAAGGAATCAGATGACAAAGTTGTACTTTCCAAATCTGAAATAGGCATAGCAACCAATACTATGCATGACTGTAGCTATAAAGATATAGAAAACTTAGCCCCTTAGAGGATCTTTAAGTATTGGTGTTTTGGAAAGTTTCATCTTAACATCCTCAAATGCTACCTTATAGGGTTTAGTCCATTCAAACACATGGCTATGTGACAAGAGATTTGTCAAAGGCAAAGAGAATACTCAACCAACGCATTAAAATAAACAAACGATAATAGCTATAAATGAGATAAAACTATGACCTCTCTAGGGCTAGTGTGGATGGACTCATGGCCACACAACATGGCCCAATAACAAGCCATAAGGAACCTTGAATACACACTTTTGAGGATTTAGCATGATACAACACTCATGGAAATGCTCAAAAACTTTATGCAAAATAGTAAGTTATGTATTTTGAATTGTGGTAGCCCCCAAATCATCTATAAAGGCCTTGAGTTCTTTGGAAAAAATATTGATGAACGTCTTTTTAACTGTCTTTTGCCAAGACCCAAGGGCATTGCATAAGCCAAAATCCATAACATGGTATGCAAAGGTAACAAATACATGATAAATGTCATTTCAAGCTTGTTGTCCTTAGCTATGGTCATTTTATTATAGCCCACAAAATAATCCATGGAAGAATACATCCCTCGCTCTGCTAACTAATCAAAGATCTAATCGATAAAAAGTAAAGGGTAGTAATACTTCATAGTCTACTTGTTCAACTCCTTAAAATCCACACACAAGAGTATTTGATTGTATTTCTTCTTCCTTATCACAACCGGCAAGCACAATTCAATATATTTGATGGGACCTAGAATGGGCCGGCACTGGCTATAGCACTAGCCAAACCTCATGCATACGACAGACAACCCCACCACACGGTCTCACAGGCTAAGAGCGTCTAAAACTCACTTTGCACTAAATGCTTATGACGATTTTGCGTTTGTATCCAATATGTAGTCCAACGTTCGCCTTCCCTTCTCCTCAGAGGGAGATCCCATAACATATAGGCATAATGCCTCGTAATACACACATAGGGAAGCACCTCTCAGCTGATTGCCGCGGCTCCACTTGCGACTCTCCTACACCTCGGGGATTAGCCCCTAGATGCATCGCTAACACGTATAACATTCACACAAACTCCACTCTTTCATAATTCAGCGTTCCAGGATATTTTGATTTGCCTCACAAAACTTTCCCCAACGGAAGCACCTGTCTAAACCTATAGCTTAGGTTTCCTGTCCTCTCAGCATTGGTCAAAGTTTATCAATCAATTACAATGCATTCCAGGAGATACCACGTGGCATGCTTGATGCAAGGTGTATGGTGATTGTGCACAACCATTTTATGATTAAAAAACCAGTCATGTAAGGTGCGGAAAACAGCCCTTTCATGAATTTTAACTAAGCATTACGTGCTGTGCTGCTTTAGGGACTAGCACCGGAACTTTCATGCTACTAGTAGCCTATATTTACTTATGGAACGATCTCTAAATGCTATGCACAAAGAGGAAAATCAGAATTTGTATCTTTTCAGCAATTAGATCATCGCACAAACTTCCTCCACCCCTCCTTACCATTTAGGTGTTGCTGCAGTGCATAGGTGTAAATGGTTGTTTTGTATCATTTTTGTATGTAGAAAATAATAAACACATACTATAATACAAAGGACGAGGACAAACTGAGGCTTAACCTCATGCTTTAACCTCGCCAAACATTCATGCACATAAATCTTATTTTTCCATTTTTTTAAGCATAAAATCTCAATTTTCTCTATTTTTCACTATTTTTTTCTATTATTATTCATAGAAAATAGGTATTTTTTTGTTTTTTTTTGTTATCTTATTATTTTTACTGAAACTTAATATTTTCTCTAATTTTATCCCATTTCCATTCCTTTTCTCCAACTCAAAATAGAAAAAAAACCACTAATTTCCATTAAAAATGACATTTTGCGGGTTTTAAAGAATTAATAACGGCTCTAAATCATTAGGGGTTCTATATTTCTGTAGTTACAGCCCTCAAACATGATGCAAACAAGGTTCAAGCAAAAATTCATCGCATATGAACAACATTTGGACCATGAAACAACAAAAACAAGCAAATTTCTTCATAAAATTGGAGCATACCCCGTGTCTTGCGTGTTGCGGGTTTTCTAATAATTATTCTGGGCAGCCCATAGACAGACCAGCAACCATTCTTCAGTGTTGAACCTCTTTCCTCAGCCTCCTCTTCATCTTGAAGCAATCCGATCACAGCCAGACAAGCATTCTTCAGCCCCTCTTCTTCTTGATTTCTTGCACATGAATTGCCTCTACGCAGGAGAGAGAGGGAGGAGAGAGAAAGACTGGTTTTTTATCTCCACAACCAAGCAGCCAATTGACGCGCAGTTTGGAGCGATGGAGAGCGAAGATAGAATGTAGATCATGTATCCAGTCAGTTGGGGGGTTGTTTACAGCCCCCATCTTCCATCTCTCCCTCATTTCGTGGCATGGCGCCTTCTCTACACCAGCGTGAAAAAAACGCAACCCCCCCCCCCCCCCCCCCCCCCACGTTTTTTATTTTGGGCTCCCCAAAGGGTCACACCCTTTGGGCTCTCCTAAAGTCCATTCTCACACTTGCCATTTTTGCCTTTGACCTTCCGGGCACTCCCTTTTCCACGTCCGGTGTCCAATTCTTAGTCTGAAAAATCATGGGCGTCTGTCTTGAAGTCTTCCACTGCCAGGCATCTCCTAGGGTCTTATATCGCACGCCAAAATTTGTGAAAAATCACCAAATACCGTTCAATGGATTTTTTAAGCACTTTTCGAGCATTGCCACTTAAAATCGTACTAATTGCCACCGCCGCCTTTGTCGAAGTCTATTTTTCCCTGGATATTCGTAATTTTTGGCTATTTTTAAGCACTTCTCGGCATCAAAAATCATCTGTCATGGCGACCATGGGATAGGGCGACTCAGCCCGTCGAATCCCACGAAGAGATCTGCACATAAACAACAAAAAGGAGCATCAAGCTGATACAAAAAAATACACAACATAATACATCACAGCTCTCACCCTACCCCCTATCAAAACCAAGGCATGAAATCCACAAGGAGTAGGCCCAACATAATCTGATAGAAGGCGCGAAGCTAATCACTAACCGACTGCTCCAATACAGCCAAGCTAAAAAGAACTATCAAAGAGGTCGCCCTAAGTGGCAATCGACCTACCTTCCTAACTAAGGACAACTCAACCAGGAGCTTCTACTAGGCGAGAACTCCTATAGCCTGATCAAGAAATAGTTTTTTTTTTTCACATTACTCTTGTAACCTCTCATTTTCCATACTCGCGCATGTAAAAAGGAGGGAGCTGAGCGTAGTGACCCAGGGAGAACAGGGCATCGGTCTCAGGTCTGTCTCGGTACCCAAGAACCTACCAAGCCCTTGCAAGGCGACACTGAATCCTTTTCTAACGCTTACTTTTATTTTCGCTCCAACCTTCTTATATTCTTTATTTTATGGCAAGATGTCACCCCAAGGAAGGGCAAGGCATCGGCCCCAAGTCTAACTTGTGCCCAGGAACCTACTAGGCCTTCGCAAGGAGATAAAAAATAGCTCAAGGATTTTTTCTTTCTTTTATTTTCTATTTTTATAGGGGTCAAAATGCCTTTTGATACACCTTCGTATATTCATATATTGTCTTTCAGATCTTTAGGGTTTTGTCTCTTTCCATCATTAGTTTAGTAGGCTTCTCTACCTGCCTCACAACTAGCAGGAACTCTTAGAATGGCCGCCTAGCAGGCTAGCAAAACAGGGTCACTAGAACTCCCATCTAAAACAAGTCTTTCAATGCCTGACAATGCCTTGCAGGAGGCAATGACTACTCAGACCTCCCTCAGACATACAAAGCCTAAACCTGGGACTTCATGCCTCAAGTGCTGGTCCCCAACAAACAAAAGAAAGTAACCCTTACATGCACATATATCATTAATTGCTTAAGGGAAAAAATGAGGAAAGGGGACGAAACCACCTGGAATGGCCACAAGAAGCTCCTTTGCAGCAAAGCCTCCCTCCAGTGACTTCGTCAACTTGTATGGTGCAATCACTAAAACAGCAAAGCATTAAACGTACCTGCACCAAATAGAGATAGAGCCCTCTTGGCCTAAAGAAATAGCACATTTCACTGCAAACTAGCTGGCCCTCTTGGCCTAAAATGGATAGTTCATTCTAATCCATGCAATATATGATCTCCTTGGCATATACATCACATCCTATCAAACTAATCAGGATAGCATAAAATAGGAGACCTAGCCTCATGCTCGTCATGCGAGTCAGCTATGGTCTTTGTAGATCCACTAGCCCGAGTCTTTCTATTGATATCTCAATAATAATGGCCATCTCTTCTTGGGTACTATGAGCTAAATGAATGACATCATTAGGTTGATATATCTCATCCCCTTGGTCATCATTCAAATGGATCGCTTGTCCCAACTTTCCAGTAACTCCTCCTACAGGGAGAATCATGGATTCATGATCATTCAACTCTTCTCTAATTGGACCATTACATATGTCAATGATATGATCCAAACTAGACAGAGCTTCAAACCTAGACCCATCACATAGATGCATCTCAGGGCGGTGATCCCTATTGTCAGATGTTGCATTATGGCCTTTAGTCGCATCCGCTTGGGAATCCATCAAAGCATGTCCACATGCAATTCCTCGCCCTTCATCTGACACACCAACAGTATTTTTAGGGATTTTGGACCTCCAAACCCATCTCATATTCCTTTTCATATTCTCAGACTGCCTCATCTGCCCACATTGGTCCAATGGACTCACTATGGATTTATCACCATTACCAGATGACCTCACAGCCTTATGGCTTCTATTCAGTACAGGTGGACCTTTGGCATGCCGCATCTTCTCTACACGAGATGACTTTACTTGCCTTTGTCCACTCTGCAACAACTGCTTAGCCATAGGAACCATGCTTTTACTAAAAGGAATAGCATCTATTCGAAAGCATGATTCATCTATAAATTGGAGCACGGTCTTGAACATATGTCATGGCAAACAATCTGTTAGTGGAAGCATCCTCTGTATGACTTGATGACAATAAAACAAAACATCAATCATAATGTTGCATTGTGGGATAATAAAGGAGATCTCTATGATCAAGAAGAATGATTCATAATAGCTAAGGGGCCCCCACCCAGTTTCTAACTTGGTCTTAGAGCTCACGTTGCTAACCTTGGGTAGCACTAGGACCTCAACCAAGGTGTGGCTTGAGGAGGGGTGTTGAAAATAAATTCCACACTTGTTGGAGAAAACTAGCTCACTATTGGTGCAATGGCAATGTGTTGAGACTAGGTTTGAATCCTAGGCCAAATAGAGGAAGATTTCCATAATTGGATAGACCAAAGGTTATCCATCAACTTAAGGTTTTGGGGGCTATATGGCTAGCCCAATTATGGGAATTTCTATTAAGCATGCACTGGCATGAATAATATTGGGATGGGTGACCTCCTAAGAAGGGGAGGTACAAGGAACCTCCACCCGGTTTCTAACTACTAGTAAGGCAGAAGGTTAAATGAATGCCTTATGAGCTAATGGAGCCTCTTTTTGAGGAATTGATGTGTTTAAGAAAGGCATGTATATTTTTCCCTATTGAATATTGATAGAAGATTTTTTATGCTAAGAAGTACTTAAAAATAGCCAAAAATTACGAATATCCAGGGAAAAATAGTCTTCGACGAAGGTGGCGGTGGCAATTAGTACGATTTTAAGCGGCAATGCCCGAAAAGTGCTTAAAAGAGCCATTGAACGGCATTTGGTGAATTTTCACAATTTTTGGCGTGCAAGACAAGACCCTCGAAGATGCGCAGCAGTGGAAGACTTAAAGACGGACGCTTAGGATTTTTCAAACCAAGAATCGGACACCAGACGTGGAAAAGGGAGTGCCCAGAAGGCCAAAGGCCAAAATGGCAAGTGTGAGAATGGACTTTAGGAGAGCCCAAAGGGTGTGACCCTTTGGGGAGCCCAAAATAAAAAACGTGGGGGGGGGGGGGGGGGGGGGGGGGGGGTTTGCGTTTTTTTCACGCTGGTGTAGAGAAGGCGCCATGCCACGAAATGAGGGAGAGATGAAAGATGGGGGCTGTAAACAACCCCCCAACTGACCGGATACATGATCTACATTCTATCTTCGCTCTCCATCACTCCAAACCGCGCGTCAATTGGCTGCTTGGTTGTGGAGATAAAAAACCAGTCTTTCTCTCTCCTCCCTCTCTCTCCTGCGTAGAGGCAATTCATGTGCAAGAAATCAAGAAGAAGAGGGGCTGAAGAATGCTTGTCTGGCTGTGATCAGATTGCTTCAAGATGAAGAGGAGGCTGAGGAAAGAGGTTCAACACTAAAGAATGCTTGCTGGTCCGTCTATGGGCTGCCCAGAATAATTATTAGAAAACCCGCAACACGCAAGACACGCGGTATGCTCTAATTTTATGAAGAAATTTGCTTGTTTTTGTTGTTTAATGGTCCAAATGTTGTTCATATGCGATGAATTTTTGCTTGAACCTTGTTTGCATCATGTTTGAGGGCTGTAACTACAGAAATACAGAACTCGTAATGATTTAGAGGCATTATTAATTCTTTAAAACCCGCAAAATGTCATTTTTAATGGAAATTAGTGGTTTTTTTTCTATTTTGAGTTGAAAAAAAGGAATGAAATTTGGACAAAATCAGAGAAAATGTTAAGTTTCAGTCAAAATAATAAGACAACATAAATAAACTAGAAAATACCTATTTTTCATGAATAATAAATAGAAAAAATTAGTAAAAATAGAGAAAATTGAGATTTTTGCACTTAAAAAATATGGAAAAATAAGATTTATGTGTGTGAATGTTTGGCAAGGTTAAAGCATGAGGTTAAGCCTCAGTTTGGCCTCGTCCTTTATGTTATAGTATGTGTTTATTATTTTCTACATACAAAAATGATACAAAACAACCATTTACACCTATGCACCGGAGCAACACCTAAACAGTAAGGAGGGGTGGAGGAAGTTTGTGCAACGATCTAATTGTTGAAAAGATACAAATTCTAGTTTCCCTCTTTGTGCATAGCATTTAGAGATCTTTCCATAAGTAAATATAGGCGACTAGTAGCACAAAAGTTCCGGTGCTAGTCCCTAAAGCAGCGCAACATGTAACGCATAGTTAAAATTCATGAAAGAGCTATTTTTCGCACCTCACATGGCTAGTTTTTTAATCATAAAATGGTTGTGCACAATTGCCATACACTTTGCATCAAGCACACCACGTGATATCTCCTGGAATGCATTGCAATTGATTGATAAACTTTGGCCAACGCTGAGAGAACAGGAAACCTAAGCTGTAGGTTTAGACAGGTGCTTCCGTTCGGGAAAGTTTTGTGAGGTAAATCAAAATCTCCTGGAACACTGAATTATGAAAGAGTGGAGTTTGTGTGAATGTTATATGTGTTAACGACGCATCTAGGGGCTAATCCCCAAGGTGTAGAAGAGTCACAGTGGAGCTGCGGCAATCAGCCGAGAGGTGCTTCCCTATGTGTGTATTATGAGGCATTATGCCTATATGTTATGAGATCTCCCTCTGAGGAGAAGGGAAGGTGAACTTTGGACTACATATTGGATATAAACACAGAATCATCATAAGCATTTAGTGCAAAGTGAGTTTTAGATGCTCCTGGCCCGCGAGGCTGTGTGGTGGGGTTGTCTGTCGTATGCATGAGGTAGTGCTATAGCCAGTGGCAGCCCATTTTAGGTCCCATCAATTGTGCGTCTGCTGGGAGCTACCTATAAGTGGCGGTCTCCGAATCTAGGTTGTAAAGGGACCTAAGTTTATAATTTCCATTAGGAGTATGCTAAGCTAACCATAAAATGGGATTTGTTCAAGGATGGAAAACCTTGGCTTTCCCTATACAAAACTTACTGATGGACTTAGTTAATTATGTAGAGCATGAGTCCTCTACAAAAGATAATTTAGGTGATGAGAAGAGTAACCAGTTAGTGGTTACCCTATCCTCTAATTGGATGGCATGGGCCGAGGTTTGCCTTGGTGTGGTCTCTACCCAAGAGAAATCATGTATAACCATCCATCAACCTAGAGGGCATGGAACAAGTATGTTGGAAGCTATGGCGATCATGGCATCAACAAGTGATTATGCTAAAGCCGTAGTGCCATGGGAAAAACTCGACACACAGTGGAGTGTAGTTATGGCTGAAACATCCCATGTGATGGGGCATCATGCCAAAATTTTAAGTATCACAAGGATGTTAGAAGCCCTAGATGTAAAGGGAAAACCTTTGCTTAAAAGACACGGTCCCTAGGTCTTAAGTGCTAAGGATAAGTTTGCTTTTGATGAGGGGCAAAAGCTCCTAGATAAAGCCATCATGGAACTGCCTAGGAAGGGGCAAGATATGGAAGATCCTCTAGGAAAGGATCGGAATGACATGCTAAGAGCTATAGGTCTCCCTAGACCACTTTATGAGTTGGAAAAAAGGGACATTAAGGATAATATTAACCTTCCTACACTAGTAAAGGTGGAAATGGAAGAGGTTGGAAACCCTAAGACACTAGAGTTAGGTTATGATTACAAGGATTTTAATGCCCCAGTGCTGATCTCGAAGGAAAGGACTAAATTCCCTCCTCCTTATAAGGATCTCCCAGTGTTTCATGGGTTGGTTAATGAGGATCCGATGGTGCATTTACGAGAATACGGCCTAACTTGCCTCGCAAGTGGGTTCAATGATATTCATCGGATGCTTGTATTCTCAAGTACCCTAAAGGAAGAGGCTAGAAAATGGTACTGGAGCCTCCCAAGGGGGTCTATTAAATACTTTGAGAAGTTGAGCGATCGATTTTTAGATGAATATGAGAAGAAGGTGCATATGACCCAAGTTTTAGGGTAGCTGATGCAGATTAGGCAAGAGTCTTGTCCTTCTGTTAAAGAATACGCTAGATCCTTTGATGATATTTTGAGGCTTTGGCCAAGAAGAGCTACTGCATTGCCAAGTGATGTGCTATGTGAGCTCTTTTTGAGTGGCTTAGAGATTAACATGCAAATCCAAGTGGGACTGCGGAATCCTAAGTCGTTAAGGGAAGCAAAGATGCATGCCACTGATTATGAGGGACATATTCAGAGATGTTGGGAAAACTTATGGAGTTTTCCCCGCTCAGTGCAAGTGCATCCTAGCTTCCAACCATTTCTACAAGGAGACAACTTGATACCAAGGTAGCCTATGAGAGGAACCTTGGTAGCCAAAATCTCCAAGCAGAAAATGGCAATAGTAGGGATAATATACCCCCCAGGGATAAAAAGATTCCAAGCCCAGTAAGTCCCATCAAGGCTTGCAACACTTCCATGAGAGGTAGTTGTGACAGTGGAATTGATAGAACCATTACCTAAGGATGCTGAAACATATAATATTTGGTACATTGATTCTGGAGCTTCAAATCACATGACACCTCATGGTGATTGGTTCACAAATATGGTTCCTGAAAAGAATGGATATGTGTATACATGGGATGATACTCAACACACCATTATGAATAAGGGCATAGTACCCTTGGTCATCCATGATGGGCAGAAGAAAAGTCTACATGATGTATTGCATGTGCCCTCCATTACAAAAACCTTATTATTATTTGGTTAGATGACTAAACAGAACTTGCAAGTTTGATTTAATAAGCATGATTGCTTCATAGGAGAGTTTGGTAATGGCTGTAAGCTCATTGCTCAAGGTCACAGATATGGTAGAATGTTCACATTGGATGAAAATTTACCTCAGCTGAAATCAGTCGTGTTTACATAAGGCCAGGGAACCATTAGAGATTTGGAAATATGGCACAAAAGGGTTGGTCATGTAAATGTTCAGTGGCTACAAAATATGCAAAGAAAGTAGGTTGTGACAAGATTACCAAAGTTTGCATACAGTGAGATCGGTCATGTCTGTGATGCATGCCAGTTTGGCAAACAATCTCACCTTCTGTTTGTAAAGCATGTTTGAAACTGTCGAGACTGTTACAGTTGATAAACTATGATATATGGGGACCAGCCCCCATAATGCCTCTCTGGCAGGATCTAAATATTATGTGACCTTTATAGATGATTTTAGTCGGTATACCTGGGTGTATACCTTGAAACACAAGGATGAAGTGTTTACTATTTTAAAAGAGTTCAAAATGCAAGTTGAGAAGGAATTTGACTACTATATCTCATGCTTGAGATCTGACATTGGTGGGGAATATGTATCTAGTGAGTTTGACAAATACTTAGCTATAAATGGCATTTGTAGGCAACTCACATGTAGTTACACCCCACAATAGAATGGTGTGGCTGAAAGAAAAAACATAGTACTTATGGAGATTTCTCGTGTGATGCTAAATGAAAAAAACATGCCAGTGTACTATTGGGCCTAGGCTATTATGACAATCATGTATGTGTTGAATCAAACCCCCACTATAGGTATACATGACATGACTCCATACCAGAAACTCTATGGGCACAAGCTCGCATAAGTCACATGAAAGTTTTTGGTTGTATTGCCTATGTTCATATCCCTTATGAGAAACGTAAGAAATTGAATCCTAAAGCACATGTATTTGTTCATTGGTTATACGCAGGAGAGGAAAGCATATAAATGTTATGATCCATCTACTAGAGAGATATTTTTCAGTAGAGATGTCATATTTGATGAAATGGCTTCATGGTATGCAATATCTACTATTGTGCATGTTGTTGATATGCCTTCAGACTCTAGTTTTCCTATTATTTCTCACAGCAGAGTGCGTTTGTCTTTGGGCCTGCAAGTTGTGGATCCTCCAGTGTATCTCTATGGATAGCCAGACTAAGAAGTTTTTAAGGCAACTGTAGACCATGGACTTTTTTATGAGAAAGTTAAGGCCCTAAAGCTCACTAGCTTCACTGATGTGGATTGGGCTAGATGTCCTTATGATTGCAGGTCTACTAGTGGCTATGCATTCAATTTGGTAGTCGGATGATAAGTTGAAGTAGTAAAAAGTAACTGATTGTTGCACTATCAAGTAATGAAGCGAAATATAGAGGTGCAGCTTTGACTGCATGTGAGATTACTTGGTTTGGTGAAATTGATGATAGATTTAGATATGCAAGTAGAGGCTCTTATGACACTATACTATGATAACCTCAGCAGTGTACTTCTGGCAAAAAATCCTATTTATCATGCTATAACAAAAATATTGAGGTAACACTATCATTTCATTCATGAGATGGTACTTGCAGAAAAGATGGAACTCCTACATGTGAAGACAGATCAGCAAGTAGCAGATATCTTTGCCAAGTCCTTAGGTAAAGATAAGTTCACTCACTTCATATAACTACTTGGTGTACAACTACTATCTTGAGCTTTAGGCGGAGTGTTGAGACTTCAAGCTCAAGTTGCATGTATACCCAACATCATAGCTAGGTATCCAACAATCTCTAGCATGTGTGCATCACTGAATAAGTTGGGTTATGACTTAGATGGAGTTAGAGCAATGTGGTTTTGACCTACCTAGATAAAAGATGTATTAGGATACTATAGTTGGGTGTGACCATCGAAATAATAAGAAAGGGATAATATAAGAGTTGCTTGCTCTGTGTTATGAAGCCTCTCTCTCAATCTCTAAACACCTAGGCTTAATTGCTTTAGATTGAAGAACTCTATAACGTGCCCGCCTATCGGCTACCCAAGCATATTTTTAGTAGTCCATTGAGAGATGAGTCTAAGCGATGCTGCCAGGCACTCCCATTGGAATGTCATGGGGTTTGTCGCCTAGGGTCTCCCGAGTCTGCCTTGCAATGGAATGTCCACAGCCAAACCCACTAGGATCGACCTAAAATTTGGGTTCCTAGTAGACAAGGTCTCCTGACAGCATCCTAGCATTGGGTTTTGGACATCCTAATTTACGTAGAGATACCCAATCCAAATCAGATCCATACCACACTTGGTTCAAAGAGAATGGGAAATGAGAGGGATGTGTCACTCAACCTCTCTACCCATAGGGCATAGTCCCATTCTAGTCCCCTAAAATGACATGAATCGAGTTCTAACCTAACCATGATGGTAAAACCTTGTGAGAAGCCTCCCAGTTCTTTGGGACCACCCTGTTGTAGGACAGTCCCGTCGGGGTTCTACCCACCACCGCTTTCCTTGATAGCTTTAGTTTTTTAATTAGGTCCTATCACATTTATGGTGACATTTAAAAGCAACTTCCTTAATTAAGCCTTTTAGGAAACAAGGTTTGTTCACGTAATTTACAACATTGACATGCAAACAAAACAAGCAGTCCTTTTGACAAACAAGTTCCTTAACTTATTTTCTAGTTAATCTTTGTCTCCTACCCACATAGGGGAATTATGTATCCCTTCTGTCCAACATAAGTATCTTTTCACCACTTGACCTTTGGCCCGCGAATCGAGCAGTGCCCTCCCAGATTGAAACGCGGTGTGACCTTGGAGATGATCCGCCCACACAAGATATCCTTCCTTCATTAAGAACCAAGCACAATCAAGGCAATTAGCCTAATATCATCTTCCAAGAAGAAAATTCATTTATTCCCATGGCAACTTGTCATTACTTACCCTTTCCATGCATTTACCATCAAACACAAGCACTTGGAACACATCCCATAATCAGTTTATCTAATCAATCCACAAAACAATTGTATCCTTTTCCAAACATTGTAGGAATGGTCACGATAACTTTTCATCGTGTGTTTGAAGTTTCAACATTGCTCAAGACATGAATTCTAATAATCCCTTATTTTGATTGATTCTTGAGTACAAAAGCATCAGTCTTTCCTTTGACTTAGGGTTTCCTAACTCTTGAGCTCTTCATTTGCCTTTGAGGCCTAGAGCTGTTTGTATCCATTCTAGTCCTTGAATAGGATTGATAACATCGTAACTATTAGACGGATCTCAAGGTATCTCAGTTTTAGCCCTTATGATTGCCATTTGCGTTAACTACGCACAACATCAAGACTCCCAATCTATCAACATAAGCTATTAACAAGAGCTTGGACAAAGGGCTAGAGCTCGATAACAATCCTTTTCTAGGCTAAGCTTCTTGCCATGCAATCCTTCGAACACTTGTAATGTAGTTTATCCTTTTTAATGTCTTATTCCCGTATGGCATAACATGGGTCTAATGCATCTCATGCGAGAAATCAAAGCAAGCACCTATTAATTTGGAAATACATTACTTATGATGACTGGTATCACCTGCAGATTGGCAGTGATGTCCTTGTGCGAGCCTTCATTGCTCATTATTGTGAGGTTTCCATCCGTGCGCATCATTTTTCCATCCTCGATCATTGCGAGTCATGTAAGATTTGTGCACCTTGTGCTTGAGTAGTGGGGCCATTTGCAAGTGGTGGATAATCTTGCGAGACAGGTATAGGTTTGTAGCCACGGTGAAAAGAGATGTGTGTGGCCACCCTCTTTGGAGGGGAAAGGAAATAATCTCTCTCCTTCTCTCCCTCTCTCCCTCTTCTCCCTCTTCTTCTTCCCTTCTTCTTCTCTCCCTCTCTCCGTCTTCTTCTTCTTCATCTTCTCTTCCCTCTCTCTCTTCCTCTTCTACTTCTTCTTTCTCTCTCCTCCTCCTCCTCCTCCTCCTCCTCCTCCTCCTCCTCCTCCTTCTTCCCTCTCTCTCTTCCTCTTCTACTTCTTCTTTCTCTCTCCTCCTCCTCCTCCTCCTCTCTCTCTCCCTCTCTTTCTCTCCCTCTTCTTCTTCTTCTTCTTCTTCTTCTTCTTCTCTTCTTCTTCTCCTCACTCTCTCCCTCTCTCTTCCTCTCCCTCTCTTTCTCCCAGTGTTCAAGCTGCTAATCCTTCTCCTTATGTCCTTGTGCGAGCCTTCATTGCTCATTGTTGTGAGGTTTCCATCCGCGCGTATCATTTTCCCATCCCCAATCATTGCGAGTCATGTAAGATTTGTGTACCTTGTGCTCGAGTAGTGGGGCCATTTGTAAGTGGTGGATAATCTTGCGAGACAGGTATAGATTTGTAGCCACGGTGGAAAGAGATGCGTGTGGCCACCCTCTTTGGAGGGGAAAGGAAAGAATCTCGCTCCTTCTCTCCCTCTCTCCCTCTTCTCCCTCTTCTTCTTCCCTTCTTCTTCTCTCCCTCTCTCCATCTTCTTCTTCTTCGTCTTCTCTTCTTCTTCTCTTCCCTCTCTCTCTTCCTCTTCTACTTCTTCTTTCTCTCTTCTTCTTCTCCCTCCTCTCTCTCTCTCTCTCTCTCTCTCTCTCTCTCTCTCTCTCTCTCTCTCTCTCTCTCTCTCTCTCTCTCTCTCTCTCTCTCTCTCTCTTCTTTTTCTTCTTCTTGTTCTCCTTCTTCTCTTCTCCTTCTTCTTCTCCTCCTCATCTTCTCTGCTCTCTCTCCCTCTCTTCTTCTTCTTCTCCTCTTCTCCTCCTTCTCTTCTTTTCCTTCTTTTCTTCTCTCCTCTCTATCCCTCTCGTCTTTTTCTTCTTCTTCTTCTTCTCCTCCTCCTCCTCCTCCTTTTCTCCTCTCTCTCTCCCTCTTCTCCTTCTCCTCCTCTTCTTCTTCTTCTTTTTCTCCTCTCTCTCTCCCTCTTCTTCTTCTTCCTCTTCTCTTCTTCTTCTCCTCACTCTCACTCTCTCCCTCTCTCTTCCTCTCCCTCTCTTTCTCCCAGCGTTCAGGCCACTAATCCTTCTCCCTATGGCCTCCTCCTTTTTCTTACCTTGCAATTGAGGGGGGAGGGGGGGAGGTTGGAGGGGGCACGCGTATGCCCCTCCTCCCTATCAACATTCATGTCATCGTCCTCATCTTCCTGGATGTCGCCTGTTGTAGACGTTAATATAACTTTCTTTCTTCTTTCTTTGGTCATTCCACCATTGTTTCCACCAAAAAGACGGCCAGGCATCTCTTGTGAGTTTTAGTTTGGCAATCATGGCTTGATTTGATCGTGCATACCCTACAAGGTAGCAGTGAAATAGTCTTCCATAGATTCTATCCATGTTTCTACTTCAGTTGGAATGTCCCTCCCTTTACCATCAAACTCTGGTGGCTTGTATTGCTTGAGAAGAAACTTCTTCTCTTGAGCTTTTGTAGTATTGAGATTTGAGATGATGTTTTGAAGAATTATTCAATTTTATGATCAATTTTCTCTCCAACCATATTCAGGAAAAAAAAATGTTTGCTTGCTTACTCTACCTCATTAATTTAGGAAGGATATTTCATATTGCTTGTCCTTTCGATAATGATCAAGGTTTATACTTCAAAAGATAGTTTTATTTTTAAATCAAAAAAATCTCATCAAATAGATAATATATTTCCACTATTTCTAATTATCAAGGAGACAA
Source organism: Lygodium microphyllum (assembly GCF_053477565.2). Classification (NCBI taxonomy): domain Eukaryota; kingdom Viridiplantae; phylum Streptophyta; class Polypodiopsida; order Schizaeales; family Lygodiaceae; genus Lygodium; species Lygodium microphyllum. The sequence continues at coordinate 16,436,533 of NC_141154.1, read as the reverse complement.
ATAGATGGGCAAAAATAGCTTTATACATCAATAGGAAGGGAATACATTATTTAAGTAGTTTGGGAGATCATATTATTCTTGGAAAAGTTTTTTCTACCACAATCTGGGCATGGCATTGTGATACATGTTGGGGGTAAAGGCACGTCTGCCTAGTTCCCCGTGTATTACTACACTAACAGTCACCACCACTGGACACTGCAGGTGGCGGGCGCCCGTCATCATCACTTTATTCTTTATTCTTTTAGTGACTGTTTGAATAAAGGAAGGCCCGGTCACACATTGTGACTGTTGGAGTTCCCATTTCTAGTCTCTCCCTTTCTTGCTCTTACTCTCTTGCCATAGCTCTCGAGTCCAACATTTGATCCGTTGCTCCCTTTCAACTGGTATCAGAGCTTTGCTTTCCGACTCTTGAGCTTGGTTCGTGGCATTCTCAACATCCCATCGACTCCCTACTTGCATTGGGTCTCCTTCCCGGCAGCCATATCTGACTCCTTCGAGCTCCCGTCACTCCTCAGCTTCCCGAGCACCGTCCCGGCATTGTTGGACACCTTCAGGGCATTACATCAGAGGTATTTGATCATTTTCTTTAGGGTTTACTTTAGTTCTCAGGTCTCACAGGCTGTAAACAAGTTGTGGGCAACCATAGCTCACACCTCTTGGAGCTTCCTTCACCTGGATCTTGCTTCCAGCCTATCAAGGCTTGCTGAGGCTTGGTGTAGGCCTTCTTTGGCCCTCATTTGTGCCCCCTTTGGACCCCATTCTTGACACATGGGATAGCAGACCCCCCAGCCAGCTCATGTTTTTTTTGCGCCTGTTTCAAAATCTGGCCCAAATCTCACTCTTTTTGTTATATCTCGAACATTCGGAACCTGATTCAGGCAAGGTAAGAGTCTAAGTTGGGGTTTTGGCACGCTCCGAACGCGATAGTAATGTCGGATTTGCCAAATTCTGATGACAAAATCTTCTACAACAGATTTCAGGTCTGAGACAGCAAGTATTTGTATGCCTATGCTTGTTTGGGCATGACTACATAACCGGTTTGATGCCTATTGCATCCCCATTGATTGGGGGATTGAAGCTACATTTAATGCTATGATTTTGGCCTAATTTTGGGGTTGGAAATACTCGGTTTATAACAGTAAATGCATGTTGAATACTCTTGGGCTGAAGCTATCTTTCATGCTTTGACATATGCCTATTGGTTCCGGATGTATGTCTTGGGTTATGCTATGATGTATTGATTATCAAGGGATGACTTTGAGCTTGTCATTGAATCCGGATGCTTTTGGAAGCTTGAGCTTATTTCAGCCTACACTTATTGATATTGGTGCTTTGACAGTGATGCTTCTTGGGTTTATGCATACACGTTGCCTACGACTTGATGCTCATGTCACGGTTGATTACCCTATGCATACGTTGAGCTTGAGTGCTCATTGAAGCTCCACCTTGGATGCATTTTGGATTATCTGGAGTAGCCTTGGATGTTACTTGGCTTGTCAGAGTTTGGATTGGGATGTATTTGATGTCTTACATGCTTACGGATGCTACATATGGATGCTCTACCGCCTACATGTTCGGGATGTACTATTGATGTATTTTCTTGGACTTATGTCATTGGCACTGTGTCTTGCCTTGGCTTGAGCTCTTGAACTCATACATACGGCTTTTGTGCCAGTGGGAGCATTCTTGAATGCTTATCAGGCATTGAGCAGGTGGTACTTTTATGCATTGAGCCATTACATGCTATTGAGCAGTTACAGACACTTGAGACTTTGAGACTTCTTACCTTTTGGGATGATACATCATATGTCTTGGTTCATTGTATGCTTATGAGCTAAGTCTCAGTTTTGGATCCGTATCTTTGTGAACTGACACCTACTTGTGTCAAGTTTTGGTAGTGGCAAGAACACTTTGCCCCATTGCCTGGGGGGTGTGCCTACTCACTGGCAGATGTTTGTATGATATACTTAGGTGTTAGATTCATGCTTATCAACTGTCATATGCTTATGCTATGCCCGGATGATGCTGGCTTTGGTCTTGGCAGTATTTGATTGCCTTGGGATCTGATTTTGGCACTGTTAGCTCTCTTTTACTGAAATCTGAAATTTATTACAGCAAGCATATATATATGGACTGACATGGATTTTTCATGCTGAAACACTTTGAAATGATGTACTTTTACTAGTACTTGGTGGGTAGCAGCTTCGGTTCCACTTTCTTCTCCATTTTTCCTCGATTTTTGTGATTTTTTTTGTCATTTTCTGCAGTAAAAAGCAAGCAGTTTTGAACTGTCTACCATCTTCCAGCTTGCATTATAGCGAGTTTGTCCACTGATCATGCTATTTTCAACATCACTAAGCTTGATGGTACAAATTACTCTTATTGGAAGAGCCAGATTTGGCAGGTGTTGGTGCAAAAATCATAGATCAAACCTTTGAGGTTAAGCGGGCATCCGCATGCAACTATGCCAGATGAGGAATGGCTTGAGCTTGATGAGTTATGCAAGTCCACCATTGTATTGTCTCTCACAGAACAGGTTCACTACAATGTATTTGAGGAAGAACAGAGTGCATGGCAGTTGTGGGATAAAATCAAGAATCTCTATGACAAGAAAAGTCCAGCGAGTCAAATGTATTGGCTGAAATAGCTTATGGATCTACGCATGAAGGAGAATGTGACTATGTCTGCTCACTTGAGCCAGTTCCATGCTATACTCAAGAACTTGACTTCGCAGGACATCACTTTTGCAGAGGATGTCACTCCTCTTTTCTTACTTGGTACTCTTAATGAGTCATGGGATGTTGAGATTATCTGATGTTGAGAGTGTTTTTCTGCAAGAAGAGCTTAATCGTAAGAATTTGGATGCCTCTCGTGTGTCTCATGCTATGACAGTTAGAGGTAGGAATGATGGATATGGAAAGCATGGCAGTGGCAGTGGCAGTGGCCGTGGACGGGATTCTCAAAAATCTCGGTCCAAGTCTCGTAGGAAGTCACGTAGGAAATCCCTTGGCAGAAATGCAAATGTTACTTGTCACTATTGTAGGAAAAAGGGTCATATTAGGCCACAATGCCATGAATTGTGCAATGAAAGGCGCAAAGATAAGGGGAAAGACAAAGTGCAGGATAAGTCTTCTGATCGCAGCATAGTACCTACAAAGTCATGTGTTAAAATTGAAGAGATCAATGTTATGCAGTATGAGAATGTTGATGATGATGATTATATCCTAGCAGCTTCTTCTAGTGCTTCGTAGATGACAGAGATACACTCTATGTATGCACAGTGTTGGCTCTTGGACTCAAGTGTGTCCTTTCATGTGACACCTTGCCGAGAGTGGTTTCATTCATACTGTACTGTTTCGGGTTCTGTGCGCTTGGGTGATGACAGCTCTCTTGATATTGTGGGCATTGGTGATGCTAGGCTGCAGTTTCCTTTTGGCAACAGTTTTGTTATGTAGGATGTACGTCATGTACCTGCTTTGACATGCAGTCTCATGTCAGCTGGATAGCTTAATGATGCAGGATATCATGTATGTTTTGGAGACTCTGCATGGAAGATCACTCGTGGCAAACTTGTGATTGCGAGAGGTGCCAAGGCTGGCACTCTCTACCCCTTGATTGTATCAGCTTCTTCCCTTGATCATGTTTTGTCTGTGGGTTCTATCCCACGTGTATCTCTTTGGCATGCCCATTTGGGCCATATGTCTTTGAAGGGAATGAAAATGCTTTCTGGTTTACAGTACTTACCGCCCCTTGATTATGCATGTTTTAATTCATGTGAGCATTGTCTTTATGGCAGGCAAACTAGGTCTACGCATAAGAAGTTTGGTAGGCCATGCATGAGTGAGCCCTTGGCATTGGTACATTCGGATGTCTGTGGGCCCATGCCTTTTTAGTCTATGGGTGGTGCAAAGTATTTTGTTATGTTCATAGATGATTTTTCACGAAAATTTTGGGCTTATCCCATTAAGCTGAAATCTGATGTCTTGCCTGTGTTTCAAAGATGGCTTGCATTGGTTGAGAACCAGTCTCTGTATAGGCTAAAATGCCTAAGGACAGATAATGGGGGTGAGTATGTCTCACGTGCTTTTGAGCAGTTATGTGATGAGAGGGGTATTAAGCATCAGTTGACCGCCCCCTACAACCCCCCCAGAATGGTTTGGCTGAGCGGATGAATAGAACCATCCAGGAGCATGTACGCAGTATGCTTAGCCATGCAAGCCTACCACAGAGCTTTTGGGCTGAGGCAGTTAGTACAGCTGTGCATGTCATAAACAGATCACCCTCTAGTGGTTTGGATTTCCAGGTTGCAGAGGAGGTATGGACTAGAAAACCTCCCTCTTATGCGCATCTCCGTGTCTTTGGATGTGAGGCATTTTGCCATGTGCCCAGGGAGAAGAGAAGTAAGCTGGATCCCAAGAGTGTCAAATGCATTTTCCTTGGTTATGGGGATGCAGGCAAGATGGATTACCATCTCTGGGATCCGCAGGCGCGGAAAGTCATCCGCAGTCATGATATAGTCTTCCATGAAGACAAGATGCATAGGCAGCCTGAGAGAGTTGTTGAGATCCGTAGGGTCATATTTCAGGAGGAGCTGAGAGCTCTTGCATAGCCAGTTGGACAGCCTACAGCAGATGCTCATAGTCAGGGTGTTGGACAGGCAGCTGGGCAGGCAGTAGAGCCTGCCATGAGACGGTCTACTAGAGACAGACGTCCACCAGATAGATTTCAGCCCTCGATGCATTATGTCTTGGTTACAGATGCAGGAGAGCCTTTCACTTATGATGAGGCTATGCGCAGGGGTGACAGTCACTCCTGGGAGAGGGCTATGCAGTCTAAGATAGACTCCTTACATAAGAATGACACTTGGGATTTGGTTTCCTTGCCTACGGGCAAGAAGGCTTTGCTATGCAAGTGGGTGTACAAGCTAAAAAGTATCCCTAGACACCCCAAGCCGGCATACAAGGCTAGATTGGTAGCAAAGGGTTTTAAGCAGGAGCATGGTGTGGACTTTGATGAGGTCTTTTCTCTTGTGGTTAAGATGACCACCCTACGCTTAGTATTGGCTTTGGTTGCTCAGCTTGACTTGGATTTATACCAGATGGATGTCAAGACAGCTTTCTTACATGGAGACTTGCATTAGGGGAGTTTTGAGGTCTCGAAAATGCCCTGTAAGAGATCCCAGAGAGAGAGAAAAAATTACGAAATAAAATCATTTTAGAGAATTTTTAAAAGGTTTATATTTTGGTAAGTTAAAATATCAAAATTCATTAATAAGTCATTGTCATGATATTCTCGTGGTCACATCAAACCTAGAAATCTAGGTCGCCATAAAGTTGGCAAGGTTGTCATAATGAAGATCTTACCTCTCCTCATTAAAGTGAAAAGTAATATTCAATTTGAATTTTGGTGGATACTCGATTGCCTCCCTCCATCGTTTCTCCATCGTTTCTCTCTTCTTTTTTTCTCCTCCTTATTAGTCTCTTCTTTGTTTTCGTTCTTGCTTCTAATCATATCCTTAGCTATGGATCAATCACCCAATGATCTCTGTAACTCAGCTATGGATCAATCATCTAATGATCTCTGTAGCTCTCATAAAAGACCTCTCTATCATCTCCATATTGAGTTGGACAGTGAGTATGAACCAATAAGAAAGAGAACAAAATCTATCACGATTATAGAGTCTATGAAACATATACTGAGGTTTGAAGGAAAGAAGACTATTGATCTTTGGTTAGATGGAAAGCTATATCCCAAAGATCCTAGCAGAAATAGCACTCCTCCTTTCTATAATAGCTCGTCATTAATGAGGTTTATTGGTGATGGCTACAATGGATTTTTATGTTATACACTTAATCTTGTTGCAGAAAAGGATATCCTTGGACTAGAGAATCATCTTTTGATGAAACACAATATAGAGTTGTTGCAGAAGCTAGAGAATTGTCAACAAAAAATTCATTCATTGGAAAAGCGTATCAAAGCTTATCAACAAAAGAAAACTTTATTAGGCCTTCGAAATCGACAAAGAACTCTTAAAAATATTGAGAATCTCAAACGAGGAGGAGGAGGCTGTGGTAAAAGAATCCAAGCAGTAAGGTATTTTTTTTTTCACTTGAAAAATCTTAAATATGGCTTTATTTAAACTACTTGCATTGATTTGTGATGTTAATTTTGCTTAGATCTCTTCTACAACCAAATGCAAGTGAAAGAGATTCTTTAAAAGCAGCTCAGTTTTATTATCATCTTCTTCCTTCAGTAGTTTCAAAGGATATTTTGGAGAAGAAGAAATTTAAAAAGGCAAAGAAACAATGCTTGGAGTCATTTGTAAAGGATCATTCTTTGGATTCTGAGTTAGTACAGAAGACACTGGATAGTATTGGTATCAGTCGAGATGCTTATATGCAAATTTTCCAGCTTTTACAATCAAATATGAAGCAAGGACAGGTACACAATTGCATACTTCCGAAGCCATTTGTGGTTAGGACTATCAGACAGAGAGTTAATAACAAAGTGATGGAGATTCTAGGTGAGCCTTTTCATATCAAGGCTAGCTTCAAGGGCAAGAAAAAGGAGGTTACATTCAATGAATTTAACAATATTTCATTGACTTGCCCACCCTACAATGCTTAATGATCAAATTTTATGACTTGTCAGTAGTAGCAGAGGCACAGGGAGTGGCTAGATTTGTGATTAAACTTTATGAAAGTGAGATTCTGAAATGTAAAAAATTGGAGAGAATCTCTATTACCTTGATGAATAAAGCACTTTCGTCAGGTCATTGCAATCACTCAACATCATTTAGTGTTCAATCTGAATATAACATCTGGTGGCTAGGAGCATTTGAGGTAGATACTGAGAATTTTGATAGACTATATTGGATTTTTCATCAAACATCAATACCTAATGTTATTCAAAGGCAACAAGCAGGAGAAGAGCTATTTGTTGAAGGATTTGGGAACTACAGGATTGAGTGGCACATAGCTGGTGACCTAAAGACACTCAAATGTATGTATAATGTATCAAAGGGAGCTAACTCTAGATCTCCTTGCAGCTACAGAGTTAAACTCAAGCAATTGGAATAGAGCTCCCTCTAGGCACAATAAGGATCCACAGTTTAAACCAGTCTTGGACATTCCTTTAGCGAATGCCTATATTTGTACACTTCATTGTCAAGATTGTGGGAGAGAAGGAAGGAGTCTCGCTTGACGCTTTCTTGCTTGCACAATGGGGGAAGACACACAAGGGTGGAGGCTGAAAATAGTTTTCCTCTTCTTAGTTGTGTAAGCCAAAAGAACTCAAGTACAAAGAAATAGAAGAACCCTATATATGGGTCTCAAACCAAACTCAACTAACTAAGGTGGCATACTAACTGAGCCACGAACTAGAGTAGATAAGGATAGCTGTCATCTAGCTATTATTCATGAGCGGTGTACCAACCGCGTCTGCAACTGACAAGTCGGTGACATAAATACACAACGGTCACCCTGGCGTATCACGAGTGGAGCTCGATATCTCAACACTCCCCCTCGAGCTCAATCCCAATTCCTGCACACCAAGCAGGTCTCTGAACTTGCGTAGCTTCTCTGCGCCCAATGCCTTCGTGAATATGTCAGCTACCTGATCCTCTATGCTGACATAAACTAGATCAATAAGACCTAGTAAAACCCTCTCTCGCACATAGTGATAATGCACCTCAATGTGCTTTGTTCTAGCATGATAGACTGGGTTATTTGCCAAGTGTATACTACTCATGTTGTCATAATAAATGACAACTGGCCCATCTGTAGACTGATGCATATCATAAAGTAGCTTATGCAACCAAGCTACCTCACATGCAGCCATTGATGCACCCCTGTACTCAGCCTCTGTGCTCGACAAGGCAACTATAGGCTGTTTCTTGCTACTCCAAGTGACTGCAGCACTCCCAAAAGAGAACACATATCCACTGGTAGATCATCTATCATAGATACTACCAGCCCAATCAGCATCAGTGTATCCATGCAACTGTATCTGAACCCCAGTCTCATAAAATAGTCCATACTGCAATGTGGACTTCACATACCTGAGTATGCGTCTAGTCGCATCCAAATGTGGTTTCCTTGGAGCCTGCATAAACTAACTTACCAATCCAACAGCATAGCTCAAATCTGGCCTGGTAATAGTCATATAAATCAAACTTCCTACTATGCGTCTGTACATAGTAGGGTCTTCTAGAAGCTCACCTGCATCTGTGCTCAGCTTCACATTCTGCTCCAAAGGAACTGAAATAGGCTTACAGCCTGTCATTCCATATTTGGACAGCATGTCCAATCCATACTGCCTCTGTAAGAGCTGTATCCCACTTGGTGATCTAATCACCTCAATGCCCAAGAAATAACGCAGCTCTCCCAAATCCTTCATCTCAAACTTCTGCTTCAATAGCATTTTCACATGAAGGATATCTTCATCACTGTCACCTGTCATAATCAAATCATCAACATAAATGACAAGTAGCATAATACCTTTCTCTGTTTTTCTCACATAAAGTGAGAAATCTGCCTTGGAAATCTGAAAGCCAATAGTGACAAGATATTGTCCTATCTTGTCAGACCATGCTCTAGGTGCTTGCTTCAAGCCATACAAGGCTTTCTTCAACCTGCAAACAAACTCAGGATGAACAGCATGCACATAACCTGGTGGCTGCTCCATATAGACCTCTTCTTGCAAATCACCATGCAAGAAGGCATTCTTTACATCCATCTGATGTAAAGACCATCCCTTTGATACAGCCATAGCAATGACCGCTCTTACGGTTGCCATCCTTGCAACTGGACTGAATGTTTCTTCATAGTCAATACCATATGTTTGTGCATACCCCTTGACTACTAATCTTGCCTTGTATCTGTTCACAGAACCATCTGCATTGTGCTTCACCTTATAAACCCACTTACAGCCAATTGCATTTTTACCTTTAGGCAAAGGTACCAATTCCCATGTAGCATTAGCTTCCAAGGCATCCATTTCTTCATCCATGGCTTTCTCCCATTTTTCTTTTCCCATGGCTTCCTCAAAAGAAGTGGGTTGTGGTTCCTGTATCACTTTGACCATATATGCATAGTGAATGGCTGTAAATCCATCATATTTCAGCCTATCCACAGGATACCTAGCTCTCGTAGACCTGCGCAAAGTAGGTTCACTCCCAGGTGCTCTCAAAATATCCCTGGTCTTCCTTACTCCAGGTGTAACAATAGAAGGAATACCCAACTCATCATCAATGCTCTGTTCTGAGCCACTGGATTCACCATCCACATAAGAGTGACCTCCATTCACATCAAACATGGGCTGATCAACCTTCTCTTTTCCTTTTCGTGATACATGCATACCACTATCTGCATTACTTTGAGAAGATTCTCCTGATCTCAATCTGCCTGTCCATGGCGAAGAATGTGAACCACTGCTAGAGGACGCTCCAGGTCCACTAATATTTTGTGACTGCTGCTGTGAATTCTGTGCAGCATTACCATTTTGTGCATCTACATCATCAATCACATTTACTGGTTTATACCAGCTACTCATCTCATCAAAAACAACATCTCTGCTCAGTGTAAACTTACGAGTAGAAGGGTTATAGCATCTATACCCTTTTTGCTGCAGAGAGTAACCAATAAAGATGCACTTTTCAGCTTTTGGATCCAACTTGGATCTCAACTCATCTGGCACATGTACATAGGCAATGCAACCAAAAATTTTCAAATGAGAAATATCTAGTTTCCTACCAGTATACCTCTCCTCTGGAGTCATTCCATGTATTGCTGCAGTGGGAGTCCTGTTCATTATGTAGACTGCTGTAGCAACTGCTTCAGCCCAATAAAAATCTGGCAAGTCTTTTTCATTGAGCATGGCACGAGATACCTCTCCAATATGCCTGTTTTTTCTTTCTGCAATTCCATTTTGTTGTGGGGTATAACTGCATGAATATTGCTGCTTTATGCCATGCTCCTGCAAGAACTTTGCAAACTCATTTGAGAGGTACTCTCCCCCTCCATCTGACCTTAGGCATTTTATTTGCAGACCTGTTTCTTTTTCAGCCATAGCTTTAAGGGTTTTGAAATACCCAAAAACTTCACTTTTCTTTTTCATAAAATATACCCAAACTTTTCTGCTATAGTCATCAATAAAAGTGACAAAATAATGACAGCCTCCAAGAGATGCAGCTTTAGTAGTCCACACATCAGAGTGGATTAATTCCAATGGCTTCTCACTCTCTTGAACATGTCTAGGAAATGGTTTCCTTGCCTGTTTTCCAAACTGACAGGCTTCACATACCTTATGCATTTCTGCAACCTTGAATTTTGGCAATCCTGCAACAATATTTTGGGCCTGCATTGATTTAAGTCGCTGTACATTAACATGACCAATGCGTTTATGCCAGATATCAATATCTGCAACTACACCGGTCCCATGTGCAAACATTGCTGCACTCAATTCAGACATGTCTGCATCCAACGTAAACATTCTGCCCTTCTTCTTTCCTTTTGCTATCAAGCGACCTTTATTTTTCATATCCTCAACAAAGCATCCATGAGGATTAAATCTGACCTGCAAGCCCTGCTCAACCATTTGACCGACAGAAACCAGATTCTTGGTGATATTCGGGATATGAAATACATCGGACAGGTATTTCTTTTTCCCATCTTGCATAGACAAGGGAATTTTTCCAATCTGCACAATAGGATGTGCAGTATCATTACCAGTCTCCACAAATCCTGGTTTGTCCATTTTCCTTGCATCCTCCATCCATTCTGCATGACCTGTCATGTGGTTTGATGCACCTGAGTCAACATACCATACATCATTGCTTTCTTCTGCACTTGTCACAGAATTGTTCATGTGCTGCACCATGAACAAATGCTCATTTATGTCATCACCCTGTCTGCTAGAAGATGCATAATTCCCTTGTTGCAGTTTTCCATTCATGATGTCATTCTGCTTTTTATAGCAGTCTTTAGCCATATGACCCATTTTACCACAGTAGTAGCATTCAACATTACTGTTTGCATTTTGACCTCTTTGCCATCCACCACGACCTCTTTGGCTCCCCCTGCCTCTAGAGTTACCACGTCCTCCTCCATAGGACTGGTTTTCTTAAGTTTGCTGTATATTCTGATTTCTACCACGGCCTCCAAATCGGCCTCCTCTACCTCTGCCTCTACCTCTTCCAGCATTTGAGTAGAAGACAGCTTCTTTTGAAGTTCCTCCTGAAGAAGATGCACCACCATTTCTCTGCTCCTCAGAAATTAGAAGAGCAATCAACTCCTCAAAATCAGGAAATCTTTCACGAACTGAAATGGATGTCCGAAACTGTGCATAATCCTTTCCTAGACCATTCAAGGTCACAGAAACTAAATCATCATCTTCCACTGGTGACCCAATGGAAGCAAGTGCATCTGCAATCTTCTTCACCTTCATGTGGTAGTCGTTGATGCTCATATTTTCTCTTTGCACATTGTGCAACTCTTGCTTGAGCTGCATTTTTATGGCTTGCGTATTTGTGCTATACATTTTTGACAAAGTATCCCATGCCTCCTTTGGCGTACTTGCATCCTGAATATGCACAATCATAGAGTCTGAAATGCTGATAGACAGCCAATACATAACTTTCCTGGCTCTCTCATGCCATGCTTTAAATGCCTGCATTTGCTGTTGATTGGGAACATCAGGAAGAACTGGTTCTTCTTCATTTCCTGCAACAAATTCGCAATATCCTTTTCCCATAAGGAAATTCGTCATTCTAAACTTCCATGCTTGGAAGTTGTTCTTGTCAAGCTTTTCAGTGACAATCTGTGAAAGAGAATCAGATGCCATTACAGAAGACTGCAAAAAATTCTGTCACTGCAAAAAACACAGCTTCACCCTCACAAGGGAAAATCTGCAAAACTGGCGAAAGTGGTATTTGACCACACAGTCACTTCCTAGTGACGATTTTGCATCAACAGGCAACAGGGATGATTCTGTAACTCCCAATGTCTCTGCGCACAAGCATACGATGCAATTTGTACAGTAACTTTTCACCGATCTGTAGAACAGTGGCTGCACAGCATAAAACTGGGCCTTTTTCTGAGTGCGTGCAGAAAACTTCCGCCTCCAAAACAGGCCCCGAAATGGCCTCAAATCAAAAAAACAAGGTCGCCAAGGGCTAAAGCCCTTGCCCGCAGCATATACTGCCCTCTTGCTTCACCGCGAAGGGCGTCTCAACCTGAGACAATGCACTCCTGCACTTTCCGGCTGTGCTACCTGCAGAGATCTGCTCCCAAAACAGAAAATGAAAGCAACACTGCTCCTCTTACCAGAACACCGCGAGCTTGGCTTGCTTTCTTGAGCTCCTTACCACGAACAAGGCTCTGATACCATGTCAAGATTGTGGGAGAGAAGGAAGGAGTCTCGCTTGAAGCTTTCTTGCTTGCACAATGGGGGAAGACACACAAGGGTGGAGGCTGAAAACAGTTTTCCTCTTCTTAGTTGTGTAAGCCAAAAGAACTCAAGTACAAAGAAATAGAAGAACCCTATATATGGGTCTCAAACCAAACTCAACTAACTAAGGTGGCATACTAACTGAGCCACAAACTAGAGTAGATAAGGATAGCTGTCATCTAGCTATTATTCATGAGCGGTGTACCAACCGCGTCTGCAACTGACAAGTCAGTGACATAAATACACAACGGTCACCCTGGCGTATCACGAGTGGAGCTCGATATCTCAACATTCATGCACTTTGCAGGATAATTGAAAAGCTTGTTCATCTCTATATAGGATTTGCATGGAAGTTGAAGCCATTATCAACTAGAACAGATGCTATAACAAAGGTTGAAAAAATTCTCTCTGCAATTGGTTTGCATGGTGGCAATGTTGTTATTGAACTAGATCTTCAAAAGTCTAAGGATGGTAATTGTGTCCCAAAAAAACCATCTATTGGTGAAGTGAAGGCTAGAAGGTTTCTAGGCTTTCATGGGAGACTTGGCAAGATAAACTCGAGAAATGGTGGCTCAACTATTAAATTTAATCAGTGGAAATCCCTACATAATGCAGTTAAGGATCACACTGATAATGGACAAGCTCGAAATAGAAAAGCTAAAGTTTGGGAAACACTAGACAAAGTGTTTTTTTATTGTGATAAGACTAAATGGAATGATGATGATCTCAAAGACTTTAAAAACCAATTGAACCTTTTCAAAAAGGCGATGACAGAAGCTTGGGGTGATCAACACTTTACTCACTATATGGTAAGAAGTTTGTATGTGTTTGTTTCTTCATTGTTGAACTCATATAATGTTTTTTAATAACTTTCTTTATTTGTTGACTATGCAGCATATTCTATACAACCATGCTCCATACTTTATTAAACAATATGGATCTCTATCTATCTGGTCAACCCAAGGTATGGAAAAATCACATTATCAAGCAAGAACAAAATATTTCAGACACACAAGACATGGAGGTGGAAGACACAAAGCCAACAGTTTATTAGAGGTATTTCAATGGTTCTATCGACAAGTTTGGCATAAATTCAAGCTTAAAGATACAACCACATCAAGCAATACATCATCTTTAGCAAGGACTATACATATTGTTACCCAAAGAAAAATATATAGATATTTAAATTCTTGCGCAAAGCAAAGATTTACAGAATGGTTACAAACCAAACAAAGAGTTGGGAAAAGATGGGTTTCAAGAAACCCTTAATCTTTGGCATCCTTTAGTCTGATTGTGTTGCAGAAGAGTCCTTAGTTTCAGGCACCTCAACAGGGCCTTCAGAGGAGTCCTTGGTTTCAAGTAGCTCGACAGGGCCTCTAGAGGAATCTTTTGTTTCATCCCACTCAATAAGACCTCTATATTTCAAAAACTCTTGTTTTCGATAGCCTGGAAGAAGCTTCAAATTCTTACTATCTCCTACATAAGAGAGCAAATAGGAGCCAAGAACTCCAAAATATCCAGCTCTAGATCCACTGTATCCAGGCATAAAGCCAAAAACTCTTATGGCTTCTTCCTTCTCCACCAAAATGATATTGTCCAAACCTCTGCTGAAAACTTGAGATCCAATTACCTTTGAGATAGCTCTCAAAGCCATCATTGGTAGACTTGGAGAGCTTGACAATCTACTATGATATATTACAATTGTTTGATTGTTTAAGTTTCCAATATAATGGCCAAGGCTTTGATTTTTTCCAAGCTTCATTAGCCTAGAGCCCTTGGCCCTTCCAAGAAAGTTGTCCAGATCTTCAATCTCAATCTGTAGAACAAACCACAAGAGTACAAGATATAAGATATTTATCTATAATGCATAATAAAGTCTAACATAAACTCAATGGGTAACTTCAAATTATATTTCATACCTTAGGGTGTTCGTCTTCTTCAAGAAGACTATCATCATAAAGATTTATTGAACTCTTGGGCTTCTCATCTGATGGAGACTTCAATCTCTCTTCATACCCTACATCATCAATATGAAGTTTCTTCTGGACCTGCAAGAACTCTTCTTCTGTAGGTAGCCCCCCCTTTTCGTATTCTATGATCTGATTAATACATGTATGTAAGGCTATAGAGCTATCTTGGAAATTCTCTCCCTCAACATCAAGACTTGCTAGTGGTTCTTGTTCATAACCTATAAAATTCATGTCATTTTTGCCCCAACCTGCAAGGATTGCTAAGAAATAATCTTCTCTAAGATCAAAAAGATGTTGAATATCATTTAGCAACACATATCTCTTCTTGTTGATAAGATAAGTGGGAAATGTTGGAACACATGCAAGAGGACCTTCTTCATCAACCTGTGCACTTGGCTCGATCTCCTTTTCTTCCACCATTGTGATATTGTCACTCTTGAATAAACCTACATCAAAACCTTGGACAAGTTGATTCTCAACATCTTCTTGGAACATCTCCTCCTTCTCTTCGACCTTCTTATCCATACTTGCAATATCCTCTAGCTTTCTCTGTTGGTCTATATCTGAAGAAGAATTTTCCATGTACCGAAGATACACAATAAATCCAACGTCCTTGTGGATCAGAAGGCATTGGTGTTGGTACCTGTGGAAAGGGAAACATGTTTCTTTCTTTCTGAATTCCTCATCAATGAGGTTGAACCTGCCTAGCAAAGTTGACCTGGATGTATTGGTGGCTCCCATGACATCACTATAATGAACAAATCCATTGACTTCCAAACCTTGCACATGTCTATCATAAAAACATCTGTAGTCCTTAAGTTTATCTTCAAGATCCTCCAATAACTCCTTCAAATCAAAAGGAACATTGAAAATTTCCCTGATATAGCCAAACTTGGAAGAATTTCCAGTGGTGTGTAAGAAATCAAAGAGCCTATCATGATGTCTCAATTATCTCCTCCTCATCCATTCCTTCCAGAGATAGCTTCGTCTTTGTCATCTTGACCAGGAAAATATTTATCCCTGAAAAAAAAGCATAATAGAACCAATATCCAATAAAACAAGATAGAACCATGGAAAGAGGCCCCAAAATTGATTTTCCAAGACAAAAAAATCAAAAAAGGATAAAAAAATTTAGTTGACCGGTGAAACGCGAAAATTAAAGTGTCCAAGGCAAATGCCTGTGAAGAAATCGTGTTTCACCGGACACTACCTTGAAGACAAAAATTATTCCAATATCTCGCCGGTGAAACGCGATACTTAGCAAAATATCACTAACAGGAACATTGTTTCGCATTTCACTGGTCAATAGATGCAAATCAAGAAGAGAAACATGAACTATAAATTAATTCTATGGAAACACAGAAATTGATGATAAAATCCTTTCTGGAAAAGCTATGCTGCTTTTAAAAGATACAAAGCACATAACATCTGTAATTATTCAAGTGTTATTAAAAATTCTTTCTATATTAATCAAATTTATTTTGTTAAAATACTTGTAATAAAAAAAAATTGTTACCTATCAAAGATTGTTGAGTTGCTCTCCACACAGGAAGTAAGGACCTTGAAGGGAAGTCGAGATGAAATTTCGGCAGAAAAGAAGACAATGTCGAAGAAATGGCTTTGAAATGCTTTTATATTGACCGTTAAGTATGTGGTGATAGTTCCAACGAAAAAGTTTATGTAATAATGGAAAAATACGTGTACATGTGTCTCACTTAACACACCGTATCAAACTCTTCAGAAGACATGCGCACTCTCTTTTTCCAAAAATACGTCACACGTGTGTTACATAACACTTTTTCAAGTTTTAAAAAAAATTCGGTAAGCAAGAATACGTCACACGTGTGTTATTAACACTTTGCCAAGAACGTTGAGTCCATGCAAATTCACCGCCTTCACCTTTCATCACATTTCCAGCAAGCAGAAAACATTGCTACTCCACCTTTACCTTTGGTGTTCCTTCCAATCTCCAAGCATTTCACTGCTTCCCCAACAAAGGAAACCTTCGAGCATATTGTCGTCATTAGGCTGAGATTGTGAAGAACAAGCTAAAAAGAAGGTATGGTTTCTGCATCTTGCTTTTCAATAATAGGCTCCATTCAATGCATTCTTTTGATACTTTTCCTTAATCCTTTATGTTATTATGAGCTTATCACCACTACAAAAGAATTTTTTCCACAGTGGGAGCATTCCTTAATGTTGTGGAGATTTAAGAAAATCTTCAAACTTCTTCCCTAATTCTGTGGATATTTTATGTAATCTTAAAAGCTTTCCTTAGATCAAAGCTCTTTTTTCTTGGTTTTGTCGATTTTTATGCTATTCATGAGTTGTCTGGTGAAACGCGAAAATAAGGTGGTTCAAGGAGGTCTCCTGGCTTAAATTCGCGTTTCACTAGACACAATGGACAACAAGTCCAGTGAAACGCGAAAAGAAGTAGCTGCAAGGAGGTGCCTTGCTTGACACTCGCATTTCACTAGACACGCTCGAGAAAAATTCAGCTGAAACGCGAAAACGCCATGCAACATGGATACCTCTTGTCTGGGACTCGCATTTCACTGGACATGTTGGAGAAGAAGTAACATGTCTTTTTTTGGCAGATGGCTAGGACTAAGGCAACAGCAAGAAAAGAAAATATTGATCCTAGGGATTTAGCATCAAAGATTCATCAGTCTTCAAAGCCTCAGAAGCTGATTTAGAAAGTCAAAGCCAAGGAGAAAGTTTTCTCAAAATGTCAGGTGCCTAAGGGAGATTAGGAAGGCAGTAAATGCTCTTGGCAATGCAATTCTAAAGTTGTCTTTTTAGAGGCTTGTCAGGGAAATTTGTGACAAATATAGTTTGGATAGTTTCAGATGGACAAGAACAGCTCTTAATTGTATACAAGAAGCCACAGAGGATTTTTTAGTTGAGTTTTTTCAAGATGCCTACATTTGTGCTGCTCATGCTCATAGGCTCACACTCATGGACAAGGACATGGTAATTCTTAGGAAGCTAAGATATAGATTTTCAAGGGTCCTTGAGCCAATTCCCCTCACTAATATGAAGACATTTAATATCCTTAATGTGTCCCCAACTAGGAGAAAGAAAGATGATTCTGGTCTCAGGGTTGAGGATGTCACCCATGAGAAGGATACAAGGCAACATGAAAAAGAGGAGAAAGCTAAAGAGGAACATGCAGATAAATGGAGAGAGTATAGGAGGCAAAGGGTTGAAGAAAGGGAAATAGAGCAACTAGAGTCCTTTGAAAATGAGCCACCCACCCTTCTTGAAGCAGCTAATCCAAAAGGATTCAGTGTGTTTTGTTTCTTACATGGTGACTTAGGCAAAAGAACTGAGGTTATCTCCTTTGATACTGCATGTGTTCAGATTCTTAAGGATAAAAGAAGAGAAGTAAATGGCAGTATTATTCTTGTTGGCCTAAGGTATGTCCATCCATAATTACTTATACTTTTTGATATTTTTTTAACGATAAGATTTTTCTTGTTTATACTCACTATTTCTATGCCTTTTCTAGGTGTATAATGCATGAGTTTCCTTTGGATATACAACAAAAAATTGAGGTTCTTGATCCATCTATCTCATTCTTTATGAGGAATGAGCTTGATACAAGTTTTATTGAGCACTGGCTCAATTTGATTGACTTCGATACTTTGGAGCTCCTTATAATTCCATATAATGAAAAGTAAGTGATTCAATATTCTATTAGAGTTTTTGAGATTTTATCCTACTAATTTGTTGAGATATGATTGCTTTTAGTTCTCATTGGAGCTTGATTGCAATAGACCTTGTGGATAAGCAATGCTTTTTAATCAACTCTATGAAAGGAAGCCATGGAAATGCTAAATTGTAAGTTATATTATCCAAGGGCTCCTTGATATTTCAAATCTTTTTTTTGTAAGTACTCTAAATTTCAACATATTTTATATATAGAGGTGCCAAAAGATTAATTGAAGAGCTAGAGAAAAGACCCCCTATGCCGTCTGATTTGCTTGCAACAATGCAATATAGACAAGTTTCGGTAAGTTATTCATTAAAATAATTGAAACATGAGTTTATTCTATGAACTACATTCATCCTCTTTATAGTTTTACTTTGTGTTGGTGGTTGCAGTGTCCCCATCAGGATGATAGCCATTCTTGTGGCTGGAGGGTGATTGCAAATGCTAGAAGAATGGTTAACTTTGTTTATCTTAATGATGATAAACATGTAAAGGTAATATGAAAGATGCTAAACTTTAAGATAGATATTAATTGCAAATAGTCCATTGATTATAAAAATATAGTCTATTGTAAGAACAATAATGAACTAAAACTCTTTTTCCTATAAATGTGTGACAGTTTTCGAAGGATTGCTATACATCTGAGCATGTTTGGTACATCAGAGCAAAGCTCTTGAAGTATATAATGGTCAATTGTATACAATCAACAACAGAGATTGGTGGGGATTTGCACCATGAAGGAGATGCAGTGCCTATAACCACGGAAGGCAAATCCACAGCTTCAACACCTTCTATACCCAAGACATCAAAGAAAGAAAAAAGGACTCCTAGAAAGGATAGTTCTCCAAAAAAGAAATAGCTTTACCATATCGCCTTGTAAGCCTTCATATATAGAAATTTGCCCTTCAACCCTTGTATATCTCATAGAGATGGCAGATAGACATCTGCTATAAAGTTTGTACATATATTTTATATTGATAGTAAAGATATCTTTTCTTGAATGTCCTTGCAGTGTATATTATTTTCTCTCCTTTTCGATATCTGCAAAAAATAAATTACAAATGTTTGTTAGTTAGAAAGTGAGATCTTGATATACATCTAAGTAGATATAATATGATGTGAAAACTTACTCGTTTCTTGTCAAGTTGGAATACAAAGGAGCATGGTAGTTCAATGTCTTCATTTTGTAAATCCATCCTCACTTGATGTAGCGTACATGATTTTCTGATCTTTAAGATTGCAATAATATCCTCGTTGAACCAAATATCAAGATCCACTATAGGATCCTTGCTGAAATCATTAAGATTCTAGTCTAAAGCAACTAGACTACTACCAACAAAATGCCATCAACTATAGTAAAAGCTAAGGATAAAATTTTGAGTAGCAATCATATATTTACAAGCTATAGAGTCTTGATCTATCTTACATATAATTTTTCATTATGTCCTTGTATCCCATCCTTCACATCAACAAATTGTATGATATGATCATATGTTAGTCTCTTCACTGAAAGCATGGTTTTTGTTATTCTTATCTCCATATTAAAGAAGAAATCAATAAATATATTAATAGGCATAAATAAAGTAACTTTGCTTAGCCTAGTTGAGATATTAGATTTTAGTGCTTTCTGGATCTCAGAAAATATCTTACATCTATAGCCCTCACTAGTAGCTGGACTTGGCAAAGGCCACTCAAAGCTTGAAAAATCTGGCAAAGGAAGGAGTTTTATTTATCCCCATTGGCAACGTCGCATAGGAATGACATAAGAATGGTCATAAAAGAATATTCCATTCTCTGCAAGCTCTGTCTTCTTTCTGCCTCTATACATTTCTTCTCCAATTGAACCATGTATAACATCAATAACATCAATAATAGATTCCACTGGTTGCCATTCCTCAAGATTAGAGGGATAGACATCTACAAGACAAACAAATATTATAATGGAAAAACCTAAACCATGTTTAAGAAATGAAAAACTTTAAGAATTAAATTCTTACAATTTGGTCTATGCATTGGAAGCTTTGAATATCCATGTTTCAAACACAGCTCTCTATGCATGAACACATGTTGCACTAGTACCTCTTTGATGCTATTCTTATTTGCTCCAAGCTTAAAATCTCGGATTCTGCCCTTCCAAGCAGAGATAAACGAGCTCTCATGTCTTTGCCTTTTTCCACGTTTTGCTTGTTGCATGGTGATCCAACTACCTTTGCTAATGATAGTAGGAATCCATCTTCCATCAGTTTGGAATGAGTTAAACACTGATATGGATGTGATTTGGGAGCTTGGATGCCTTGTTAAAGATCGAATTTCTGTATCCATGGTAGAAGAGAGAGATACCTGCACAGAGAGAGAGAGAGAGAGAGAGAGAGGACTAGGCTACCATAACGGAGGGAAAAACAATAGAGGAATAAAAGAAAGGAGGGAAAAAACTAAGTGCCATGCTTTTCACCAATTTGAATTTCGATTACATCATTCATTATCATTAATCTAGAAACATCATTAAATAAAAGTAGCCGAGACTCTATGCCATTAATGCAAAAGATATCATAATCACGAATATAAGAGACTAAAAATACATAATAAAAATATAAGTTCGTAATATTATCATATTTATATATTTTTGTAAAATAATTTTTTATTTTTTTTTAAATAGAAGTTCCGTTACGGAGGCTTTGCTCTTATTGGTCTAGAGCACTCTCTCTCCACATCCTAAAAGGCATTTTCGAGACCTCAAAACTCCCCTAATGCATGATGAGATTTATATGGAGCAACCTAAGGGCTTTGTAGAACCTGGCAGGGAGCACCTAGTGTGCAAATTGAAGAAAAGTCTTTATGGCTTGAAACAGGCACCTAGGGAGTGGTATCATAAGTTTGATGCCTTTATGCAGTCACAGGGCTAGAGCCGGAGTGCTATGGATCCGTGTCTTTACACGAAGAAAGCCTGTGATGGTTCTTTATTGATTTTGGTACTCTATGTGCATGATATGCTGATAGCAGGGAAAGCTCATGCTGAGCTAGATGCTCTTAAGGCTTAGCTCAAGAAGAGCTTTGAGATGAAAGATCTGGAACAGGCCACTCACATACTTGGTATGCGCATGAGATGCGACAGGCATCAAGGACTCCTCTACTTGTCACAGAGGGAGTACATTCATAAAGTCCTTGAGCGCTTCCGCATGTAGAACATAAAGCCTATTGGCTATCCATTGCCTTCTTATATGAAGGTATCACTGGCTGATTGTCCGCAGACAGATGAGCAGAGGGCCGAGATGGCCAAGATTCCCTATGCATCCGCACTGGGCAGTCTTATGTATGCCATGATAACCACTCGTTTAGATATTACCTTTGCAGTTGGTGTTGTGGCACGCTATATGGCTACACCTGGCAAGAAGCATTGGGATGCCATGCAGGGTATCATGAGGTTCCTGAAGGGCACTGCAGATATGTGCATATGCTATGGCAGCCAGGATACATGAGTCGTGGGGTACACTGACTCTGATTATGTAGGGCATGTAGATAGTAGAAAGTCCACTTCCGGCTATGTATTCACCTATGCTGGAGGTGCTGTTTATTGGATGTCCAAGGTGCAAAAATACACGGCCCTTTCTACTACAAAGGCTGAGTATGTTGCAGCCACTGAGGCTTGCAAGGAGGCCATTTGGTTGGGTCGTTTAGTTGCTGACCTTGGTATTGATGCTATCCCTACACTGCATTCGGATTCTATGAGTGCTATTCAGTTAGCCAAGAATCCGGTCTTCCATGCGAAGATGAAACACACTGAGGTGAGGTACCACTTCATACATGGGGTCGTTGAGGACAAGTCTATTGATCTTGTCAAGATCTTGACTGACCAGAATCTTGCAGATCTGCTCACGAAAAGCCTCTCTACAGAGCGCTTTGCCTTCCTCAAGAGGTTGATGGGTGTGGGATGAGATGATGTCTTTCCTCATCCTGTTGTACATGTGTACATGTTGTACTGTCTTTTTTCTTTTTCTTTTCACTCCTCACTGGGGCAGATTCACCTTTAAGTGGGAGGTTGTTGGGGGTAAAGGTGCCTCTGCCTAGCCACCCATGTATTACCGTCACTTTATTCTTTATTCTTTTAGTTACAATTTGAATAAAGGAAGGCCTGGTCACACATTGTGATTGTTGGAGTTCCCATTTCTAGTCTCTCCCTTTCTTGTTCTTGCTCTCCCGCCATAGCTCTCGAGTCCAACCTTTGATCCGTTGCTCCCTTTAAATATATCTATCGCATAGTAATTAGGATTCTGAGAATAGATATCTAGAAATCTATATTTCAGAGGAAGATCAAGTAATCCATATTTCTTGTAGTTGTGGTGATTGGAGTGTCCTACAACCACGACTCAATCAGCTGGTATAACCCTTCTAACCTCCTCATAGATGTATCAGCTTAGTTTGACATGTCGCCCTCTAATGAACATGTTTGAGTTTACTTTGGCCTCATAGAAGAGATAAATCTTGGCAACCTTAAGGGCTTCCATCCACCTTAACCTCTTTAAATTATTTTGGAGGTAAGCAAGACAGTTTGTGTCAATGTAACTAATACCTTCTGCTTAACAACCATCACCTTTCGTATATACAGGGGTGAAGGATTGTATATCTAATCTAATATCCACACCATCTAGTTTCTCTAGCTGAAGCTAGAGGAGTGCATTGCTGACATAAACGTAACTTGGAAAATCAAGAATCATTTCCAAGGCTTGCCTTTCTGCCAGAAATAAAGAACATATATCAACAAGAGAAGATTTCACCATTTAAGGAAAAGATATTTTATGTTGTAAATATAACTAGTTTTATTTACTTGTATCATGTCCTACATCAATGTGTGCTCTGATACCAATTGTAATGTACCTACCCAAACTTTTCTTGGCCTATACATTCTTAGCAACATATCAAGAGATGTCCTAGGGAGCACCGTCCGAAATTTTGATGAAAACCCTTAAAGTCTGCTAACTAGGCTCGCTTGATTCTACCCTACATAGTGGAAGTTCCAACTACTCCCAAGAGGATCAACCTGAGTCTTTCTAGTCAAACCTGTTACTAATGGCTAATCAGTATTAGCGGTTTGAGATTCCATTTCCTAAAGAAATTTGCTGACTGAAATGGACTTACGTCGTGCTGGGTTCAAATGAATGGGTGAACTATGACACTTTAATCCCTTCTACCTCGGTTCTAGAGTGACGTGAGTTGGGCTTTTTGGTTTCTAATGGTCCATCAAGTGTGATTTTTATTCCTTCTTAGGAAAGCTCTTGGCTTATCAAGACCACCCAGCCATGGTCTGGATCCCATCGGGGATCCATCCTCCCGCTTCCCTCGAGATAGTAGTTTTAGTTACTTAATTACCTACCACTTTAGGTTCAATATGTAAAAATATCTTCTTTGAATTATTCTTCTGATATAAATTCATTACACACCTTTAATTTACGACACAAAAATAATAGAGTAAAGCAATTCCTTCTTAATAGTTTCTTTCAGAAAGATGATTCACAATGTTTTCTTTTCAAAGTATTATTCTCTCCAAGTTTCATTCTCTAACTAGCATTGGAACTTCCAGGACACAATTTGGAAATCGAAGGGTAGTTGGCAGTTTGTAAATGTCTAAGGAGTTTATGACCAAAGCCCCCTGGTATCCTCACCTCCTTATGCTGCCTAGAGTTCCCTTCTACGACAATACCTTTTGCATCATGATTGGTCTATTCTCACTAACACAAAAAAAAAAGAGAAAAACCCCTTCGAGTAGGTTTTATTCATGCTGGCCTTGGGGAGGTCTAGCGCCCTTAAGAGCACTGCCTTAGTTAGTATTCTGTGCTCACCAAAATACTGCCTCATTCGGCGATCTGTACTTAGTCGTCCATCTTTTTACCTTGAGGATCCAAGACGGGTGCTTGGTTGATGGTATTCGTAGCTTAGTTTGTAATCCATGTACTCGTCATTCTATTTGTAGTAATTGTGACCACAACGTTATTGGCAGCTCCTGTATTTGTGACCTTTGTTACTTTTTTCTTTGTGGCCATGGTCTTTAATCACAAGATCGCAAAAGGGGATTTTGGCGGAGGAGCTTGGGGGTAATTAGATTGACAAATTTTGATTGATCGGAAAGGGGAGGAGGCGATCACCAAGAATTAAGAAAAATCGAGAAGAGTCTTGATTCCACAAAAAAATAGAATAGAAGGGATGGAGGATTCGAATTCAAGAGCTCACGGAATATCCTCCTTGTCTTCATGATGAGAAATTCCCGTGCTCATGCTTTGTCTTGCCCCATTCCCTCTTGCTCTATATCCCCGATGAGAAGGGCCTCTCTCCTCTTGCTTGGATTGCCTTCAATGGCTCCCCATGCATCGTGTTTTTAGCGAAATTGAAGAAGAAGGATTGTGGCCAATAAGAAGAGCTCTTTTTGGAAAGGATCTTAGCAAAATCAGTAATATGAAGCTTTCAAGATGCAATCTGATGCTGGGTGGCGACTTGATCTTTGAGGTCCAGAGAGGCTACTAGAGATGCCATGACTGATTTGCCTGGTTTTCAGATGATCTTGCTTTGATACAAGCCTCTTGTAAAACTGAGAAGAGGGGGAGATTGTTGGAGTTAACTGCTAAATTACCTCCCTCTCAATCTTCTTACGTTTTTTATAGCATTAAGCTTTAAAGCTTAAAGATTTTGTAACTACCTTACTTGCCAAGTTTAAAACGTGTTGTCAATCTTCGACTTACGGCTCACAACTCTCATTCATACGGTAACTTCCGTGTCAAATGGCTACAATCCTTGTTAATATGGAAAAATGTCGAGTTACGATCCTCGAGTCACTTTGCTCGAGATCTTATTTATTTAATTTTTTAGAGATCTTCAAGTCCATTTTTGCGAGAAATCAAAAAGATTTTAAAGTAAAGTTGGGATATCACAGAAAAGGTGCAATTTGTTGAGATAGCAAGCTCAACACATGTGGACATTGATGATGGACCGCCTGGCTAGATGGGTCTGCACATCTACACTTAGCACGTTGGTGGTCATTATGATACTCACATGGCCACTAACTCATCACTTATTATATTTAGTTTGTTATACCTACCAATAGCTAGCAAAAGATATAGCGCCAGTCAATTAGTGTAGTCTATTATGCACTGTTTGATTTAGTAGGCCACTTTCCTTTATGTGATATCTTATCTATACTTTGTGTACATTCTATAGTGTGTGGAAGAAGAAGAAATCAACAAGAAAACGTTTTTGCCTCCATCTCTCTTCTTGTGTTCTTGAGTGAGCTTCCTCTTGTGTATATATTATGTATTTGGCGCAGCAGCTCAAGCAAGTCCCCCCACCATGCGATTCTTGACATGGTATCAGAGCCGCGCCATTGAGAGATGTAGATTTTGAAGGTTGAAGTGAAGGACAAGAAGCAAAGTTTGAGCAAGCAAGCAACGGGTAAGAAGCTCTCCTATTCTTCCACTCTCTCTCTTGGATAGTGCCATATCGAGGCACCGAAAGCAGGGTAGAGTGAAAATCTCAGATTGTTGTGAGATTTGGTGTGCAAGTAGAGCAGTGTATATTCTGCATGCAAGCCCTTTATGGCTTTTCCGTAGTTCTTTTTGGCATCTGAGGCTGTTTCAGGTCCTGTTTAGAGCCACAAGGTTGCGAACAACAGTTTCAGGATAAACTGTGATTTTGATTGTATTGACCGAAAGTGGGTCCACATGTTACAAATTTCAAATCTGTAATTTTTGAGGTATTTTCCAAGAAGCAAACATAATAATATACAAACAGGTTGCTGATTACATGTACTATTGAGCAATCAATGAAAAAGGTTGCTTGGTATATTGATGTGCACTTGTTGTGAAAGGTTGCAGAAGACTAGCTAGCTGTGTCATATCCTTTTTTTTTATAATGGTAGAGAACAATGGAAATCCCATTATTGAGAAGCTTGACAAGAACAACTATCCTTCATGAAAGTTCTATGTGATGAACTTCCTCATTGGAAAGGGCTTTTATGAGTTTGTTTCAAGTGAAGAAAAGGAACTAGAGTTGGGTATCCCTCCGAATGTAGATGAGTTAAAAGCATGGAAAGAATGAAATGCAAAAGACAAAAAGGTGATGTATTGATTATTTGCAGTCATTGATAGTACGATGTTGGGACATATCTGGAATGCAGAAACTTCACATGCATCTTGGACAATTTTTGAGAACATGTTTTCTGTAAATACAAAGGCTCGAAAGATTCAACTCAAGCAAGAGTTGAATACCTTGAAGAAATGAAAAATGTTTCTCAATGAGTATGTTTTGAAGGTGAGAAGCATTGCAGATGCTTTAGCAACAATTGATGCAATGCCTGATGATGATGATTTGGTTTCATCCACTTTGAGTAGCCTTAATAATGAGAAGGCATGGAAATCATTTGTTACTTCAATATACATACGGAAGCCATTTCTTGATTTTGATGACTGATCTCTCTCATGATTACCGAAGAGATCAATATGCAAGGTGACTCATCTGAAATAAATGGTGAATAGGTCCAAGCATTTTACTCTAGTTCAAGAAGGGGACGTGGTAGATCCTCTTTGAGAGGCCGTGGTATGGGACGTGCTGGCGATAACCAGCAAAACAGGTTCAATCAGCAATTTGGTGAAATGTAGGTTTCAGGAGGCCAAGGAAACTTTAGAGGCAGGGGAGCTCTAGAGGAAGAGGTGGATGGCACAACAGAAGTTCTGGAAAATTTGCTATTGTTTACCATTATTGTGGCAAAACTGGTCATATTGCAGCCAATTGTTATGCTAAGAAGGATGATATTCGTAGCAGTAAATTGCAGCAAGGAAACTATGCATCGTCTTCATGACAGAATGAAGACAAAAATGAGCATCTATTTGTTATGCAACATATGATTAATGCAGTTATAGGAAAAGGGACATATGATGATGTACGGTATGTCAATTCAGGTGCATCTAATCATATGACTAGTCATGTTGAATGGTTTGGAGAGATGTAGGACTTACAAAATCCAAGTTATGTGCAGACGGGTGATGATTCATGCCACCCAATTTCACACATTGAAAAGGTTCCCTTGTCCTTGCATGATGGCCAGACAAAGAGTCTGACAGATGTATTAAATGTGCCATCAATCACAAAGCATCTAGTGTCTATTGGCCAAATGTAGAGCAGGGGTTGCAGGTCCGATTCAATGCAAAAGGTTGTTTTGTAGAATACTTTAATGATAAGTGTAGGTTGGTCGCAAAAGGAAGTAGAGTTGGCCACATATTCACTTTAGATGATGAAATTCCTCCAATGGATGCTGCTATGTATGCTAAAGGAAAAGGAGTAGTTGCAAATATTGAAATATGGCATAAACATATTGGACATGGAAATGTGCAAAGGCTGAAATTAATGCAGTCGAGAGGATTGGTTACATGGTTTTCTTCTTTTAGAGTTGCAGAATTGCATAAAGTCTGTGAAGCATGCCAGTTTGGTAAGCATGCAAGACAACCCTTCTCGCATGTAACAACTGATTTTTTATGCCGAGAAGTGCTTTAAAATAGCCAAAAAATCCAAATTTCAAGGGAAAAATAGACTTCGTCGAAGGCGGCAGCTATAATCAGTACGATTTTAAGCGGCAAGCCCCAAAAGTGATTTAAAGACCCACCAAGCGACAGTTGGGGAATTTTCCTAATTTTTTCAATTGTCATATGAGACTCTGGGAGGTGCCCAATAGTGGGGGACTTCAAGACAGACACCCAGGAATTTTGAGAAGCCAATTTACGTCAAACAGTCAAATGGTAATGCCCGAGAGGCCAAGACCAAGAAGGCCAAGTGTAAACGGGTTTTAGGGGCCAAAGGGTGTGACCCTTGGGGGCTCCCTTTGGGGGGCCCTTAAAATTTTAATTTCATTGGGGGGGGGGGGGGGGTGTTTTATAGCCGTGTGAAAAAAAAAAACGGTGCCCTCCATGACAAGTTTTTGAGGGGGGACTATGAAGCTTCAAAGCAACCCCCCCCCCAACTGAGCACATCCCTAATCTACATCTTCTCTATGCCTTCCATCGCCACTCTCCATTTCTTCAATGGCTGCTTGGACATGGAGATCAAAATTCAGTCTTTCTCTCTCCGCCCTCTCTCTCCCCTTAAGGGGCAGTTCATGCACATGAAGAAGAATGAAGACCAGTTGAAGGATGCTTGCCCGGGCATGAACCGGATTGCTCCAAGATCAAGAAGAGGCTGAGGGGAGACGTTCAGCATTGAAGATTTTCTTGTTGGTTGGTCTGTACGCAACCCAAAAAAATAATTTAAAAAACTCGCAATACGCAAGTAAGCGGTATGCGTCATTTTTACAAAGGAAATTTGCTTCTTTTTTATGTTTGATGGTTGAAATGGAATTCATATGGAACAAAAATTTGTTTGGCCTTACTTCCCAACCAACAAGGAGAGAATAGTCAGAACTAGGAGAACTAGGAGCGACTAGACAAAGACAGCTCCGATGATGAATATGAGGACTCTTGGTCCTTCAGTGATGAGAGTGAAAAGGAAGTCGATACCCTAGAGTATGGCACTGGAGGGCATATGATCGAACAAATACAAGTTGACCCCAGACCATGTAAGCAGAGTGCACTTAGAGTAGGGGAAGGAGTCAAGCACATGGACTGTGATTGAACTTGGTTGGAGCACACAAGCGCAATCGACTATGAGCGAGCAAGCCTAGCCCAACCAAGCGACGCACCACTGCTGCAAATGGACTCGCCTTCTAAGCTACCACCACCAGGAGAGAGCCCTTCTTCTAGCAAAGATGGAGAGTTTGATTTCGAATCTGAGGTCAGCTCAGATAGTGACCCCGAAATACCTCAACCTCCCAAGACTAGACACACTAAGGGGAACCTACCCATCCACCTATGACACCGACGATTAAAGGAGGAACAAAAAGTGCAAAACCAGGAAATGCGAGCGAACGAACAACAAAAATTGCAAGACTTGCCAAAACGATTCACAAAGTTCAAAAAGGGAGATAGGCAGGCAAGCGAACCAATCGAGGGACCCATCAAGGTCAAGGAGGTCAATTTAGCTAGGAAAGGGGAGATCCCACGACCTATCTTTATAGCAGATGACTTGATTGACCAAGATGAAGCAAGTCTCGTTACTCTCGTATGAGAGTATATATACATCTTTGCTTGGTCCCTAGAAGAGCTCAAAGGAGTAGACCCAAGCATGGTGACTCACAATATACCCATGACGCCTGACATGCAACACCTGCCAAATAGCAACCATATCCCATGAATCCAAAGCATACTCACGCTGTTAAGGAGGAAATTGACAAACTGATGAGAACAGGATTCATCTATGAAATTGAACACACGGACTGGGTCTCGCCCATAGTCATCGTACTAAAGAAGAATGGGAAGATTAGAGTGTGTGTCAATTACAAGAAGGTAAACATAGCTATCAAGAGAGATAACTACCCACTGCCATACACTGAGCACATGTTTGAGAGAGTAGTTGGCAAGGAGGCCTGTAGTTTTTCTTTGGATACAATTAGGTGCAAGTGCATCCTAACGATAGTCATAAGACTGCATTCACCACTGAATGGGGAGTCTTTGCCTACATCGTCATGCCTTTTGGATTGACTAATGCGCTAGCCACTTTCCAACGATTGATGTGTACAATATTCAAAGACATGCTGAGGAAGGAGTTAGAAGTCTTCTTGGACGACTTGTGTGTTCACTCCACTACTTGGCGAGAACACCTGGATAGACTCCGAGTGGTTTTTGAAATGTGCAACTATATCGTCTCTCATTGAACCCCTTGAAATGCTACTTCTAGGTGAAGCATGGATGCATCCTAGGACTTGTGGTGTCAAGAAATAGCATTGCCACATATTTCTTGAAGATCAAGGTCATTATCGATCTTCCATCCCCAACTGATTACAAGGGTGTTCAGTGCTTTTTAGGACATATCGAGTACTATCAACGATTTGTGTTAAACTACACATTGATTGCTAGATCTCTATATAAGCTGCTGATTGTATTCAAATGGACCTCGGAGAGCCAATGTGCATATGAGGAACTAAAAAAGGCTCTAACTACCATGTCAATACTACGAGCCCAAGATTGGACACTCACGTTCCATGTGCACATCGATGCTTTGAAATTCACCGTAGGAGTTGTGTTGTGCCAACCTGGTGAACACAACCTGGATTATCCAATGAGCTTTGCTAGCAAACAACTCATTGAGACTAAAATGAATTACTGGACAATGGAGAGAGAGGGCTTGGCCATAGTATTTTCCGTGAAGAAATTCTGACATTATCTTCCAAGGTCAAGGAGGTAAACCTAGCCCAGGAAAGGGAAATACCCCGATCAGTGTTCATTGCCGACGACTTGACTGGTGAAGAAGAAACGAATCTTGTCGCTCTCTTGCGAGAGTATATAGATGTGTTTGCCTGGTCCTTAGAGGAGCTACAAGGGGTAGATCCGAGTGTTGTGACTCACAACATACCCATGACGTCGGACACGACACTGGTCAAGCAGCGACCGTACCCTATGAATCCAAAACACGCTCATGTTGTCAAAGAGGAAATTGACAAGCTGATGAGAGCTGGATTCATTTACGAAATTGGGCACACAGACTGGGTATCACCCATAGTCATCATGATGAAGAAGAACAGAAAAATCCGAGTGTGCGTCAATTACAAGAAAGTGAACGCTGCTACGAACAGAGACAACTATCCATTGCCGTACACCGAGCACATGCTTGAGAGGGTGGCAGGCAAGGAAGCCTACAGTTTTCTGGATGGCTTCTCAAGGTATAACTAGGTGCAAGTGCATCCTGCAAACAGGCACAAGACCGCCTTTGCCACTGAATGGGGCGTCTTCGCGTACATAGTCATGCCCTTCGGGTTGACCAATGCCCCCGCCACTTTTCAACGTCTCATGTGCACTATCTTTAAGGACATGCTTCACAAGGAGTTAGAAGTCTTTGTCGACGACCTGTGTCCATTCGACATGGATCAAACACTTAGACAAACTCCGTGCAGTCTTTGAACGGTGTCACCTATATCGTCTCTCCTTGAACCCCTTGAAGTGTCAGTTTTGGGTAAAGCACGGATGCATCTTAGGACACGTGGTGTCGAAGAACGGCATTGCCACTGACTTCTCAAAGGTCAGGGTTATTGTTGACCTTCCACCCCCAATTAATTACAAGGGAGTTCAATGCTTCTTAGGCCATACAGGATACTATTAGCGGTTTATATTGGACTACGCGCTGATCGCCAGACCATTGTACAAGCTGCTGATTGTCTTCAAGTGGACCAAGGCATGCCAACGAGCATACGAAGAATTGAAAAAGGCTCTAACAACAGCACCAATTCTACGAGCCCCAAATTGGACCATCACCTTCCACGTGCACATCGATGCTTCTAAGTTTGCCGTGGGGGCAGTGTTGTGCCAACCTAGTGAGCACAACTTAGATTATCCAGTGAGCTTTGCTAGCAGACAACTCACTAAGACGGAGATGAACTACTCGACAATAGAAAGAGAGGGATTAGCCATGGTGTTCACTGTGAAGAAATTCCGGCATTATCTATTGGCCACACCCTTCATCTTTTTTGTGGACCATCAAGCCCTGCTCTATTTAGTGAACAAACCTTGTGCTATAGGGCGCATAGCTCGATGGCTCCTCCTGCTCCTAGAGTTCGATTTCTCCGTGGTGGTACGAAAGGGAAAACAGCATGACATGGCTAATCACATGTCACGCATACCCATAGGAGAAGCCACTGGACAAGGCATCATTGACGAGTTACCTGACACCCACTTATTCCACCTATCCAATGAGAGAGATTTATTTAAGGTTGACCTAATGCCATATTGGGCGGACGACATCGTCCAAGTGCTCGAGCATGGACTACCTGAGTGACCAATAGAAAAAGCCTGACTCGGGCGCTTGATCCTAAAGATTCAGCCCTACCAGTTGATTGCAGGCCAACTCTATAGGCTGGCGCAAGATGGATTGCTGCGAAGATGCATGTGTGAGCATGAGATGCACGATGTGCTCTCAGAGGCGCACAATGGCATCGCGGGAGGACACTTTAGTGGAGACACAACAGCACGGAAGGTGCTACAGTCTCAACTATGGTGGCCCACCCTTTTTCGCAAAGTCAAGCGATTCGTCAAGAATTGTGATGAGTGCCACGGACAAAAGTCCCGATTCACAAAGATCAAATGGAGCTGACCCCAATTATTGCTCACCAACCCCATTAGTCTTGCGGCGCAATACTCACAAGCCAAGTACATCGTTGTGACCACGGATTACCTTACAAAATGGGCAGAGGCAAGAGCCACACAAAAAAACGACGCTAGGATGACTGCCAAGTTCTTATGGGAGCAATTGCTCCGCGCTTCGGTTGCCCCATCGAACTGGTTAGCGACCAAGGCACACACTTCATCAATGAAGTGATAGCACATCTCCTATCCACCTTTCTCATTATCCATCACAAATCCTCACCATACTACCCTCAGGCGAATGGCCAGGCAGAATCAACTAACAAGATTCTTATCAATGTCCTGACTAAAGTAGTCTTAGCCTCACGTAGCAACTGGGACAACAAGCTGATGGCAACCTTATGGGCCTACTGCACAGCTTATAAAATGGCTATCAGACAAACCCTCTTTAGGCTGACCTATGGAACTGAGGCAATTCTATTGTTAGAATTCTTCGTTCCTAGCCTGAGAATAGCACTTCAAGAACGATGGGAAGGGAATGAGGCATGAATGCAACGCCTAGTCGAGCTGGAATGCCTATCAGAAACTTGTCTTCTAGCCACCCATGCACTGATTTGTGAGAAAGCCCGACGCAAAAGCTGGTTCAACAAGCATGTCAAGCAGCGCGGATTCAAACAGGGTGACTTAGTGCTCCTTTACTCAGTTAAGGGGCATAAGCAAAAAATGAAATTCAGAGGTCTCGGACCCTTCAAGGTTCATGCGATCAGCCAAACCGGCAATGTCAAGCTTGAGACACTAGACAGTGAGGGAATAGGGTTCTTCAATGGTAGTCGTATCAAGAAGTACTACCCTCCCACGCATCCTTGGCACAAGCCACCATTGTTAGAACCACCGAAGTACGGGTAGCTACAATCATCGAAAGCAACGAAGAGGATGAGGAAGCCATAGAACCCGCTTACCTTCGTGTCATGGTCACTGCCAAGCAAACATGCGCATTCAACGCCTTGATCGACGAGGGAGCAGACTTCAATGTCTTAACCCACAATCATTTATCCAACTTGGCAAACCACTACTTCAACCCACAACTGCCAAATTAAACCCATATGGGGCTCAATCATACGCACTTCTCGGCAAGTGCAGAATCGCTGTTTCTATCGAGTCTGAGACTGTTCCAATGCTCTTTTACGTATTTTCAAGTGCTATAGATGCAAGCACGGAGTCATTGCTAGGGCGAACCTTCAAAAAGCAAACTCACTACAATGTTGATTATGAGTCACAGCGCATCCACCTAGCAATAGGCAATGTGCGCATTGTCACAGCTTTCAGCAAGGGTTGCGCGACACCATCACCGTCTGCAAAGCCACCGGTAGAAACATCCGTTGACAAGACTAAGGAGGGGGGTAGTGTGCAGCTGCCACTCCCCGACTTCCATAAACCGCAGCCCGTAGCGACCAAAGCGAAGGCCCAACAGCCTTGCTTCCAGTGGGTGCCTAAACAACTGCAACAACCACTTAGGAGTCGATGTGCCTATCCTCATAAGACCCAGAACTCTAAACCTAGGAGGCCAAGATGCAATCACAGGAAGAGCTGCGTGATCAAGCAAATATGGGTCCCTAAAGCCCTCTTGCATGCGCAAGGCTACTACGAGGGAAATACCTGGCTGTGGATCCCAAAGGTCCCCACGGCCGAAGGTACTATTCATGCGCCACCCTCAAGCTTGATCAGCCCACGTCTCCCAACACCTCAAAACCATAGGCCGCAATGCTCTCCAGAGCCCCAGCCACCCGACTCATCTACGCTTCAACCCAAGAGAGTCGCACAAACCTATCGGCCCAAGAAACAGCCACCGTCACAGGCGGCATCACCCGACCAAGTCAATCCGACTCTCCATAGCAAAGCTGACTACAGCAGCCCAGCCGTTGTGGCTGACCCTAATCCACCTATATTCCAAACAACCCAACTGCAGGCTCAAGGAAACTCCCAACCACAACTATGTATTGTCAAGGCCTCTAGTTCTAGCAAACCTCGACCGCCCGTCGGCCTTATGCCCTCCTACGAACGAAGATCATTTCTAGCGCTAGCCGCTGACCTTGCTGAGGACACCAGGGATGACGTGGTGGACTACATTAAACGACATGATGCCACCTTCGTGTCGCTAGCCCTCAGCTATGACCGCTTGGACTTGGGTCTATTAGAAGAACCCTTTGCAATGGAAGTGCGCAATATGCCTTGCTCTTGGGAGACTTTTGAATTTGCATTTGCAAAAGCTTCTCACTCTGCTCTGTTGAGTTGCTCAGCAGAGCAAGCCATTAAACAATGTCTCATCACATCCTACGATCAACGAACCACTTCTACTATCACTGATCAGGAAATCACCGAGTTATCCAAGCTCGTTGATACGGACTCCACGTTTTTGAAGCATTGGTACACTCTTAGGCTGCAATGGGAAGTTGAGGGGTGCCGCATAATGACCAACGCTGAGCAATGCCGCGCAATCAAAACAGCAGAGTACGACCCCACCTACGTCGTGCCAACCTCGTATCGAGTATTAACCACTCTCTGTGGCCAACCCATGGAATAGCACATCAAGGGGCATCCCTACCTTGACCGCCTCTTAACAGAGGAAGAGCTCCACATTGCAAGTCGGGTCAATTCTGGCGATCTCCTAACCGATGTTCTGACATACATCACGCATGTCGGTATCCGCCCATTCGAATTAGACCGAGAAGCTCAGCTAGAGTATAACCCCAACTTCTATGCTTGGCTTCTGCACAAATAGACCGATGCCCTTTATGCTGAATGCCCTTGTCCTCTCAACCTCCAATCCTGGGACGGATTCTTCTCATTCCAAAGGGGGAGGGGGTAAGGTGGAATTTAAAAAGTAAACCAAGTATGAAATGTCAATAAAATTTGAAATGCAATGGTAAGATGTAATTATAAAAGTTTGAAAAGAAAATTTAAGGCTATACTCAATAAAATCTGCTACGCTTTTCTTCTTTCAGCAAGTTATTTGTCAAAAAGCACTAATAGTGGAAACGGCTGAACTTGCAGGTAGCGATCATGGCAAGCCAGGACAAAGCGGGCAAGCTCCCCTTCTCGGAGGAGGAGCAAGCGAAGTATGGCCTCACGGTGGAGATGAGAGCCTTCAACCAGTTGAAGTTCCATTACATCTTCAACCTTGAAGACGTGGCCATCAAAGAGTCGGTAGTGTGCCAGATCATAGATCAGTGCCATCTGCAGAAATACCTAGACGCAGTGGGCCAGAGGGTGGATTACACCCAGTGCACCGACTTCTTGGGCACCTTTAACAGAAACAGAGGCACCATCACGGTGCGCGATAATGAAACCACCAGGCAAGTACAAATCAAGCTGACCTCGGAGTTGATGGAAAGGGCACTAGGGCTGCCGAATAAGGTGGAAAGAAAGCCGAAGAGGGACATCTATGCCATGTTGGGAATGGACAAGGTGAAGGTCCATACCAATGATGGGATTATCTTGGCAGACATCCCAAACCCAGAAATCCAGCTGCAAGCAAAAATGGTGCACGCTTTGTTCTCAAGCCAGAGGTACAACAGCATAATGAGCCGGATCAACGTACCTCTGCTCGACAGCATTGTGACACAATCGCTGGACGAGGTGAACCTTAATGGGTTTGTGAGGAGAACCATAGAGGCTTCGGCTAAGGCCCTAGCAACAGGAGGAAGAGCCGCTGGAGGAGAATCCCCATCGTCCCGATCAATCCGCAAGGCATTATCCTCCAAAGCTGCAACCATAGGGTTTGGAGGCGTCCTTACGGCCATAATCCAAGAAGCACTAGGGCAAGGACAGGAAGAAGAAGACAAGAAGGGAGGCGACGAAGGAAGTGATGAGTCATCGTCACAATCCCCACCTCACACAGAAGAGCAGTGTAGGTCTTCAAATGAAACGAAGACTGACGAAGACGAAGAGGGAGAGTCCCAGGGCAGCCCACAGAGGCACGCAGAACAACGAACAAAAACCCTGCATGGAAAGAGGAAAGAGAAGCGCAAGAAAAAAGAAAATGAAGATCTGGAGAGGGCTCGAAGGGAGTCAGTCAAGGGATGAGGAGGAGAGAAAAAAGAAGACTGAAGAGGAGTTGAGAAGAAAGGAAGAGGAAGAAATAGCACTGGCCACCCATCACTTCATTGAGGAGCAGCACAAAAGAGACGAGGAAGGCACAGAGAGCCCACACCAAACAGAGGCACCTGGTTCCAGTACTAGTGTGCCGGAAATCACATCCCCGCCCTCGACAGAGGGAAAAGGCAAAGAGCTGATGATGCCAACTCCCCCCTCTTCATACCTTCCACGCCAGCAACTCACATCATGACAACACCCACTGCCACTGCAACCCAAGGCTCCACCCCAAAAGTCGATGAGAGCAACGTGGTCACTTGGCTAAAGATGGAGCCAAGGCCAGAAAAAAGAGCCACGACTGATATGGAGCCAAGGCCAGAGCTAAAGAGGCAGAAAAAAGAGGCCGTCATCACCACCACCACCTTGGCCCATCCCCCACCTCCAGCAGGCCAATATGATGAATATGTTAAGGAGCTACTCTCGCAACTAGAAAGGGCCAAGGAAGAAAAGAGAGAACCCATGGAGGAGCTGGCAACAGAGTAAGAATTACGAGCCGCTCTCAGCTGGAGAAAACAAAGCAGATAATAGAATACCAAAGGGAGATTGCTATGCTCAGGGAGGAAGCCAGCAATAAGGATGTAGAAGAATCAAAATCCCTGAAGGAACGTGACACTGCTTGGGAAGGAAGAAGAAAAATCTTGATGGAGTGCTTCAATGGAGAGAGAGATACCAATGCTCACCTGCGGCGCAAGAACGACCAGCTCTCTGCAGTCAATCTGGAAGCACAAAACTAGCTTGACAAGATCAGACAGGAGGCTGCAGAGCTGGGCCAGTTAAGAGGAGAGCAGGTGCGAAGGATGCAAGTGAAGCTGGACCACCTCAATGCATAGATTGCTGACAAATGCCAGGATCAGTCCCGCCTGCACCGCGAGCTCAAGGACTAGCAGCAACAACTCATGGCTATGACCCTCCATCAGGAGGAGAGCCTGGAAGATATGGAAAAAAGAGCAAAAGAATGGGCAGACCACAATGAGGGGAGAATAGAGACTTGGCACGCTGGCTGGCCAAAGCAGAAGGAGATAAGGTGCTGGCTGAGAATCAGGCAGAGGCGGCCCAGCTCTCCATGATAGCCCAGCAGCACACCTTCCTCAATACACTGCTCCACTCTACCAAACTGGAAGGAAACAAAGTCAATGATCAGTTGCAGAAGAAGATAGCCATTGCACTAGAGCCCTAACAGCAGGCCTGCATGTACCACTGTAGCTAGGAGGCCCGCCGCAGAGCCTGGAGGAGCAAAGAAGATATCTTGCACAGGTAGGCCTGACGGCTCAGGAAATAGATGAACTCGGCTTCACAGAGGCGAAGGCGCAAGAAGATGTGCAAGAAAAAGGGGGTGAACCAGAGTTTGATCTGGGACCTCAGGAGGAGGACTACGTCCCACCACCCCCTCCTCCACAACAAGAGGAAGTGCAGCCCCCTGACACATCTGCTGAGAGGAAAGCAGCCCAGGCTAACCGCAGGAGGGCAATAGTCGCAAAGTAGCTTGACAAGTACCAACCCCACGACGATCCATACAGCTTTGTAAAGCAGTTCGAGCAAGTCTGCGAAGCCAATGGCCTCAACGACCTGACTCAGCACTCTCAAGCATTCGGGCTCTGCTTAGATGACAAGGGTAGGACTTGGTATACAAGCTTAGATGCCGCAGAGCAAGCCAACTTCAATGGCCTCAAGAATCTCTTCATCAAGAGATTTTCCGAGCTTGGATACTCTGACAATTTGCTAGTACAACTGATGAATGTCAAGCTAAAAGAGAAGGAGGACATTCGTGATTACGTAATCCACGTGAGGAGTCTCTTCAAGAGAATCCCTACAGGCAAACGACCGACTGAAAGAGCAGTTAAAACTGTATTCATCAACGGAATTCGAAACGAGGAACTGTATAAGGCTTTGGCAGGCAACTCGAGCTTGTAGTGAGATGCGATGGCTAGGTTTTTGGAGGAAGCCAACAGAGTTGACGATCAGTTGAAAGAGCGGAACTCCAGGAGCTCAAACTCAGAAGAAACCGACTCGTGAAGTTCAGAGAGAGCGTCGGCCTCTAGTGAACGATCAATCCCATTATCCCAAGATAAGGGGAAAGCCACTGAGACAAACCAAGACTTGACTGATGTCAAGATGGAGATAGCCAAGCTCCAAGACATGTTGAGACGACCAATGCACCCACACGTCCAATGCATGTACTATGGCGGAAACCACTTGCCAACCAAGTGTCAAGACCCTAGGTCGACACCTTGCACTGACTGCGACAAGTTCGGTCACGACGTCGCGCATTGCACATTGCCGATAAAAATTTCGTACTCGCAACCATATGGCCAACCTTACCTAGCGAACAGGCCGTAGCCACTCGGAGCCCCATTGGCCCCTCCTGCGCCTAACAACATTAAGCCAGCTGTTCCTAGGATGGACATAAACCCTACAGGCATACCTAGACCGCCTGGTCCCTACGTGACCCATCCACCGAGTGATGCTCCAGTCCACTATGTGGAAGACCCAAATGAGGAAGAGACTTACGTATACCCTTACGTCTCTCACGATGACAAGGGCAATGCAGTCCTTATGGACTATCGACCAGTATCGGTGATGGCATTAGGGAGATGACGAGGTAGAGGCCTAGGAGGGCAGACGCAGGATCCAATCATCTGTTGGACTTGTGGTCACCCAGGTCATGTCTCATCACGTTGCCCTGAGAGGGAGCAACAGAACAGAGACAAAGCTGACCTAAGGTGCATTGAGTGCGGAATCACTCATCTCTTCGTCGATTGCCTAAAGCGAAAACCTTCTTCAAGTTCAGCCAACGTACCATATGTCCCATTGGGGCTATTTGATGTCGAGAACCTCGATGGGGAGGCCACACCTATCCCATTACGGGTCATGACCCATACCCAAATGAAGTAGGCCGGCATATCACTGCCAGGACCTAGCAACCTCGATGCAGCCTCGATAGGGAAGAAGAGTCGCAGGCAGAGAAAGAAGAGGTCGGAAGCTAAGATTTCACTGAAAACTGAGAGTGCTACAACTATGCCTGTTGGAAAGAAGGTCACGGATGCAAAGGCAGAAACTTCAGCCCCTAAAACAACCGAAAAGGGAAGTGCCAAGGTAGGGGAATACCCACATCCAAAGCGCCAACTAGAGGCCATAGAGAAAGTGAACGACAGGGTGAAAGAGGCCCAAGAGCACTTAAGGGACGCTGAGCTCATCCTAGAGGACGAGATCGATGATCTCTCTAGCATAAGCACTCCAGTCTCACCCTATGGCAAGACCTGAAGTAGTGGGTTGAGGGGTCACGAGAACAAGCTATTGATCTGTACGACCATGATGCAAAAACACAAATACCAAGTCTAACGCTGCACACTATGTTAAAATCCTTGCACGTTAATGCTTTCTGGGAAGACACCGAGATGCATGTAGTATTACCGGTCCTAGCCCTAGGTGACACGATGAGAAAGGGGATCGTAGACACGGGAGCTGGGGTTAGTGTGCTAAGCCACATAGTACTTCAGACTTGGGGAAACCCACCTGTCGAGATCACTCGGTTTAATGTCACATTAGTAAACGGCATGAGAGTGAAGCCATTCAGGAAACTTAAAAACTAGCTAGTGAAGATTACAGGTGTCCAGTTCTCTGTTGACTTTATAGTCACGAAGGGAGTGGACTACGATATCCTATTAGGCCGACCCTGGATGCACAATGCCAGAGTTATCGAAGATTGGGATAACGACTTGATCTTCCTAGGCAACAGAACGGAAGCTGTGAGGGTAGAGATGGACACTTGGAAGACCTCATCTGTCAACTTGGATGCCATCTCTGTGATGCTCAAAGGTAATGCTCAATTCAAGAAGTCTTATGGGCCCTTGACCAAGTATATCCCATGCCCAAAGGATGAGCAAGATGATTGGATGCATGTCCTTGCTACAATCGAACTGCCGTTCTCGGATCATGAGACATATGAGCAAGCCATCAAGATGATGGACAAGTCTAACGGCATGCCCTCCATACCAATTCGCATGATGACATGAACCCTTCGTGGGAGACCTAAGCCCATCATCTTCCAAGTGCCAAACAACAAAAGAAAACACTAGGATATTCTGGAATACTTAACGGACAAGCTAGCTGACAATCCAACAGCAAATGTCAAACCACTCCAGGATCTCTTAGACGAATCCAAGTGCCAATGGACGAAGGTCCATGACTTAAACCTCATGTACAACTGGGCCCTAGTCCTTGATCAACAACAAGAGATATACCAAGCCCTAAGAGACGACGATCAGTCTGACGCAAAGGACTCTAATGACGAGTACAAAGACTGCCAATCCTTCAGTGGATGAAAGTGAGGGTGAGATAGATACCATAGAATATGACACTGAGGGACATGAAATAGAACAAATACGGACAGACTCCAAGTCACAGAAAAAGAGTGTCTTCAGGATAGAGCGAGGGGTCATGCACATGGATTGTGATCACGCCTGATTATAACACGTAGGAGCCATAGACTTTGAGCAAGCAGGCCTAGCCCAACTAGGAATGACACCAGTGCTTAGGACAGAATCACCATCTGAACTGCGACCACCAGGGGAGACCACCTCTTCTAGCGAAGACAGGGAGTTCGACTCTAAGTCAAAGGTCGGATAGCAACCTAGAAATACCTAGGCCACCCAAGACCCAACGCACTAAGGGGGACCTACCCGTCCACCTGAGGCGCAGACGATTGAAGCAGGAAAGGGTGAAACAATCCAGGGACACATGAACAGACGAACAATGAAAACCGCAGGACCTCCCTAAAAGATTTATGAATTTCAAGAAAGGAGATAGGGTAGTGATCTTGTTGGGTGCCAAACGGCAAGGGCAAACGAGCAAACCAATCGAGGGACCAGCCAAGGTCAAGGAGGTGAACCTAGCCTAGGAAGGGGAGACACCCCGACTAGCCTTTATTGCTGATGACTTGATTGAGAAAGAAGAAACGAGTCTTGTCACTCTCTTGCGAGAGCATGTAGACGTATTTGCTTGGTCCTTGGAAGAGCTCAAAGGGGTAGATTCGAGTGTAGTGACTCATAATATACCCATGACACCAGGCGCAACGCCAGTGAAGCAGCGACCGTATCCTATGAATCCAAAACATGCTCACGCTGTCAAGGAAGAGATTGATAAGCTGATGAGAGCGAGATTCATTTACAAAATTGAGCACATGGACTGGGTATCACCCATAGTCATCGTGATAAAGAAAAACAAAAAAATCAGAGTGTGAGTCAATTACAAGAAGGTGAACACTGCTATTAAGAGGGACAATTGCCCATTGCCATATGCCGAGCACATGCTTGAAAGAGTGGCAGGTAAGGAGGCCTACAGTTTTCTGGATGGCTTCTCAGGATACAATCAGGTGCAAGTGCATCCTGCCGACAGGCATAAGACTGCCTTTGCCACTGAGTGGGGCGTCTTTGCTTACATAGTCATGCCTTTC
The DNA here is from genome assembly GCF_053477565.2 of Lygodium microphyllum. NCBI lineage: Eukaryota > Viridiplantae > Streptophyta > Polypodiopsida > Schizaeales > Lygodiaceae > Lygodium > Lygodium microphyllum. The sequence goes on along the minus strand of NC_141154.1, from coordinate 16,394,599 downwards.
GGGTTGACTAATGCCCCTGCCACTTTCCAATGCCTCATGTGCATCATATTTCAAGACATGCTTCACAAAGAGTTGGAAGTCTTTGTCGATGACCTCTGTGTTCACTCGACTTGGATGGAACACTTAGCCAAACTCCAAGTAGTCTTTGAGCAGTGTACTTAGCCAAACTCCAAGTAGTCTTTGAGCGGTGTCGCCTATATCGCCTCTCCTTAAACCCCTTAAAATGCCAGTTTTGGGTGAAGCATGGATGCATCCTAGGCCACGTGGTGTCGAAGAACGGCATTGCTAGTGACTTCTCAAAAGTCAGGGTTATTATTGACCTTCCACCCCCAATCAACTATAAGGGATACCAATGCTTCTTAGGCCATACGGGATACTATCGGCGGTTTGTGCTGAATTACGCGTTGATGGCCAGACCTTTATACAAGTTGCTGATTGTCTTTGAATGGACTGAAGCATGCCAATGAGCATATGAAGAGTTGAAGAAGGCTCTAACCACAACACCAATTCTATGAGCCCCAAATTGGACCATTACCTTCCACGTGCATATCGATGCTTCTAAATTTGCTGTGGGGCAGTGTTGTGCCAACCTGTGAACACAACCTAGACTATCTAGTGAGCTTTGCTAGCAGACAACTCACTGAGATGGAAATGAACTACTCGACAACAGAAAGAGAGGGCTTGGCCATGGTGTTTGCTGTGAAGAAGTTTTGGCATTATCTATTGGCTACACCCTTTACCTTTTTTGTAGACCATCAAGCCTTGCTATATCTAGTGAATAAACCTTGCTCTACAGGATGCATAGCTCGATGGCTCCTTCTGCTTTTGGAGTTTGACTTCTCCGTGGTTGTACGGAAGGGAAAACATCACTACATGGCTGACCATATGTCATGCATCCCCACAAGAAAAGCCGCTGGAGAAGGCATTGTCAATGAATTGCTAGACACCCATGTCTTTAACCTTTCCAGCGAGAGAGATTTATTCAAGGCCGATCTAATGCCATATTGGGCAGATGACATAGTGCTTGAGCACGGACTACCTAAGTGACCAATAGAGAAGGCAAGACTTAGGTGACTCATTCTCAAGATCCAACCCTACTAGTTGATAGGAGGCCAACTATATCACCTAAGGCAAGATGGATTGCTGTGCAGATGCATGTGCGAGCATGAGATGCACGATGTGCTCTCAGAGGCACACAGCGGAATTGTTGGTGGACACTTTAGCGGAGATACGACGACCCGCAAGGTGCTGCAGTCTCAACTATGATGGCCAATGATATTTCATGATGCAGCACGATTTGTTAAGCATTGTGATGAGTGTCAGTGGGGACAAAGGTCCCGATTCGCAATGATCAAATGGAGTTGACCCCAATCATTGCACGACAACAAATGGGGACTTCATAGGATCCATCAGCCCCACTGCACAGTATTCACAGGCCAAATACATCATTGTGGCCACACAGACTACCTAACGAAATGGGCAAAGGTGAGAACAACATGAAAGAACGATGCTCGAACGACTACCAAGTTCTTGTGGGAGCAGGTAATCTCACGATTCGGCTGTCCCATCGAAATAGACAGTGACTAGGGCACACACTTCATCAATGAAGTGATAATGCATCTCCTATCCACCTTCCTAATTATCCATCGGAAATCCTCTCCATATTACCCTCAAGCAAATGGCCAGGGCAGAATCCAAGAATAAGATTCTTGTCAACGTCCTAACCAAGGTAGTCTCTGCCTCGCGCAGCGACTAGGATAACAAGCTAATGGCAGTCTTGTGGGCTTACCGCACAGCTTATAAAATAGCTGTCGGCCAGACCCCCTTTAGGTTGACCTACGAAAACGAAGCAATTCTCCTTGTAGAATTCTTCATGCCTAGCCTGAGAATAGCACTTCAGGAACGATGGGAAGGAAATGAGGCATGGACGCAATGCTTAGTTGAACTCGAACGCCTCTCAGAGGCTCGCCTTCTAGCCACTCATGCGCTCATACATGAGAAGGCACGATGCAAGAGCTAGTTTGACAAGCAGTCAAGCAGTGCGACTTCGAATAGGGCGACTTAGTGATTCTATACTCAGTTAAGGGGCATAAGCAAAAAATGAAGTTTAGAGGTCTTGGACCTTTCAAAGTTCGTGTAATCAGCCGAAGGAGCGACGTCGAGCTCGAGACTCTAGACGGCGAGGGAATAGGCTTCTTTAATGGAAGTCGTGTCAAGAAGTACTACCCTCCCACGCATCCTTTGCATGAGCCACCAATGTTGGAACCGCTGTCAAAGTATGAGTAGCCACAATCACTGAAATCGATGATGAGGATGAGGAAGTCGTAGAGCCTGCATACCTGCACATCACGGTCACTGCCAAGCGAACATGCACCTTCAATGTCTTGATCGACGAGGGACTTCAATGTCTTGACTCACGATCATTGGACCCAACTTGGCAAACCACCATTACAGCCCACTAATGCCAAATTAAGCCCATATGGGAGCCACTCATGCGCACTTCTCGACAAGTGCAGAGCCGCTATTTCTATCGAGTTTGAGATTGTACCAATGATCTTCTACGTGTTGCCAAATGCCAAAGACACAGGCAAGGAGTCACTACTAGGGCGAACCTTCAAAAGGAAAACTCATTGCAATGTTGATTATGAGTTGCAACGCATCCACCTCGCCATAGGCAACGTTCGCATTGTTACAGCTTTCAGCAAGGCTGCACAACATCATCATAGTCTGCAAGGCCACCAGTAGAAGTATTAGTAGCCAAATCTAAGGAGGGGGATATTGCTCGGCCACCACCCACCAATTCTCAAGAACCGCTGCTCATAGCAGCAAAAGCTAAGGCCCAACAGCCTAGGTTTCAATGGAAGCCTAAACAGCCACAACCACAGCCTAGGAGTCGACGCACACATCCTCATAAGACCTGAAACTCTAAACCTAGGAAACCAAGGCGCATCACAGAAATTGACTCATGATCAAGCAAAGATGGGTCCCTAAAGCCCTCTTGCACACGCAAGGCTACTATGAGGGAAATGCCTTGATATGGATCCCTAAAGCCCACATGGCCAAAGGCACCACTCGTACGCCACTCTCAAGCTTGATCACCCCAAGTCCCATAAAACCTCAAAACCATAAGCCGCAGCGCTTTCTAGACCCACATCCATCAAGCTCATCCACGCACATGCCCAAGAGAGTCGAACAAGCCTATCGGCCCAAACGACAGACATCGTCACATGAGTCATCACCCGCTAGAGCCAATCTGACTACCCTGATCCATTTTGAAGGTAGTAGTCCATCGGACATCGCTGCTACTTCCCCAGCCCTAATCCAAGAGGTCCAACTGCAATCTCAAGAACACCCGCAACCGCAACTATTCATTGTCAAAGTCTCTAGTACTATCAAACCCCAACCACCAGCACGTCTTAAACCCTCCTATGAGTGAGAATCATTTTTGATACTGGCCTCAGATCTAGCCGAAGATACGGGGGATGACATGGTTGATTGCATTAGATGACTAGATACCACTTTCAGAGAGCTATCTCTGAGCTACGACCGTTTGGACTTAGGCATGTTGCCCGAACCCTTTGCAACCGAAGTTCATACGATGCCTTGTTCTTGGGAGACGTTTGAACTTGCCTTCACAAAAGCAGTTAACTCCGCGCTGAATTGCTCAACAGCAAGATCTCCAAAGAGCAAGCCCTCAAATAGCGCCTCATCATGTCATATGATCAGCGAACCACTTCTGCCATCACTGACCAAGAAATTGTAGAATTATCAAAAGTTACTGATATTGAATCCCCGTTCTTGAGGCACTGGTACACTCTTAGGTTGCAATGGGAAGTTGAAGGGTACCAAGTCATGACAAACGATGAGCAGTGCCGCGTAATCAAAATAGCGGAGTACAATCCCATTTACGTTGCACCAACCTCGTATAGAGTGTAAACCACTCTTCATGGCTGACCCATGGAAGAGCATATCAAAGGACACCCTTACCTTGATTTCCTATTGACTGAGGAAGAGTTACATATTGCTAGCTGCGTCGCTTCTGGTGACTTTCTAACAGATGTTCTCACTTACATCACACACGTGGACATTCAACCTTTTGATCTAGACCGTGAAGCTCAGTTAGAGTACAGCCCCAACTTCTACACTTAGTTCATATGCCGGTAACTCCTAAATCCATTGCAGAATGCCCTTGACCTCCTAACCTTCAATCCTAGTAGGAAGGATTCTTCCCAACAAGCTAGAAGGGGAGGGGGTGAGGTGAATCAAAATAAAACCAAGCAAAATCAAGCAAAATGCATAAGCACGTAAACAACGAGCGAGGTAGGAAAAATGGCACGAGAACTTTGAAATAAATTGCAAAAAGTTAAATTCTGAAGGGAAGATTCTACATTGGATTCAATTTTAATGCTTCCATTCAATAAACATATAGAGTCTTTCTTTTCCAGCAAATTATTATTTTGAAAGCACTAATGGAAACTTGGGATCATGACAGGAACAAAAGATATCGCAGCAAGACCGCACCCACCAACTTCCGTTCACGGAGGAGGAAAGAATGCAATACTGCATCACCCTTGAAAACCGTGCCTACAACCAGCTCAAGTTCCGAACCATTCATAACATAAAGGGTGTGGTGGCCAAGAGAGTCATTGAGCAGTGCAACCTCACCAAGTACCTTGAGAAATTTGTGCAAGAGCCTGACCATACGAAGTGTGTGGAATTTCTCAGGACATACGACCCTGACCAGGAGTGCGGTACGTGACGGTGGGAAGGGGAGAAAATGCTAAACAAGTGTAGGTTCACTTAAACCCAACCTTGGTGGAGAAGGCATTGGGATTGGTCCCAAAGATAGAGAAAAAGCATAAGAGGGATGTTTATGCCATGCTGAAAATGAAAAGGGAGGATGTGCTAACTAATGACAGCATCAGCATCATCTAGGACATTCCTAATGCGGAAGCCAAACTACAAGCGAAGCTAGTGCACGAGCTCTTCTCCAGCCAGTGCTACAACTCCTTAATGCATCGAATCAGCGTTCGTGTGCTGGAGAATGTAGCAGCTCGCACCTTGGATGAAGTTGACTGGAATGGATATGTACGCAAAACCATTGACCAGGCGGCTAAAGCATTAGCTTTAGGAAGTACACCAGCAGGTGGGGAGTCCCCAACTTCCAAGGCTACAGAAAGAAATAAGGCCTCATTCATTGGCTATGGAAGCATTTTGACTGTGCTCATCCAAGAGGCAGTAAAGGAGACACAAGGTGCAGAAGAAGGAGAAGGAGAAATGCATGACAGGTCACCCCCTCACCAGGACCAAGAGAGGTCCAGTAGCAAGACCGAGAGTGATGAGGAAGGGCAAGAACAAGAAGAACAATTGGGTAAAAAGTAGGCCAAGAAACCCAAGAAGAAGACGGCACAAAAGAAAAAGAAGCAGAATGAAGGCCACAAGAAGGAGAAAGAGGAATTGGAGAGGGCAAAAAGAGAATCCCTCAAGGAGGCCGAGGAGAGAAAAATGAAAGAAAATGAAGAAAAATAGAAATTGGAGGAAGAGTGCAGGAAAACTGAGGAAGAAAGGCAAAGAAGAGCTACTGAGGAAGAAGAGGAACTGAGAAGGAAGGAGGACGAGGACTTGGCCGAAGCTACATGCCAATCAATCGAGCAGCAGAGCAGGGCCGATGATCTGGGAGCCTTGAGCCCGCTGAGGGAAGAAGGGCCTGGTTCCAGCACGCAGGTGCTAGAAATCACACTGCCCGCTATCCTTGAAGGCAAAGGCAAGGCCCTTATCCACCCTATCCCTATCCTCATGGTGCCTCCCACCGAACCAACCACCCTCACCCCTAGCATCCCCACCAGCGCAGATGTCTCCAACTTCGTGGCATGGATGCAGTATTTTTTTAATAAAGAAATGGCCCAGGGAAAGAGCACGGAGACCACGGCCACGGGGCAAAGAAACTAGCCACAGATGTTGAGTCAAGACAGGACCAAAAATTTCAGAAAGTGGAGACCTCGACCACTCCAATCCACACAACAGTGACGCCATCAACCAATTACGACGAGTACGTCGCTGAGCTGCTCTCCCAACTGAAGAAGGCTAAGGAGGAAAAAAAGATAGCTGTGGCTGAGTTGGTGGCAGAAAAGGAGTCGGTAGCTACATTCCAACTCGAAAAGACCCACATAATAGCCATGCAGCAAGAGAGATCTCTGATCTCAAAGAGGAATTGAAGGCCAAGGAGGACATGGAGGAGAGCTATAAGCAGCGGTTGGAGGATGAAAATCAGGAATTGGTGTAGATGCAGAGAGAGTATAAGCTCCTCCTGATGCAACATGGGGAATTGGAGGTGAAAACTGCCAACATCGAGCAAATGATGGAGGAATTGAATGCCAAAGAAGAAGAGAGAAAGCAGAAGATGGAGCAGCAACAAAAGGAGATCGAGTCTATGACTGATCGGCTACACTTGGGAAAGAAAGAGTAAGAGAACATGAGCAAGGAACTGAAAAACCAAGAGCAAAAGCTCGTAACCGTGATACAGAAGCAAGGAGAGAGCATGGAAGAGATGAACAAGAGATCAGAGGAATGGGCAATGTAGAACGAAAAAGGGGTGAAGACACTGGCATGGCACCTCGCTCTGGCAAAGAAAAAAAAGATCCTCACAGAGAGCAAAGCAAAAGCCGCCCAGACAGCCTTCAGTGCCCAGAAAAAGGCCTTCATTAACACACTAGTGGACACCACCTGCCCAGAAGAAGGAGAGTCATTGGAGGTGGTACAGAAAAAACTCAGTATTGCACATAGAGCTCTGCACGCAGGTTTGTAGATACCACCCCAACCTGCGGAGGTTAGGCTAAGCCTAGAAGAGCAACGAAAGTACCTACTACTGGCCGGCCTAACCCCCCAGGAAATTGATGCAATGGGCTTTGAAGAAGGAGCACAACAAGGAGACCAGCAGGGGAGGAGGCTGAGCTTGGATTCGATATGGGGAGATTCAGAGCAGAGGTGATCCCACAACCCCCCTCGCCGCATTCCCAAGAGCAACAACAGGTTGATCCATCTGCGGAGAGACAAGCCGCGCTCAGGGAAAGATGGAGAAAGTTAGTCGAAGAAACCAAGAAGCAACTAAGGGCCAAGCCAGCCGTCCGCACCCCTCCCACCATGCCCCGATGACATTCCTGTTGGATTCCACGCAGAGCTGGTAGTTTGGGAGCGGCAGGAAAGAGAAAAAGACCCATTCACCTTCAGCTTCCTCATGCCCAATAGCCTATGGAGAGTCTTACAGCTCAAGGTGATGGAGGAGGTGATCATGATTGGTAGCCGACTAGGACAGAAGTGGCTAGAGGAAAGGGAGAAGACCCCCACTCTTTGGGAAAATGAAGAAGCTGATTTTTGGCAAAACAAAGTGGTTGAAGTACCACATACCGTACAAGGATATAACTGCCAACCCCTATGGAGGAAGCGGGTGTGCGACATTAGCATGCTCACATGGATGGCTTTTTGCAACACCCTACCCTACGAAAGGAACAACCCCACATTCATGGTGTACCCTCATAGGGTAGGTGTGGATTTTGATGCCACCCTCCATGGGCATTATGATTTTCCTGTCATCTGCAACTCTAATGTTGTCTCCTTCAAACATGCCCTCCTCTTCAACTTGGAAAGCTTGGATGACTCCATGATGCGTTTTCTCATGGATTTCTCTTCATGCCCTGATCCAGCTTTCATAACTACATGTAATTATGTTAGGTTACTTAAATTATTACTTAAGCAGGACATAACTCCACAAGAACGTGGCCTGCCTCCCCTCTTCTTTGACCCTAACGCCATCAACAGTTGTGTTATGTCGCGTTTGATGATGAGGGCTAGCCTCCTCCCCTCTTTTTGCCTAGCTCTCATGGAAGACATGAATGACAGCCAGTTCACTAGATGCAATCATCCTTTCCTCTCCACCACCTCCCTCCACGTCTGCATGAATCTGAAAGAATACATACAAAGCTATCAATTTTTTAGCAAATCCATCCGACCCCCTTCTCCGCCTACTTCAGACGATGAGAATTAGGCACTAGCTATCATTCTACTAATGTGATACTATTATTATTATTTTTTAAGAAAGAAAAAGAAAAGTATGAAAGGAAACAAGAAGAACATTACACACGGAATGGACATAACAAATCACTTGCAAAAGCACTTAGCACCACATAAAGCACGATCATTGCACCTAGGGATCCTCAAGTTAGGCGTGCCTGGTGGCTTCGGTCGCTGGCTCCGCTCCTAACCCCTTAGCCCTTTTTGCTCTCCCACTTCACACTTAGGGCCCATCAAGGGCGGGACATACCTAGGGAGGTAACATTAGACCTGTCACCCTAAGCTACTTGCACTACACCTCCCTTTGCAAGAATGGGGTCCTCAAGTGTGGGACATCACCAGGCTAGCCTGTGGTTAGACCCAACTCCCCATTCCACTAGCATGAGCACAATGCACTACACAATAAGGTAGACACTCCGCTTAGGTAGAGCACAACACATTTTCCTTTCAGGCATCACAAAGGCGACAAACCACTGACTTCGGAAGCCCCTACACTTGCTATCAATTTGGCTTCTCCAACAAACATCATTACCAAGCTTCCACAAGCACCGGAGTTTACATGTGGCCCTACCCTCACATAGCTACTTTGCCAACAGCCTATTAAACCCCAACAGCAGCCAAAAGTGCCATGGGACTGGCACGCGTCTCGGAGGGGGTAATTCTAACCCCAAGTGTTTACCGCAGCACAGAGGAGCGGGAAAATGGAGCAGAAGAGCGAGAAAATGGAAAAAGAAGATAGCCGAAAGGGCACAGGACAAAGGAAGGAAAAGGCACCTCGAATGGACCCTGAAAAAATTGAATGACAACCTCTCTAGAATGCCTCAATGTCACCTCGAGAAAAGAAAAGAGTAAAAGCGCACCATTAATTGTGAAAGCGCTCCCGAATCCTTGTAAAAGAGTGCAAGGCTCACTCCTGTGCAAATTGTATGCACTAGTTGGGAATGGGATAAGTTAGAACGGTGGGAAATAGGAAAAGAGGGCCTAGGCTAATGGCTGGCCATGTAAAAAGTGGGGATGACCGCCCAAAAAGTAGGGTATGTATATAAAGTTCAAAAGTGAATGAGAAGATCATTCTTGTGTGTGGCCAAAGCTTCTTCTTCTTCTTCTCTTGTTTCTTGCCTTCTTGCTTGTGCTTGAGTGAGGGATTGAGGGAGTGTGAGGGAGTGAGGGAGTGAGTGTGTGAGAGTGAGGGATCATGGAGAAGAAGCTCCCCATCTTCTCTCTTCATCTTCTATTATTCTCTTCTCTTCTCTTTTCTCGTGCGGCTATGGAGGATGGAGCTTGACGAAGAGGGCTTGAGGTTGCTTGAGCTTGCTGCAAGGATCGTGGAGCCACCGAAGTGGAAGAGAGAGGAGGGAACTCAATCGAGCATCAAGGTAAGCTCACTACACCCGTAAGGTAGGCATTGTGTGTCGGCTATGTGAGAGGTAGCCATGGCCGCTCCACTTGTAACACTTGATCAATAAGTGGTCCATAGGTCTCAAGGTAGAGCTCCGTAGCTCCCCTTCATTTTGGTTCTGTTGTCGGGACAGACAGAATCGAGCCTCGAGCACCGCGCATCGAATCGAGCATAGAAGTAGGGTTTGCAGCCCAAACCGATGCTCGAGATAGTTAGGAGATTTATGAGGTTTTAATCCTTGGAGCAAGTAAGTATTTTGATTTGTTATTGAATATTAGAGTAGTACTATCTATCTCCATCTCTGTTTTTGATTTTTGTTGCATTAGGTTAAGATTAGGATAGGAAAAAGAAGGAAAACGGAAAGGGTTCTGCTGCTGCTAGAAACATGAAAATAGGGGCACAAATTCAAATTTCTGGTTGGAAGAGTGTGAGGGATTAGCTTCTGAGGTTACAGCAGGTTGGGATGGGGCAATAAGAGGCCCAGGGAACCAGGAAAGACCACATTTGACATTCTGCTTTGTGTGAGGGAGTGAGCTTGAGAGCCAAGGAGAGAGAGACAGAGAGAGAGAGAGAGCTGCACGGAGATCCTTGGAGTGCCGCTCAATTTGAGCACCACAGTGATTCCAGGTATGTCTGGCATTTTCTTGTAGTGTTTTGCACCTATCTGAAAGGCACTGGATGATTCCATGGAGTAGGCACTGAGCTTGAGTCATCGCGTGCAACCCACGGGCTGTCGTCTGTGCAGTCGGACCAGCCCGTCCGATTCCCAGAATCAAACCACCCGATTTCTGGAGTCGAACGGTCCAACTGCGAGAATCGAACCACTCCATCCGATCCGATTCCAGCAGTTGGACCCAGTGCCAAAATCGGACCCCCCTGTCCGAGTCTCAAAATCGGACCACCCTGTCCGAGTCTTAAAATCGGACCACCTTGTCCGAGTCTCAAAATCGGACCACCCTATCTGAGTTCAAAATCAAACCAGCCTGCCTAACGGTCCGATTCTGAGAATTGGACCACTTCACCAGAACTTAAAATAGAGGGTTTTTGAACCTGCCTGATAGTCCTGGCCACCCTATTCACATCTCTGACCCCCTTGGACACCCAATTTAGCCCTTAAAAGCCACAGACTAGACAGGATAACCGAGGATTCACCCCAAATAGCTAGACACTGAGCGGACCGAATTTAGAACTTGACTTGACTTTTGATAACCAACCAACCAACCCTGAAGCAGAATAGAGAACGCAGCATGGACTTTCAGTAAGACCTTAGATCAGCCAGAACCTGCGCTTAGAGCCATATCACGCTATGAACGTGAGGGGAAGAGTGGAGTTTGCATTGAGATTTCCTGCATCCGCACCTCACTTTTGATTTTATCACCAAAGGTGCACTACAAGAAAAGAAAAAGCCTATTTTCGCACTGAGCACTAGAAAGCACGAAGCACAACTTGTGAATAAGATTGACAACTACTTTCAATAACAAGGAACTCATCAGGAGATATAATAACATCAAGGAACCCACTATTAGGAGAAGATCCCAAAAAATAGTTGGGTGCCTGAGAGCCCCATTAGTAGGACCTTAAGAGGACACGAAGATCTAGAAGGCGACAACATAGAGGATCAGACGCTGTCGGAGCTACTCAAATTGATCGACGACCTTGTGGAGGTGGAAGCGGGAGCAATGTTAGGATCACGAGGCGGACAAGAAGCAGAGGACCGATTGGACTTGGGAGAATTCCCAGTCTTAGTGCAGGAGTTAGTCAATGAGTACGACTTGTTGACTAGGATGGTAGTTTAGGGCAAACCAGTAGAGGAAGTTGTAGCAAGCCTAGAAGAGAAAAAAAAGGTGATTAGAAAGGCGCTAGAGAGCATAATTGCCTATGACCACGAGCAGAAGGCTAGGAAACTCCAACAAGATGTAGACATGTACGAGGCCCGTGCTAGCCTTGGCTGTTGCAACCAAAGTAGGGCCAAATGCAAAGAGAGAATGAGCAGCAAAGGCTAACTTATCGTTGAGTGAACTCGTAGCCAAGCGGCTCATGACAATACATCCATTGAGCAGAGTGCAACAGCCTTAGCCACCGCATTAGTCTTGGGATTAGGGGTCACGCAAGGGGAAAAGGAGCAATCTAGAATCCCTATTGTAGCAAAGCAGCTAGACAAGTATAAACCTAGCAATGACCCATATAGCTTTGTGGAGCAATTTGAACGAGTTTGCGAAGCAAACGGTCTCATGAACCTTGCACAACACTCTCAATATTTTGGTCTGTGCTTAGGTGATAAGGGGAGAATTTGGTACACTAGTGTAGATGCAACTGAGTGCACAAACTTTGCCCGTCTTAAGGACCTCTTCATCAAGAGATTCTCTGAGGCAGGGTACTCTGACAATATTATCGCCTGGTTGATGAATGTCAGTCAGAGGGAAAAGGAAGATGTAAGGGACTATGTCACTCATGTGCGTAGCCTCTTCAAGAGGATCCCTGCAAATGAGCAACCTAACGAGAAGGCTATGTCTATCGTATTTATAAATGAAATTTGAAACAAGGAGCTCTACAAGGCTTTGGCTAGTAACTCCACTCTACACCGTTAGCTAGAGTCTTTGAAGAGGCAATAAGGGTGGATGATCAACTTAGGGAGCGAAGCATGAGGAACACCAGTTGGGACAGTACAAATCAGAGAGCTCTAGAGTGGTCAACAGTTTCAGGAGAGAGAGAGAACTCTAGCATACATGATAAGGGAAAGAGTGTTGACCAAGGCCAGGAGCTGGTTGAGGTGAGAATGGAGCTTGCATGATTGCAAGACCAAATGAGGAAATTTGTGCGGTTGCATGTGCAGTGTATACACTATGGCGGTAACCACCTCCCAACCGAGTGACAAGATCCTAGATCTAGGCCGTGCTCGAACTGTGGTAGGTTCAATCATGATGCATTACATTGCAGTAGACTGCCAAGGAGATTCCCATATACGCTGCAATACAACCCTCCATACTTAGGCAACATGCCACCTAACCTCTTTGGCGGGGGAGCCCAATTGGCGCTTCCAGCACCAAATGATGCAAGACCAGCCATTCCTAGGCTAGAAATGAACCCAACAGGCATACCCAGACCACCAGGGCCCTATGTAACCCATCCACCGAGTGATGCTTCTGTTCACTATGTGGAAGAACCTAGTGAAGAGGAGACCTACATGAACCCATACATATCCTATGATGAGGAAGGCAACCCAGTCCTGATGGACTACTGACCAGTACCGGTGATGGTGCTAGGTAGAGGAAGAGGCAAGGCTTTGGAGGACCAAGCCAAGATCCAATCTCATGTTGGACTTGTGGTCGTCCAGGCCATATTTCATCACGCTGCCCGGAAAGGGAACATGCAAATAAGGACAAAGTTGACCTTCGATGCACCGAGTGTGGAATCACACACCTATTTCCTGATTGTCCTAGATGAAAGCCATCAACTAGTTCTGCCAATGTGCCCTCAGTACCCTTGGGGTTGTTCGAAGTGGAGGCCTTTGACAGTGAGGATATGCCCATCCCACTACATGTCATGATGCGAGCACAGACAAAATAGGCATGCATCTCATTGCCTGGGCCAAGTAACCTGGATGCAGCCTCGTTGGGAAAGAAAAGCCGGAGGAGAAGGAGAAAGAGAACAGATGCAAAGATTACCCTTAAGACTAAGGAAGCTACAATGCTAGTGAAAGAAAAGAGGGTCACTGATGTAGAGGCAGAGACCTCGGCTCCTAAGACAGCAGAACTAGGGAGTGCCAAGGTAGGGGAATACCCCCACCCCAAACAGCAACTCGAGGCTATAGCCAAAGTCAAAGAGTGGGTCAAGGACGCCCAGGAACACCTTAAGGATGTAGAGCCCATACTGGAAGACCAAATTGAAGATCTCTCTAGTGTGAGTACACCCGTTTCATCGTTGCGACCTCAATCGGGGAATGCACCCACACCAAATGAGATGCCATAGAGGCAAGACCAAGAAGAAGCATGTCAATAAGCTAACCAAGACATATGGCCAAAGAATGCTGATTAAGGAGGAAGGCAACCACCCAGCAACCTCCTCACCACTTTAGTAACCACACTAGTAACCTTGAGCCTAAGAGATCTGCTTTGGCAGCACCCTTCCTTATGGCAAGAATTAAAGCACTGGGTGGAGGGAAAAGAGGAGCACACTGCCACCGCTAACTTGCAAGAGCAGGACACAGTCACGCAGATTCCAAGCCTAACGCTACACTCAGTTCCAAGGTCACTGCACGTCAATGCTTTCTGGGAAGGCACTAAGATGCATGCAGCCTTACCTATCTTAGCCTTGGGGGATGTAACACGAAAAGGAATCATAGACACAGGCGCCAGTGTCAGTGTCTTGAGCCACGCAGTTCTACAGGCCTAGGGAAACCCACCCGTGGAAACGGCTAGGTTCAATGTCACATTGGCCAACGGAATGAAGGTCAGACCATTCGGGGTTCTAAAGAACTAGCCAATGAAGGTTGTAGGGGTGCAGTTTTTCGTGAACTTCATTGTCATGAAGGGAGTGGACTACGACATACTGCTAGGCCGACCCTGGATGAGGAACGCTCAAGTTATTGAAGATTGGGGTAACAATCTCATCTTCTTGGGGAATAGAACAGAAGCGGTAAGGGTTGAGATGGATACCTGGAAGACTATCCTAGCCGACCTTGATGCTATCTCAACCATGCTAAAGGGTGATGCATAGGCAAGCAAACCCTATGGGTCATTGACCAAGTACATCCCTTGCCCTGAGGACAAGCAGGATTGGATGCACGTCTTGGCAACCATTGACCTACTGTTCTCAGATGAGGAAGAGCTATATAGGCAAGCTACTAAATCCCCAAGCATGCCAACAAGGGAGCCCATCGTGCCACTCTGCATGATGACAAGAAGCTCACGTAACCCAGGGAAACCGGTCTCGTTCCATATCCCCACCAACAAGATCGAGCTTCAGGAAATCATAAAGTACCTCACCGATAAACTAAAGGGCAACATGGCTGCCAATCTAAAACCCCTAAGTGATCTTTTGGCTAAGCCTGAGTGGAAATGGACCAAAATTCACGATCTGAACCTATTATACAATTGGGCTTTAGTCACTGACGAAAAGGAGATTGGTGAGGAAAGCCTGGGGAATGACGAGTAGTCAGAGGAGCATGACTCTGATGATGAGGAGTACGAGGACTGCCGCTCTATTGGAGACGAGAGTGAAGAAGAGTTAGACACGATAGAATATGACACTGAAGGGAGAACGATCGAACAGATCAAGGTAGACTCTAGGCCTAGAAGGGAAAGGGCAGGCTGAAATGAAAGAGGAGTCATGCAGATGGAGTGCGATAGATCTTGGTTGGAGTACATAGGAGCCATGGATTACGAGCAGGCAAGAGTGATGCAACCATTGGTAGTTCCAGTGCTTAAGACGGATACACCTATTGAATTATGACCCCCTGGCGAAACTCCTTCCTCAAGCGAGGGATGTGAGTTTAACTCGGAGTCAGAAGTCAACACAGAGAGTGATCCCGAAATACCCCAACCTTCTAAGGTCAGACGCACCAAAGGGGACTTGCTAGTCCACCTAAGGCGCAGAGGGCTAAAGGAGGAGGCCATGAAGCAAACTAAGGACTCAGAAGCAAATAGGCAAAAGAAGCCGCAGGATCTCCCCAAACGCTTCACAAAGTTTAAGAAGGGTGATAGAGTGGTGATTCTGCTAGGAGCAAAGAGACAAGGGCAAACTAGTGAGCCAATTGAGGGACCCGCCAAGGTCAAGGAAGTCAACTTGGCAGGGGAAGGCAAGAAGCCTCGACCTGTGTTCATTGCTGATGACTTGACCAAGGATGAGGAGGCTAAACTTGTTGCTCTCCTATGAGAGTATGTCGACGTGTTTGCCTGGTCCTTGGAGGAACTTAAAGGAGTCGATCCTAGGGTTGTGACCCATAATATCCCAATGGTTCCAAATGCGGTGCCAACAAAGCAACGACCTTACCCTATGAATCCCAAACATGCCCATGCAGTGAAGGAGGAAATCGATAAGCTCCCGAAGGCTGGATTTATATATGAGATTGAGCACACGGATTGGGTATCACCTATAGTGATCGTTATGAAAAAGAATGTAAAATTTGAGTGTGCATGAATGGTAAAATTCGAGCGAGCGTGAATGAGGAGAAAGTTAATGCCACTATGAAGAGGGATAACTACCCCTTACCGTATACCGAGCACATGCTGGAGAGGGTAGCAGGCAAAGAAGCCTACAGCTTCCTGGATGGCTTCTCTGGCTATAATAAAGTGCAAGTGCACCCTAACGATTGTCTTCGCCACGGAGTGGGGTGTATTTGCCTATATTGTTATGCCCTTTGGGCTAATGAATGCGCTTGCGACCTTTCAACGATTAATGTGCACCATCTTCAAGGATATGCTTAAATGTGAGCTAGAGGTGTTCGTAGACGACTTATGCATACACTCTAGTTGGGCCGAACACTTAGAAAAGTTGAGAGCTAAAATCTTGGATTCTGCCCTTCCAAGCAGAGATAAACGAGCTCTCATGTCTTTGCCTTTTTCCACGTTTTGCTTGTTGCATGGTGATCCAACTACCTTTGCTAATGATAGTAGGAATCCATCTTCCATTAGTTTGGAATGAGTTAAACATTGATATGGATGTGATTTGGGAGCTTGGACGCCTTGTTGAAGGTCGAATTTCTGTATCCATGGTAGAAGAGAGAGAGACATGCACATAGAGAGAGAGAGAGAGAGAGGACTAGGCTACCATAACGGAGGGAAAAACAATAGAGGAATAAAAGAAAGGAGGGAAAAAACTGGTCGGTTATACAACCTCTCGTTGAACCCCTTAAAGTGCCAATTCTGGGTGAAGCACGGATGTATCCTAGGGCACGTAGTGTCAAGGAACGGCATTGCCACGGATGTATCCTAGTGTCAAGGAACGACATTGCCACGGATGTATCCTAGTGTCAAGGAACGGCATTGCCACTAACTTCTCAAAAATCAGGGTCATTGTCGACCTACCACCACCCATTAACTACAAGGGCGTTCAGTGTTTCTTAGGCCATACGGGATACTATCGACGCTTTGTACTGAATTATGCATTGATTGCTAGACCGTTGTACAAGTTGTTGATCGTATTCGAGTGGACTAAGGAATGCCAGCATGCATATAAAAAGTTGAAAAAAGCACCAATCTTACGAGCCCCAGACTGGAGCATAGCATTTCATGTACACATAGATGCCTCTAAGTTTGCTATTGGATCTGTTCTATGCCAGCCTGGTGAGCATAACCTAGATTACCCCGTGAGTTTTGCCAGCAGCAGGTAGCTCACTAAAACGAAGATGAACTATTCCACTACAGAAAGGGAAGGGTTAGCCATGGTGTTTGCTGTAAAGAAATTTAGGCATTATCTATTGGCCACCCCCTTCATCTTTTTCATTGACCATCAAGCTTTGCTTTATGTCATGAACAAGCCGTGCACTACAGGTCGCATAGCTAGATGGTTACTTCTCTTGTTGGAATTTGATTTCTCTGTGGTTGCACATAAGGGAAAGCAGCACTACATGGTTGATCACATGTCCCGCATACCCATAGGAGAAACTATTGGACAAGGCATACCTGACGACCTACCGAACGCTCATCTCTTTGGCTTGTTTAGCAAAAGAGACTTGTTTCGAGCTAATCTGACACCATATTGGGCCGATGATGTAGTTCAAGTACTAGAGAATAGTCTACGTGAGAGACCTATTGAGAAAGCAAGACTAAGGAGACTTATCTTAAAGATCCAGCCATACCAATTGGCCAACTCTATAGGCTAGGACAAGACAGTTTGTTGAGTAGATGTGTGTGTGAGCATGAGATGCACGATGTATTGAGAGAAGCGCATGGTGGAATAGCTGCACTTTAGTGGGGATATAACGGCCCGTAAGGTGCTATAATCCCAACTATGGTGGTCCACCCTATTTTGTGATGCTGCTAAATTTGTAAAACACTGCGATGAGTGCCAGAGGACTAAGGTGCCTGTGCGTAAGGATAAGATGGAGTTGACCCCCATAATAGCATGATAGCCCTTTGAAAAATGGGGCATTGACTTCATTGGACCTATCAGTCTTGTGGCACAGTACTCCCAGGCACGCTACATCATTGTGGCAACTGATTACCTGACGAAGTGGGCAAAGGCAAGAGCCACTAGGAAGAACGACACTAGAACCACTGCGAAGTTCTTGTGGGAGCAAGTTCTTTCATGTTTTGGTTGTCCAATTGAACTAGTAAGTGATCAGGGCATGCACTTCATTAATGAAGTGATATCCCACCTGCTCTCAACCTTCCTAATCATTCATAGAAGGTCCTCGCCCTACTACCCTCAAGCAAATGGCCAAGCAGAATCCACGAATAAAATCCTAGTCAACGTGCTTACAAAGGTGGCATCCACATCATGAAGTGACTGGGATAACAAATTAATGGCGGCCTTGTGGGCCTATCGTACAACTTATAAGACGGCTGTAGGACAGACGCCCTTTAGGCTGACTTATGGAACAGAGGCCATTCTACCCTTAGAGTTTTTTGTCCCTAGCTTAAGGATAGTAGCCCAGGAGCATTGGGAGGGAAGAGAGGCTTGGACCAACCGCTTAGTGGAGTTAGAGAGTCTCATGGAGACTCGACTCTTAGCCACCCACGCTCTGATTTGTGAGAAGGCACAAAGAAAGATGTGGTTTGACAAGCATGTCAAACAGTGCAACTTTGATCAGGGGGACCTCATTCTACTATACTCTGTGAAGGGTCACAAACAGAAAATGAAATTTCAAGGACTAGGACCTTTTCGAGTACGTACAATTAGTAGAACAGGCAATGTTGAATTAGAGACGCTCGAAGGTGAAGGAATAGGCTTTTTCAATGGCAGTCGCATGAAAATGTACTATCCTCCTTCCCATCCGTTGCACGAGCCACCTATGCTTGAAGCTCCTGTCAACGTCTACGTGGCCACTATTACCAAATTGACAGATCAAGATGAAGAAGCAGTGGCACCTGCCTACCTACGAATCACGGTCACTGCAGAACGAACGTATTCTCTTGATGCCTTGATCGATGAAGGTGTCGACTATAATATCTTGACGCATGACCATTAGACACGCATTGGTCAACCTAAATTATAGTCCATAAACACTAAACTTAGCCCATTTGGGGGCAACACTTACTCACTCTTAGGAAAATGCAAAGTGGCTATCTCTATCGAGTCTGAAAGTATACCAGTCTTCTTTTATGTGTTGCCAAACACTAAAGGGGTCGGTAATAAGTCACTACTAGGTCGCACTTTTAAAAAGCAGACGAACTGCAATGTGGACTATAACCTAGATCGCATCCATCTTGCTATAGGCAATGTGCGCATAGTGACTACTTTCAACAAGGGTTATCTTGATCCTTCTACAATTGCAAAGCCACCAATAGAGACCCCTACGACCACACCTATGACCAAGACTAGGGAGAAGGGCTGTGATATCTCACCCCACGCTCAAACTGCTAGAACCAAGCCCACCAAGGCAATTCACAAGGCCAAGGAGTCCACGCTCATATGGGTGCCAAAATGGCAAGGGCTACCTCCTTGTAAACCGTAGAAACGTGCTTCTAAACGCAAAAACTATCAGTCTCGCAACCTAAGAGGCAGCTCAGACACTATCTACGTAGGCGCACAACCATGTCGCGATGGATCCCCAAAGATCTCTTGCGAGCACAAGGATACTATGAGGGCAACCCCTAGATATGGGTGCCTAAGAGTGGACATTTAAGAGGCTCAACTCTAAGCAACCTCACTCCAGCTAGAGAGGCTTGCACATACGGAGCCCAGGCTGCAAAGCAAGCTGGACCAACACCAGTTGTGATTAATGAATCCCAACACATTTATCGTCCAAAGCTAGATGCCCCAGAATTATCCAAGTCAGAGGAGTTGAGCACCCCCATGCTAGCTCAGATAGAATGCAGCACACCTCCTATGCCATGGAGCCCCCTGCAACATCTCAAAGTGCTTCTGAGTGCAAAGTCCCATCTGTGACGCCCTTAATGGAGTCACCACTGTCCAGCCCAATTGCACCATCACCACCAGCAGGTCTTAGGCCTTCGTATGAAAGACGATCGTTCCTTTCAATGGCCAAGGATCTTGCTAAGACCTTGGGAGATGACGTAGTGACATGCATCAAGGTGTTAGATAACACCTTCACCACATTTGCTAGGAGCTATGAAAGGCTTGACCTAGGACTTCTCGATGAACCCCTTGTCTCTGATGTTCATGCATTGCCATGCACTTGGGAAGACTGCAAATTTATGACCATCAAATTTCCCAAATTTGCCGTCGAATTAATCGCTAATGGAGAAATCTCAAAGGAGCAAGCCATTCTCAGAAGACTAATTACCTCGTACCACAAGCTTGCTCGCTCTACATCTGAACAAGAACTGGAGGAGCTCATGCAGCTTGCCAGCTCTGATTCTTTGTTCTTACAATTGTGGTATGCCTTGCAACTCCAATGGGAGAAAAAAGACTACTACATCATGACCAATGCCGAGCAAAGAAGGGCAATCAAAACAATTGAACATGACCCTACTTATGTGGCACCTCTTTCATTTAGGGTTTTGGCCATTACACGCAACATACACTTAGATGACCATGTGTTAGCCCACCCTTACATTGACCAATTCCTTACAGAAGAGGAACTGCACATTGCTAGCCGCCTCAACTCCGGGGACATCTTTCATACTCCGATGCTGGATGGACCAAGATGCTTGATATAGCTGACCATCTGCCTGTTGGTGGCTACCATGACTGAACCAAATCAAGCAGAAGGAAAACTCAATGATGGACCCACCATTGGCATAGATTTTGGAACTTCATATTCTCCAAATGATTAGAGATGCCCATGCAAAACCTTTATCAGTCATTGCAGAATGGGAGCTACAACTATGTGAGAAATGCCGAGCATCTTCATGAAGTCTAAAGCACATCGGAATCTCTCCTGATCATCGGAACTCAATCGAGCATCAAGGTAAGCTCACTACACTCGTGAGGTAGGCATTGTGCGTCGGCTATGTGAGAGGTAGCCATGGCCGCTCGGCTTGAAACGCTTGATCAATAAGCGGTCCGTAGGTCTCGGGGTAGAGCTCCGTAGCTCCCCTTCACCAAGTCAAGAAGGCGGAAAAATGAATGAAAAAGCGAAAAAGGGATGGAAAAAGAACAAAGACACGCAGGCAGCCTCTAAAGCTAAGCTGGGGCCCAAAGCATAGTTTTAAATGAAAGGCGTCTTAAAAAACTCCAAAAACTCGTGTAAAAGAGCGCCAGGCTCCCTCCTGTGCCAAGTGTAAAATATTAGACGGGTATAGACTAGAGGCATAAGGCTAGAAGAGGAAATAGAGAAAGGACCTTGCCACAACGGCTGGTCATGTAAAAAAGGGATAGGTATCCATGGGATTTTAGGGCTTGTATATAAAGTTCAAAAAGTGAATGGAAGCTCATTCTTTGGTGTGTGGCTAACAAGAGTTCTCTTCTTCTTCTCTTCTTCTCTTCTCCTTGCTTGTGTGTGCTCTTGAGAGAGGGAGTGTGAGAGTGTGAGAGAGTGAGTGTGTGGGAGTGAGGGATCAAGAGGGTGAAGCTCTTCACCATCTCCTCTTCTCTTCTTCTCTTCTCTTCCCTCGCGCATGTAGCTATGGTGGATGGAGTTTGGAGATGGAGGAGGCTTGAGGATGCTTGAGCTAGCATCTAGGATCGTGGAGCTACCGGTGTGTGCGAGAGAGGAGGCAACTTATATCGGCATCAATGTAAGCTCACTACACTCGTAGGATCAATGGCGCGCGTAGCTTTTGTTATTGTGGTAGAGCCCCCAACCGTTAGCCATTAGAGCTCGCTTGAAACACTTAAAACAATAAGCGGTCCGTGGGTCTTAGCGATTAAGCGAAAGCTCCCACAATAAGCCAAGGATTGTCTTTCAAATGTGAAAAGATTAGCCAAAGTCTTGGATCTGTTAGTATAACTTGTAAGTTGAAACATAGTTTTAGTCTTAGAGTGAATACATTATCAAGTTGACGGCCAAATTCTTAGTCTATGTAGTAAGCAATCTCATTTTAAAATCGGGTATCACATGCATAAGTTGAAGCTGTTACTTCAAATTTGTTTATGGTATATTGAAGAGCATAATATAAGTTGATAAACTAAACCCATGCGAATAGATTAAAGCCAATTCAACTTTTGATTTCGAAATACCTAACTAAAGAATATTCTATTTTTGTTATACATGAAAGCCGACGAGCTGCATAATATTTTAAACGTGACATTTAATATTTAGTGACTATAAAACATGACAAATCATCTCATTTTTGCATATCATTAAGGTATATACTTGCCATCATGATGAGGATCAATACATTGCAAGTGGGTTGAAGCTTATTTACGAATGATAATAATAATAATAAATAAGTGATATGTGTAGCCATTGATCATGGCTAATTATTTTGGTGACTATCATCTTCATCTTGCATATCAAATGCCACTTATTACTCAAGACTGATGCATAATCTATCCTTCATTACTAATTAGTTTAATATTGGTTATTAATTTATTAATAATTTAAAAAAATTAGTCTATTCTTAGTTAGTAAGCATCTTAACTAACTAGTTAGTAGTTAATACTTAATATAGTAGTTAGTAGTTACTATATCTATTCTCAAATTAGCTAGCCGTAGGTAGTCAGTAGTTATTAATTAATGTAGTAGTTAGTAGTTGATATATTTATTTTTAAATTAGCTAGTAATAGGGATTAATTAGTCTATATTTATGAATTACTTTTATTAGTAGATAGTTAGGAGTTATTAACCGTGAATAGTTAGCAATTAGTTTAATATTCTTAGTTCATATTTGTTATAAGTTAATATGGTTAATATAACAGTAATAGTTAAAATACTCATTTTTTAATTTACTTGTAACGTTAATATTTTAAATACATTAATTAGCACATCTTTAGTAATTAGATAGAGTTGTTAGTTGCTAAATATGTAGTTATTTAACTACTTAATAGTTATTTAGTTTAAGTTCAATATTAATTAGAGTTGTTCTTAGATATTAGTTATGATAATTTACTAAGTCGTTATTAGTAGTTTCAAACATGAAATTAATGAATTTTGTACTTAGAATAATTTTGGTCTACTGGTTCAGTTCTATCTCATTCTTATAGGCTTGACTTCAACAAAGCGAATTGCAAACTTTATAAATACAATGTCACACAAGGTTAGAATCTACTTTTCTTTTGGTAATAGAATATTACAGAAAAGTAAAGAAAAACACATATATTATTGAAATATGGGAAAACTAGTTCAACTTGAAACTATTAGTTATGTTCCTTAGAATTAACAAAGTTTGCTCATTTGATTAGATCTCATCATTGTAGCCTTCACTTTGGCAAAGGTAACCACACTCTTCATAAGTACAATATTTCACAATGTTAGAATCTACTTTTTTGCTTTTTGTCACCATGAACAATAAAGGACAGTAAAAGCAAACCAACAAAAAAGTGCTTATCTTCTTGAAAGATAAAGGAACACCACCTTCCCCCATAATTATAAGACAATGAAGAGACTTGTGCCAGCTCTTGGACATGCTGATAGTGTAGTATGTTTATGTTTTTTCTTTTGTGTTATTGCTATGCTTTTACAAAGTTATAAATTAATTCTTAAATCTATACTATTAGTTAACGAGAGGTGGGGGTAGGTGCCACGTGGCAGCCCCCACCTCCCCCACAAGAATAAAAAGAGAACGCGGGGCCGGGTGCCACGCGTCCAGCACCCGCCCCTGCCCGCAAAAATCGCGCCTGCCCTGACGCGAAAGTCTAGGTGCGGAACGCCTAGTAAAAAATTAATGAAATGTGAAAGCCACCACATTTTAAACTTTAACCAATAAATTTTTTGGTTTTTGGTTTTATGTTTTGCAAGGTATTCTTTATCAACACAATGTCTTAGATTGTACGACAAGTGTCTAGCCAAATCTGATTAACCTCAAAAACTCGTGAGCATTGTTTATCTAATGCACACTTTTAAAAGAGGCGTCTCTCGCTTGCCTAATGCTTTGTGTTAGGATTGTGCGGGCGGACACGTCCCTTTGTGGGCGTCGTCGAAAGGTTTTGTGGGGGGACTCCACGCACCATGCGGCTACCCTTGCAAAACCTTTCGTTAATAGATAGTGGATTTTATTTTTAAAAGATATAGTTAAAACACATTCAATCATAAGAATACTCCATACATTAGAATTGTAGTCAAAGGATGTAGTACTTATTTTTCGACGTAGATACATAAACTAAAATACATCAAACCATTATAAAAACTCATGGAAATTTCTTAAACATAAAGATTAAAATGTAAAACCATATTTATTCACTGGGAATATCACTACCTAAAGCTGGGTGGACCTATGAACCTAGTTATTTACTCATTACATTGCCACACATAAGACGACCATGTCATGTGCATCTTCACTATTAGTTAAGGGGAGGTTGGGGGCGGGTGCCACATGGCAGCCCCTAGCCTCCCCATGGAGAATGGCGGGGGCGGGTGTCACGCATCCGACACCCGCCCTCCTCGCGAAAAGGACGCACCGCCCTTGACCTGCGCCAGCGCCGGGGCGAGTCTAGGCGCGGAGCGCCTAGTGGGCTATTAGGCTAGAGATTTTGTATGGTTGGTAAATATATTGAGCATCAGGTGGTAATTTTTGGGCGCCAAAAATGTTTGAAAAACGGCTAGAAAAGCGTCACAAGGAAGGCTCTTGGTTTCTCTCTGAGAGAGAGAGAGAGAAGAGATGGGATGCAAGTTCTGACCTGATGTTAGCAAAGACAGAAGGCTATGACGCACAACACTCTCGGCGACCTTCGCTCGCTTGAGCAGGCCGCAGAAGATGTCCACGACAAGTACTTCCTTGGCCTCTGCACTCTCTTCGTCGCCACCATCGAGGACGCCAAAGATCGCATCTCGCAGTTGGAGCTCGTCTTCTGCAGCCAGCTCTTCCCTGCTTTCCAGACCAGGCTTGCAGACTCCAGCAATGCCGTGCTGCGTGCTGAAAACCTGCACGATGACGCCCGAGAGGAGTGGGAGATGAGCAGAGAAGCGCTGTTGCGGGAGCTCCAGGAGCTCCGCATGGAAGAAGAATGCCGGACGAAGCTCTACCGGCAGGAGCAAGAGAACCTGCGTGTGACATTCGGTAAGGAGATGGACGAGATCAAACGGCAATTGCTTGTGTTGCAACAGGAAAATAAGACCTTGATCCAGCAGAAAAGTTCTCTTGAAGAGAGAATGCAGAAAACGGTGGATGAAGTAGAAGCCACAAGACCACGTCAGGAGATTTTTTCCAAATGCTGCTGTGGATCTTACTGCCACATGGTGCAAGCATCTTCGTCTTCTGAGACCTCGCCGAAGCCGTCGGAAAATGCAATAACACAACTCCCGCAGGAGCAACTTGAGCAGAGAACCAGCATCGACTGCACAAAGCGGCAACCTTTCCCTGATGAAGCAGTGCAGAAGGATAAACTGGCAAGTCATAGCGCTCTCGTCAAGCTGCACGCCTTGAAGAAGCGCTACAGGAGCCTCAAGAAACAATACCATGTCCTCTTCCACCAAAATTGTCGAACCAAGTCGTCGCAAAATCCTCATCAAGGTGATGTATGTGAACACCAGGAGGAAAGTAAGGCCTTCAGCCATGACTATTGCAACAAAGGGAGGACTCCGAACATGAGTAAGTATCATGCTACAGTCCTTTAATCTTCTCTCTAGTGTCATTCTCGCACTTCGTTCTAATGCTTCCCTTGTTATCCATAAAACGGATAAAGAAGGGCGTATTGCGCACAAAATGGCAGGATTTTGAAACCAAAAATTTTCACTTCTGTATTCCGATGTCTTCTGATAAGTTGAAGGTCCACAGATTCCATGGTCAGGGAGAGGAGCAAGTTTAAATGTAACTGCAAGAAGGAAGATACCTCGACCACGACTACTTCAGCATCTGGCATTTTGAAAACTGCAGGCTGCTCCAACTACTCATCAGGACCACACAATAGGATCGCAGCCACGGGTAGAGAAATTCAGGAAGCTTCTACAAATGTTAACACGCGGGGAGAGGTAGGTGGAGAGGCGGAGGTAGAGCCTAGTAGCGATTTGTTACATCCTTATTCAAATCGTACTATGAAAGAGGCTTTCTATGAAATTCAGAACATTAATGTCCTGAAGGGCGGAGGTAATGTGGCTGCTGAAGAAACGATTTTAGGGACTCCATTGGAGCAAATCAGCTCTGAGAGAAAGGAGTCGTCAAAGGGATCTTCTCTCGAAGGAGAGCTGCACCAGGAACAGCAGTTTGGCTCAAATCCTGAAGGTCTTGACGTGGACAAAGAAATGGAAGTTGCTCCTCGTAATGATGTTTCATCTCGAAGGGTGCCTTTGGATGGTGGTCCCGTCTGTGACATCGTTGCAGGAGAAGGGGACAAAGAAGTGGAAGGTGCTCCTCGTAATGATGTTCCATCTCGAATAGTGTCTTTGGATAGTGGTCCCGTCTGCGACATCGTTGCAGGAGAAGGAGAATTGTTTAATGCAGCGGAAGGCTTGCTAGAAGGCTATGCAAAGCGCAGATCCTCAGGCGCTTCTACTAGGAAAGCGCTGCAACTTAAGGATCAAGAGCCACGCTCTTGTGAAGCTGTAGATGCTGGCTGGTTTCCCCCACAGAAGAGGGCATTTCCCAATAAATCTCCTCAAGCCGTGAAAAGCTCGAAGAGAGCATGGAGAAACACCCGGGCAAGAGATGAGGGAAAGGGACTTGATCCTCATGATAGCTTTCTTAACACACCACATGAGGCTGTTCTGAAGCATCTTGAAGGTCACGTTGTCGATCATCACCAAGACAGTGAAACGCTGGAATACAATGTGTTTCCACCTCAAAAAATGGGCGGGCTTGATATTCCACTCCTCAGAGAAAAGCCTTCAGGTTCTGTTGCAGGCAGAGATGTCTCAGATAGTCAAGTTACTACTCAAGGACCTGATGCAAGTGCAGGTTATGTCAAAGAAGAATGTGAGAGTCAGAGTCCAGAAAAGCTGCAACACAATCAGGAACCTTCCCGTGAGCCATCCAGTAGGGTTAACAACGGATCTGGCTCGCACAAACCGGGCCCTAAAGAGCAAAAACTTACTGTAAGCTGCTCGACTGATAAGGCTTCTATTGCCAATGATTCGAAAATGAAGCTGCCATCCAAGCTAGGTCCCATGTACAAGTATGTCGAAACTGTCCGGAAGAAAGATGACAGGGAGAAGCTGCAAGGAGTCGAGTGCAATCAATGCAAGAAATTTTATGATGCTGTGCTTACTAAAGACGGAGGAATGCCTGCAAGATGTGAGCACCATGATGCAGTGTCTCGCCATAGATATCGCTACGTTCCTCCTGCAACTCCTGAGGGGTTTTGGAACATTGGATTTGATTCAGAGGTTTAATATATGTGGGTGAGTTTATGGCTGGCTGAGTCTGGAAGAAGGTTTTCTTGATTCTCATGCCGAACTGACCTATGCCTGCGTTACATTATTACGCTGCATGTATTGCTACTGTTGTGGCGGTAGGGGCTTATCTTCTGTAGATGTAATCGATACTGTCATTCAAAGATGGAGAAGCACGGAAGTGCTGGCAGTGGCGTTGTGAAAGATCACAAGAGCTTTGATCAAATTCCAAAGTTTCAAGGATTCCTCCTCCAATTTCCTTCTATCCCCAAAAAGGTAAGTCCTCATTCCAATGTTTGCATTGAGACCCGTCACTTGAACCCATCCTTTCATCTTCTTCCAAATAGCTTGGGTAGAAGGGCAATGCCACAGCAACTGGGGGATATGCCCTCCTGAGCTTTAAGGCACATCATTCAGAGTTGATTCATCTTCATGAACTTGGCTAACCTGTCTTTAGTGGTCAATCTCTTTGAGAAGACTTTCCATAACAATGTAATTATGCCCTTCTTTTCTAGCAGCTTGGATTCCCTCCAATTCTTTTGGGCTGGCGGTACCTTATCCTTATAGGCATGTGGGAAGAGCCATAATATATGCTGGTCCAATGCACTGTCCCCACCTCTTTCAATTTCTATTCCCAACTAAGGCTTTTTGTTGTCTCCCTCCAGTTCTTTAAGAGAGGATTGGTAGTGCTTGAGTGTTTGATCTTGAATTCCATATCTAAACATAAAATATAATGACATATGAGGCTATCCCATTGGCCTCTTGCAAGCTGGGGCTGTTGCCATCCACCTAGTCATGATGGTTGCCCAGGGTAAATCTTGCGTTAATCTTGGGACTTGCTTGAGCACCAGCCGTGATGCCTTTTCCTTCATTTCTTCGACTCCAGGACCCCCATTAGCTCTTGATAGGCAAAGACTATTCCAGGAGATTGCATGCCACTTTTTCTTTCCTACAAACCCCCTTATAAATTCTCTTGCCATTTTCTCCATCCTCTCCCAACATGCCTTGAGAATGCATTTTCCCCAACCATAAACACTACTGTTGGACTGATAACAACGTCCAAAATGACAATTCTGCCACTAATCCCTATTGTTAGTTTTCCAAATGTGGCAACCTTTGCTTCAACTACTGTTGAACTGATAACAACATCCAACCATAAACACTACTGTTGGATTGATAACATCCAAAATGACATTTCTGCCACTAATCTTTATTGTTAGTTTTCCAAATGTGGCAATCTTTGCTCCAACTTTAGCCATAAGCCATTTGGATCAATGTTTTTATGTGATGCATATTCCCATGGGGTAGTCTAAGTATCTCATATTAGACTAGGCCTTATCTTCTTAAATCCATATTGTTGAAGCCCCTCCTTCCCTTGAGTAGTCAAAATATGTAGCATCTTCATCTTTCTTATATTGGTTAGTGGACCTAAAACAAATTTAAAGAGTTGAGAAAGATATCTGAATTGGACATTCATGTGGAAGAGTTTCCTTTGGAGAGAATCTAGGTATCCATGGCAACACATACACAAATTTCCCCTCTGTAGTTGGCTGATCCCAAGATCTAGTTCCTTTCTTGCTTAGATCCCACGAAGTTGGGCCCAAGATCTAGTCCCTTTCTTAGTTAGAAGTTGAGTGGCATTCGGTCTTTGTTGTGCAAGGCACTCAGCTAATGAATCTATATTGCTAAATTGTCACTCTTGGTGAGTATGTTGAGAGGAACCATTGTCCAAAGTTTTTTATAGGGATCCTTCCCATAAAAAAGGAAGAAAACCCTAGTAGTAGTAAAATCAACAAATCTCTTGAGTTTTTGTATTGAGAATGCAACTAGTGCCTTGATATCTACTTCAGGTCTTGGGTTTGAGTTTTCCTCTTCTCAGAGAATGCAATGAGCTCTCTAGAGATCTCTTTCTTGACTTCTTCCATATTAAGGGCATCACTCTTGTTGGAAAGAATCGTCAAGTTCCATTGCTTTCCCGTTCCTCCCTACCTTTGAAGCTAATTGTTTTGATCACCATCCTCTACTTGTTTCCTATTGTTCAATTGCATGGGAAGGAGGAGCCATGTGGTGATGTGAATCACCATGTTTATATAATATTCTAATGCTCTTAGATCCTTTACTCCCTTTAAATGTGCATGTTCATTCCCTAGCTCCTCCCCTCTTTTTCCAAGAAGTCTTCCTTTTTGTAAAGAGGCTTTTTCCAAAGAGAAGTAGATTGTACTAATAATAAAGTGAGTGTTTGTAGTGCCATAAAAGGCTAGAGTTAAAAGCTAAATAAAGTAATTCTAAACATAAGAGCACAACACTTAATTCACTACCATAAAAGAGGCATATTTAAGGTTGGTAGTCTTTATCTCTCTCTCTCTCTCTCTCTCTCTCTCTCTCTCTCTCTCTCTCTCTCTCAATTTGGGCACATGAGGGGGTTCTATTGGGGAGTTGTTAGGAGCTTCACTTGACAGAGGATATTAGAAATGCATGTACATCTAGGAGGGCTTTGCTTGATGCTTGCCTAAATCATGGGCACACACTAAATTTATTGCTAAAATAGATAGAAGTGGTTGCATGAGATTGGTTCTTGGAGGGTTGCTTGCCTTGCTTGCCAAAACATGGAGGTGTGTTATGTCATGCTAAGATGTGGTTACCATTTGCTATCCAACTGCAAAAGTGAGGATGTCCATTGTCAGCTCGAGGATCTTAGTCAGAACCTTGCTTAAAAGATTGCATGTGCCCATGATATCTCTCTCTCTCTCTCTCTCTCTCTCTCTCTCTCTCTCTCTCCCCTCATTTATTCTCTCTAAATCTCTCTTTCCTCATTTATTCTCTCTCTCTCTCTCTCTCTCTCTCTCTCCTCTCATTTATTCTCTCTAAAACTCTCTCACACAATTTTCTCTCCCTAAAATTTTTTTCCTCTTTCTCTAAATTTTGTCTCATTTGTGAGAGTGCGTAGTGGAAAGGAAACATGAACACATAGATAAAGGAAACATAGAGAGATAGCAAGAAAAGAAGAAAGAAATTTGCATTGAACAAGTAACAAATGTTGAATATAGAAGGAGGATTGATTAATCCCAACTAGATCACATCCGGAGATGTCCTTCGAGAGGCTCCTTGTTTGGAAGAAGTGACTGCTATTACCCTTGGTTCATGGAGTACAATACTTCTTTCGAGTAGCAGACTAAGGATTTATGAAATCCCTTCACAACCCTCTAACATAGCCGTCGTATCTTTTCTCTAAGATAATATACAGTTCGGGTTTTGAGACCAAACCCTAGGTAACTCAACGAATTAGTCCTTAGAGTTTTTTTCCTAGTGTTTGTTTTTGGGGAAACCTCTTGGCTAAGACTACCTTGCCATAGGATTGGATTCATCGGAAATCCATCCACCCACTTTCCTCTATGGAAGTTCTTAGTTATCTAATTACCTACCATATTATGTAAAATATATAAAAACAGCTTCATTAATTGAAAAGAATCCTTTTATGCATAATTATTCGTTAATGTAATTTACTCATGGACACAATTAAAAAAATAAAAATCGTCGATTATATTTCATAATGTGTATTCTCCCATCCATACAGGAGAAAGATTATAATTTCATGTGCTGTTCCATTGAAAGGGAAGTAGAGCCTAGGAGGAAGAAGCTTGGCAGTGAGAGCTATGGCGGATGGAGAGCAAGAGAAAGAGAGAGAGACTCAAAAGTGGGAACTTCAACAACCACAATGTGTGGCCGGATCTTCCTTTATTCAAAATGTCATTAAAAGAATAAAAAATAAGTGATTGTGACGGGCGTCTGCCACCTGCAGTGTGCAGTGGCGGGTACTATTAGTGTAGTAATAAACGGGCAGCTAGGTAGAGGCACCTTTACCTCCAACAATCTTCCACTTAAAGGCGAATTTGTCCTAGCGAGAGAAAAGAAAAGAAAAGACAGTACATGTACACATATACAACAGGATGAGGAAAAAGACGTCATCTCAATCTCCTGAGCAAGGCAAAGTGCTCCGTAGTGAGGCTCTTTGTGAGCAATTTTGCAAGAGTTTGCTTAGTCGGATCTTGACAAGGTCAACAGACCTGTCTTTAACGACCTTGCGAATGAAGTGATACCTCACCTCAATATGTTTTGTCTTCGCATGGAAGATTGGATTCTTGGCCAACTGAATGGCACTCATAGAATTCGAATGCAGTGTAGGCATGGCATTTGTCATACCAATATGCAATCAAACGGCCTAACCAGATAGCCTCCTCGCAAGTCTCTGTGAATGCAATATACTTCGCCTCTGTAGTAGAAAGAGCCGTACACTTCTACGCCTTGGATATCCAAGAGATAGTCCCTCCAGCATAAGTGAGCACATAGCCAGAAGTGGACTTTCTATTATCTGCATGTCGTGCATAATCAGAGTTAGTGTACCCCGCGACTCCTGTATCTTGACTGTTATAGCAAATACACATATCTGCTGTGTCCTTCAGGTACCTCATGATACTCTTCACGACATCTTAATGTTCCTTGCCAGGATTAGCCATATAACGTGCCACAACCCCAACTGCAAAAGCAATATTTGGATGGGTGGCTATCATGGCATACATAAGACTGCCCATGACTGATGCATAGGGAATCTTGGCCATCTTGCTCATCTGTCTGTGGACAATCGGCCTGTGAAACCTTCACATGAGAAGGTAATGGATATCCAATAGGCTTAATATCCTGCATACGGAAGCGCTCAAGGATTTTATGAATGTACTCCCTCTGTGATAGATAGAGTAGTCCCTGAGATCTGTTGTGCATAATGCGCATACCAAGTATATGAGAGGCGTGTCGTCCCAGATCTTTTATCTCAAAGCTCTTCTTGAGCTGAGCCTTAAGAGCATTAAGCTCCTCATGAGCTATCCCTGCTAAAAGCATGTCATCCACATAGAGTATCAAAATCAATAAAGAACTGTTACGAGCTTTCTTCGTGTACAAGCACAGATCCATAGCACTGCGGCTGTAGCCCTGTGACTGCATAAATGCATCAAACTTATGGTACCATTCCTTAGGTGCTTGCTTTAAGCCATATAGACTTTTCTTTAGCTTGCACACTAGGTGTTCCCTGCCAGGGTCTGCCAAAGCCCTTAGGTTGCTCCATGTAAATCTCATCATGCAAGTCCCCATGTAAAAAAGTCTTCTTGACATCCATTTGATACAAGTCTAGGTCAAGTTGTGCAACCAAAGCCAAGACTAAGCGTAGGGTAGTCATCTTGACCACAGGAGAAAAGACTCCATCAAAGTCAACACCATGCTCTTGCTTGAAGCCCTTAGTAACCAATCGAGCCTTGTATGCCAGCTTGGGATGTCCAAGGGTACTTTTCAGCTTGTACACCCACTTGCATGGCAAAGCCTTCTTACCTTAAGGCAAGGAAACCAAATCCCAAGTCTAATTCTTATGCAATGAGTCAAGTTCAAACTGCATAGCTCTCTCCCAAGAGTGACAATCACCCATGTGCACAATCTTATCATAAGTGAGAGGCTCTCCTGCATCTGTAAAGTACATAATCCATAGAGGGTGCAAAACGGTTAGGAGGTCATCTATCTCTAGTAGAATGCCTCAATCCAAGCTCTACTCCTTGACCAACATCTTGTCTAACATTAGCATGCCTAACATTTGGGCCATGAGCATCAAGTGATGCTGCACGTTGTTTAGTTGGCAATGGAGTGGGCTGTATGGGAGGAGGTGGCTCCTCCTGAAAGATAACTCTGCGTACCTCAACCACTTTCTCAGGATACACATGCATTTTGTCCTCATGAAAGATGACATCATGGTTGCGGATCACTTTCTACGCCTACGGATCCCATAGATGGTAACCCATCTCTCATGCATCTCCATAGCTAATGAAAATGCATTTGACACTTTTAGGATCTAGCTTATTGCGTTTGTCCTTGGGCACATGGAAGAAGGCCTCACATCCAAAGACACAAAAATGATCATAAGAGGGGGGCTTGCCTGCTCATACCTCCTCTGCAACTTGAAAGTTAATCCCACTGCTAGGTGATATGTTAATGAGATGCACTGTAGTAGTAACTGTCTCAGTCCAAAAATGCTGCTGTAAGACAGCCTGGCTAAGTATGCTACGGACCCTTTCTTGAATGGTCCTATTCATGCGTTCAGCCATACCATTTTGGGGAGGGGTGTAAGGAGCGGTCAACTGATGCTTAATATCCCACTTATCACAAAACAACTCAAAAGCACGTGATACATACTCACTCCCATTATTTGACCTTAGGCATTTTAGCCTTTTCCTAGACTGGTTCTTTGCTAATGCAAGCTAACGTTGAAATGTGACTAAGATGTTGGATTTTCTCTTTATGGGATAAGCCTAGACCTTACGTGAGTAATCATCTATAAAAGTAAAAATAATTTGCCCCATTGAGTGATTGACAGGGCATGGGTTCATATACATCTGAGTGTACAAGAGCCAAGGGCTCACCCATGCGTTTCTTACCAGACTTTTTATGCGTATTTCTAGTCTTCTTGTCATACAAACAATGATCACAAGAAATAAAATGTGAAGAGTCAAAAGGTGGAAGATACTGCAAAGCATGGAGCATTTTCATTCCTTTAAGTAACATATGCTTCAAATGAGCATGCTAGAAGGATACATGGGGGATAGAACCCATAGACAAAACATGATTCAATGTAGCTCTAGATACAAGTAAGTGATAGAGGTTGCCAGACTCGGCACCTCTTGCAAGCACAAGCCTGCCATGAGTAATCTTTTATGCAGAGTCTCCAAAAGACACAAAATACCCTACATCATCAAGCTGTCTGGTTGACATAAGCCTGCGAGTCAATGTAGGTACATGACGTACATCATGCAAAACAAAAGTGCTGCCAGAAGGAAACTGCAGCCTAACATCTCTAATGCCCATAATGTCAAGAGACCTGTTATCACCAAGACCCACAGAACCAGAGATGGTACGATAGGTATGAAACCAATCTCTACAAGGTGTCACATGAAATGACGCACTCGAATCCAAAAGCCAGCACTGTGCATACATAGAATGTGTCTCAGAAGCCTGTAAGGCATTGCATGAAGAAGCTGCAAGTATATAATCCTCATTTGAGTCAGTGGCGTGCATGACATTAACCTCTTCTATCTTCACATTGAACTTTGCAGGTACAATATTGTGCTCACAAGACTTTTCCTGCACTTTCTCTTTTCCCTTTTCCTTGCGCTTATCATCGCGCATGTTATGGCACTGCGACCTAATATGTCATGCTTTCCCACAATAATGACAAGTGAGATTATACTTTCGTCCACGGGACTTACTGCGGCCACGTGACTTTGACTTGGACTTCTGAGAGTCCTTGCCCTTATGATCATTATCATGCCTGTCATGTCTGCCATCTCTAATGGTCAATGCATGTGAAGAGTGGGAAGTATAATTGTTTCTCCTGTTGATTTCCTCAGTCAATAAAGCACTCTCAACATCTTTGATTTTCAGCCCATGAAGCTTGTTCATGCATATGGCAGTACGGAAGACATCCCATGATTCAGGCAAGGTATCAAGCAGAAATAATGGGTGCAAGTTGTCTTTGAACTCAATATCCTGTGACAACAGATTCTTCATATAGCATGAAATTGATTGAAATGAGATGATAGTGATGTCCCCTCCTTCATGCAAAGGTCTATTAACTGGTTCAGCCAATACATCTGTGACACAGGACTTTGCTACGTATAAAGCTCCTGAATCTTCTCCCATAAGTCCCATGCACTCTGATTCTCATCTTCAACAACATTATGATGGACCTTCTCTAAGAGTGACAAGATAATGGTAGACTTGCATAGCTCATCAACTTCCATTCAAACATCATCATCCATATCCTCGGGTTTCACACCCTTGAAACGCAAGGGTTTAATCTGTAACTTCTGCACCAAAACTTGCCATATCTAGGACTTCCAATACCCATAGTTGGTTCCATCCAACTTGGCAATGTTAAAGAGAGCTGTGTCTTTCAGATGACCAGCCATACTGTCCCAAGTCAAAGCAAAAAATGCAAAATTGCAGGTTGTTGTAATTAGTAGAAAATGCACTAAAACCACTGCTGGAATTGGCTGAAAGAGTGGATATCACCAAGAGAACCACCTGTCCACCAAATATGACCAAGATAACATCAAATAGTAAGTGTTACCCTCATACAAGTGCTCGAAATCTGCATATTTCAGCTTGTTGGAATAAATTATAGCAGTATGTAACTGTTCCAAAGTGAAGCAATCACTGATACATATGTCACTGCAACTGCTAGGTAGCAAGATACATCCAACAGTGAGTGTCAAGGGGCAAGAAGATACCAAGAACTATCAAACCAATAACCTATCAGCCAAAATACATCTCATAGGTTTAGAAGTCATGTATGTAATGGGTCTCAAGGTAAAAGAAGAGGCCAAGCACAAGCATAACTGATAGAGCAAGAAGCTCAATGCATAACCATCTAAGATGCATACAAAACTGGCAAGTCTGTGACAGAGGTAGGTGTCTGCCCCAATAGGCATATCAAATCAGTCCACTATAGACTAACTGCAGGCATAAACCTCTCAAGAGAGCAAATGCATATAACTGTCACACAAGCTCAAGCTCAAGTGTAAGTAAAACTCTGTGTACATCCGAATATGCCAAGAGGATCCCATTGGAAGTAAAGTCAGATGGAAATAGAGCAAGCAACGCTCAAATACATTGAGTACATAGTATTAGACATTCCAAATCCGAGTAGGGTGATCCAGAGCATAAATCCCAAGCTATCTAAAACCTGTAAAGCATAAGCCTAAAAGCAGTCAAATAACATGTAACTGACAACCAAATGTAATGCCCAGTAGGTCCAAAATGCTTAAATACATCCAAAGACGAAGCTCCAAGTGATTGTCAAGCATGGGCAAACCAAGTGGCATCCATATTTAACCAAAGCATAAATGCAAGAAGCCTAAATGTCAAGTAGTGACAATAGGCATAAACCTGTGCAAAGCATGCCAACTCAATCCCAATGCCAGTGAATGACGACCAAGACAGAGCCTAATCCAAGCTCTAAAGCATTTCAGAACCAAAAGAAGCATTTTGACAATCTCCAAATACATCGGTATGATCGTTTAAATCTCTAGTAATAAGCACCTCGTATCCAAGAACTAATGTATACACCAAGTAAATGAGCTTCAACTCACTGTATTATAACATCATATTCAATGTCAAATGAAGCTCAATCGGTGCCCAAATTTGCTCCAAATCAATCCCAAAGCATAGACATAGCATCCCATAATATTCGGGCATCAATAGGCATCAAATGGACAATGCCAAGAAGCATTAAACATTAAATGTCAAGTGTTGCCCTTTTTTTGATTGTCCATGGACTGTGTATATAGCAATGGCTGAAGGTGGAAGCACTCGTATCGATTGCGGGGAGCTAAGATCTAATGACGGGGAGTCCAAAGATGATCAGAAAGGTTGCAAACAATGCCGAGAAGTTGGGGAGGAGCTGGAAATTCCAGGAGGGGATCAGCCCAGTCCCCTAAACATGTGCCGCATTTTGTGTTGGCTACTCGTGGGGGATGGGGGGTCTTCAGCAGTGCTACTGAGCACTTGGCAATGATTAGGGGGCTCCGATGCAGCCCCGCAAGGTGTCGAATGAAGGCCGGAAGATCGAGAAGGAGACATGAGATCAAAACATACGTGCAAATGAAGGTGCCATGGTTACCATTGAAGCTCGAGTTGAAGCTCTTCGAATCCGGGCTGAAGAGAATGTCGGGCAAGCTCCAATGCCTTTGCTCTAATACTAGCTGAAAGGGAAGTAGAGCCCAAGAGGAAGAAGCTTGGCGGTGAGAGCTATGACGGATGGTGAGCAAGAGCAAGAGAGAGAGAGAGACTCAAAAGTGGGAACTCCAACAACCACAATGTGTGGTCGGTCTTCCTTTATTCAAACCGTTACTAAAAGAATAAAGAATAAGTGACTGTGACGGGCGTCTGCCACCTACAGTGTGTAGTGGTGGGTACTGTCAGTGTAGTAATACACGGGTGGCTAGGTGGAGATGCCTTTACCCCTCCCAACACTCATCCGGTATATTTGCATGTCATCAAGATCAAATCCACCTATAACTATCGTTTTTAGGTGTCCCAAGTAGAACTTGGGCCATATAGGGGACCAAGTAGTTCTTAGGTGCGTAAAGTATTTACTAGCCACAGTCCCCCTGGCACCTTAACCACCTCCTACTTAATACGATCCTTGCTAGGAGACCTCTCACCATCAGAGTTAGTCTATGCTTTTGCATCGATAAAAACATCCCCTCTTGGTATGGGGATTCAACACCTATCCTTGGGAGAGATACATGGCTCATCAATTTATATACGTTCCAATACTTAATTCAATTAGGATTGATGCCAGGAGGTATATTCCACGATTCTGTGAGGTTTTGCAGTGGATTTCGTAAAATTTTATTTATTGTCGGGGCTTATACACAAGGTGGATTCCTTGTGCGAAAAGTTGATGGGGACGCCTGTCCTTTTCGGGCGTCTTGTTTATTTAATGTGCAAGTGGGTGATTCCATAGCGGGTGATTCCATAAAATACATATTTAAATTAATAGATGTTTACAAGTTTAGAGTGCGTACTCATAATAAGTTAAGGTTAGGATTGAGTTCTAACCAATTTATTTATTTTGTAGCTAAAGATTGCTAGGTATTCAGTTGATTTGTAGAGCAGGTAGCGGTGGCGTTGGAAAGCACTGGGCGATAGCATGTATTCAAGTTATTTAGAATAAATTATCATTTTTGATGGGCGCACATCTTAGGCATGACATCAATATTTATTTTGATGCGCTTATTTATTGAAGCGTCTGATATTTATTTATTATTTTGTATGCGCATAGGCGCATGATTTAAATATTTGTTATTGGACATTGTATTTGGATATCGCTCGACCCTTTGAGCGCCCAATAGCTTTAATTATTTAGTGAAACAAAAGCAAACACAAAAGCTAAAGTGTGCTAATTGTAAATTGGGCTATTTTTTGAGCTCGGAGAAGAATAATATATCAAATACATGCTTTGTGGAGCAGTCACACAAGGCATGGAGGGAGATTATACCCAATTAGTCTTTTGCTTCATGTCATGTAAGCCTTATCTCTTGTTTTTTGTGCAAAAGTAGAGTTATTTTGATCTTGGCGACCTTCCGGCGCTTACTACGCACGCATACAATATCCAATCTATGCACTAGTAGTATCAAAGCGAAGCTGACATCAAGAGCTTTCAATCGCTTACCATCTCGTGTGAATGCAGAGCTTCTGGAACGATCGAGTTCTACAGTCAGTCTTGCGATAATCTGTCAATACCAGCGCATTCCTAGCAGTGAAGGCTCCCCTGCTGTGGCGTCAGATCGCGAAGAACCACTTCCAGACGGCGGAGGATCACTTCCCAAGCTCCTTTGCAAGTCGTTTCATACTTAGAGAAGCATATAAGATATTATCATTAAGTTTAGTTTATAAGCTTAACAAAAGCTTTATAAAGAAAAAGCGTAGCTCTCCATAATCTCACGAATCGTGGTGGAAGGATGCACTGAAGGACGGCAACGTCGTTCAGAACATATCGATGTCCTAATTAAAAAAAAAACGACTAGTTAAAGCTTAAAGCTTAAAGCTTATTAAGTTTCAAGTCTATTAAGTGACAAAGGTCAAGATTCAACCTCTCCCATAGCGACTATTCGTATACAGTTAGTTCTGGATGCGTTTTTACTTCCATCGAAGCCCCTGCTCACACCTGTGGATGGACAGAGCTAGATTCCAACAAACAGTTTGCAACACGTAGTCTGCACGCACGAATTATCTTCTTGGAAGACGACTGTCACATCAAATTCTGCATTTGCAAAGGAGAAATACTACAAAAAGCCATTTAAAAAAAAAGAGAAATAAGACTTGTAAACTCGACTTTGAGCTACGCTCATCTAGTTAACAAGATTTCGAGTGTGTGAGGTCTTTTGGAATTTTGCAGGATGTTAGATCAAACCATGGGAGTTTTTATGGCTGAAGGTGACCTACCCGAACCAATGATGGAGCAAAAATTGGATTTGATTATGATGCAGCTTCAAGAGGAGCGAAGAGCACGTCAAACCTTGCAAGCTCAATTGACCAATTTGCAACGATCTACCACCGACCAAGATGGACCGCAATCTGAAGATCTAATACGACGTACGATCAATGCAACACTTGAAGCACAATCTATTCGGAAAGAAACAAAGATAAGTAAAAGATATTTTAAATTTCATACTTTCAATGGGTCACGCGATGGAAAGACTATACTTGTTTTTATCAATCAATTTGATGATTATTTCCATAAAGAACAGTATGCTGAGAAAGACAAAATTAAGTGTGTTACTAATCATCTAGTGGACAGAGCATCCCTATGGTGGACTGTTGTTCGCAAGAGCATTGATTGTCCTACTACTTGGGAGACTTTCTAAAAGAAATTTTTGCAGAATTTTCTTCCACCCCAATTCCACGAAAAAACAATCAAACAATGGGATTTTCTGGAATAGAGAAATCGTGAGTCTATTTCACAATATACTGAGCATTTTTGAAATGCTTTATTGCAACTTCAAATGCTCGAAGATGTACCTGAAGCAACCCATAAACACAAGTTTATGTTTGACTTACTTAGACATTTTTATGCGGAGGTCAACATGTTCAAGCCAATGACTCTCGAAGATGCAAGTTTCTTGGCCCATGACTCTGAAGACAAAATTCGAGGACGAGAGAAGCGACCACAACAATTTCAAACTAATAGTAACTTTGGTTCAAAACAATTCAATTCAAATTTTCGAAGATTCAATCAAAACCGTTTTCTTCCATCTTTATTTCATAAATCCTGGACATGACCATTTGCTTTACCATCAAACACAAATCCAAACCCTAAGCCATCTCTCCAACTGAATCCCAACATTCCTAAACTTCATGCTATTACCAATAATGTATCTAAAGCCAAACCCATAGTCTGTTACAAATGTCATTAACCTGGACATCTAGCGGCGAATTGTCAATCCAAAAAGCCAACTGTTCATATCAATTATTTGGGAGTGATAGAAGATGAAGAACATGAAGAAATGTCAAATTTCACGGAAGATGATGACGATATCGGTACTACTTCAGATACTTTACCAAGTATGCTAAATTCTCATTCTTTATTAACGATGAAATGTCTTGTACATGGTAAAGAAAAGATTGTTTCACATGATGATGGGAGCACACACGATTTTATTTTTGCAAAATTGGTCAAATAATTGAATTTACATACTGTTTCTACACATTATCGCATTAAGGCTGCATTCTTAGGCATTAGATATAATGGAACACAAGAAGTGCATGACTTAGAAATTAAAATTGATGATTATGATGAATGTAAAAATTTCTTAGTTGTGCCTTTGCAATCTAGTGACATTATCTTAGGAATGCCTTGGCATCATCAGTACAATCCCGATATAGATTATTTCACGCATTCAATGAAGATTCATTCTAATGGAAAACAAATCACATTGCATGGTATGCCCACTTTCGATAATTTTCCATTTCTTAGTCATACACAGGCTAAATGTGCATTATGAAAAGGTAGCAAATCCTATTTAATATGGGTGAATGAAATCGAAGCTAAAGAAAATCAAATGCATCCTAAGTACTGTTAAAAATGTGGGATCTAGAGCATGGCAAATTGTGGAAGCTATGGAGGATGGAAGATGAAGAGAGAACTCATGATGACATTGACAAAGAAGACAACTATTATTACACAAGTGAATTAGGTTCCAAGATTGAGACTTGGACTCATAAAGACATTCTTGTGTAGTACTGACAATGACAAGACGCTTAACTGAAAGTACAAAGCATCATGACATTGTATTCATTCTATGTTAAAAAGTGGTAGTCAAGTACAATGCTTTATAGTTGTTGGATGGGTAGCAATCTTCCCTCTCTGTGCATATGGGATTACTGTAGCCTGCATGTCCTAAGCCCAAACTGCCTCATACAAAGAGGCTGCATTAGGTGTGATTGTAAATATCTCAACAAGCACTCACAATTTCTTTCACAATTTCAAGATTGTTTTGCTGTTGACTTACCACCTGGCTTACCACCTATACGTCCTGAAGATCACAAAATAGAACTAATTTTTGGATCACAGCCACCATGTAAAGCGCCATATAAACATAACCAAATTGAATAGAAAGAAATTCAAGCCCAAGTTGAAGAATTATTAATACGAGGACTCAATAGACCTAGTAGTTCTCCATTTGGTGCACTTGTCTTACTAGTGAAGAAGAAAAACAATACTTATTGCATGTGCATTGATTATCATGTCCTAAATAAGATCATTGTTAAGAATAGATATCCGATTTCTAGGATAGATGATCTTATGGATAAGCTATAAGGATCTGCAATATTTAGCAAGATAGATCTTAAATCTGGATACCATCAAGTAAGATTGGACACATCTGATATATTCAAAACTGCATTTAGAGCACAATTTGGACACTATGAATTCCTTGTTATGCCTTTTGGTTTAACTAATGCACTAACCACATTCAATCGTATAATGAATCACATATTTTTGAAGCATCAGCATTGTGTCATTGTTTTCTTTGATGACATATTTGTTTTCAGTAAGAATGAGAACGAGCATTATGAACATTTATCTTTGGTTTTCAAATTATTGAAAGAGAATCAACTATATGCTAATCCAAAAAAGAGTAAAATTTTCCAAACACAAATTGAATACCTCGGACATATTGTTTCATCTGAAGATATTAGAGTTGACCCTAAAAAGATAGAAGCAATGAATTGGCCCATACCTAAAAATGTGCACGAATTACGTTCTTTCTTAGGTATTGTTAGCTTTTACAAAAGATTTGTGAGAAATTTTTCATTGCTTGCATTACCTTTCACAAAACTATTAAAGAAATGCATTGTGTATCATTGGTCCGACAATCAACAAAAGTCCTTTGATTTACTGAAACATGCTTTAACTCATGCTCCTATATTGCAATTACATGACTTCAATGGACCATTTTTCCTAGTAGTCACTGATGCTAGTGGATTTGGAATAGGAGCAGTCCTTATGCAAGATTCTCATCCCATAGTCTACTCTAGCTGCAAACTTAAACCATCTGAACTTAAGTATTCTACCTATGATAAGGAATTGCTAGCTGTAGTACAAGCTTTATGTCAATGGAAACATTATTTAATGGGATCTGAATTCATGATCAAAACTGACTAATAAAGCATTAAACGTCTCCTTAATCAACCACAAATATCTGACCGACACATTAAATGGATTGCTTTTATTCAAAGTTTTCATCCACTCATACAATATCAACCTGAAAAAGAAAATGTTATTGCCGATACTTTAAGTAGAAGACCGACTATTCATAATATCTCTGAGATATCTTTTGACTCTCTTCTCCGTATGAAAGATACTTATGACCACGACCCTAGTTTTCAAATTGATTAGAATAAATTAGTTGCAAATAACTGGATTCCCATTGATTCATTATCTTACACTGATGGATTTATGTTTTGTGAAAAAAGATTATGTGTAACTATTCCATTTTGATCATTTGTTTTGTATTAAATTCATGTTCCCCATAGCAAAGCCACAGAGGAATTATTTCTACTTTGCGTATATTGATTGAAGATTTTTATTGGCCACACATGGAATCTGATGTATCTAACTTTGTATCTGAATGCTTAATTTACCAAAGAGTTAAAAGACACCATGGTAAACAATATGGTTTATTAATCCCTTTACCAAATCCAGAACGACCATGGAAACAGATCTCAATGGATTTTATCACTGGTTTGCCTAACACTAAAGCTAATCATGATATGATTTGGACTATTGTTGATAGGTTTAGCAAACAAGCATATTTTATTCCATGCAAGAAAACGTTAACTGCATCTCAAGCTGCTCATTTGTTCTTGAAAACTGTTTCACTAATCATGGTTTGCCAAAAGTTATTATTTTTGATCATGATTCTAGATTCTGCAATAAATTTTGGATTACTTTGTTTGCTAATTTAGGAACAAAGATTGATTTTTCATCTACATTTCATCTTAAAACAAATGGGCAAACAGAAGCTACTAACAGTACAATTTTAGATCTTTTATGAGCATACACAATTTCAAAACCACAAACATGGGATATACATTTATATTTACTTCAGTTTGCATACAATAATACACCACATACAGCTATACAGAAAGCACCATTTGAAATTATTTATGGATATAAATTACCTACACTTATTATATCATTGTCAAACAAAGTTTAAGTTGCTGATGATATTACTAACATGCATGCTACTATTTTTGATGAAGTTAAAGATATGATTGCGAAAGCCAACAATCATATATAAAACAAGCCAACAAGAAAAGAAAAGCTATGAGTTTCAAAGTTGAAAAGCGAAGATTACAAAGTGTTAACAAACATCCTATTATAAAGTTAGCTCCTAGATTTTATGGACCTTTCAAGATTATTCACAAAATCAATGACAATGCATTTAAACTAGAATTACCATAACAGTGAAAAATCCACAATACTTTTCATATTAGTTTATTACGACCTTTTAGAGGCCAATTACCTGTACATCATGTTTTATGAAAACCATCCTTTGCTATAAGAAGAAACTGAAATCCTTGAGCTTGAAACTATTCTAGATATTGACTTTATGACCACTAGAATTGGCCATAGATATTCTAGATATCGGGTTAAGTTTAAAAATCATCCTATTGAAGAGGCCCAATGGATGTATGCTTGAGACCTAAGTGCTTACCCCTCACCGCTGGCTCCACATTGAGTTAATAGCAATTGAGGACAATTGCTATCCTACCCTGGGGATATGATGCCAGG
Organism: Lygodium microphyllum; assembly: GCF_053477565.2. Classification (NCBI taxonomy): domain Eukaryota; kingdom Viridiplantae; phylum Streptophyta; class Polypodiopsida; order Schizaeales; family Lygodiaceae; genus Lygodium; species Lygodium microphyllum. The sequence continues at coordinate 16,350,748 of NC_141154.1, read as the reverse complement.
ATGCATATTCCACGGTGGATTTCGTGAGGTTTTGCGGTGGATTTCGTAAAATTTTATTTATTGCCGAGGCTCATACACAAGGTGGATTCCTTATGTGAAAAGTTGATGGGGATGCCTGTTTTTTTCGGACGTCTTGTTAATTTAATGTGCAAGTGGGTGATTCCATAGCGGATGATTCTGTAAATTATATATTTAAATTAATAGATGTTTATGAGTTTAGAGTGTGCACTCGTAATAAGTTAAGATTAGGATTGAGTTCTAACCAATTTATTTATTTTGTAGCTAAAGACTGCTAGATATTCACTTTTATCTATTTAATTTTATTATTTTCTAATAATTGTGAATGCTTCAGTTAATGTATAGAGCAAGTAACGGTGGCATTGAAAATCATTGGGCGATAGCGTGTATTCAAGTTATTTAGATTAAAGTATCATTTTTCATGGGTGTGCATCTAAGGTGTGGTGCCAATATTTATTTTGACGCGCTTATTAATTGAAGCGCTTGATATTTTTTTATTATTTTGTATGCGCACGAGCACACGATTTAAATAATTGTTATTGGACATCGTATTTAGGTATCACCCGACTCTTTGGGCATCCAATAGCTTTAATTATTTAGTGGGACAAAAGCAAACACAAAAGCCAAAGCGTGCTGATTGTAAATTGAGCTATTTTTTGAGCTTGGAGAAGAATAATATATCAAATACATACTTTGTGGAGTGCTCACACAAGGCACGGTGGGGGGAGATTGTACCCAATTAGTATTTTGCTTCATGTCGTGCAAGTCTTCTCTCTTGTTTTATGTGCAAAAGTAGAGTTCTTTTGTTCTTGGGGACTGACGAAGGAAATTCGGTATGGCAGCCTCTATACTATGCCAAACTCCCTTCTGCCCCACAAAGTGAACGAGGTAAGGGCACCACCTAGTCATGGAAGAGCAGATTAGGATGCTATGCAAGAGGGAGAGAAGCTTGTGAGGGAGAAGAGAGGAAAAGAGAGAGAGAGAGAGAGAGAGAGAGAGAGAGAGAGAGAGAGAGAGAGAGAGAGAGAGAGAGAGAGAGAGAGAGAGAGAGAGAGAGAGAGAGCTACAAAAAATAGATGAATCAATAAAACTTAAGAGGGCACAAGAGATGGAGAACCCTCAAGACATAACCAATATACACAATATGGACACCAATGGCATAGGCTTATTACATTGTAGAGCATGCATAAGCTATAGTAAGGGAATGAACTGCATAAGCTCATGAGAGAGAATGGGGAAGGCTCAATAGGGCTGAAGAAGGCCTCTTGGCTCTCTCTTGCAAATTACAAAGGCAAAGGCCTCTTTATATAGGCCTTGAGGGTGTTTAGGGAGGAGGTTAAGATAGAATAGGAATTAACACCACCAAAGCTGCATTAAGGCGGTTCCACCAATGTGGAAGCTCCATCTATATGTTTTATTGATCAATTTTGTACTTAATCAAGTTCCATCATAGGTGAGTTGTCTCCATTCTCCCCCCATAGCTTAAGTCCAAGAGCTCTCCTATAAAAAAAATATAGAGAATCTTTATAAAATAAGATCATATCTAGCAACAATGGAGAGAGAATGGTGGGAATTCATACATTACTACTACAATTAAGGATGATTTGAGGGTGATTTGGGAGAGAAATTCTAATGGTTTATTAGCTTGAGAGAGAGGAGAAGAGAGGTGAAAGGATTGGGAGTCTAATGAATGATGTTTTATGGAAGTGTTAAGTGTGGGGAAGAAAGTGTGGGTGTGTATAAAATTGGGAGGTGGTCTCCACCGTAGTTGGAAAAAGTTGGCATCCACCATTTTGGCCATATATCCTAACTTGTAGCTCCAAAAAATTCTAAAAAAATACCAGCCAAAAATTTAGCTCACAAGCTACAACTTTCATGTTGAAAAGTTTTTTGGATCGAAGTGAGTATTTTTAAAAAATCTTACAAAATCATGTGCTTGATTTTTCTTCCACTAATGACATTCTTGTAACCAAGTTTCTTGGCCTTAAGTATGCTTCTTCAACTTAGAGATATTTTCGATCTTAAAATATTCTATTAAAGCTTCTAGATTAAACTATATCCTTGACTAATTTCTTCGGGGTTTGTTCTTAATAAATCTGTCTTGAAAAATTCCGCATGATTTCTCTTGAATTCTAGAATTTCGTAGTTTTCCTAATGGTTTCTAGTCTATAAGATGTTCTAATAATTTATAAAGTAAATACTCTAAGATCGTAGTATTTCTTAAGAGACTTAACTTATTTCTACTGAATTCGGATGTAAATTTTTAGAAAAAACATGTGGTATAGAAATTTGTAAAGAGTTGTTATTAGCGCCCATGATTCCATTAGTGACTCCCATGCTCGCAACTCCAATTGTTGCTTCCACGTCAGTAGGGTCATTTACAATTTTCACTTTTGAATTATTTTTCTTTGGTGCCGTGATGGAAATATGATTCGTAGAAGAAGAAAAACACGGTAGTAATATTGGTTAGCAAGGGCGTAAGGCTCTTGATGATGATGATGGTTATTGTGGAATTCAATGATGTAGGCCTAACGGATGGGCTTTCTTGCCTCATGAAGAGCAATACTTATCTCTCTCTGATAGACGGAATATGGACGAGAGTAGAGGTATGACTTCTAATCGGATTGATATCCTTGGGTTGAATGGAATGATGTCTCTTCGTCTTGTTGAATAGAGTCTCCTCCTTCTTAATTAGCACATTGTCCTCAATTTATAGTTTTGCTAGGGGATAAAAGAAATGATACTTTCTTTTTTAGCATTTTTTGATGACATCATCGATGACGAAGAGAGAACGCTTTCTTTTAGCACTTTTGATGACATAATGGATGATGTCAAAGAGGGAGCTCCATTTTTGTAGTGCGAAGATAAAAATTTACGAATCTATGGGCGAGCACCGCATGGCGCGTCATCAGGCGCGTCCATCACTCCAAGGCTTATGACTAAGGTGGTGACCAATGCATAGACCTTGGCATACTTGGCAACGAGCTATGAAGGCTTCCTTGGCACCGTTGGCTATGCGCGAGAAGCTCCCACTAGCTTGCAGGAAAATCTTCTCAGAAAATCACCCATCCCGGTAGTGTCGTCACCCAAGTATACTTAATTGCCAAGTGACTATCCACCAAGCTAGTTCTTTTTATTGTTCTATACTACAAACATAGTTTTAATAAGCTATTCTTGGGAGCGTCTCCAAGTCTTTTTTCCATGAACTGGCATATAATACCTCATTAATAATAATAATTATCTTTATAATGAGAGTTAGTTTCATAATTAGAGCTAGTAAATTAATTTTCTTTGGAATGCATACACACATTAAAATAAACTAAGTAATGGGAACATTAGACCTTATTGCCCTTAACTTTGCAACTGTTGCCTCTATGTCTTCTAACTTTCTTTCTAGCTGTCTAATACGTAAGGACAACAACTCCTCTCGATTCAAATCCTCTTCCCAAGGTAGCACACTCCATGTGATAGTCATCTCTTCTATTGGCATGATAGGTTTTTGACCATACATCAATTCAATAAGTATATATCCTGTAACAACACTATGAGTTATTTTGTCAGCCCACAAAGCATAAGGGAGAAATCCTAGACACTCTTTTACCTTCTCTTCACATGCTTTTGCCAATGTCTTCACAATAGGTGGATGACCTCTTTCACTTTTGCCATTTCCTTCAAGGTTATAAGCTGAAGTTAAAGCAAGCTTTATCCCCAGTCGTGCAAAGAAATCATGGGCTTCATCTGTATCCAATTTACCCCTATATGTTGTAATTTTTCCTACATAGCCATACCAACAAAATATCTCTTCTAAGAGAAAAGCACACATTGCATTTGTTGTCTCACTACATAGAGATCTCCCTTCTACTTGATTAGTCAAGTCTTCATGGGCAAGTATGAGATATCTCATTTGGCAAAGACTTGTAGGCATCGTGACTAAATTCACCACCCACTTAAAATCAAGAGACAAGGGATATGTGGGATGCAATTCATCCCAATGTCTCACAATTGAATACATTTGACATGTCATACATGTTTCCACAAAGGGAGCAACATCCTTATACATGCCCTGTCACCAATATCTTTCTTTGATCTTTACAAAAGTACCCTTTGTGAAGCTGTATTACCCAGAACTCATAGTGGCATACCCTATTTCTTCTTAGCATGTTTCCACAAGTATCCATCTTTAAGAAAAACCCATAGGCTTTCATCTTGATCTTCTTAAACTCCTCATCTAATTGTTCATCTCTTTTTGTTAATGTGCTAATGTATTGACCAATTCTTAGCCACTCTCCTATATATTTGTCTTCCAAAAACACTTCTACACAAGATACATAACATATACAATGTTTTCTCTTTGCTGTCCAAGCTTCTATTAGTGTTGTAGCAACTTGTTGCATTGCTAAATTCACTCTTACAACACTTGTAATTGATAAACTAGATACTGTATTTACTGCATTTAATGTTGTCCTTGCATTCAAGAGAGCTATACTTGTAGTTACAACGGTTGCCAATTCAATTTCACCAATCAGAACATCATTTTTAGCTGCAAGAAAGTCATCTTATTCCTCCTCATCCATCGTCTCATCTTCATTCTCATAGCGTGCTCGAGATAACATGCTTGGTTTATCTCTTCCTGCAATATGCTGAAATTCAGGGCTCAAAGATTTGATGTATGCAATCCATTGGAGCATACCAATGTTCAGGGTAGCACAACTAGTAATCATACCCAATATTGGCAAACAATCTGTCTCAACAATGACTACATGAGCACCCATACAATACTCCTTATCACATTGAAGGGATGTCACAATTCCCCATAATTCTCTTTTGACCTATGGATACCTTCTCTGTCATTTAGTCAATACTTTAGCACCAAACCGAATCGCATATCTTTGTCCTTCCTCATTATCTTGCCCAATTGCCCATCCAATCCCGATTGGGCTTGTATATATATCAACAATAATAATGATAGGATTTCCATGTGAATAATTAGTCTTTCTCAATGTAGGAGCAAATTTCAAGAGCCACTTCAATTTCTTCATTGCTTTATGATGCTTTCTTTCCTAGTGAAACCTTTGACCTTAAGAGCTAATATAGAGCATCAACTCCATGTGCAAAGTGAGGGATCCATATCAAATAGAGCACACATGCACCCAAGAATCTATGTACCTCAGATACATTTGTCCATACATCTTGCATTCTATCAATCCCATCTATTTTCACTAGTGATGACCTTCGTCCATAAGGCCCACACATGCTCAACAATCAAAATCTATTCAACTCCAAAGATTGAAATTTTTCCAGAAAGAGTTAAATGCACCTCTTCTAGATGCGTCAAAATTGTTTCACAATCCACAATATGGTTTGCAATTGTTTGCACCCATGAGCATCCATCTCTTCATTCTTTTCATCCACTCCACACCCTTTGATTGGAACATCATCCAAGAGAAGGACATTGTCAATTGTGGTATAAAATCCCTAAGTACCCTATTCATAGCATTTGTCATGTGTGCCACCGAGTTTGTTGCACTTTGCGGGAGAGTATACATCCATACTGACACCAATGGATTCTTCATGGTTGTGATATCCTTGCTCTCAACTGCAAGCTGAAACTGATCATATCCCTAGTAAAGATCACCCAAAGAATAGACCACTCTACCTACAAAAGCCTCTGCAAATCCATCAACCATAGGATCTACACCCACATTTCTTATTGTCACTTTGTTGATCGGTTGCATATCTTGAATAATTCTCAAAGCCCCATTCTTTTTGGGCACTATAAACCAACAATTTGAGTACAAGTTTGAAGAGGGCTCTAAGATCTTCATGTGAATCTTTTCATTTAGCAAATCCATTAGCTTTGGTAAGTAAGATTTAGGCCTTGGAATAGGCCTCAAGTTCCATGGTACATGTGGCACAATAAATATTATCATAAGAGAGAAAACATTCAAATCCACACAACCTATTTTAGATCGCTAAAATGCAAATACTTTCCCATGCCTAGCTAACATATGCATAAACAGTCTCTTTTAGGAGGCAAAAGAAACCCTTTTGCACCAACTTTCAATTTTGTAATGTTTTAGCTGTAAACTGATGACCTATATCTTTAGGATCCTGTAAGCTTGCCTACCGTGATACTTTATCATACAAACCCTCACTGTCTGGTGGAAGCGGCAAAGCAATAGGTTTCACCTTTTTGTAAATTGTCTTATACTTTGTCTCCACAATTGCTTCAACTCAATGTAATCCTTCTTGCTGAGCAAACAATACTATAACATCATACATGTCCAAAGAACATATTGACAACACTTTCTTTTTAGCCTCGTTTTCTACATGTACCATTGTTGAAATTTCAACCATAGTGTTAGTAATATTTAGCCCAAAAAAGAGGTCTGAAATGCCTTCACTTATAGCTAACAACCCCAATGCTCTCATTTCCTTTAGTAACCTGTTTCATAGATATGTGTTCAGCCTTGCACATAGCTTCCATAGGGTTAAACCAACATGAATTATTTGATGTTTGAGAATAACTAGTAGTAAATACATCCTTCATTCCATCAAGATGCGAGTACATCCTCTAAAGAGCACTACTATAGCCCCACATTACAATAGTGCTTAATGAAAATCCGAGTCTTTGAATACCCTTTTGTTTGGAGGCAAAGGAAACTCTCAAAGCGTATCTTGATTCCTAGGATGATTAGCACAAATGGTAAGAAATTGGACCACTTTTGTCCCATCCTTGCTTCTAACTCTTGCATAAGTAGAACTATCATCAAGTACTTTTGTTTCTATATGCACTCCTGTAGTATAGGACTGTCCCAAAATCACTACATATTAGAAACTATCTTGCACAAAGAAGTGCTTCTCTTCTTGTACATCACCAATCATTACTTTTACATCAAGACATGCAATATATAGATCCTCTGAAGAATTATTTACAGCCCTCATATGCCAACCACGATCAATGTCCAGAGGCCATGCACCATTCTCATACAATCCACACTCAATGGCATTAATCTCGGACTCCTGGGCAAGCAAAGCAACACAAGGAGTTTCACGCTCCCCTGTTTTCACTACTATGCTTCCAATGGTAGCCCTTGCCCATTGATTTCTTATGTAATGAATTCGAGGAATAAATCCTAGATTCTCTTCCCCATGTTGTTGCATCTGCCTTACTTGACCATGCATATTGCTACAAGACAATGCATTTTTAGCCACTTTCTTCTCTTTTCCACATGCTATCCACTGATTAGTAGTATCTTGCATAGATAAACCAATACTTACATCATGCTCATATTCAACCCAAATGCCCAACAAACCGGTCGCCTCTTCAAATTGCAGCAATGCACTAGTGGTATCACCAAGAAACTGACACTTCCTCTTAATTATGTTAATGATTTCATCATGTCTTGCTTAGCAATGCCAAGCACCTCTCCCAAGGTGAATTCCACCCAAGTGTTTAAGCTCAATTCTTTAAGAATCTTCTTAAGATCCGTGCCTGTCTCAATATCAGACTACAACTTATATCCTAGCTACTTGCCCTTCTTTTTGCCCTCTTGTTTGCTATCATGTTTCTACTCCTATCCAATCTCTTCCATTACATGCTTGGGAGGTGACTAATTTGTAGCTTTAGGCTAATCCACACTTCTTCTTCTCACTCTCTTAGATGTCCTTGCATTATCTTCATCTCTCCTTTGTTTATCTTCCAAAAGTATATCTGTATTTTGCACCTTTGCTAAATATGCATATACTAAATACGCATCTACCAATGATTCCCACCAATTATGTCACGAATGTCTTGCCTTGCATGAGACATTTTACTATCAGTAACTTTTCTCTTTTCAACTGCATGTAAATCTTGTGTCCATATTGTAGCCTTCGGATGGCCAAGCATTCTATCCAATTGTAGACCAAAAGTAGAAGCATGTACAACCACATAAGCATTTCGAACAACCAAGTCTTTTGACAACTTTTGCATACCTCCCTTTCCCAAATTCAAAGCAAGAGGAAATCCCGTTTCTTATGCATGGATCTTTCCATCTTTCCAAAAGATAAGCTGTCGCCAAGGCCTCTTAATAAGCAACACAATCCTTCCTTTCATGATGCAAGCTATCACACCACATACATCTTTTCCTTGGTTTAGGGGCTACTGCCCATCTCCTTTTCTCTTGTCTTTTTTCATCCAATTTTGCAACCTTCAAGTGAAGATCCCACATGCCTTTAACCAATTCATCTAATACATACTCCCTAATAGTGGAAACAACAGATGCAGCCATAGGGTTAGCCATAGAAGTGGGTGGCTTAATGGATACATCAACTATGTTTCCCATAACAGTGGGCAAGCTAGATACATGCAATCCTTCTCTCCTTCTATTTTTTTTCAACAATGCGATAATAGCGTACTTAACATGCCTCCAATTTTTTTAAAGCATTGTCTCTATAGTTAGATCCTCTAACAAATCATTAAGCTTCTCTTGAAGCTCAGGGATCTGTTGCTTGTAGAAACAATTTAATTTTCTGACTTGCAAGAGCTTATTTTTCTGTAAGATCTAACTGCTCAAATTGACTTTCAAATGCTCTTAATAACTTTTTAGTAGCCACAAGACCCTTATTGGTGTTTTAGAACCCACTCTTGGAAAGTCTTGCGGGTAATCAAATTGGTGACTTCAATGTAAAATTTTTTCTGGAGTGTCTTCTTGAAAGCTATCCAATTAGCATCCTGCATGTACAATTCAGTAACTCAAGCTTTCAATTCATGTATAAGGACTTGTACAAAATATTGGCTCCATGCAAGTTGAGCCACCCCAAAGAACTCCATCTTTTGAGCATAGGTATGCAAATATACAGATACATTCTTGCTATTAAACAACTTCATCTCATGCTCAATTTCTTGTAGAGCATTCATCACAACAGTTTTTGTTTGAGCAGAAGTCTGCATCACTTGTAGTTGTTGTTGTACCTGCATAAGCATGTTTATATTCTGCACTAACTACTACAAAATATCATTAGAAATTATGCTTGAAGGTTCTCCCATGCTGTTTTTCCTTCCAATGACCTTTCATGTCAGGTTCACCAATGCCGAAGGGGTTTTCGTTGAAAGGTCGTATACACTGAGGATCACAGAGAGAAGGAAGTAGAGAATAGGAGATAGAAGAGAAGAAAAAAGAATAGACAAGAGGTACACAAGATAAAGACAAAGCTCAATGAATCAAAGCACTATGTAATGATAGAACTTGAGAAGATAAACAAAATCCTTCTCTAGGGCTACTTGGAAGCAATCTCCAAGCATTAGATTTCTTGGAGCTCCCTAATAGACCAAAAACATGCACCAAACACTAGCTTCTTCTCTACTACTTAGATTGCAAATCTGATGGTTCTGTTGCTTCAAAAGGGGGGTAAAACCCCATGATGCTTGATCAAAATTTTCCCATATCACTCCTTCTCCCCATTCGAAGTGTTGTTTGCTGCCTGAAAAGTGTGATCGCACGTTGCACAAATTCGGAAGCCCCTTCTCTTTGCATGAGATCTCTCAAAACTAGTTGAAAAGCTACTTGCTTTTTGCATGTCACCCTATTCTAGAAAATTTCTACACCTTTTTAAGTTATTTACAAAAAATAATATCCAAAATATTAAAAATAGGCTAAACTTGTCAAAAAATTCTATATTTTGGAACTAACCATATGATGGACATTAGCACTAATGACTAAGATGACATTGACTCTCTAGATTCGTAAGAAAGCCGAATGATGATGGTCTTCAGCTTTTTCCACACTGTGTTCGTGTAGTAGCAACATGACAATGGCCTACTCGGTGAAGACAACTCAGGGACCAAGCCTAATAAGAGTAAATCCATAAACTAAGAGGAGAGGGAAGCCCAAGTTCGAACATAAAGGGCATTGAAAGGGAGCTCAACACATGGCCAAGAAAAAAAGGCAAAGTGCTAACACCACTAATAGGCATTGATACTCTGTCACCAACTTTGATTGAGAACCCTCAGAAAAGGGAATAGATATCATGCAACAATCAGCTCGTAGAGTCATATGACTAGAAGCTCCACTATTGACAGCCAAGGCCTCTCAAAAGATGAGGCAACCACTAAAGTGGAATCCTCAAACTCAACAAAATGAAGGAGCATTGACTCATGGGTAACCATTGGAGTAGAGGTAGAAGACTTGGATGTTTTAGCTCTATCCTTTGCTTTGGATGAAGGTGAGGGTACTTTTTCCAACATTTCTCCTTTGGATGTATTTCCTTCCCACATTATGGGCATTAAGTCCTCTCCGAATTGGATTCGAAGCCTGAAGAACTCCCAAATCCCTTATGAGATGGCTCATGCCTCCCTTCTCCCAACTCCCCTATGACATGGCACCTCCCCCCCCCCCCCCCCCCAAAAAAAAAAAAACCCCACCCCCACATTCCCTCAAAAAGCCTCACTCCACCTAAGTCCCCCATGGCTTGGCACATCCCAAATCTCTTATATTATAGCATACCTACTACACATATCAAATGCAAAACTTGCATGAAGCAAGCAAAAGAAGCTCCCCTTCACTCTCTTTTACCCATAAAAATAAAAGCATGACTCATGAAACTCAAAATAGACCTAAAGAAGAGTAAAGAAAAATTGACCAACACATTATTGGGTGTGATTCCCTCCCATACACGAAGTGGGAATCTCCTCCGTGTTGTATTTATAATATTAAAATGAATCTTGCTTTGCCCAAAGATAGGCCTTTACAATTACTCTTTTTATAAAAAGTTTGAATTTACTGAATAAATGGTTGAAATCAGTTGCACAACTCACAACTATTGAGAGCCATAAAATATTTCTAGAATATCTTCAATATATCTTCTAAAATCTCAAGTATCAATATATATTTACAAAGAGGATGTGTGCATGCCTTAGAATAAACATCGGTGCATCTATTTAAATATTTCAAAGAAGAAGTCTTGAGAGTAGATTTTTGAGCACGGGATGTGCCTAAAATTTGCCAAAAAAATCTAGAATTTAGGGAAAAAATATTCAACATCGAAGGCGACGGCTCCAGCTAGGACGATTTTAAGCACCAAGTGAAAGACGACTTTTAAAAGGCACCCGAGCGACACTTGTGGATTTTTGATAAATTTTCACATTGCCGTGTAGGTTGTTAGGAGTTGCCAGTCAATGCGGGATATCAAGCCAGATGCCTAGGATTTTTCAAAGCTCGATTTGGATGCTGGACGAGGGAGGAGCCAACAAATGATCAGGATTTGAAAAGGTGGACCAAAGTTTGGTCAAAGTGGGATGTGCCTTTTGGGAGCCCCCTAAAATTTTATGCAACATGGCATGAAAGAGAAGCATCAAACCGTGGAGAGAAGGCGTGGCAGGAAGGTGCCGATTTTTGCGCTCTCTTGATGGAGATGGATTTGCCTGGCTGAAAACAACCTACCCAATCGATCATGGGGCTTGACTACTCCTTCCTTGCTGGTCATATCGCCGCCCTTCACCTGAGCAATGGTGGATTGAATGAAGAGATGGAAATCTACTCTTTCTCTCTCCTCCCTCTCTCTCCCTTAAGGGGCTATTCTTGTGTGTAAGAGGAAAATGACGAATGGTGAAGAAAAGCTTGTCCGGTTGGAACCGGATTGCTTCTGGATTGATGAAGACATGAAGATTGCTGATTGTGAAGATGTTGGACATTGAATGTGGGCTGACGCGCTGTCCCGCACCAAAATCGAGATCCCAAAACACGAAATCTAAGCGGTAATTCAAATTTTATGAAGAAAAAATGAGTTTTTATGCTATTTGATTGATGAAACATTGTTCCCATGGGCTAAATATTCATTACGATGTTGTTTTCTATGATTTTCAATAGTTTATAATTAGAAAATCAAAAAATCATAAGTGATATGACTGAAAGTAATGTTATAAAACCCGAAAAACACGCGTTTAAGGGGTAAAAATGGGGTTTTTGCAAAATAAATGGGAAATATGAGACATAATGCCTACAAAACCTGAAATTTTACTGTCAAGGAATCTAAGGCCACAGCCCACAATCAATCTTAATTTCTAGTCATTCTTTATTGAAGAACACAGAGGAAAAATACCAAAAAATGGTGAAAAATGGGTTTTAAATGGGAGAAAATTAGGAAACGGTAAAAGAAAAATTTCAAAAAATTATAGGTGTGTTTGTGTAGCGTATAATGAAGGTAAACCACGAGGTTGGCCTCAATTTACTCTCGTTTCTATGTTTTCATTCATGTTTATCGCTTTCTTTATAAGGAAATACACATAAAATGACCCTTTCACCTATCAACGAATGCAAAACATTAAACGGTAGGGTGAGAGGGGAGGTTGAGCATCAAAATATAAACTAAAATCTGGTTTATGTGTTGCAACATGCCTATAGGATGTTATTTTAAAATAAAGGAAAAGGCAGCATGAGCGTAAGGCTCGGTGTCTTTTCCCATTGTATTATATAAACGCTAGCATGGAAATCATGAAAAGATTGGTTTTGCACGATGCACAATGCTGATTTTCTTTTGTTTGTGCACTAAAACATTCACATTATGCACTATGCATGGCTTATGGTATCAATGGAAAAGCTCCTGGACTGTATAGCAATTGTTTTCTTAGGAATTTGACCCATGATTGAGAGTGTAAGGTTATCCCTTGCCGTAGGATAGAGGGGCGGTTTTCGAAGGGACTGTTAAGTAAGGACATATGGTATATCTCTTGGAAATATGAGAAATATGAAAGAGAGGAGTTTGTGTTCGAATGTTTTTATATGTTGAGCAGCGCATCAAGGGGCCAATCCTTGTGATGTAGGAGAGTCGCAGTGGGGCTGCGGTGTTTCTATCGAGAGGTTGCCTCGATGTATGTGATCGGTGCATTGCCAATGTGTATGGATTCTCCCTTTGAGGAGTTTATAGGAAGGGAAACGTTGGACTACAAAATGATGAAACTATAAACGCATAGATTAGGCTTTAGGGCAGTTTGTCCTTTAGCATTAGATAGATGCTTTTGGTCCAAAAGTCCGTGAGGGTGTGTTTGTTTGTCATGAGCATGAGGTCCGGCTAGTGCCATAGCTAGTGCTGGCCCATTTCAGGTCCCATCAGTGGTGCGTCTGCTGGGAGCTGCCTACAAGTGGCGGTTTTCGAATCTAGGATTTCAAGGGACCCTAAATTATCCATAAAATGGGGTTTGTTCAAGGATGGAAAAACTTGGCATTCCCCATACAAAACTTACTAATGGACTCAGTTAGTTATGTAGAGCATGAGTCCTTTGTAGAAGATAATTTATGCGATGAAAAGAGTAGCCAATTAGTGGTTACCCCATCCTCTAATACGATGGCATGGGCCGAGGTTCGCCTTGGTGTGGTCTCTACCCAAGAGAAATCACGTTTTTTAACCATCCATAAACTTAGAGGGCATGAAACAAGTATGTTGGAAATGAGGGTAGTTATGGCATCAACAGGTCACCATGCTAAAGCCATAATGCCATGGGAAAGTGCTGATATACGAATGAATATGCTTGAGCAGCCCTAACTGTCAAGGGAAAACCATTGCTTAAAAGGCATGGTTCCCAAGTTTTAAGAAGTAGTAATGATAAATCTGCTTTAGATAAGGACCAAAAGCCCTTATATAAACCTCTTATGGACTTTCCTTTTAAAGGGAAAGGTATGGAGGATCCTCTAAGAGGGGATCAAAATGACATGTTGAAACTTATAGGACTCCCTAGACCACTCAGTGAGTTGGCAGAAAGGGATGTCAATGAGGATATTAACCTCCCTACATCGAAAAGGGTGGGGATGGAAGAGGTTAAAGATCCTAAGAGGTTGGACCCAGATCATGATGAATGTGAAGATTTTAATGACCCGGTGTTGATCCCAAAAGGGAGGACTAAATGTCCTCCTCTTTATAGGGATCTCCCAGTGTTTTATGGGTTGCCAAATGAGGATCCGATGATTCATTTAAGAGAATATGGCCTAACTTGCATTGCAAGCGGGTTCGACGAAATACATTGGATGCTTGTATTCCCAAGTACCCTGAAGGGAGAGGCAAGGAAATGGTACTGGAGCCTCGCAAGAGGGTCGATCAAATCATTTGAGGAGTCTTGTGATAGATTTCTAGATGAGTATGAAAAGAAGCTCCCTATGATTCAAGTCTTAGGGCAGCTTATGTAGTTTAGACAGGAGTCTTATCTTTCTGTTAAAGAGAATGCTCGAGCCTTTGATAGTACTCTTAGGCTTTGGCCAAGAAGAGCCAGTGCACTACCAGATGATGTGCTATGTGAGCGCTTTCTGAGTGGCTTAGAGATTAATACACAAATCCAAGTGGGATTGCAGAATCCTAAGTCGTTAAGGGAAGAAAAAATGCATGCCATTGATTATGAGGGTCATATTCAGAGATGTTGGAAAAACTTTTGGAGTTTTCCCCGCTCAGTACAAGTGCATCCTAGCTTCCAACCATTTCTGCAAGAAGACAGCTCGCTTGTTGATACAAGGCAGCCTATGAGGGGAACCTTGGTGACCAAAATCTCAAAGTAGAAAATGGCCATCCTATGAGTAGTAATGACATGCCCCTCAGTGAAAAGGATCCAAGCCATGTAAGTCCCATTAGGGCTTGCAACACTTCCACGAGAGGTAGTTGTGATGGCAACATGGATAGAACCAATGGGCCTATGAGTGTTGATAAGCATTCTGTGTATGGTTCTAATTTTTTTGCTAGTAAGGCTCTTGAGAGACCTTTGGTGTCGAAATTATGCTTCCGGGTGAATGTTGTTCCCTTCAGTGAAAGCATGGTTCTTATGGAAAAAAATTTGCAGTATGGACGTAAACAAGTAAAGGCATCTTTTGTAAAGAGGATGGAAAATGCTAAAAGTCCACATGTGCTTCCCAAAGGTCATAAGGATGTGAGGCCATTTGGCCATAGGGATAAGTTTGCATTGAGTTCATTAGACCAGTGCAACAAATTGAGGGAATGCAAGAATATAAGGGACATGTGAGATGGGTTTGGAGACCCAAAATCTCCAAAAGTATGGCAGGAGTGTCAGATGCAAAGCCAAGGATCCCATCTGGATATATTTTGTCGAACTCCCAAGAGGATAAGACTGGATATACATCTGACAATATACACTGCCTTGGGATATACCCATGTGATGTGCTTAGGCTTGAAGCTCTACCTAGTTTGGGTCGCAACACTGACTTATATGAAAACCCAAATAGGGGAGGTTCGAATGAGTACAAAGTTATGATTCTTTCTCCCGAAGGAGCCACTCAGTCGCTTGAACGACTAGTTTATTCGGATGACAATAAATGTAGGACATGTGAGTCCATTGAGGCCGTTCATTCAGCTTATAGTGGCCAAGAAGGGATCGGCCTTATTGATGAGTTATTTGTGGAAAGGCTTGGACTTGTAGCTCTACAAAAACCTAAGATAAAAAAATACAAGATCAAGCTTTTTAGCTAACTTGCATGAGTAGCATGGGGTTAGTCGACCTATGATATGCTACCCTTGGCACCCTGGGTAGTCTGATAGGGTGTGATGTATATGCCAAGGACATCAGTATTACGTGGACTAAAATGGCCTATCTAGTTTTAAGCTAGGAAGGCTAGCTACTTTGGATATTACGTCCAGATTTCGTTAGGCCAAGAGGGCCAGTCGTCTATTTAGTACAGGTGCGGTTAATGGTTTTTATTTTAGTTCTGTGCTAGTCAGGTTTAAAGAGGAGCTTGGAAGGAGCCTTTTGTTGCGTAGAAGCTTCTCGTGGCCCTGTCCAGGTGATATCTCTCCTTTATGAGTACCGTGTTTTTATGCTACATGTGTCTGTGTACTTGTAGGGGATTTTCTTTTCTTGTTGGGGACCGAAGTCCAAGGCATGAAGTCTCAGGTTTAGGTTAGGTATGTCTGAGGGAGGTCTGAGTAGTCGTTGCCTCCTGTAAAGACATTGCCAGACATCGAAAGACCTGTTTTAGAAGGGAGTTCTAGTGACCTTGTTCTGCTAGCTTGCTAGACAGCTGTTCTAGGAGTTCTTGTTAGTTGTGAGGCAGTTAGAGAAGCCTGCCAGATGAAAAATAATGATGATAGAGAGAAAAGAAGCCTTGAATAGCCCAAAAGACAATAAATATATACAAAGGTGTGTAAAAAGGGGTTAAGACCCCCATAAAAATAACAAAGAAAGAAAGGGAAATTTATAAGCAGTTGATCATTGCCTTGCGAAGGCCTGGTAGGTTCTTGGGGATGAGTTAGACCTAGGCCGATGCCTTGTCTTCCTAGGGGTGGCATCTTGCTGGAACTGAAGAAAGTAAGGACGATTGGAGCAAAAATAAAAGTGAGCATCAGAAAATGATTAAGTGTCACCTTTCGAGGGCTTGGTAGGTTCGTGGGTACCGAGACAGGACCTGAGGCTGATGCCCTGTTCTCCTTGGGTCACTACGCTCAGCTCCCTCCTTTTTACATGCCCGAGTATGGGGAAATAAAAACCTAAAAGAAGAGATGTGCTAAAAGAAAATACTTCTTTATCAAGCTATAGGAGTCCTCACCTAGTAGGAGCTCCTGGTTGTGTTGTCCTTCGTTGGGTAGGTAGTTTAGACCACCACTTAGGGCGACCTCTTGGATAGTTCTTTTTAGTTTGGCCGTGTTGGAGCAGTTGATTAGTGACTTTCTTCGGCCCTTCTATCAAATTATGCTAGGCCTACTCCTTGTGGATGTCATGCCTTGGTTTTGTTAGGGGGTAGGGTGAGCTTTGTGCTGTGCTTTTAGTATGTATCTATTTTGTATCAGCTTGATGCTTCCTTTGGTTGTTTTGTGCAGATTTGTTGTGGGATTCGACGAACTGAGTCGCCCTATCCTGTGGTCGCCAATGAGAGTGGAAATTTGAGCTCGGAATGTGCCTAAAATTTGCCAAAAAAATCCAAAATTTAGGGAGAAAATATTCAACATCGAAGGCGGCGGCTCTAGCTAGGACGATTTTAAGCACCAAGTGAAAGACGACTTTTAAAAGGCGCCTGAGCAACACTTGTGGATTTTTGATAATTTTTCAGACTGCCGTGTGGGTTGTTAGGAGTTGCCAGTCAATGCGGGATGTCAAGCCGGATGCCCATGATTTTTCAGAGCTCGATTTGGATGCTGGACGAGGGAGGAGCTAACAAATGGTCAGTATTTGAAAAGGTGGACCAAAGTTTGGCCAAAGTGGGATGTGCCTTTTGGGAGCCCCCTAAAATTGTATGCAACATGGTATGAAAGAGAAGCATGAAATCGTGGAGAGAAGGCGTGGTAGGAAGGCGCCGATTTTTGCGCTCTCTTGATGGAGATGGATTTGCATGGCTGAAAACAACCTATCCAATCGATCATGGGGCTTGACTACTCCTTCCTTACTGGTCATATCGCCGCCCTTCACCGGAGCAATGGTGGACTAAATGAAGAGATGGAAATCTAGTCTTTCTCTCTCCCCCCTCTCTCTCCCTTAAGGGGTTGTTCTTGTGTGCAAGAGGAAAATGAAGAATGGTGAAGGAAAGCTTGTCCAGTTGGAACCGGATTGCTTCTGGATTGATGAAGACATGAAGATTGCTGATTGTGAAGATACTGGACATTGAATGTGGGCTGACCCGCAGTCCCGCACCAAAATCGAGATCCCGAAACACGAAATCTAAGTGGTAATTCAATTTTTATGAAGAAAAAATGAGTTTTTATGCTATTTGATTGATGAAACATTGTTCCCATGGGCTAAATATTCATTATGATATTGTTTTCTATGAGTTTCAATAGTTTATAATTAGAAAATAAAAAAATCATAAGTGATATGGCTGAAAGTAATGTTATAAAACACGAAAAACACGTGTTTAAGGGGTAAAAATAGAGTTTTTGCAAAATAAATGGGAAATATGAGACATAATGCCTACAAAACCTAAAAATTTTGCTGTCAAGGAATCTAAGGGCTAGAACCCACAATCAATCTTAATTTCAAGTCATTTTTTATTAAGAACATAGAGAAAAAATACCAAAAAATGGTGAAAAATGGGTTTTAAATGGGAGAAAATTAGGAAACGGTAAAAGGAAAATTTCAAAAAATTACATGTGTGTTTGTGCAACATATAATGAAGGTAAAGCATGAGGTTGGCCTCGGTTTACCATCGTTTCTATGTTTTCGTTCATGTTTATCGCTTTCTTTATAAGGAAATACACATAAAATGACCCTTTCACCTATCAACGAATGCAAAACATTAAACGGTAGGGTGAGAGGGGAGGTTGAGCATCAAAATATAAACTAAAATTTGGTTTATGTATTGCATCATGCCTATAGGACCTTGTTTTAAAATAAAGGGAAAGGTAGCATGAGCGTAAGGCTCGGTGTCTTTTCCCATTGTATTACATAAACGCTAACATGAAAATCATGAAAAGATTGGTTTTGCACGATGCACAATGCTGATTTTCTTTTGTTTGTGCACTAAACCGTTCACATTATCCACTATGCATGGTTTATGGTATCAATGGAAAAGCTCTTGAACTGCATAGCAATTGTTTTCTTAGGAATTTGACCCACAATTGAGAGTGTAGGTTATCCCTTGCCGTAGGATAGAGGGGTGGTTTCCTAAGGGACTGTTAAGTAAGGACACATGGTATATCTCCTGGAAATACCATAAATATGAAAGAGAAGAGTTCGTGTTTGAATGTTTTTATATGTTGAGCAGCGCATCAAGGGGCCAATCCCTGTGATGTAGGAGAGTTGCAGTGGGGCCGCGGTGTTTCTACCGAGAGATTGCCTCCAGATATGATTGTGGCATTGCCAATGTGTATGGGTTCTCTCTTTGAGGAGTTTATAGGAAGGGAAACATTGGACTACAAAATGATGAAACTATAAACGCATAGATTAGGCTTTAGGGCATTTGTCCTTTAGCATTAGATAGACGCTCGTGGTCCGCGAGGCCATGAGGGTGTGTTTTGTCTGTCATGAGCATGAGGTCCGGCTAGTGCCGTAGCCAGTGCCGGCCCATTTCAGGTTCCATCAAGTCTATTGAATAAATTATACTTGCTATATGTATCTAATTCATCTTGCTCTACACATCAATTGGCCAAAAACGTTCAAGCCAAAAACACTTCAAAAAAGGCACTTGTAAGAAAATGATTAAGTTACTAATTAGTTGAGATTTTGGAAGAATAAAACCACCAAATTTGGTTGCTTAGATTAATGAGAGAATAGTTAATTCATTGAAGGGGTTAGCCAGTAATTGCCCTCATCTTTTAATTTATATCAAGTTAACCCTTTTGGTCATTTTTTATTGAAACTTGGGAGGATTTGCATTTTCAAGTTATGTCCACTAAAATTACATTTATATGCTTCTATATCTTCTTTTCACATATCAGCGACTCTTTCGCCATTCTCTTCTTTGTGCTCACTTTCTCATCATTGTGAGATTCATTTGTGGTTGATCTGCTAAAATGTTTAGCAATACCTCTTCAAGTAATACAAATGCAAGCACATGCGAGTACAAACTTGCCATTCAACTAGATCCAATTTATACATCTTGGAGAAGTATACATTGTCGAGAACTAATAGATGAAATGGAGGCTAATAGATTGCGAACATAAGGAAAGAAACATATAGATTTGTGGGTGGATGGAAATATTTATTCCAAGGATCCTTCCACAAGTAAACCTCCTAATTTTTTTAATATTCATGACTACGCAAGATATGTTGGGGAAGGTTATAATGGGATACTTGGCTATTGTACAAGGTTATGCTTTGCATCTTGCACATACATGGCTCAAATGCACGAAATGAGAAAAGCATTATTAATTTCATAGACAACCATTTTTGAGCTAACAAATAAGTTAACATTTTGGAATATTCTAATAAGTAATTACAAGACAAGCTAGCACACTTGAAGGAAACTCCAATAGGATTCAACGAGAGGAGGAAGAAACCATTAAACAATATAACTAGCTTGTGTGAGAAAGTAAAGAAAAGAAGACTAAACCTTGCAAAGAAATATGTCTTTAATATATTGAGCATTAATATTTGAGAGAGTGAGAAGAGAATTAGTATTTTAAAAGTGACCATGAGTATGAAAGATATTTTGAGGATTCTTAAGTTACCTCAAAATGTGAATTTGAGAGGCCCAACTCTCAAAGAATTGGTAAAGGACTTAAAGAACATAGTAAAACCAAATGATGAAATTGTAGAGATATGTTATACTACGGATATTAGTCGAGAAGATTATCGTGCTATCTCTAAATTATGGTTTAAAAATCTCAAATGTAATAGATTAAGTGTATTTGGGTTGCCTTGGATCCTTGTAGTATTAGTTGCACAAGGATTGCTATGAATCATAAGGTTCCACACATTTTTGGGGAATATATTCATATTGAACGGTTTATGCCATATGAAAAGACAAAAAGAAAATCTAGTTTTGAAAACACGATGCATTTAACAATATATGGGTTGATTTAAGAAGAGTGCAGATTACAATGGCTCACATGTATAGACCCACAATAGAGGGATGTCATGGTGTTTTGAAGTTTGCCTTGAAGTTAGATGAATCACATATTCAAAAAGGACAAAAGATGAAAAGAGTTAGCATTTGCATCATGAATAGGATATTGGATTACGACAATGGTGGATGTCAAGCACCAGTGCATAAGTTTCTAGTGTGAGATGGAGATTTGGCGGGTTGGTGCAACTGAGGTACCAATTGAGAATCATCAAACATTGAAATGGTTATTCACTCATATAGGTATTCTAAACATTATTAAGTCTCAAAGTGAAGGAGAAATGTTGATGGTTGATGGGGTTGGTACTTTTAATGGGAATGCCATATGAGCAATAACTTAAAAATGATAAAATGTATGCTTGGAATATGTAATGGGACAAATGAAAAATATCCTTGTATTTATTGCATGGACAGTGTTGGGTCTAAAGATTGGAGCAACTTGCGCCTTGCAAGAAGAGCTCCAACTAGAGACTCTATAGATTTGAGTAAATTTAAAAACAAAGAACACATATGGGATCCCATTCTTTCAATTCCTCTTAGAAATGTTGATATTTGTACTTTGCATGCAGAGATTAGAATAACTGACAAAATTCTCAAGTTGTTGCATCTTGACTATGAATACTCGATGAAGCCCTTGTCTTTATCAGATGAGTGTATTGACAAATGTGAGGCATTACTCTCAAAAATGAATTTTCAAGGAGATCAAATTCACTTAAGAAAAGATCCAACACTTTCAAGGAAAACAAGAAATGTCTAGGTTGATGTCTCAATGGGAGGCTCAAAAGCCAAACACTTTTTAGGAAACCATATAAGAAAACATGTGAGCATTACTTGTGAGTATTGGAGAGAGTTGTGTGGGATAATGACAAATGTTGTCAAGTGTTTTTTCAAAAATTGAAAACCCCTAGAAAAAATATAGAAATGTAGATTTTTTGCTAGCTTAATTGTTTGCATGGTTGCTTGTTTTGTCATTTTGAAGTTGGATTTTTATTTTTTGTCTAGCTTAGGATTTGTTTTTGTCATTTTGTTTGGATTTTTAAATGTGAAAACTTGATGGCCTTGATCGAGATTGGTATTTTTTGGGATAGGTTGGAGCTAGAGTTTGTTGATGGCTGCAAAACATCATGGAACATGTATATTTTCTTGTCCTTACTCTTGCACATCACATGGATTATGGGTTCATGAGCACTTCATGTTGCACTTGTCTAATGTACTACACTCAGGGGTTGTCTCCTATTTTTTTAAGTTAATTCTATGCCATGGGTTGGATTGATGCACATTTTGCACCATTGTTGATCATTTGCATGGCATGAGGCTCACTGCAGTTATATGTAGTAAATTTTAGTTGCACACACACTTGTAAGAGCACCTTCATTGAGCACACAATGTTTCTTGCATGCACAAGAGTTGGGATATTCATCATCAAGTTAGGAACCTTTGGTTGAGTGAGAAAGGTGGTTGGGTGAGTTTGAGGGTCATGAAGGATGCTACCAATTGTGATATGGGTTGTTTTCTTGGTCAATATCGTGAGGACCATATTTTCTTGAGTGGTTGTGAGATTTTGGGAGGGTGGAGCGGATGTTGAGATATCGAGCTCCACTCGTGATACGCCAGGGTGACCGTTGTATATTTATGTCACCGACTTGTCAGTTGCAGACGCGGTTGGTACACCGCCCATGAATAATAGCTACATGATAGCTATCCTTATCTACTCTAGTTCGTGGCTCAGTTAGTATGCCACCTTAGTTAGTTGAGTTTGGTTTGAGACCCATATATAGGGTTCTTCTATTTCTTTGTACTTGAGTTCTTTTGGCTTACACAACTAAGAAGAGGAAAACTGTTTTCAGCCTCCACCCTTGTGTGTCTTCCCCCATTGTGCAAGCAAGAAAGCTTCAAGCGAGACTCCTTCCTTCTCTCCCACAATCTTGACATGGTATCAGAGCCTTGTTCGTGGTAAGGAGCTCAAGAAAGCAAGCCAAGCTCGCGGTGGTCTGGTAAGAGGAGCAGTGTTGCTTTCATTTCCTGTTTTGGGAGCAGATCTCTGCAGGTAGCACAGCCGGAAATTGCAGGAGTGCATTGTCTCAGGTTGAGACGCCCTTCGCGGTGAAGCAAGAGGGCAGTATATGCTGCGGGAGGGGGCTTTAGCCCTTGGCGACCTTGTTTTTTTGATTTGAGGCCATTTCGGGGCCTGTTTTGCAGACGGAAGTTTTCTGCACGCACTCAAGAAAAGGCTCAGTTTTATGCTGTGCGACCACTGTTCTACAGGTCGGTGAAAAGTTACTGTAGAAATTGCATCGTATGCTTGTGCGCAGAGACATTGGGAGTTTCAGAATCATCCTTGGTTCCTGTTTATGCAAAATCGTCACTAGGAAGTGACTGTGTGGTCAAATACCACTTTCGCCAGTTTTGCAGATTTGCCCTTGTGAGGGTGAAGCTGTGTTTTTTGCAGTGACAGAATTTCTTGCAGTATTCTGTAATGGCGTCTGATTCTCTTTCACAGATTGTCACTGAAAAGCTTGACAAGAACAACTTCCAGGCATGGAAGTTTAGAATGACGAATTTCCTTATGGGAAAAGGATATTGGGAATTTGTTGCAGGAAATGAAGAAGAACCAGTTCTTCCTGATGTTCCCAATCAACAACAAATGCAGGCATTTAAAACATGGCATGAGAGAGCCAGGAAAGTTATGTATTGGCTGTCTATCAATATTTCAGACTCTATGATTGTGCATATTCAGGATGCAAGTACGCCAAAGGAGGCATGGGATACTTTGTCAAAAATGTATAGCACAAATACGCAAGCCAGGAAAATGCAGCTCAAGCAAGAGTTGCATAATGTGCAAAGAGAAAGTATGAGCATCAACGACTACCACATGAAGGTGAAGAAGATTGCAGATGCACTTGCTTCCATTGGGTCGCCAGTGGAAAATGATGATTTAGTTTCCGTGACCTTGAATGGTCTAGGAAAGGATTATGCACAGTTTCGGACATCCATTTCAGTTCGTGAAAGATTTCCTGATTTTGAGGAGTTGATTGCTCTTCTAATTTCTGAGGAACAGAGAAATGGTGGTGCATCTTCTTCAGGAGGATCTTCAAAAGAAGCTGTCTTCTACTCAAATGCTGGAAGAGGTAGAGGCAGAGGTAGAGGAGGCCGATTTGGAGGCCGTGGCAGAAATCAGAATATGCAGCAAACTCAAGAAAACCAGTCCTATGGAGGAGGACGTGGTAACTCTAGAGGCAGGGGGAGCCAAAGAGGTCGTGGTGGATGGCAAAGAGGCCAAAATGCAAACAGTAATGTTGAATGCTACTACTGTGGTAAAATGGGTCATATGGCTAAAGACTGCTATAAAAAGCAGAATGACATCATGAATGGAAAACTGCAACAAGGGAATTATGCATCTTCTAGTAGACAGGGTGATGACAGAAATGAGCATTTGTTCATGGTGCAGCACATGAACAATTCTATGACAAGTGCAGAAGAAAGCAATGATGTATGGTATGTTGACTCAGGTGCATCAAACCACATGACAGGTCATGCAGAATGGATGGAGGATGCAAGGAAAATGGAAAAACCAGGATTTGTGGAGACTGGTGATGATACTGCACATCCTATTGTGCAGATTGGAAAAATTCCCTTGTCTATGCAGGGTGGGAAAAAGAAATACCTGTCCGATGTATTTCATGTCCCGAATATCACCAAGAATCTGGTTTCAGTTGGTCAAATGGTTGAACAGGGCTTGCAGGTCAGATTTAATCCTCATGGATGCTTTGTTGAGGATATGAAAAATAAAGGTCGCTTGATAGCAAAAGGAAAGAAGAAGGGCAAAATGTTTACATTGGATGCAGACATGTCTGAATTGAGTGCAGCAATGTTTGCACATGGGACCGGTGTAGTTGCAGATATTGATATCTGGCATAAACGCATTGGTCATGTTAATGTACAGCGACTTAAATCAATGCAGGCCCAAAATATTATTGCAGGATTGCCCAAATTCAAGGTTGCAGAAATGCATAAGGTATGTGAAGCCTGTCAGTTTGGAAAACAGGCAAGGAAACCATTTCCTAGACATGTTCAAGAGAGTGAGAAGCCATTGGAATTAATTCACTCTGATGTGTGGACAACTAAAGCTGCATCTCTTGGAGGCTGTCATTATTTTGTCAGTTTTATTGATGACTATAGCAGAAAAGTTTGGGTGTATTTTATGAAAAAGAAAAGTGAAGTTTTTGGGCATTTCAAAACTCTTAAAGCTATGGTTGAAAAAGAAACAGGCTTGCAGATAAAATGCCTAAGGTCAGATGGAGGGGGAGAGTACCTCTCAAATGAGTTTGCAAAGTTCTTGCAGGAGCATGGCATAAAGCAGCAATATTCATGCAGTTATACCCCACAACAAAATGGAATTGCAGAAAGGAAAAACAGGCATATTGGAGAGGTATCTCGTGCCATGCTCAATGAAAAAGACTTGCCAGATTTTTATTGGGCTGAAGCAGTTGCTACAGCAGTCTACATAATGAACAGGACTCCCACTGCAGCAATACATGGAATGACTCCAGAGGAGAGGTATACTGGTAGGAAACCAGATATTTCTCATTTGAAAATTTTTGGTTGCATTGCCTATGTACATGTGCCAGATGAGCTGAGATCCAAGTTGGATCCAAAAGCTGAGAAGTGCATCTTTATTGGTTACTCTCTGCAGCAAAAAGGGTATAGATGCTATAACCCTTCTACTCGTAAGTTTACAGTGAGCAGAGATGTTGTTTTTGATGAGATGAGTAGCTGGTATAAACCAGTAAATGTGATTGATGATGAAGATGCACAAAATGGTAATGCTACACAGAATTCACAGCAGCAGTCACAAAATATTAGTGGACCTGGAGTGTCCTCTAGCAGTGGTTCACATTCTTCGCCATGGACAGGCAGATTGAGATCAGGAGAATCTTCTCAAAGCAATGTAGATAGTGGTATGCAGGTATCACGAAAAGGAAAAGAGAAGGTTGATCAGCCCATGTTTGATGTGAATGCAGGTCACTCTTATGTGGATGGTGAATCCAGTGGCTCAGAACAGAGCATTGATGATGAGTTGGGTATTCCTTCTATTGTTACACCTGGAGTAAGGAAGACCAGGGATGTTTTGAGAGCACCTGGGAGTGAACCTACTTTGCGCAGGTCTACAAGAGCTAGGTATCCTGTGGATAGGCTGAAATATGATGGATTTACAGCCATTCACTATGCATATATGGTCAAAGTGATACAGGAACCAGAACCCACTTCTTTTGAGCAAGCCATGGGAAAAGAAAAATGGGAGAAAGCCATGGATGAAGAAATGGATGCCTTGGAAGCAAATGCTACATGGGAGTTAGTACCTTTGCCTAAAGGTAAGAATGCAATTGGCTGTAAGTGGGTTTATAAGGTGAAGCACAATGCTGATGGTTCTGTGAACAGATACAAGGCAAGATTAGTAGTCAAGGGGTATGCCCAAACATATGGCATTGACTATGAAGAAACATTTAGTCCGGTTGCAAGGATGGAAACCGTAAGAGCAGTCATTGCTATGGCTGCATCAAAGGGATGGTCTTTACATCAGATGGATGTAAAGAATGCCTTCTTGCATGGTGATTTGCAAGAAGAGGTCTATATGGAGCAGCCACCAGGTTATGTGCATGCTGTTCATCCTGAGTTTGTTTACAGGTTGAAGAAAGCCTTGTATGGCTTGAAGCAAGTACCTAGAGCATGGTCTGACAAGATAGGACAGTATCTTGTCACTATTGGCTTTCAGATTTCCAAGGCAGATTTCTCACTTTATGTGAGAAAAACAGAGAAAGGTATTATGCTGCTTGTCATTTATGTTGATGATTTGATTATGACAGGTGACAGTGATGAAGATATCCTTCATGTGAAAATGCTATTGAAGCAGAAGTTTGAGATGAAGGATTTGGGAGAGCTGCGTTATTTCTTGGGCATTGAGGTGATTAGATCACCAAGTGGGATACAGCTCTTGCAGAGGCAGTATGGATTGGACATGCTGTCCAAATATGGGATGACAGGTTGTAAGCCTATTTCAGTTCCTTTGGAGCAAAATGTGAAGCTGAGCACAGATGCAGGTGAGCTTCTAGAAGACCCTACTATGTATAGACGCATAGTAGGAAGTTTGATTTATATGACTATTACCAGGCCAGATTTGAGCTATGCTGTTGGATTGGTAAGTCAGTTTATGCAGGCTCCAAGGAAACCACATTTGGATGCGGCTAGACGCATACTTAGGTATGTGAAGTCCACATTGCAGTATGGACTATTTTATGAGACTGGGGTTCAGATACAGTTGCATGGATACACTGATGCTGATTGGGCTGGTAGTATTTCTGATAGACGATCTACCAGTGGATATGTATTCTCTTTTGGGAGTGCTGCAGTCACTTGGAGCAGCAAGAAACAGCCTACAGTTGCCTTGTCGAGCACAGAGGCTGAGTACAGGGGTGCAGCAATGGCTGCATGTGAGGTAGCTTGGTTGCATAAGCTACTTTATGATATGCATCAGTCTACAGATGGGCCAGTTGTCATTTATTGTGACAACATGAGTAGTATACACTTGGCAAATAACCCAGTCTATCATGCTAGAACAAAGCACATTGAGGTGCATTATCACTATGTGCGAGAGAGGGTTTTACTAGGTCTTATTGATCTAGTTTATGTCAGCACAGAAGATCAGGTAGCTGACATATTCACGAAGGCATTGGGCGCAGAGAAGCTGCGCAAGTTCAGAGACCTGCTTGGTGTGCAGGAATTGGGATTGAGCTCGAGGGGGAGTGTTGAGATATCGAGCTCCACTCGTGATACGCCAGGGTGACCGTTGTATATTTATGTCACCGACTTGTCAGTTGCAGACGCGGTTGGTACACCGCCCATGAATAATAGCTACATGATAGCTATCCTTATCTACTCTAGTTCGTGGCTCAGTTAGTATGCCACCTTAGTTAGTTGAGTTTGGTTTGAGACCCATATATAGGGTTCTTCTATTTCTTTGTACTTGAGTTCTTTTGGCTTACACAACTAAGAAGAGGAAAACTGTTTTCAGCCTCCACCCTTGTGTGTCTTCCCCCATTGTGCAAGCAAGAAAGCTTCAAGCGAGACTCCTTCCTTCTCTCCCACAATCTTGACAGCGGAGTACGAAATTTTATGAGTGTTGAGAGGTGAGGTTAAGGATCGTAATTTAATCAAGGAATTGTGTTTGCATGTTGCATGATGCATGAGCACATGTAGATAGGCTAGTCACAATTTCTCTAGTGCATCCATATTTTTGTGTGGAAGCATCGCTTGTTTGATTGCACAGCATAGATTCAATGACACATCTTCTATCAAACCATGTTTGGTTGAGCATAGTGTACATCTTACAAAGCATGTTCTATTAGGTCACATTACATGAATCAAATGTAGAAAGTGACAATTATGCAAGGGTAGCCAATTCACAATTAGAGCAGTCATCTAAGAAGTGGAAAGAGAAAGAGAGCATTGTGGAGATCTAGCTACATTAGCAATTAGTAAATGCAATTAATCAGCTTGGTGTGGAAAACAATTTGTAAAGAATTAACATTGTGCTCAGATTGTAGCAACAATCTATGGGTTACCACTATGTTTTTTGAATGAGCTATCCTCCAAAGAAAACTTAGAATTATGAACATGCAAATGAAGTCTTCTTAGTGGTGAGCAATGTCTATTGGACATCCTATTGGTGTCATAGGCTATATGAATTCTCTCCTCTAAACACTTGGTCACATATCTTACTTTCGGAAGGCTCTACATTGATGCCCTGTCAAACTGCATTTCTCTTGCTCTTCAAAGCCAGTTTTACAAAATCCAGTACAATGACACTAGTGCTTTCACAAAAGCTTTGACCCTATCTTTTGGCTGGGACATTTATGATTCTTTAGTGCAGCATAATGTCAAATAATTGAACAGAGTGCTAGGTGAAAAAGCCTAAGGATAAAATGGAAGGTACGGTTGTCGAGGGTATTTAATAATTATTTGAAGGACATCAAATGAACTACATCGAATGCAGCTAGTTGAATGCATGATCAGTAGGTTGAGCAAGTGATTGAAGTTGAGGAATGTAGTGTAGTGTGTATACTTATGCTCCTGAGCTAGAAGTAGATATTCTCTCTGAAGAAGGGATGATGTGAGTGTAAAGTTGATTATCCTTGGCTTTCCAATTTATTCTTGGAGTCATTATAAGAGAGTGTATCTTGGAGACACATTTGTCATTTCTGTACTTCTTTTACAATCGCAAGTGGCGACGGGTTTTGTCTTTGGTTGTTGATGTCTAAGCAAGCTCGGAATAGATGATGATATTAGGCTATCTGAGATCTACTCAAGGTGAAGCAACTACTATCACTTTTTCCAGGAGCTTGTAAAGCTGTATAATACTATTTGATGAAGAAGTTGGTGGCACCAAATCTGAAACAAGAAAATATTTGACATCTTTCCTAGAACGCGAAAGGTGACGGTCACAAGGACTTAAAAGATTAAAAGCTTTTAAGGTTAAAACCTTAAAGCTCTTGAGTTTTGAAAAAAAACATATTAAGCTTTTGATCCTTAATGAAAAAGCAAAAAAACAATTTGAAAGCCTTAGGCTCCTATCTAGCACTCCTTAATGTCTTATTACTGGGTTATGAGTAAGGCTTGCCCTCAATCACCGCTTGCATAACATCTCTTTTTTGGTGCCCCTGCTACATGAATGTTTGGAGACTAGGGGGAGGGCTAAATATGTGAAGCATTTTTGCCAAAACTAAAAGCCCTTAGAAAAAATGTAGAAAGGTTGATTTTTTGCCAGCTTAATTGTTTGTATGGTTACTTGTTTTGTCGTTTTGAAGGTGGATTTTCATTATTTATATAGCTTGGGATTTGTTTTTGTCAAAATTTTTGGATTTTTGAATGTGGAAACTTGATGGCCTTGGTTGAGATTGGTATTTTTTTGGACAGGTTGGAGCTAAAGTTTATTGATGGTTGCCAAATATCATGGAACATGTATGTTTTCTTGTCCTTACTCTTGCACATCACGAGGATTATGGGTTCACAAGCGCTTTATGTTGCACTTGTCTGATGCACTACACTCAAGGGTTGTCTCCTGATTTTTTTAAATACTTCCATGCTATGGGTTGGGTTGATGCACGTTTTGCACCATCGTTGAGCACTTGCATGGTATGAGGCCCACTATAGTTACATGCAGTGAATTTTAGTTGCAAGTAGACCTAAGAGAGCACCTTCATTGAGCATGTATTGTTTCTTGCATGCACAAGAGTTGGGATATTCATCACGGAGTTAGGAACCTTTGGTCGAGTGGAAAAGGTGGTTGGGTGAGTTCGAGGGTCATGACAGATGCTGCCAGTAGTGAGATGGGTTGTTTTCTTGGTCAACATCATGAGGACCATATTTTCTTGAGTGGTTGTGAGATTTTGGGAGGGTATAGTGGAGTATGAAATTTTCCTTTTTGAGGGTATGATGCATATGCCAAGAATATGTGAGGCTTATTCCATATCCTTCATCTCAAACCTCTTCTTGAGCTGACTTTTCAAGGCATCCAACTTATCATGAGCTCTCCTAGCAATCAACATATCATCCACATAAAATACCAATATAACAAGGTTGCCATTATGAGCTTTCTTCATGTAGAGACACGGATCCATATCACTATATATATATCCTTGTGAATGCATGATGTTAACCCTAATTCTTCAATACGAAGAAAAAGAAGTCCAGTGAAGTCCAAGAAAACTCCAAATGTAGACAGAAAGGAAGAAACATGAAGGGAAACGGCCAAAAGAGCAAGGGCAGCCTCAAAAGGTAAGTCTAGAGCAAAAGTATATTTTTAAATGCAAGGATCCCCTAAAAACTTTCGCAAAAGAGCGTCAAGCTCCCTCTTGTGCAAATTGTAAAAGGTAGAAGGGCATAGGTAAAGAGAAAAGGCAACTAGAAGGGAATGGGAAAAGAGGACCTTGCCACAATGGTTGATCATGTAAAAAAGAGGGATGGGTGCCTAAAGGGATAAGGGTTTTGTATATAAACTCAAAAAGTAAAGGAGAAGATCATTCTTTGGTGTGTGGCTAAAGTAGATTATTCTTCTTCCCTTCTTCTCTCCTTCTTGCTTGCTTGTGTGTGCTTGAGAGAGGGAACGTGAGGGAGTGAGTGTGTGAGGGTGAGGAATCTTGGAGAAGAAGCTCTCCATAATCTCCTCTCTTCTTCTTGTCTTGTCTTGTCTTGTGAGTGGGTATGGAGGATGGAGCTTGGAGGTGGAGGCTTGAGGATGCTTGAGCTCACAACACAAATTGTGGAGCTACTGGCTTGCTTAAAGGAGGAGGCTACTCATTCGGACATTAAGGTAAGCTCACTACACCCCAGTAGGATCGAAAGCACGTCGACTAGGTGAGAGATAGCTATTTGTGCTCGCTTGAAATACTTGAAGCAATAAGCACTCCGTGGGTCTTGGTGGTTGAGTGTGAGCACCCTCTACATTTTGTTTCCATTGTTGGGACCAACAAATTCAAGCTTGAGCACTTGCATGCCTCAAATCGAGCAATGAAGTAAGGGTTTCATTCCCGAATTGGAGCTTGAGATATGTTACAAGAGATTTTGGGGTTTTAATCTTTGCAACAAGTAAGTATTTTGGTTTTTTGATGATTAGGCAAGTAGGAGGAATCATTTCAGTATTTGGCTTTTGATTTTTGTTAAGGAATAAATGGAAAAAAAGAGCACTTAGATGTGCTAATGTTGCAAGGGAAGCGATCGAACATGTCACCATTTGACTCAGTCACATTCGAATGCTTCAGTTGGCCATTCAGCCTGATCGATTCACGTTAGGCCCTGCCCACTTGAACCACCATATTCGGCCCGTCTGAATTGGATGATTGGGCACTTGGCCCACCTTACCATTTGGCATTCGGATGACCTTATGTTTGGTCCTCGAACACTCGACCCTTAGATTTGGCCTTGATATCATTCGGCCCCTAGGCCGCTTGGACATGTCGAATCTGACACTTAGACTTTGCAATTCAGACCAGTTGGGATGAATCTAGAGTTTGTCAGATTTGACATTTGTAGACCCTGAATGACCTAGACCATAGCCATACGAACCCTTGAGAGCGATATAGAGGAATAGAACACCTTTTTGGTGTGCAAGACATGAGAGATATAGCGAATCACATACCTAGAAGCAACTCCATCCAACCTACTAGCTATCCACCTTGCTAAGAGTGCCAAACTAAACCATAGACCCTGAGTTGAACCTTGATTGAGCAAAAAGACATAGCGAAGAACCTAGAGACTAGCTAGAGTGGCCAGTGACCGAGCTTAAAGCCCTATTAGGCTGAGAACGTAGACGAAAGTGCTGAAGCTACTTTTACATTCTCAATTGCACCCCATATTGTTTTTCAACACTTGAAGTGCACTTGAAGAAAAATTGAAGCCTAATTTTGCACGGTGGATGAAAAAGAGCATGAGCGCGCGCGCGCGCGCGCACACACACACACACACACACACAGTGATGTTAAATTGAGGATTGTTTGTAAATAACAATGAACTCACTTAGACTTAAGAAACAAAACGAACCCACTAGTAGAAGAGTACCTTGAGACCTAGACGGTGGGTAATTAAGAACCCTAGGTTTTAGGATCGAGAGGAAGACATGACACAAGAGTTAGACGTATCAAGGACTGACATAATTGGGAAAGTGAATCTACCTAACGTGATTAACCTCATCGATAATTTGGTGGAACAAGAGATTGCAAACATGGTAGAGACGCTCAAACCACAAACAAAACAAAGAGCTCAATTTGGGGGATTTCTTGGATGAAATCTAGTAGATGGTGATCAAGTATGACTTACAAACCCGAATGGATTACCATGGTAGGCCATCCGAGGATATCGTAGCAGACCTCAAAGAGGAGAGAAAACTAGCGCAGGAAGCTTTGCAAGGCATGGTGGCATATAATCAAGAACAACAAGCTAGAAGCTTGCGACAGAACATAGAAATGCGAGGATATTGTAGCAGACCTCAAAGAGGAGAGAAAACTAGCGTAGGAAGCTTTGCAAGGCATGGTGGCATATAATCAAGAACAACAAGCTAGAAGCTTGTGACAGAACATAGAAATGCGAGAGATCTAGTGAGTGTTAGCCTTAGCAAACAGAAATTGAACAGAACATGATGCAGAGAGTGCTAGAAGGAAACCTTATGCTGAGCGAGCTTCTCATGAAGTGACTATTAGATAAGACATCAGCAAAGTAGAGTGCAGCAATACTATGAAAAAGTCATTGCTCGTAGGATTAGGAGTCACCCAGGGCTCTAAGAGCTAATAAAAAATCCATGTTGTTGGTAAGAAGTTAGACAAGTACCAACCAAATGACAATCCCTACAACTTTGTAGACAATTTGAGCAGGTCTATGAGGCTAATGGCCTCACCAATATCACATAGTGCTTGCAAGCCTTCAAATTATGCTTAGGCGATAAGGGAAGGACTTGGTACACTAGCTTAGATGCCATAGATTGTAACAAATTCAACCATATCAAGAACCTCTTCATTAAGAGATTCTCGGAGGTTGGGTACTCAGACAATCTGATTGTACGGCTCATGACCATGAAGTAGAGAGATAAGGAAGATATCATGGATTATGTGAACCATGTGAGGAGTCTCTTTAGGAGAATCCTGATAAATGAAAGACCTACGGAAAGAGCACTGTCCCAGTTGTTATCAATGGAATATGTAGTGAAGAGCTCTACAAGGCATTGGCATGCAACTCAAGCTTGCAGCGAGACCTGCTAACTAGGGTCTTTGAAGAGGTCATAAGTGTGGATAATCAGCTCAAGGAGAGGAAATCCAGGAGCTCAAGCTGTGACGAGACCAGATCTAGAACCTCAAAAAGAGCACCCACATCCATCGGTTCCAAGTAGCTAGATAAGGGAAAGAGTATTGGCCACAAGAACCAAGAGCTAGTAGAGATAAAGATGGAGCTAGCGAGACTACAAGAGATGATGAGGAGACCTACGTGGCCACACATCCAATGTGTGTATCATGGTGGAAAACACTTGTTATCTGAGTGACATGATCCTAGGTCTCGAACATGCACCAATTGTGGTAGGTTTGACCACGATGCCATGTATTGCAGAGACTGCTGAGGAGACTCCCATACTCGCAACCTTATCACTCACCTTACCTAGGGAATAGGCCACCAAAGTTCTTTGGGAGGGGAGTCCCATTGGCTCTCTTAGCACCTAATGATGCTAAACTAGTCATTCCTAGGATGGAGATAAATCCCATAGGCATACCGTAGCCACCTAGACCTTTTGTAAGCCATCCACCGAGTGACACTCTAGTCTACTATGTGGAGGAACCGAATGATGATGAGCCCTACGTGAACCTTCATGTCTCATATAACAAAGAGGGAAATTCAATCCTCATGGATTATTGAATAGTACCAGTGATGGAACAAGGTAGAGGTAGAGGTAGAGGCTTAGGAGGGCAGCCCCAAGAGGTGTGGACTTGCAATCACCCAGGACACATCTCCTCACACTACCCTAAAAAGCAACAAGCCAATTGAGACAAGGTTGATCTTAGATGCACTGAGTGTGGAATCACACATCCCTTGCCAATTTCCCAACATTTCCTGGTTGGAAAGAAGGTCACAAAAGTAGCGATAGAGACATCTACTCCAAAGATTGCTGGGAAGGGGAGTGCTAAGGTAGGGGAGTACCAAACTGAAGCACCAATTAGAAGCTATAGAAAAACTGAATGAGTGGGTGAAAGAATCCCAAGAACACCTAAAGGATGCTAAGCCCATCTTGGAGGACGAGATCAATGATCTCTTAAGCATGAGCACATGAGTTTTTCCTCCACAAATGACCAAAGTCGAAAGATGCATCTGCACCTCAAGTAGTACCACCTAGATAGAGCTTAAACACTACCGGCCAACAAACCATTCAAGGCCATTGGCCAAGGAGTGCAGGACTAGGAGAAAAGCAAGCAACTAGCAATCTTATTACAACACTATTAACCACTCCGTTGACTCTAAACTTAGGAGACCTGCTTAGACATCATCTAACACTATGGCAAGAATTGAAGTAGTGGGTGGAGGGATCGATAGAGCAAGCTGCTATTGACTTGCACGAGAAAGATCCTATGACATAGATATAGAGTTTGAAACTACACTCAGTGTCCAAGTCCTTGCACGTTAATGCTTTCTAGGAAGGCATTGAAATGCATGCAGTCTTACCGATCTAGGCAATACCACGAGAAAGGGAATTGTAGACATAGGGGCAGATGTTAGTGTCCTTAGCCACATAGTGCTCCAGGCTTGGGGAAAATTTCCTGTTAAGAATGCTAGATTTAATGTCACATTGGCTAACGGAATGAAAGTAAAGCCAATTCAGAGCACTAAAGAATTGGCCATTGAAGATTGTGGGAGTCCAGTTCTCTTAGACTTCATAGTCATGAAAGGAGTGGACTATGACATCCTATTAGGCCAGCCCTAGATGCGCAACACATGAGTCATAGAAGATTGGGGCAACGATTTGATATTCCTAGGCAATTGAACGGAAGCAATAAGGGTAGATATGGATACTTGGAAGACTAGGTCAGTCAACTTAGATGCCATCTTAGCCATGTTGAAGGGTGATGCGCACGTTAGAAAATTGCACGGGTTGCTCACCAAGTATATTCCTTGTCTTGAGGATGAGTGAGATTGGATGCACATGCTAGCCACGATCGATCTTCCATTCTCGGATAATGAGGAGTATGAGCAAGCCGCGAAGGAAATTGGTAAGCCTAGTGAAATGCCCTTAGTACTAGTCTACACAATGGCTAGGAGCTCACATATACAACCCAACCCTGTCATATTCCATGTATCGAACAACAAGCGAGAACTCCTTGAGATATTAGAGCATCTGACAAACAAGCTAGCTAGCAACCCAATTGTTAACCTCAAACCACTCAAGGATCTCTTAAACGAACCCAAGTGGTAGTGGACCAACATTCACGATCTAAACTTGATGTACAATTGGGCCTTAGTCACTGATGAAAAGGAAATGCAATGTCAAGACCTAGCTAATGATGAGTAGTTCAAAGAGGAAGGTTTTGATGACAAGTACAAAGATCGCTGTTCCTTCAGTGAGATAAGAGTGAAGAAGAGGTTGATAGAATAGAGTACGACACGGAAGGACATGTGATTGAGCAGATATGGGAAAAATCCAAACCTCAAAAGAAGAACACTTTTAGAATCAAGAGAGGAGTCATACGCATGCATAACATACTTGTAGAGGCTCACGATGGGATTGCATGAGGACATTTCGATGGAGACACGACAAGCCGCAAGGTGTTGTAGTCTCAACTGTGGTGGCCTACTCTTTTTCGAGACGTAGCATGATTTGTCAAGCACTATGATGAGTGCCAATGGACCAAGGTACCTATTCGCAAGGACAAAATGGAGTTAAATCCAATCATTGCAGGGGACAATCATTTGA
Organism: Lygodium microphyllum; assembly: GCF_053477565.2. Taxonomy (NCBI): domain Eukaryota; kingdom Viridiplantae; phylum Streptophyta; class Polypodiopsida; order Schizaeales; family Lygodiaceae; genus Lygodium; species Lygodium microphyllum. The sequence goes on along the minus strand of NC_141154.1, from coordinate 16,314,769 downwards.
GAAGTGGGGGATTAACTTCATTGGACTGATTAGTCCTGCAACACAGTACTTGCATGCCAAGTACATCATTGGTGTGATAGATTATCTCACAAAATGGCCAAGGATACCACTCAAATGCCGCTCGCAACCTTGACCACAACAAGCCATGTGGTGGGTAGAAAATGTCCCAATGCCACAAACGACTCAGCTATGAAGCCCATGGAACCTCAAACACATAAGCAGACAGAGACTAAACAAGTCTATTGACCAAACTTGCAGCCTACTACTCACACATTGCCTTAACCTAGTCCTGCTAGTGTCCCTAAAACCTCACCAGCATCTAATAGCATGACATCTGCATCACAAACCAAGCCGAGTGCACTAATGACTCAACTGTGCCATCAAAACAACCAAAGCCCCAACCATTAGCTATGCTGAATTATCTTGTTCCCTCAAACCCAACCACATGTAGCCTTAGAACTTATTACGAGTGGAGATCAATTCTAACATTGTCCGCGGACTTTGTTGAAAATAAGGGGGATGACTTGGTTGATTTCCTTTGACGGTTGGATGCCACATTTGCGACACTTTCTAAAAGCTATGATAGACTAGACCTAGGTCTTTTGGACAAGCCTTTAGCAACCAAGGTACATACGCTGCCTTGCCCATGGGAGGAAGCTGAATTCGTCTTTGTTAAGGCTCCCCAGGTAGCCGAGGAATTAATTGCCACCAATATATCCTAAAAACACGCACGAAAACAATGCCTCATTACATGTTATGACAAGAGCATAGTCCTTGCCACCGACCAAGAAATTGAGAAGTTGAAGTAGCTTGCTGAAAATGACTCCTCTTTCTTGAGGAAATGGTATGCTCTCTGACTTCAATGGGAGCTAGAGGGCTGCCAAATCATGACTAACACTGAGTAACGCCATGCCATCAAAACCTCAGAGTATGACCCCACTTATGTAGCTCCAACCTCCTATAGGGTGTTGACCACCATTTATCACCGACCCCTAGAAGAGCACCTCATGACCCACCCGTATTTAGATCTCATTTTGACTGATGAGGATTTACGCATTTCCAGTCAAATAGATTCTGGTGACTTCCTTATGGATGTTCTCACCTAGATCACTCAAGTAGGCATCCATCCTTTTGATATGGACTACTATGCTAATCTAGAATACAATCCAAACTTCTATGCTTTTCTCATATGAAAGTAAAACACCGAGAGCATGCGCCGAATGCCCTTGATCTCTCAAACCTTAATCCTAGGAAGGATTCTTCTCAATTCTAAAGGGGAGGGGGTAAGGTGAATTAAACATGTAAGGTAAATGAAACATGCAAGGAAAAAATCCCCAATCAATGTCCAAAAGCAAAAAAGAGTAGATGAAAATCAACTTGTGATTGAGGAAAAGTGACATAATTTTTTTGGAATGAATGGACTACTTGAAGGAAAATTCACTTTTTGTACTTAAGCATTTTATTCTTTCCATAAAAGCATGATTAATTCCTACTTACCTTTCAGCAAGAAATTATATTAAGGACACTAATGGTGAACTATGGTATCATGGCAGGAACTCAAAATGGTAGCACAGCAGGATCAGGCCCATCGTCTCCCATTCACGGAAGAAGAAAGGGCAAGGTACCACATCTCCCTCGAGAACCACATCTACAACCAGTTAAATTTCAGAACTATCCTCAACATTGAAAAAGTTGTGGCCAAGGAGGAGGCTGCCAAAAGAGTCGTAGAACAATGTAATTTGGCAAAATACGTCGAGAAATTTGGGCAGGAGACTGACCACACCAAATGCGTAGAGTTCTTGAGAACCTACGATCTTGATAGAGAATGTGGCATGGTGACACTTGGAAGAGGAGAAGGAGCCAAGCAGGTATAGGTCCAGCTTAGTAAGGTCTTGGTGGAGAAGGTAGTAGGGTTGGAACCCAAGGTGGAAAGGAGACCGAAAAGAGATGTCTACACCATGTAGAATGTGAAGAAAGACTAGGTTCTGACTAATGATAGTGTCATCATTCAAGACATCCTGGACCTAGAGATAAGGCTCCAAGCAAAGGCCATCCACTCCCTGTTCTCCAGCCAAAGGTATAATTCACTCATGCGCAGAATCAACGTGCCCATGTTAGAGAGCTTGGCAGCCCACTCACTAGATGAGGTTGATTGGAATGGGTATGTGAGAAAGACGATTGACCAATCAACCAAGGCACTGGCCCTCAGAAGCAGGTCGACAGGTGGAGAATCCTTGGCATCAAAAGGTGGAGCTAAAATAAAGAAACCATCATCAAAAGTCTCATTCATTATGTATGGGGGAGTTCTGATGGCTCTTATCCAAGAGGTAGTGAAAGAGACATAGAATGATGAAGAAGAAGGGATCGACAAGACACCAAAAAGGTTGCCTCCCCACCATGAATAAGAGAAATCCAGTGAAAGAATAATAAGTGAAAAAGAGAAGGAAAAGGAAACACAATCTAGCCATGGAAGGGCTAAGAAAGCAAAGAAAACGACCACACAGGAGAAGCAAGAAGAAGAAAGCACGAAAAAGGAGAAGGTAGACTTAGAAAAGGCTAAGAAAGAAAGTAGAGGAAGAAAGAAAAAAGAAAGAAAAGGAGGAGTCAGAGAGGTTAAAAGAAGAATTAAAGAGAACCAAACCAGAGAGAAGGAGGAAGGCAGCTAAAAAAGAGGAAGAATTGAGAAGGAAGGAAGAAGACAATATCACACTAGCAATGCACATGTCAATAGAACAACAGTGTAGACAGGAAGGGCTAGGTGCTATGAACCCACCACGAGAGGAAGGCCCAGGCTCAAGTACCCAAGTTCTAGAGATCACGCCACCTCCGGTGAAAAAGGCAAGGGCAAGGGCTTAATTGATCCCATCCCTACTAACCTAGTGCCCATCGCCACCCCTACAACCACAATCACGCAGTGCTCCACACCTAAAGTTGATGATAGCAACATGTTGTCCTAGGTGTGATTCTTGGTTAATAAAGAAATGGTCCAAGGGAGAGGTGAAGGCACCCCTATAGTAGGAACAAAGCGACCGACTGTAGACACTAAGTTGAGACATGACCCTAAGAGGCAGAGGGTGGAAACCTCCATGATCTCCATTCCCACAACAATGACACCACTTGCAAACTATGATGAGTACATCCAAGATCTTCTCTCACAGTTAGAGAAACCAAAGGAGGATAAGAAGGTAGCAATGGTTGAGTTAGAAGCCGAAAAGGAGTCCTTGGTGGCATTTCAATTAGAGAAGACCCACTAAGTAGCTATGTGCCAGAAAGAAATATGTGAGCTAAAGGTAAAGCTCAAAGCTAAGGAGGGCAAAGAAGGAAAGTGGAAAGCAAGGCTGGCTGAGGAGAAACAGAACCTCATGAGGATGCATCAATGTATCGACGAGATGGAAAAGTTGTATGAAGAGATGCAAGAAGAAATAAAGAATATCCAAGATGCCACAGAGATGCTAGAAGCAGCACGAGAGGAAAGGGCACACAACTATAAAAAGGAGATAGAAAATTTGAAAAAGGAGGCAAGACCTTGGGGCAGGAGGAGCAGAAGAGGTTGGAGAGAGATATTGAAGATCAAGAGGAAAGACTGATGGTTTTGGCTCGAAGGCAAGGGGAGAGCCTTGAAGAAATGAAAAAGAGAGCAGAAGATTGGGCCAATCATAATGAAAGAAAAGTGAAGGACTTGGTGTGCCGTCTGGCCTATGTGGAAGGAGATAAAGTGTTAGCAGAGAACAAGGTAGAGGGATCAGAACAAACCCACTAGTAGGAGAAGACCCTAAAACATAGTCGGGTGATTGAGAACCCCAAGTATAGGACTAAGCGTGGATGCAAACTAGGTGTCAAGATGCTGCAAGGGCCAACACCATTGGAGGAGTGGATCTACCTGACTTGATCAATCTCATCAATAACCTGGTGGAGCACAAAACTGCAACCATGGTAGAGTCAAGCACTAACCATAGATATGTCAAAGAGCTTGACCTAGACGATTTCTCGACATAGTGGCTAGTTGCCAATAATTATGATCTACAAACCCAGACTGACGACCACGGTAGGATGTCCGAGGACATCATAGCAGACCTCAAAGAGGCTCAAAGAGAAGAGGAGACTAGTGCATGAAGATTTGCAGGGCATAGTGACCTATAATTAGGAACAACAAGCTAGAAGCTTGCAGTAGAGCATAGAAGTGCACGAGATTCAGTGAGTACTAGCCCTAGCAAGCAAAAATAGCATAGGTCCTGATGTAGAGAGGGAAAGAGCTTTGGAAGGAGATCTCACCTTGAGCAAACTTCTTACAAAGTGAGTGCTAGACAACTTGTTAAGTAGAAAGACAAGGATGACATAAGAGACTACATCACCCACATGCGGAGTCTCTTTAAGAAGATCCCAATTGGTGAGCGACCCATTGAAAGAGCGGTCTCCATAGTCTTCATCAATGGGATACACAGTGAGGAACTCTAGAAGGCCTTCGTAGGAGGCAATTCAATCTTGCAATGAGACATGCTAGCTGGGGTATTTGACAAGGCAATTAGAGTGGATGACCTAGCTCAAAGATAGAAGCTCCAAGAGCTCAACCTGAGAGGAGACAAATGCTAGAAACTCTAAGAGAGTTTCAACATCAAGTGAAAGATTAGGCCTAAGTACTCAAGATAAAGGGAAGGGCACAGGGACGGAAGTCAAGAGCTAGCAAAGATGAAGATAGAGCTAGCCAAATTACAAGAAATGATGATATGGCCAACACACCCTCATGTCCAATGCGTGTACCATGGGGAAAACCACCTACTAGCTGAGTGTCATGACTAGAGGTGACGATCTTGCACCGATTGCGGTAGGTTCTGTCATGATGCCCTGCATTGTAGGCTACCAAGGAGACTCCCATATTTGCAACCATATGGACAGCCTTACCTAGCGAATAGGCCACAAAAATTTTCTGGGAGGGGAGCCCCATTGGCTTTCTTGGCATCTCACGATGCCAATCCGGCCATTTCTAGGATGGAGATAAACCCCAGAGGCATACCTAGACCACTTGGACCCTATCCACTGAGCAAACTCTAGTCCACTATGTGGAGTAGGTGAATGATGAAGAGCCTTATGTGCACCCTTACCTGTTGTATGACAAAAAGGGCAACACAATCCTTATGGATTACCGACCTATACCAGTGGTGGCATTAGGTAGAGGTAGAGGTAGAGGCTTTGGAGGGTAGACCCAAGAACCAATCTTGTGTTGGACTTGTGGATACCCAACACATCTCCTCACGCTACCCCAAATGGAAGCAGGCTAATCACATCTTGGGTAGATGCCTAGAGTGTGGAATCACTCACTTGTTTGCCAAGTGCTCGAGACAAAGACCACCGTTTAGTGTAGAAAACGAGCCATTTGTACCATTGGGGCTGTTTGGAGTTGAGACATTTAATGGAGAGAACACACCCATCCCATTTGTACCATTATGGCTGCTTGGAGTTGAGACATTTAACGGAGAGAACACACCCATCCCATTGCATGTCATGATCCGTGTGTAGACAAAGCAGGCTAGCATATCACTACCTGGACCTAGCAACTTATATGCAGCCTCAATTGGAAAGAAAATTCATAGGCGAAGGAAAAAGAAAGCTGATGCAAAGGTGACACTAAAATCAGAGAGTGCCATGACTTTACCTATAAGAAAAAAGGTGATAGATGCAGAGGCAAAAACATCAGCTCTCAAAGATGATCGAAAAGGGGAGTGCAAAGAAGCCAACTCGAGCCCATTAAAAAGGTCAAGGTGTGGGTAAAAAGAAGCCCAGAAGCACTTGAAGGATGCTAAGCCCATATTGATAGATGAGATCGATAATCTCTCAAGTGTACGCACACTAGCCTTACCTCCATGACCAAAGTTGAGGGACGCGGCTGTACCACAAGCAGTGCTGCTTAAAGAGAGTCTACATGTTATGGCCAACAAATTAGTCGAGACCATTGGCCAAGAAATGTAGATTTAGGAGAGAGGTAAGCAATCAAAGACCTCCTCACCATACTAGTGACCACCTCAGTGACTCTAAGCCTAGGATATCAGCTTAGGCAGTATTTGTTGCTATGGCAAGAGATGAAGGAGTGGGTTGAAGGACTAATGGAGCAAGGGTAGCTAATCTACACGATCATGATGTGGTAGTCAGATACCCAGTCTAATGTTGCACTCAATGCCCAAGTCCTTGCATGTCAATGATTTTTGGGAAGGCACCAAAAGGCATGTAGTATTATTGGTCCTAGCTCTAGGCGACACCATGAAAAAGAAAATTGTAGATATGGGAGCGGGAGTTAGTGTGTTGAGCCATGCAGTACTCTAGGACTAGGGCAACCTTCCTGTTGAGAATGCTAGGTCCAATGTCACCCCAGCCAATGGAATGAAAGTGTGGCCATTTCGAGCCTTAAAGAATTGACCATTGAAGATTGCAGGTACCCAATTCTTGATTGACTTTATAGTCATGAAGGGAGTGGACTATGACATCCTGTTAGGCCGGCCATGGATGCGCAATGTAGGGGTCATAGAAGACTAGGGTAATGGTATGATCTTCTTAGGCAATCAAATAGAAGCACTAAGAGTAGAGATGGATACATGGAAGATCACACCAGCCGACTTGGATGCTATCTCCACCATGCTGAAGGGGAGTGATGTGTAGGTTAGAAACTCTTGTGGACCATCACAAAGTATATCCCTTGCCTAGAGGATGAGCAAGATTAGATGAAAGTACTTGCTATAATCAATCTACCATTCTCAAATGAGGAAGAGGAGTACAAGTAAGGTGTAGAGAAAGAGAGAGTGCCAAAGAAGGAGCCTACAGTGCCACTGCATGATGCCCAGAAGCCCTTGCAGCCAGCCCAAACCTATCATGTCCCACATCCTTAGCAATGGGAAAGAACTCCAAGAGGTCTTAGGAGTACCTGATGGGGGCAAGCTAGCTGGCAACCACATCACTAACTTCAAACCTCTCAACAATATCTTAAATGAACCAAAATGGCAGAGGACTAAGGTGAACAACTTGACCTTAACGTACAATTGAGCCTTATCACTAATAAAAAGAAAATGCCACATCAAGACCTAAGAGATGATGAGTAATCATATGAGGATAGTCCTCATGATGAATACGAGGACTACTACCCACTACACGAGCCTCCATTGCTAGAATCCCTTGTCAAGGTACGAGTGGCCACTATCATGGAAATTGAAGATGAAGATGAGGAAGTCGTAGCTCCGGCTTACCTGTGCTTGACTATCGGTGCCAACCAAACACACACATTTGATACGTTGATCGATGAGGGTTCCAATTTTAACATCTTAACTCAGGATCATTGTGTTCAAATTGGCAGACCACAGTTAAAGCCCACCAACACCAAACTCAGCCCATTTGAGGATCGACCACATGCACTTCTAGGAAAGTGCAAGGTTGCAGTCTCTATTGTGTGAAAGCATACCCCTAATCTTTTGTGTGTTGCCAAATGTGAGGGATGCAAGTATGGAATCACTGTTAGGATGTATGTTTAAAAAGCAGACACTCTGCAATGCTGACTATGACACCCAATGCATTCACCTTGCTATTGGCAATATACAAATAATCATCGCCTTCAACAAGGGCAATGCAACTCCATCCAAGATCATGAGGCCACCGATAGAGAAACACACCACCAAGGCTAAGGAGGGGGATCGTGACTTGTCACAACTTGCCAAACCTCAAAGCTAGCAAAGAGCTAAAATCAAAGACAAGGCCCATGCACCACAGTTCAAATGGGTACTAAAACATCCAAAACTGTTGCCTAGGAGCACACCCTATCACGACCTCACAAGGCTAGGAGCTCGTATTCAAAACCTAGGAGGTAGAGGAGGAACTATGGGCATCGATGAACAGTCAAGCAACGATGGGTCCCCAAGATCTTGTTGCAAGCTCGATGCTACTACAAGGGTTACACTTGGATTTGGATACCTAAAAATAGAATGGCCAAGGATCCTACTCCAACGCTGCTCTCAAACTTACCCACACAAAGCCACGTGATAGACAAGGCACCAATGGCACAAATGGCTCAAACTACAAGACCCACAGAGCCTCAAACATAGAAGTTGGCAAAGACTAAAAAAGCCTATAGACCAAAGCCGCACCCTGCTACTCACACACTACATCAGCCTAGTCCTACTAGTGCCCCTATGACCTCACTAGCTTCTAGTAGCACAGTATCTTCTAGTAGCACAATATCCCCAACTCTAACCAAGTCCATCACACAAGGAGCACAACCACACTCTCGAGAACAACCAGAGTCATAGCCATTAGATGCCAAATTATTTAGTCCGGTCAAGCCTTACCCACTAGTAGGTCTTAAGCTATTCTACGAATGACAATTGATCCTCACATTGGCTAAAGACCTGGCTGAGAACATAGGAGACGACCTGATCACCTGTATCAAGCACTTAGATGCCACTTTCACTCTACTTGCTAAGAGCTATGAATGCTTAGACCTAGGTCTACTTAATCTATCCTTAGCATTGGAAGTTTACACCACCATGCCATGCACTTGGGAGGAATATGAATTTGTTGGCACTAAAAACTCCCATGGTCATAGAGGAATTGATTGATGATACCGAGATATCTCGAGATCAAGCCCTCAACCATAAAGACTAATCACTTCCTACAGTAGCAAGAGCAGAGTCAGTGCCACAAGCTGAAGAACTTCGCAAGTTAGTTGATAATGACTCATCTTTCATGAGAAAGTGGTATACTCTCAGACTCCATTGGGAACAAGAAAGCTGCCAGATTACAACTAACATTGAGCAGCAACGTGCCATTAAGACCTTTGAGTACAATCCCACTTATGTAGCTCCTACCTCTTTTAGGGTATTGACCATCACTCGCAATCGATCACTAGAAGATCATGTCATGAGCCACCCATACTTAGACCAAATTGTGATTGAGGAAGAGTTACACATGGTTAGCAGGATCGACTCCAGTGACTTCCTCATGGATGTTCTCACCTACATCACTTAAGTAGGCATCCGTCCTTTCGACACGGACCACTATGCTAATCTCAAATATAATCCAACCTTCTATGATTGGCTGATACAGAAGTAAACTACTGTAATCCAGTGCCTGAATGCCCTTGACCCATCAAACCTTAATGCTAGGAAGGATTCTGGGGCAAGGTGGAATTAAACATGTGAATAGGTAAGGTGAATGAAACACACGAATGAAACCTCCATCAGTGGACCAAGAGCGGAAGAGAGTGGATGAAAATCAACTTGCGACTAATGAAAAATCTTTGGAATGAATGGACTGCTTGAAAGGAAATTCTCTTTTTTAACTTAAGAATTTTAGTATTTTCATGAAAGCATAGTTAATTCTTGCTTACCTTTCTGCAAGAAATTAGCATGAGGACACTAATGGTGAACTATGGCATTAGGATAGGTACCCACTATGGAGGACAAGACAAAAGTAGCAAACTTCCATTCTCAGAGGAGGAGCAAGAAAAATACGGCCTCTCATTGGAGACAAGGGCCTATAATAAACTCAAATTCAAGTATATCCTGAATCTAGAAGACATACTCGAGGAGGAACCAGCCATCCAGCAACTGGTGAAGCAGTGCATGTTCCAAGTTGAGAGAGAGAGAGACAGGGAAACTCCATTTTCTTGAGCCTTCAGGCTCTCAAGGTCATTCCTTCATGTTCCACACTCTAAACTAAAAAGCACACTCAATACAAAGATAAAGTGACCTAGTGTAAGTGTAGACTAGACAGACTAACTCTAGTTAGGTCACTAACTGACTACTAACCCGACTTATTTAATGTAGTCACATGTAGACAGCTGCACACACTAGCTGTCATAGATAAAGACACACTGACGATGAGCTTGATTTCTAACACTCCCCCTCAAGCTCAAAAACAAAACTCAAATCATATGCATCACTCCAAGTAGTTGTCTAAAGTGAATGAACTTATCTTGACCAAGTGATTTGGTAAAGATGTCTGCTACCTGGTCTTCAGTCTTCACATGCTCCAAGTCAATCTTGTCTGCTAAAACTATTTCCCTGATGAAATGGTAGTGAACCTCAATGTGTTTTGATCTTGCATGATAAACAGGATTGCTTGCTAACATAACACTGCTCAAATTGTCACAGTACAGCTTGACTTTGCCATCCAAGTGTACTCCTAAGTCATTCAGCAACTTCTGTAACCACTTAGCTTCATAGGCCGTTAAGGCCGCACCACGATACTCTGCTTCCGTACTAGACAATGCAACTGTAGGCTGCTTCTTACTCTGCCAACTGATCATGCTACTACCCAATCCAAATGCATAGCCGTTGGTTGACCTCCTATCATACGTGCAACCAGCCCAGTCAGCATTAGTGTACCCCATCAAGTCAAGGGGTTTCCCATATGCATAAAACAGCCCATGATCTGTGGTACTCTTTACATATCTCAAAATTCTCCTGACTGCATCCAAGTGTGGTTTGCGAGGCTTCTGCATGAACTGATTGATCAGCCCCACAGCATAACTCAAGTCAGGTCTAGTGATCGTGAGATAGATCAAGCTGCTTACCATCTGTCTGTACATAGTAACATTCTCAATCTCTGTCCCAACATCAATCTGCAGCTTGACATTCTGCTCCAAAGGTGTATCCATAGGCTTGCAAGCAGCCATACCATATTTCTGTAACATGTCATGAGCATATTGCTTCTGTAGCAGCCATATGCCTTGAGGTGTAGAGACAACTTCAATCCCCAAAAAATATTTCAGCTCTCCAAGGTCCTTGACCTTAAACTCAGCCTGTAAACATGTCTTTATTTCAGCAATCCCATTTTTATAATCTCCTGTAATGATTAAGTCATCAACATAGACAACTAGGAAAACATAGCCACTATCTGTCTTCTTTACAAACAGACTATGATCAGCATCACCCAATCAGAAACCATGTTGCTGTAAATAACTGCTTATGCAAGCATTCCATGCTCTGGCTGCCTGTTTCAGCCCATATAGTGCCTTTTTCAGCCGACATACATGTGCTGGAAATTCTGGATGTACATAGCCTTCAGGCTGTTCCATGTAAACCTCTTCCTATAATTCTCCATTGAGAAATGCATTCTTTACGTCCATTTGCCATAGTTTCGAGCCTCTAGCTGCTGTGAAAGCAATCACAGTTCTAACTGTAGCCATCTTTGCTACAGGCCTGAAAGTCTCCTCATAATCAAGACCATACTACTGCGCATACCCTTTTGCAACTAGCTTGGCCTGATATCTTTCAAATGATCCATTTGATTTACATTTTACCTTATACACCCACTTGCATCCAATAGGTGTTTTGCCCTCAGGCAACTGTACCAAATCCCATGTACCATTTTCAGCCAAAGCTGAATATTCCTCATCCATAGCAGCACGCCAATTCTCATCTGCAACTGCCTCATCAAACTTACTTGGTTCTCTAAAACTTGTTACTTTCGTCATATAAGCATAATGACGGGCTGAATATCCAGTGTAAGTATACCTGTCAACAGGTCGTCAGACCCTCTCTGATCTCCTGAGCTGTGGCTCACTGTGAGCTTGCCTCTCACGAGGCAGCACATAACGGCTCTGCCTAACACCTGGCGTCATAACAAACGGAATCCCCAATTCACTGTCTAAGCTGTCACTGCTAGACGAATCATAACCTGCAATGAGTGGACCTATTACATCTTCAAAAACCTTTTCTTTTCCCTTATCTATTCTCCCCCTCACTGACATATCTGTGTCAGTGGATGCAGTAGTGCGACTCCGTAATCATCCTGTCCAAGGACTCACTGTAGATGATACATCACCTGTCTGACCACTCATGGAAGTACTCTCTACAGGAGTATTTTCAGCATGACTCATACTGGGTGAGCCATCAGTAGGCACTACAACAGGATTCCAATACCAGGATGCTAACTCATCAAATACCAGATCTCTGCTTATGAGTGTCTCATGTGTAGAAGGTACATAACACTTATAAGCTTTCCGTTCCTGTGCATATCCTATAAACACACTTTTCACTGCCTTGGGATTCAATTTCTTCCTCTTCTCATCCGGTATATGCACATATGCAATGCTGCCAAATACCTTCAAGTGTGAAATATCAGGTTTATGACCATACAACCGTTCATACGGAGTGACATCATGAATCCCTGCTGTAGGGGTTCGATTCAGCACATAGACAGCAGTCACCACTGCTTCAGCCCAATAACCATTTGGCAGACATTTTTCATTCAGCATAGCTCTAGCTGACTCCATCAAAACCCTATTTTTCCTCTCTGCAACACTGTTTTGCTGCGGTGTATAACTACATGTGAGCTGTCTTCTGATCCCATGTTTAGCAAGATACCTGTCAAAGTAATTTGAGACATATTCACCTCCTCCATCTGATCTCAAGCATGATATGTAACATCCCAATTCATTTTCAGCATGTTTCTTGAAGTCTTTGAATGCATCAAACACATCATCCTTATGCTTCAAAATATAAAGCCAAGTGTACACTGTTGAAATCATCAATAAATGAGACATAATACTGTGCACCGCCAAAAGAAGCATTATGTGAAGGACCCCAGACATCAGAGTGCACCAACTGTAAAGGCCTAGTGCTGTTTTTTACATGTCTCATGAAAGGAAACCGTGCCTGCTTCCCAAACTGACATGTAGGGCATACATGACCAAAATCATTATACTTGAATTTAGGTAATCCAAGTACTACTTCTTTCTGCTGCATAGATTTCAGCTTTTGTACATTGACATGTCCAATCCGCTTGTGCCAAATCTCTACATCTCGAATGGCACTCTCATCATGAGCAAACATGGCTGCCTTGAGTCCCGGAATGGTCTCATCCAATGTAAACATCCTGCCATCCCTTCTGCCCTTGGCAATTAACTTGCAACCATTTCCATACTCCTCAATGAAACACCCATCTTTGTTGAACCTCACTTGCAAATTTTGTTCTGCCATTTGACCCATAGACAACAGATTCTTTGTTATGGTTGGTACATGTAATACATCATGCAGGCCTTTCTTCTTGCCATCAGGAATCATAAGAGGAACAATCCCTTTATGATTTATGTCATGTTGGGTGTCATCCCCAGTACATACATGACCATGTGTACCTGCAACCATCTCATCAAACCACTCTCCATGCGGTGTCATGTGGTTTGACGCTCCAGAGTCAATGTATCATCTGTCATCTCTATCATGTCTCGATGCATTTTTAGATACATGCTGCATGGCAAAGAGTCTGTCAACTGGCTCATCATGAGCACCACTGGAAGATGCATAGTGCCCATGCTGTCTGCCCTTTGCCTTCATATCTCCCTGCTTCTTGTAACAATCCTTTGCAATATGCCCATATCGGCCACAATAATGGCAGTCCTTGTCCCTGTTGGATTGATTAGATGACTGCCATGAACCAGATCCACCACCTCTACCTCGGGGTGATCTCCCCCTGCCTTTAAACCCACCAAATCCACGACGCTGACCTTGTGTATTTGCACCATGCCAATTACTCTGCTACTGCTGCTGTCCATAAGCATTATGAGTGTCACCACGACCTCGAAATGAACCACGACCTCTGGATCCTCTTCCACACTGGCTAGAGTATAACACAGTGTCTCTACTCTGAGATGCACTGGAACCTGTATTCAAACCAAGTTTGACTTCCTCATGCAGCAACAAAGCAACTAGCTCTTCCCAGCTAGGGGGCTCTTCTCTGATAGAAATGGAAGTGTCAAAAGCTTTGTATACTTTGCCTAAGCCATTCAAGGAAACAACAATCATATCATCTTCTAATACACTTGAGCCAATAGTAGCAAGTTGATCATCTATGGTCTTAATCTCCGTGGTATACACTTGGATGCTTCTGCCATTTCTAGACATATTATTGAACTGTTGTTTCAATTGGATCTTCCGTGCATGTGTCATGGTTCCATAATTTCTCATTAGTATATCCCAAGCATCCTTCAGAGACTCACAGCCAGTGATTTGAATAGCCATAGCATCGGATATACATAGCGAAAACCAATGCAGTACCTTACATGCTCTTTCAGTCCATAACCTGTGAGCTTTCATCTGTTCATTTGTTGCATTTGCTTCAGGCAATTCAAGAGCAGCCTTATCTCCTGTACATAGATCCCAATAACCTCTGCCAACCAGAAAGTTTTTCATTCTGAATTTCCATAATGCAAAGTTCTTGTTATCCAACTTCTCTCCAACTATCTGAGTGATATTGCCAGTCCCATGTGTATTAGCAATGATGCAATAGACTGTCTATGAAGTGCCTGACTCCCTGCAGACCAATAAGTATGACCAAGTTCAGTTCGTAACAGTTTATGATAGTTTTCTGCACTAAATTGCAGAAAAAAACAGGGTATTTTAGCCCACTGACACCCCAAAACAACCCACAAACAAGTGGTCTCTACTATAGATATAACTGTCAATACATAAGCTATGTGTTTGCTTCAGCTTAAGCTTTTGTAACCTCACTGCCAGGGTACATACATACAGTCTAAAAACTATAAACTGTGAGTAACCAACAGCAATTTCAAGTCCAAAACTGAGTGGTAATCATGTCATACATGTTCCAAAATCTCCCAGGTAGCTGCTACTACATATGGCAATCAAGACATGAGCATAGAGGCACAGAACAGTGCATAACCAGCACATACAAGTGTCAACAAATTTAGTTGCAGGTTGTAGTCAACCAAAATTCAGCATAACAAGCTCCAAACCGCTTCAAAGTGTCTTCAAACCAAATCATACATTTGCTCCAATATGACAAGGTCAATGCATGACTATGTAGTGACCATAGACTGTTTGTCTCTAATGAGCAAAGTCATACATTACTTCTGCAATTTGTACTCAGCCAACAAGAAAAGATTGCATTTGCTTCAACTCCAAAAATTTCAGCATTCAGTAGCACTTAATGCTTTTCTCAATTCATGAACATTCTGACATACACATGTCAGTGCATACATCTCATAGATGTCACCAAATGTCACACTATGCTTCAGTAAAGAACAAATGCTTGCTGTCCATATTTAATGATAGTTTTCAGCCTGTCTGAAATGCTCCACATCTAAGTATTTCAGTTACCAAAATCACCTTGCAATGGATCACAACAGGTACATATGACCTCCAGCATATACCTATGCTCCAAGAGTGCTTCTGGGCTTGTCAGAGAGCTTCCAAAGCTCTTCAATGTGTTTCATATACCATGTATACTGTGTATACAACAGTGCTGTCCTTTTTTTCAGATCTGCCCACTCTGATCTCAACTCATGTCAGAGCTCAAGGTCAAGCATTTTCCTCTTGCCATCTCAAAGCACTTCATACCTGACCTAACCAAGCATTTGATGACCAAATGCACTAGCATTTGATGAAGTGCAGCCCAACAACTAATAGCAGCAAACAGGCGCAGTTCACATAGATCTGTCCTCTGCTCTAGCAGCTCGATTTGCTGAGTTTGATGCTGATGGAGCACACACTAGTGCTCAATACCCCCTTCACAAGGATCTAAACAAGCCACAACCTGCAGCTTGACCCATAGAGTAGGCAATCACTCAATGCATACCTTTAGTTTACAATGGCATTTAGCCTACTTGAAAAAATGACACAAGTCTTCAACTGCAGATCATCTTCACTCCCTCCTGCTCCAAGAGGTCCACCAAGTAAGGCTCTGATACCATGTTCAAAGTTGAGAGGGAGAGAGACAGGGAAACTCCATTTTCTTGAACCTTCAGGCTCTCAAGGTCATTCCTTCATGTTCCACACTCTAAACTAAAAAGCACACTCAATACAAAGATAAAGTGACCTAGTGTAAGTGTAGACTAGACAGACTAACTCTAGTCAGGTCACTAACTGACTACTAACCTGACTTATTTAATGTAGTCACATGTAGACAGCTGCACACACTAGCTGTCATAGATGTCGGTCATAGATAAAGACACACTGACGGTGAGCTTGATTTCTAATAGTGTAGCTATAAAAGTACATGGAAAAGGTGGCCCACGCCGTCGACTATGAGAAGTGCACTGAGTTCCTTTGAACCTTCAATAGAAATTGGGGCACTGTCTCAGTGCATCTAGAGAATGAAGCCCACCGAGTAGAAATGGAGCTGAGCCCTCAGCTAGTAGTAAAAGTAGTGGACTTACCAAACAAAGTGGAAAAATGGCCAAATCGAGATGTGTATGACATGATGGGGATGGAAAAAGTGATAGTCTACACAAACGATGGCATTAGCCTAGCTAACATCCCCAAACCTGAGGTGTAAATCTAGGCCAAAGTGGTGCATGCTCTGTTCTCCAGTCAGTCGTACAATGCATTGATGTGAACAGAATCAACGTACCAAGGTTGGATAGCATTGCTACGTGGTCTTTTGAATGAGGTAAACCTTAATGGCTTCATGAGAAAGATGATAAAGACATCGACAAAAGCCTTAGCCATTGGCAAAGGACCTGCAAGGGGAGAATCCCCGGCCTCTAAAGCCACAAAATTGTCATCCTCAAAGGCCTCCACCATTGGCTTCAAAGGAATCTTGACAGCCATCATAAGAGAAGCACTAGGAAAAGCACAAGAAGGTGAGGCAGTTGGTAAAATATTGAGCAGGTCCCTTTTGCACCAAGGATATGAGTAGTCTAGTGAAAGGATTGTGAGTGAGAACTAAGGAGGACAACAAGCACAATCTAGCCAAGGAGGGGCCACAAAGCAAAGAGAGAGACTCTACAAAAAAAGAAGGCCAAAGAGGAAGCAAAAGAGAAAGTAGACCTATGTGGAGCCCAAAGGCACGAAAGAAAGAAGAAAGAAAGAAGAAAGAGATGAGGCAAAGAGAATAAAGGAGAAATCCAGAAGAGCTAAGGAAGAGAGAAAGAGAAGAGCTGAGGTGGAAGAGGTGGAGTTTAGGAAGGAGGAAGAAGACATAGCTCTCACTATTCGCCTCTCTCAATGGAGCAACCTTAAAGACAAGAAGAGTTGGTGGCCATGAGCCCACCCTGAACAAAAAAATCCAAGCATTAGCTCTAAGACCCCCCAAAACCTGCTACTCCTAGTAATTGAGGTAAAGGGCAAGGGTTTGATGTACCCTATCCCAACCGTCCTACTACCTGCCACCCCATTCATTGCACCCACTCAAGAATCCTCTACCACGGTAGATGCTAGCAATCTTGTGGCATGGGTTCAGTTCTTGGTCAATAGGGAGGAAACCCAAGGTCCGAGTCTAGGAACCCCTGTGGCGGGAGCAAGAAGTTAAGCAGTTGCAGACATAAAATCCAGATGGGCTGAATCAACATACCAAACATCATCATGTGTTCCCTTTCCTGTAACAGCATTCATCATATGCTGCATAACAAACAGACGTTCATTTTTGTCTTCATTTTGTCGTGAAGACGATGCATAGTTTCCTTGCTGCAACTTACCACTGCGAATATCATCTTTCTTAGCATAACATTGAGCTGCAATATGGCCTGTTTTGCCACAGTAGTGACACACAATACCAGAATTGTTAGAGCCTCTGTTAAGCCATCCACCTCTTCCTCTAAAACTCCCCCTGCCTCTAAAGTTACCACGACCTCTTGAAACCTGCATATCGCCAAATTGCTGATTCAATCTGTTTTGCTGGTTGTCACTACCACGTCCTGTACCAAGGCCTCTTGAAGAGAACCTGCCATGTCCCCTTCCTGAACTGGAGTAGAAAGCTTGGACCTGTTCACCACTTCTTTCAGATGTCTCACTCTGCATGTTGATCTCTTCAGTGATCATAAGGGAGACCAACTCATCAAAATTTGGAAATGGCTTTCTAACATATACGAAAGTTACAAAAGACTTCCAAGCCTTTTCATTGTTAAGTCCACCCAAGGTAGACGACACCAAATCATCATCATCGGGCATTGGATCAATCGCTGCCAAGGCATCTGTAATGCTCCTTACCTTCAGTGCATACTCATTGATACACATCTTCCCTTTCTTCAATGTATTCAACTCTTGCTTGAGTTGAATCTTTCATGCCTTTGTATTTACAGAAAACATACTTTCAAGTATGGTCCAAGCTGCATATGAATTCTCTGCATTTCTAATATGTCCCAGCATATTATTGTCAATTACTGCAGACAGCCAATACATGACCTTTTTATCTTTTGCATTCCATTCCTTCTGTGCCTTTGTCTCTTCTGCAGTTGGAGGATCACTTACCTCCGGCTCCTTTTCTTCACCTGAAACAAACTCGTAGAGGCCTTTTCCAATAAGGAAGTTCGTAACATGGAACTTCCATGAAGGGTAGTTGTTCTTGTCGAGCTTCTCAATGATGGGGCTTTCACTTTTCTCTGCCATTATCACAAAATTAATACCAACATCAAGAAAATCTTCTATAACCCTCGACCTGTAGTGCACAGCAATACACCAGACAGCCTTTTTCACTGTTTGCTCAACAATACATGCAATCTGCAACCTGTTTGTAGATAAACCTTGTGTTTACTCACTGGTAAATACCTTTGAACTTATAGATTTGAAATCTGTAACCTGCGCACCCACTTTCGGTCAATACAGTTGAAGTCACAGTGTACCCTGAAACTGCTGTCCGCAACCTTGCAGCTCTAAAATGGGGCCTGAAACGGCCTGAGATGCCCAAAATAACTGCGGGTAAGCCTTGAAGGGCTTTGTTGTAGAATACACAGCGCTCTTCGCGCACACCGAATCTCACTGTAATCTGAGATTTTTGCTCGACCCTGCTTCCGGTGCCTCCACAGGCACTATCCAAGAGAGAGAGTGGAAGAATGGGAGAGCTTCTTACCCGTGGCTTGCTTGCTCGAACCTTGCTTCTTCTCTTTCGCTTCAACCTTCAAAATCAGCCTCTCTCAGTGGCATGGCTCTGATACCATGTCAAGAATCGTGTGGTGGGGGACTTGCTCAAGATGCTGCGCCGATCACACACAGAATGCACAAGGAGAAGCTCACTTAAGAGACAAGAAGAGAGATGGAGGCCAAAACGATTTCTTGCTGATTTCTTCTTCTTCTTCCACACTCTTTACAATGTACACAAAGTATAGATAAGATACAACATAAAGGAAAGTGGCCTACTAAGTCAAACAATGCATAATCGACTACACTAGTCGACTGGCGCTATAACTATGCCAGCTGTAAATATGTGTAACAACCTGAATATAATAAGTAATGAGTCAGTGGCCATGTGAGAGTCATAATGACCACCGATGTGCTAAGTGTAGACGTGTGGACCCATCTAACCAGGCAGTCCATCATCAATGTCCACATGTGTTGAGCTTGTCATCTCAACAAATGTGTCCCTAGTGAGGAGAGAATGAGAAAAAAGTGACAAAGTACAAACGTACATAGGTACGACAAGATGAGGAAAGACGTCCCTAGTGAGGAGAGAATGAGAAAAAAAGTGACAAAGCACAAATGTACATAAGTACAAAAGGATGAGGACAAATGTCATCTTATCCAACACCCATCAACTTCCTAAGGAAGGCAAAATGCTTTGATGAGAGACTTTTTGTGAGTAGATCTACAAGATTTTGGTCAATTGAGATCTTGACAATATCAACAAACTTATTCTCAATGACCTCTCTGATAAAGTTATAACACACCTCAATGTGTTTTGTCTTTGCATAGAAGATCAGATTCTTGGCTAACTAGATAGCACTCAGTGAATCTAAATGCAATATAGGGACCACATTAGTCATATCAAGGTGGCCTAACACTAGAGAGCCTCCTTGCAAGCCTCAATGGGGTTGGAATATACTCGTTGAATATTCTCGGCCTTGGTAGTAGAGAGGGCCATGCATTTTTGTCCCTTGGATATTTAGAAAATAGTACTCCCAATAAAGGTAAATACATAGCCAAAGGTGAACTTACTATTATTTGCATGTACTACATAATCAAAGTTAGTATATCCCACGACTCCTGTATCCTAGCCACCATAAGATATGCATAGAGCTACTATGTCTTTTAGGTACCTCATGATATCCTTCATGGAATACCAATGCCATCTGCCAGTGTAGCCATATAGCATACTACAAATCCCACTGCAAATGTGATGTTAGGATGAGTGACTATCATGGCGGCATACCTCGAATTGCCTAGTATTGTGGATGCCGAGGGATCTTGGCCATCTCGGCCTTTTGCTTATTAGATTGTGGACAATTGGCATGACTAACCTTTACATGAGAAGGAAGAGGATAGCCAATAGGCTTACCATCTTACATATGAAATTACTCAAGCACTTTTTGGATATATTCCTTCTCTGATAGATAAAGCAGGCCCTTAGAGTGATCCTGTGTGATGCATATCCTAAGTCCCATGTCCTTTATCTCAAGCTCTTCCTAAACTAGGTTTTCAATTCATCCAGCTCATCATGAGGTCTCCAACAATTAGCATATTATCCACATAGAGTACCAAAATCATAAGGCTACCATCATGAGCCTTTCTCGTGTATAAACATGGATCCATAGCACTATGGCTATATCCTTGTGAATGCATAGAAGCATCAAACTTGTGGTATTATTTCTTAGGAAACTGCTTAAGGCCATAAAGGCTCTTTCTTAACTTGTACACTAGATGTTCCTTTCCTTTTTATTCAAATCCCTTAGGTTGTTGCATACAAATCTCATCATGCAAGTCCCCATGTAGAAAAGCCACCTTTACATCCATATGATAAAGGTCCTACAACCAATGCTAGTATCAAGGATAGGGTCGTTATCTTGACCATAGGACAAAATACTTCATCAAAGTTAACACCATGTTCTTACTTAAAACCCTTTGCTATCAATTTGGGCTTGTAAGCAAGCTTAGGTCATTTAGGGATACATTTCAACTTGTATGCCCACTTGCATGACAATGCCTTCTTGCCACTAAGCAAAGAAACCAAATCCCATCTATGGTTGGTTTGTAAGGAGTCAAAATTTGACCACATAACCCAGTGACTATCATATTTGTGCATGGTGTCATTATAAGAGGGTCAGCTACACCATTTGTCATTGTAACATAATCCATGGAGGATGTAAAATGCTCAGAGATTGACGTCTATAGCTCTAGTAGAGCATCTCAAAAGAGGCTGATCTTGCACAACACACATATCTTGGGCCACTCTAGCATCAATTGCTGTTGTAGGATGTGTAGCTAGCTATATGGGAGTAGAAGGCTCCTCCTGAAAGATCACCTTGAATACCTCACATACCTACTCTCAGTATGCTTATGCATCACCATTGGTTGCATTACTACATTTCGAACCTCTGCGAAAAGAGGTGGAAGAACCTTACATAGAAGCAAGCGAGCATCAAAGGTAGAGTTTGTGAAGAATTGGAGATAAGAGGTGGCCACTTGAAGTTGGGAAACAACACTGCTAAAGAGGCGGCAGATTTGAGATCCCCCATGCAAAGACCGAGGGAGACAATTGTCGTGCCTGATGCTGTAGCTAATACTTATAGTAGTTTTCACCTTTGTAATAAAAAAATTAACTTCCAGCTCTCGATTATACTTGAGTACCAGCTCTTTGCCATCTCAACACTTAACAAAACGTGGTAAAGAACTATTGATAAGACATTAGAGACTCGGGCCTTGCCTCATATATTGCTCGTCAAATTAACTAGTCATTAAGTTGGAAGGATGTGAAATGACTGCAACCACTAAGTTTCCCATTTTGGTGAAGGGTGTCTTTAAAACAGAAGATACTAGGCTGCTCTTCAATGTGGCACCCTGTTGTCGTGAGTTTTTTTCAAAAAGTAGGTATATGCCTTTCGCTTCCACATTCTGGTCAGCAATTGGCTTATGTTTCATGTCCTCTTCAAACATTTCTGTCTCTTTGGAATCACAAATTCAACAATCACAATGCTGATTGCCAGAAGAGGATAAAGAAGGAACAACTCAAGAAAAGATGTTAGAAAGCTGAAAGTGGGAGAAGAACTTCTTGGCGAGCAACCAGCTTTAAAGAAGGGTCAATGTATATATCTACTCGAAGGGTTGGAACGCAATTGAACTTTTGAAAAAAGGTTTCTTCCTAGCAATTAGAGGAGGAAGGAGACTCTTGAATACTGAGAAATTGATGTACAGAGCAGATGAAAATCCACCTACTGAGGTCAATGAAGGGACTACATCAGCTCATGTGCTGATTATAGTAGATGTTGAGGGGGTAGTCACAAGGCCATACACAAAAGATCATGGCATTGTCATCTATAATATCCTGTGGAGGGCCTTCATTAGACAAGACCATAACAGAGGACCAGTTTTAGTGACCCACAAAACATTGACATACCTTCCTGGACTTCTTCTACAAAGAGTTCTACCTTCTCAGGCCGTCATGGATTCTTGGTATATTTTTTTGTTAAGATGCAATTGATGCAAATTCAGGGCTTCGATCTATTTCCTGTTCTCTCAAAATAAGAGACAAAAGGAAATCCGTTTGCTAGAAATGGCATTGCATTGCAGAAAATATAAGATATACAGAGAGATACTCATCATCTGCAGACTCTAAAGGTTGAAGGTATGGTTAGCATAGACATGTATGTTCTTCATCAAGAAAAGAGAATAGGGCCAGACTGTTTTGTTTGTGGGAGATTGTTCCTATGTAGATAGATATCCATTTTATAACAATAATCGTTGGGATACTTGGAGTCTGGATTTTCATTGGCCAAAGGAGTGATAGGTTGTGGAGGTAGTGCCTCCCCATCTAGGTACCTGAACATGTCATTTAGAACAAAGTACTCTTTCTCTTGTGGGTGCCAGGAAGATTGTAAGTTGTCTGAGTAGAAATTTACTGGTTGTTGTTGGAGCTATCTGAGCTCTAAATTAGACAAGTACAAGTGGTCAGATAAATGTATGTCTCATACACATACTTGGGAACAAAGCACATTTATTGGCTGAGAATGCAATAGTGTTATTGCTACAGTTTTACAGTAAAAATTGGTTGCACTACAGGTCATTGAAGTATATTTCTTGCTAGAATTTTGGGAAATTTATTGGTTTTGCAAAGCTGAAGACCTTGAAAATGGCAAACATAGGAGAGAAGGATACTATCACTCAAATAGTTGGTGAAAAGCCAGACTACAACAATTTCTTTCTATGTAAATTCAGGATGTCTAATTTCTTAATTGGAAGAGGCTATTGGTGTTGGGGTAAAAGGCCCTTGGGCCTGGCTATGTATAGTGACCGCCCATATTCTTTATTCATATATATTTGAAAGTGCAATAAGGCTGTCATAACATTGTTGACAACACCTACATTGTGTATGCTCTTCTTTCCCGCGTTTCCTGCATCCCTTTCAATTGATATCAGAGCAGGTCCTTTGCGAGCGCTTCTTGGCCTTCCCCGACATCTACATGAGGTATGAGAGCTTGGTTCTCACTCAATTCTTAACCATTCTTTGATATGAACAGTAGGGTTTCATAAAGAGGCAGCCATAGCTTCCATCATTGAAGCTTGTTCTCTTCACCTCTTGCTTGGACTTGTCCTAAGCTTGTGTAGGCCTATTGTAGGCCTTCATTGGGCTCTTACTTATCCTCTACCCACCCTGATTTGACCCCTCAAGTACAGCATCATGCTCACGTTTTATTTGTGCATGTTTGCAAAAATGACTCAAAAATCACTCTTTTTGTCATATCTCGAGCATTTGGAACCCGATTCAAGAAAGGTAAGAGTCTAAGTTGGGGTTTTGATACGCTCCGGACATGATGGTGATGATGAATTTTCCAAATTTTGATGACAGAATATTCTACAGTAGATTTCAGGTCTGAGACATCATGTATTTCTATGCCTATGGCTTATGTGATGCTTCTATTGATGTCTATTGATACCAGATCACTTGTGGATGTTATTCCTCTTATGTGAAATGAATTTGGAGCTGATTTAGCTCAGCCATTGATTGTTTTGATCAGTCCTAGATCTGTCCAAAACAGGGTAGCCACTTGTTACTTCAATTTTATGCTTACAGGTCTTGGCATTTGATGCCCGCTTGGTTGGTGCTTATACATACGGAAATGTATGTCTATTGTTTGCCTATGGATTTGAGCTTGGATTGAGAAATAATTTTCTCAATTTATAGAGGTTATATGCTGCTAGAAACTTCAGGGCTAAAGCTATTTATGCTACAATTGGGTTATGCCTATTGGTCATAGGGTGCTCTCGGCTACTCGGTATGATGTCATGATATATTTGGACTATGCCACATATCTTGTTTATGCTTTAGAATGCTTTTGAGATGAGATTAGAGCTCAATTTGGGTTTGACTATCACTTCTTTGCAGCTGGCATTTCATCTATGACATGGTTTATGCCTAGGCTACCTAGTACAAGTTATGATGTCTTGGTGAATGCTTTATGCTTTGGCTGTGGATGGCAGTTGTTTGAGCTCATCTC
This sequence comes from Lygodium microphyllum, assembly GCF_053477565.2. Classification (NCBI taxonomy): domain Eukaryota; kingdom Viridiplantae; phylum Streptophyta; class Polypodiopsida; order Schizaeales; family Lygodiaceae; genus Lygodium; species Lygodium microphyllum. The sequence goes on along the minus strand of NC_141154.1, from coordinate 16,290,411 downwards.
GACATTCATTTGAGTATTCCCTTGAGCAGTTGGACATTGAATTGGCTTTTTCTATTATGACCTTGGATGCTATATGGGATTTGATGCTCTGATTATGGATCTTGGCTATTACTTGGATGCACTTACAGGTATTGAGCAGTGAACTACTCCCTTGTTTTGGCAGTTGCCTATTGAGATGTGATGGCTCATTTGCATTTTATATGTAGGATACTTACTGATCAGTGGACTTGGATAGTGCTTGGAATTTACAGTTATGGCCGTCTTGCTTCTCTGTTGTATGGCATCTATGCTATTTGGGCTGCTATTGCCCTTGTATGTCAAGGAGCAGTTGATCTTTATGGCCACCCGTGTATGCACACGGTCTCTTGCTATGTATTTTATAGATTCTCTTACCTGGATGCTTTTACACAGATATTTGGGCTTTTATTGGATCTTGATTCTTGCAGGTTTATTTGCCACCTACGTTCTTAGCTGGACATGTATGTCTGTACATGGTATGAGACACTACAAAGTTATGTATACTCCTATGTTTCGGGGATGCTTATGCATTTATGGCTCCGAGGCATGCTTATGCTTTTATGGCTACGAGCTATAGTGGTTGGATATGTCATGCTTTTGTCTGCTAGGCTTGTCCGTGTAGAAGCTTTTGCATCCGTGGTTGATGCCCCCCTTCTGGTTTGGATGAGTCCCTTTTGAAGTATGCTATGACAACTTCCAGCTCTTCTAGTTATGCAGACAGTCCTCTTGATGAGCCTGTTCTCTCTGATGAGAGTTCCCTTGATTCTTTGAGCTCCTTGGATGTATTGGACAACCCTACTCATGCTACTATAGAGCAGTTGTCCTCTTCTACAGGTTTTATAGGTTTTGTTTGCTTTCATTGTGGAATGACAAGGCATGTGAAGTGTGAATGCTTCAAGTGGATTAGAGAGCAAAAAAGATTGCGCTGCACTAGACATAAGAGCAGAGTCAGTGATACAGTAGGTGAGACCACTGTTGATAGTGATATGGTGCATGTAGTTACCCATGATGATGTAGCTGAGCCTAGACTCCTGGCATCATGTTACCCTGCTCTAGATTACTTGCTCAGTCATACGGCCTATACCTTTGATTGGATTTTAGATAGTATGGCATCTTGTCATGTTACTCCGCATAGATCTTGGTTCTCTTCTTACAGGGAGGTTGATAGATGTATTTCTTTGGCCCTTGAGTAGGGATGTCATGCTATTGGTACAAGGGATATACACTTGCTTTGCCAAATGGGTCTTCTCTTATGCTCTGTGATGTCTTGCATATACCTATGCTTAGTAAGAGCTTGATCTCTGTCAGTCAGTTGCATGGTGCAATATATTATGTCTTTCTTGGGGATAGTTCATGGAAAATCCATCGTGGTTGCTTGGTATTGGCTAGAGGTGCTAGAAATGGCAGCGATTATGTAGTGCATGTCTCTTATGTGGGAGATTCTATGGTTGCAGTTACGCTGATACCACATGCATTGTTATGGCATTGTCACCTAGGCCATGTACGACACACTGTGATGGATGCTTTATGTGATATGGGCTTATTGCCTACTCTTCCCCATGCTACTTGCCCTCATTGTACTCATGGTCTGTGCAGAGCCTCGGTGGCTTATGGCGATTGTGTGAGGCATGCTCCTCTAGATCTAGTCCATTGTGTAGTATATGGACGTAGGCCTTCCCAGTCACTTGGTGGAGCGTCGTACTTTGTGACCTTTGTTGATCATGCTACCCACCGTGTTTGTGCTTTTCCCTTGGTATAGATTGAGGATGCTGCAATTATGCTTGATCGGTTTATGGATTCAGCTGGTAGCAGGCCTAGGTGCTTGTAGATGGATTATGAGAGTCATGCTCTCTCTCTCCTAGCTTTCAGACCTCTTGTTAGCAATATGGCATTGATTTCTTGTGCCCACGATATGATGGGATTGCTCATGGCATGTGCATGACCTTACAGGAAAAGGTTTCTTCTATGCTTACCACAGTTGGGTTGTCTTATGGATTTTGGGCTAAGGCCCTTATGACGACAGTCTATTTGGTTATCAGGACGCCGTGCTTGACCTTGGATGGTATTACACCCCATGAGACATGGAGTGACATGCAGTCCTCCTATGATTACTTGAGGATATTTGGCTGCTCGGCCACTGTCAGTATGCCACATGAGCCTATCACGTAGATGTCTTCTCCTTGGTTATGAAGATGGTGACTTTACGGCTTACAGGTTTTGGGATTTGGATGCCCAGCAGTAGGTTCTACACAGCCATCATGCTATCTTTTATGAGACGTAGACATCTCTAAGTCCTCTCGATGTGTGTTCAGTGCGCTTTATGACTGATTCTATAGCTGTATGTCAATCTTTCACTTTGCTGAGGCCGCATACTGTCTTGAGACCCCGTTTGACTTGTGTCCGGGATGCTAGCCCTCTTTCAGTGATTGACTCTGGAGAGTTTGGATGCTCTCCATTGTCTTGTATGCGCCATGCTGATGCTACATGCTACTCTAATGATGATGATGTACAGCCTTGCACTCCTGAGTTGTGTTGGAATTTTCCGTTGTAAGGAGCTATAGGATCACTTGCCTCTTGGATGTCTTGGACTTGAAGATTCCTAACACTTATTGCATAGCTCGCTTTCCGATTGGGCGTTGGGTGAGATGTCATGATTTCTCACCCTGTCTCTTTTCTTTTGTTTTGTTTTTTCACTCCCTGGCCCATTGGCCTTTTAGTGGGAGGTTGTTGGGGTGAAAGGCCCTTGGGCCTACTTATGTACAGTGACCGCCCATATTCTTTATTCATATATATATATGAGAGTGCAATAAGGCTATCATAACATTGGTGACAGCACCTATATTGTGTGTGCTCTTCTCTCCTGGGTCTGTTGCATCCCTTTCAATTGGGACGACCTAGGTACATGTCTTAAAGATGAGCCCAAGCTACTAGAGGATAAGCCTCCAACACATGATCAATTAAAGGCACACAGACTTGGTTGGAAAAATCCAGCAAGGTCTTGCATTGGTTGTCGTTATGTGTGTTAGACACAAAGGCTATGCAAATTGCAAATTGTACTTTCCCAAAAGCTGCTTGGAACTTATTGATGAAGAATTATGGGCATGTCACTCATGCAAGAAAGACACAACTGAAGCAAAAATTCAACCACATATCTAGGAATGGAAGGTCTATTGAAGACTATGTTAGTGAGATAAGATCCCTTGCAAAACAACTAGGCTCAATTGGAGCTGAAGTTGACGATGATGATTTAGTGGCTACTACCCTCCATGGACTTGGACAGGAATGTAAGCAGTTTGATACTTCCATTTCAGTGCGTTAGGAGCAGCCTAACTTTGATGAACTTGTGGCACTTCTATTGCATGAAGAAGTGAAACTTGGACTCAATACAAGTTTCAGTGGGTCTAAAAACAACAGGGACATTGTCTTCTACTCCAATCAAAGGGGTAGAGGTGGAAGAGGAATATCAAATTTTAGAGGAAGAGGTGCTAGAAATGCATATGCAGCTCGTGGACAGCAAGCTACTAGATGGCAAAATAGGCAGCCTCAAGAAAATAGAGGTGCCTCAAATGCTCGTGGAAGAGGAGGTTATTCACCTAGAGGAAGAGGCACTTGGTAGCAGCCTCAAATGAGTCATGGACATCAATCAAATGCAAATAAGGATTGCCATTATTGTGGCAAATACGGGCATGTAGTTAAGGATTGCTACAAGAAGTAGAATGACCAGAGAGCAAGAGGGAAGCGACGTGGTAATTATGCTTCTTCTAGTGGTATGCAGGAGGATGACAGGTTGTTTGAAATGCAACATTTGAAGAAAGGGTTGCCTGTACAAGGCAAAGCAGATGATGTATGGTATATAGACTCAGGGGCATTAATCACATGACTCCTCATGGAGAGTGGTTTGACACATTGGTACAACGTGCTCATGGATATATTTGCACAGGGGATGATACACACCATGACATTATGCATACAGGTGGTGTTCCCTTGATGATGCATGGTGACAGGAAAAAGAGCCTCTATGATGTGTTACATGTACCCTCCATAACCAAAAACTTACTTTCTGTGGGACAAATGACTGAATAGAATCTACAAGTTTGATTCAATAGAGATGGATACTACATTGAAGAGTATGGTCAAGGATGCAAACTCATTGCTAAAGGCAAAAGAACTGGTACTAGGATGTATACATTGAATACACAAATTCTAGAATTGAATGCTGCTATGTACTCACATGACAATGCTGCAATAAGGGATATTGAGATATGGTATAAAAGGATCGATGATGTAAATGTTCAAAAGTTGAAGAATATGCAGCATAAGCAAGTTGTACTTGGACTTCCTAAGTTCAAAAGCACGCAAAATTGGGACATGTATGTCAGTCTTGTCAATTTGGGAAGCAATCAAGGCTTCCATTTATGAGGCATGTAAGCACTGCTACTAGACCATTATAGCTTGTACATTCTGATGTCTAGGGACCCTCACAGAATGCATCTCTTGGGGGATCACGTTACCATGTGTTATTCATAGATGACTATAGTAGGTACATATGGTTGTATGTGCTGAAGCACAAAAGTGATGCCATGGATGCTTTTCAGGATTTCAAGGGTCATGTGGAGAAATAATTGGCTTGCTACATCTCATGCTTGAGATCTAATAGTGGTGGAGAATATGTCTCTAAACACTTTGATCACTTCTTGGAAGCTCATGGGATTAAAAGGTAATTGACATATAGGTACACAACACAACAAAATGGTGTGGCAGAAAGGAAAAACAAGATGATCATGGAATCGGCAAGAGCCATGTTGAATGAGAAGAGCCTACCAAATGCATATTGGGCAGAGGCTGTAATGACTGTAGTGTATGCCATGAATTGTACACCAATAGCAGGTATACATGAGGTGACTCCTCATGAGAGGATTTATGGGATAAAGCCGGACATTAGCCATCTTAAGGTTTTTGGATGCTTGGCATATGTACATGTTCGAGATGAAAAGAGGAAGAAGCTTGATCCAAAGGCAGAAAAGGCCATCTTTATTGGGTATGCACAAGGTAGGAAAGTGTACAAATGCTACAATCCTTCTACTCATGAGACATTGGTCTCAAGAGATGTGGTATTTGATGAGTTGAAATCATGGCATGAGAAGAAGATCAATTTGATGAATGATGATGATTTTTGTCAAGACACTTATGTACATGCAGGTACAAATGAAAGTGTACAAATTTTTGGGCCTTCTAAAGATGCTACTTTATCAATTAGTCCTTGGACAGGTAGATTTAGGACTTCAGCATCTTTATTCGATGACACGGGTATGTTAATGAGGGGGAGACATGTGGATAAAGGCAAAGGAAAACTTGATGATGTTACATGGCCACTCACTTGTGGTTATGATTCACTTGGCACTGACAGCTTGGATAGTGAGTTTGGTATTCCATCAATTGTGACTCTTGGTGCGAGACATAGATATGTACCACCTCATGAGAGAGGAGAGTCTCATACTGCACCTCAATTGAGGAGATCAGAAAGAGTCAAGAAGCCTATGGATAGGCTTACATACAGTGGTTACACAGTGAGGCATTATGAATATATGGCAAAAGTCACTAGCTTCACGGAACCCCCCCAAAGTTTTGTGAAGCTCTCTTGGATGATCATTGGTGCAAGGCAATGGATGAGGAATATTCAACATTGGTTGAAAATGACACTTGGGATTTGGTTGATTTGCCTAAAAGGAAAAATGGCTATTAGTTGCAAATGGGTATACAAAGTGAAGTGAAAATTAGATGGCACATTGGAAAGATACAAGGCAAGACTTGTGGCAAAAGGGTATGCACAACAATATGGTCTTGATTATGAGGAAACATTCAGCCCTGTTGCTAAAATGACAACCGTGAGGACATGCTTTGGTAGCATCTAAAGGATGGAGTATGTATCAGATGGATGTGAAGAATGCTTTTCTCAATGGTGATTTGGTTGAGGAAGTATACATGGATGAGCCTGAGGGCTATGTTCATCTAGATTTTCCTACACGTGTGTGTAGAATTGAAGAAAGCATTATATGGGCTGAAGTAAGCACCTAGAGCTTGGAATGCTAAGATAAGTGCATGCTTATAGAAACTTGGTTCCATTATGGGCAAGGTTGATCATAGCCTATTCAAAAAGAAGACAAGGGCTGGTTATGTGATATTAGTCATCTATGTGGATGACTTGATCATTACATGTGATGATGTCATAGGAATTGGAGAGATCAAGGAAATGTTACATGCTGAATTTTAGGTCAAAGATTTGGGTGAATTAAAATATTTCCTTGGGATTGAGGTTGTCTCTACACCTCATGGTACTTGGTTGTTGTAGAAGCAATATGTACAAGACATGTTGACCAAGTATGGTATGTTCGATTGCAAAGCATTGAGCACTCCATTGGAACAAAATGTTAAGCTACTTGCAGATGTTGGACATGAGATTGAGAATGTCACTATGTATAGACAAATGGTGGGTAGCATGATTTACCTTACCATTACTAGACCGGATCTTAGTTATTTAGTCGGACTGATTAGCCAATTCATGCAGAAGCCTATGAAGTCGCACTTGGATGCAGTGAGGAGGATATTGAGGTATGTGAAGGCTACATCGGATTATGATTTATTCTATGAGCATGGTAAGCCTTTGGAGATTACATGATATACAGATGTTGACTGGGCAGGAAGTACCTATGACATGATTCTACTAGTGGCTATGCATTTTCCCTTGGTAGTAGTATGGTCAATTGGAGCAGTAAGAAGCAACCTACAGTTGCACTCTCTAGTATTGAGGCAGAGTATAAAGGTGCTGCATTAGCTGCATGTGAGGCAGCATGGCTCATGAAGCTTCTTAATGATTTGGGCATGTAGGAAGTCAGGCCTGTCACATGCTATTGTGACAACATGAGTAGTGTGCTCCTAGCTAGAAATCATGTCTATCATGCTAGGACTAAGCACATTGAGGTGCACTATCACTTTATTAGAGAAAAAGTGGTTGTATGTGACATTGATTTGGCCCATGTGAGGACATAAGACCAAGTTGCAGATATCTTTACCAAGTCATTGGGTAAAGATAAGTTTGTGCACTTTAGAGAGCTACTTGGAGTGAAGTACCCCACTTGAGCTTGAGAGGGAGTGTTGAGATTCGAGCTCATTAGTCTTCTATCAGTTGTTTACCTTAGTGGATAAGGTTAAGTCACACTGACTTAACCATGTTTAGATCTAGGTCATTTTGATCCTTAGTGTGTATTGTACACAGTTGACTTTTTGGACTATGTGTTGATGGAATGGAATGAACTGAAGGAAGCATGTTTGCTACCATGTTGCTTGTGCCTTTGTCTCCATCTCTTTCTCTCTGAATTGTAATATAATTGACTATATGATTGGGTTGTATCTTGAGGATAAGTTGCCTAAGTCGGGCTTTCTTAATAGGTCTTTTGAGTGGTCCGTGCTCTAGCACTTGGACTATATCATCTGCCCAGTATGGCATCAAGTCAACTCTAAATAAACTTGAAGGGCATAACTATGTAGGCAAAGACACGCCACTCGATAGTAACAAATGTAGTCTTATGCATATCATTTGGATGCACTTGCACCTGACCTAAGAAGCCATCTAGAAACTGTAGGCTTCTTTTCCAACCACTCTCTTGATCATATGCTCAATGTAGGGTAGTGGATAGTTGTCTCTCTTAGTAGCAGTGTTGCCTTTCTTCTTATAATTGATGCACACTCTAATTTTTTTATTCTTCTTTAGGATGACTATGATGGGCAAAATCTAGTCAATGTGCTCAATTTCATAGATGAATCCAGCTCTTAAATAAATTTTATATCTCCTCCTTGACTACATGAGCATGCTGGGGACTCATTGGATAGGACCGCTTCTTGATTGGCATTGCATCTGCTGTCATGGGGATATTATGAGTCACAACACTCGGATCTACTCCCTTCATCTTATCAAGGGACCAAGCAAATATGTCTATATACTCTTGTAGAAGTGCCATGAGATTTTCTTCTTCTTGCTCAATCAAGTCGTTAGCTATGAAGGACAGATAAGGGCTTCTCCACTACCCTAGCCAAGTGAACCTTCTTGACTTTGGTGGGCCCTTCCGCTAATTCGTTTGCTTGTCCTTGCCTCTTGGCTACCAGCAAGATCACTACTCTATCGCCCTTCTTGAACTTTGTAAATTGATTTGGTAGATCTTGTAATTTTTTCTACTCCTTAGCTTTCGACTCCCTACATTGTCTCTTTCTCTCCTCCCGCAACCTCTGCGCCTCTGTTGGCTCCGAAAGGGGGGGTCAAACCCCAGGACACCTGGTCACAGATCTCCCATATCACTCATTCTTCCTCTTCGAGTTCAAAGTGCATTTTTTAGCCTATTTACAGTGATTGCGACGTGCACAATTTTTTCAATCTGTCTTTTTTATGAAAAACCCATAAGTGGCTAAAAAAGCAACTTGCTTTTTGCATACATCCTAATCTGGAGCTTTTTTAACTTTTTTAGATTTTTACAATAAATAATATAAAAAATAGGCTAAAATTATCCAAAAATCTAGTATTTTTGGATAATCCATGCAACTCACACTAATACTATTTACTCGAATCACATTAACTCTCTTGATTAATAAGAAGTTGGATGATGATGCATTCCATGCTTTTTCACACTGTGTCCGCATAGCATCATGACAACGTATATGCTACCGTCCTCAAACAACGTTAAAAATGAACATCCCCTTAAAAAGTAGGGCTAGAGTATTTTTGAGTTGGAGTCCTAGACAAGTAAGCACTGGTTGCTTGAGAGAGTCTCAATCACCACTGTAAGGTATCACCTTTCACACTCTCTCAATTACCTCTAGTCCTGCATGCTATCCTCCACAACATTAATGAAGTGATTGCTTTGAGGATCTCTTTTACTTATCACAGAAGGACTACATATAGAAGGTCCTTGAGTGTTTCCATATGCAAGAATTTAAGCCTATTGGCTATCCCTTACCTTCCCATGTGAAGCTTAGTTAGGCAGATTGTCCCTAGATGAGTAGAAGGCCAAGATGGCCAAGGTTACTTATGCATCTGTAGTGGATAGTTTGAAGTATGCCATGATAACCATTCATCCCAAAATAGCATTTGCAATGGGAGTTGTGGCATGCTATATGGCTACACCTAGCTCACAACATTGGGATATTAGAAAGGGTATCATGAGGTACCTAAAAGGCATTGTAGATATAAGCATTTGCTATGGTGGTCAAGATACTACACTCATGGCTTATAATGCTCTCATTATGCAAGACATGCAAATAATAGAAAGTCCACCTCTAGTTATGTCTTTACTTTTATTGTAGGTGCTATTTTGTGGATGTCTAAAGTATAGAAATACATGGTCTTATCTACTACTGAGATAGAGTATGTTATAGTCCCCACTGACAAACCTTGGTATTACCATTACTCCTACAATCCAAAGACAAAGCACATTGAGGTGCACTATCAGTTTATCAAGGAGGTGGTAGAGAATAAGTCTATTGAGCTTGTCAAGATCTTAACTGAATGACAAGAATCCTGTACATCTACTCACTAAAAGTCTCTTAATGGAACACTTTTACTTTCTTAGGAAGATGATGGGCATACTATGAGATGATGTTTATTCCTCATCCTATTGTATTTTATATACATTTATACTTGTTCTCTCCTCACTAGAGGCACATTTACCTTTAAGTGGAAGGTTATTGGGGGTAAGAGTGCATGTGTCTACACCACCCTATTTTTATTTCACACATCGTAATCACACACCTATATACTATAGGTGATGAATATCCATCACTTTCAATTTATTCTTTATTATTTTAGTGATTATTGAATATGGGAAGGCTAATCATGCATTGTGAGTGTTAGAGTTCCTACATACAGTGTCTCTCTCTCTTGCTCCATCCGCCATAGCTCTTGCTTCCACTTGTGTGCTTCCACTCAAGCTCTACCTTTCAAAAACTGCATTTGCTTGATTTTCTATCTAGCTTAGAGATTGATTGCTTATCCTTGTCTTGAGCAATGACAAGGTTTCTTTTACTAGGGATTGTGATGATCTTGATGTAGAGTCATGTGTATTCACTATGCCTCGTAGTCTACATCGCACTTAGTTGTGCGTTTGAAAGGTCTACTAAGTAGAATTTCCTTCCCAGCATCCTCTCTATCAGGAAGCAGATAAAACATAGATAGAAAGTTTTCAGTTTGTAAGGCCATTAAGATCTTGCATTTTCCTAAAGGATAGCATGGTGATCCTCCATAAGGATAAACTATATCATTTGTAGGCACTAGTTTGAGTTGTCTAATGCAAGTCCAAGAGTGATAGGTGAGGATATTATAATCAGCTCCTTCATCAATGAGACCTTTAGTGTGATGTACTCTCATTTCACAATTAATTTGACCCTAAGATAGGCATGTGGGTTTAGCTCATCATCTTCAGCATCAATGGTGACAACCTTTCCCATGCAAGTGGAAATCTTAGTGCCAATGGTTGTAGGGAAATTTCTATTGGATACTATGTGTTTTGAATTTCCCTAACATGTGGGGATAAATGCAATGCATTGAAGATCATTAGCATCGATTTATTGTGCTTTGAGTAGTAGCAAGCCGCATGGCCTAATCGATGGAAACTCCAACAAGCCTTAGGCTTACAAGGCTATGTAGTAGATGATATCTAGGGTGAGACAATTGGATGGTGTTTGAATTTTGTTTTGACTTGGGCACATATAAATTGCATTTTACTTTGCAATTGGGCTATCGTGTTGTAGAGTTAAAGAATAAGTTTGGCATTTCTAAGCATGTGATCTCTTTTCAAGTTTCAAATTTGGAAGAGTGAGGGGTTCTTTGATCTAGGTTGAGTGCATTGGTGATTTCCTTTGTGGTAGCAACTTCCTAGGATGCTTGCAGTCTTATAGCTTTTGAGAGCATTATGGAGAATTCTAATATCAAAGTGTGTTGAGAAGAATCCAATATATCCATGATGTAATTCAAGAGTTTTCATTGGCACTAGGGTTTTCACTTGTGTCAAAGGCAAAGAGTTGGATAGAAGGAGAAAGTTATAAGTCCTAGGCTGTGTTTTCAATGCTTTCTTTGAATTTTGACATTCTCATTTATGTGTCCTTAGACTTTGTTTTTCTATTGGTTCTAATTTCCACAATCATATGTTGATAACCAAAAGCAAAGATTGCACTTTTCCTCAATTTGAATTTCGTGCAAGTGCATAGTGTGCAAGCAAGCTTTCTTTTCTTTTCAAACACTCGTGGATCTTGTAGCACTTTAATAAGCTAATCATAATTCGACAATGATTGCAAGGATTGTGGTACCTTTTGCTTTTGTTGGCTCGTGAGTTTTCAATATTCGTTGGTTCTTTGTGCAATTAAATTCTTGTGTTATTTGGCTCCTTGTATCTCAAGTTGTCTTGCTTTGCTCGGATCCTTATGGTTCCACTTTAAGGTTAGTATTCGTGCCTTAGAGTTTACTACACAATGAGGTTTACACATGCATGGGTGTTGCAGCCCCTAATCTATGCAGAATGCATAATAGGACTATAGTGTCTCATATAGAAATACATCACTATGGTAGGCAGTGTAGAGAATACACAATCTTGTATCAGGAAACTCATAGGAAATCGAAATATAATGACATAGGAACATGAGAATAGATATTACATCACTAATACTCAGAGAATAAAAAACATAGAATACAGAGAATATACTGAAAAAAAATAGAAACATAGTGAATCATGGTGTCAATTGTCAAATCTCATATATCATCATAGGAATCCATCATACAATAAGTCGTGAATATTAGGAATGATCAAAATGTGAATGACACCATAAATACCTCTTCAGGCTATATAAAAAACTGCATACATAACTATAACCTTATGAGGCATTTTAAGTCTACTTCATATAGAAAATAGTAAAGACTAAGGCTCTAAACTATGTAAGGGCAAAGATAATATGTCAAAGCCAATGACTAACATCTAGCACAGTCCAGTGGATGGCTCACATTGTATAGCCATGACTCAAATCCTTGCATGATTCATGGTGTCAACTGCCTTATCTAAAACTAACATACCTAATGAGAAAAATTATGCCTTACAGTGTTTCACCATGAAGTAAGCCGCAAAGAGTAATGATAAGTAGAGCCTCTCTAGTAGGATACTTATAGCCCTCTAGTGTGGCTGCATAATCCCCTTAAAAGATAGTCACAAAACATAGGCATACATAACATAAGTATGATGGAAAAAAGAAAGTCTGATAGTGATAGGCAAAGAATCTCATGAGCTATGAGGATAATGAGGATCATGAGAATCAATGATAGACTGCTCCTATGCATGTTGCCCATATGATACAAAAGGAAAAACATCAACTTCATGAATCCTGTTAGATGTAAGCTCCCTTATCTTAACATGTTTACTAATGTCACGCAAAAATTTAGTAATACTAGCCTTCAAGACATCATAATTCAAGAATTGAATTTCAACATTGTCATGATGCTTAACACTTTGCAGCTTAGTAATCATATCCAAAAGTTTATCATATTGAACGTGCATTTCATCAAGCTTCTCCTTGAGCACATTCTTTTCATGAATCAATGCTTCCAAATTTTTTAAGACAAACCACTGCTACAACTACATATGGCCAAGATAGAACCTGAGACATTCTCCCTATAATAACAATCCATTGATCATACATAACTTTGACCAAGCATTCTTCATTACGGTATCACTAGTTTGCATAAACATTGATATGTCAGGATCTATATCCAAATCCACTAACATTTGGACCCCTTTATCAATATATTGACTTTCTTGCATAGTATTAATGGTTACTTGCTCCAAATAGCTGCTTTCCTACATCAGGTCACCACTTTTCTGTATCAGGTCAACAGTCACCTGTAGTGGTGAACATGCTGCCTGCAATGGTGAACGTACTGCTTGCAATGGTGAACCTACTGCTTGCAATGGTGAATTGGCCACTTGTAGTGGTAATCTTATTTTATACTATGATAACCTTGTTTTTTGCTGTGACAACCCTGTTTTTTGCAGCACTATTACTGTCTCCCATAGCAAGGTTGCAATTGTCTTCATCGCACAATTGTAGTTTCCTATAATAGGAATGATATATGTTTTGCCCATTCAAGACAAATAGATACTACTTCCAGCACTAAAATATCACCAATATAAGTGCAATGTGATATTGCTAAAGTTTGAGAATAATTTTATCTTATGAAACTAACAAACCACTATAATGTCCATAGAATTCCACACTATTGCTGCTTCAAGTAGCACTGTAGTAGTGACCTACATAAAATTACTTCTAACTATTTGATGAACATGTGAATCCTTCTATGGCTCATCATAATCAAATTGAATTAGTATTTAGAGCCTAAATCCATTAATTGCAAGTTTAACAATGTCTTCTTGCATTATAGCAAGAATGAAAGTGGCCGCGCTGCTGAGAGATAGTGAGCCATAGTCCTATAGTACAACCATTTCAATGAAATATGCCAAGGCTGAGAATTCATAATATAAAACGTCATCCATAATATATCATAGAGAATGAAGATATAGAACCATAAAAAAATAAGTAGATTACTGCTCCAACTGTAAAGAATAACTGCATTGACTTGAAAATATGTCAACAATGCGCTAGCATTGTCATCATAATAAATGCATGTCAATGTACTACCCAATTTGGATCTTGAATAAGACATTTCATCTTGAAAGAAATATGCAACAACTTGTATCTGCTAATTTTCAGGTGCTTGAAACCAATGATCATCATATGGTTGCCATAATGTACTATTTCTGAGGTTGTTGTATCACTTCTAGTTGTTTTTTAGCTTGTTGTAGTACATTTTGCTATTGTAAGAAGTGCAGGAATTTAGCTTGCGACTATAGGAATAGGAAAATAATGATCGCTATTGTAGGTATTGCAAAAATTCAGCTTACTATTGTAGATACATGAAGAATGAATTTATATATCCCTTATGTGTAGTAATGTGGAATGTTTTTAAGCTTGTGTAATGGCGGGGCATGGGGTGCTCAAGCACACTATGTCTCTAAGTGGTTGTCTAGTGCAATAGTGCACTAGATATGGTTGGTGCACAAGTGCATTACGTGCACATGAATGGGTTCTATGTGTGAAGATGTGTGCTAGTGTGTTGAATACACATGTGTCCTAGTATGCATATGAGTGTGCCTAAGGATAGAGTGAGTTTGGTAGGTGTAGTGTGCTTGATAAGGGATCTAGATGTACATGTGACAATAGTGTAATGTAGTTGTGTGTGTGACTAAGATATGTGGGTGTGTATAGGGTTTTAGTGGACATACATGCATGGACAATGCACAATGGAGTGCTTTACAAATGCTGTGTGTGCATGTGCGTGCATGCGAGTGAGTGAGTGAATGGATGCTTAAGGTGTACTATGTGCACCTAAGGTGCTATGAGTGCAGTATAATGAAATGTCATAGATGCACACATGAAAATAGGTACATATGAGGGCATGGATGCACATAGATGCCTATAATATAGGTATGATGGACACTATAGATGCACATGTGGATGTATGAATGCATGTGTGGATGCAAGGTGCATGGATGTGCTAAGAGTGAGGTGGATGCAAAAGTGAATGATGTGTATCCATGGATAAACTACATGTAGGTGGAGATACACATGTGCATATGGATATACACATAGATGCACTAGGTAGACCAGATACATGAATGCACACGTGTGCGGATGGATACATACATGAGGTGATGGATGCACATGGGTGTATGGATGCACACAATTGAGTGTGTAAAAATACACAAGCACAATAGAGTGGGTGGACACACACAACAGGAGTGTGGATGTAGATTATGCATATACAACATGTGTGTTGCTATGTAAAATGGTATGTGTCTATGTGTAGGTATGCGTGTGTGCATGCATTTTTTCTCCCTCCCTTGACCTTCCCCTCCAATTGGTGGTAGTATAGTGAGTTGAGAGGAAGATACCCACACATGTGACATGTATAGCACGTGCATGTGTCACATGTAGTGGTATTAGTATGCGTGCATAGACTAGGTGGGATGTGTGCATGTGTGTATGTGTGTGTGTGTTGGGTCTTGTGTCTAGATGTCACATATGGGTGTTAGTGCGATGTGTTGTGAGTTGGGTGCTGGTGTGGTTGTAGCATGTCTATGTGAGTCTAATTGTGTCTACATGCATGGGTGTGTGTGGGGACATGTGAGTCTATGTGCCTATGGGTGGTACATGTGCACTACACGTGCCTTTTTTCCTCCCTCCCCTAACTCCTTCTGTACAAACATGATAGTGCTAGGGGCTAGTTTGAGAGGAAAAAGGCCTTCATACACTTCAAATGTAGTGTATGCATATATCCTATATGTGTGCTAAGCTGTGTGTGTGTGTGTATGTATTGCAAGGGGTATGTGTGTATGTGGTGTATATGTAGGTGTGTGGTGTGTGGTGGTTTAATGGGTGTGTGAGAGTAATGTTAATGTGTGTTGTGTGTGTGTGTTTAATGTGCTAGGTAGGTCACGGTTCATGAGACAACAGGTGTAAGAAGCATCATGGAGGCCTAGCAAGAGGGGGCAGATGGAGTATGGCATAGGCGTGCAAGGTGAAGGCCACAAGGTGGTCAAGGAGACAGGTCCATGTTGCAGGGTAGGGAATGGCCACATGCCCTCTATGCCTACAAGGTGGTGCAAGGTAGGGGGTAAACCCTTTTTTTGGGGTGTGTATATGGGGGGCAAAATGGGCACCCTCCCTCCCTTTTTTTTCATCTTCTCCTTCTTCTTCTCTCCTTCCTCTTCTTTCTTTTTCTTATTCTTTTTCTCTCCCTCTTCTTTGTTTTCTCTCCCTCTTTTTCTCTCCTTCCTATTCTTTCTTTTTCTTATTCTTTTTCTCTCCTTCTTGTTCGTTTTCTCTCCTTCTTCTTTTCTTCTTTTCTTTCTTACTTAGCAAAATGTGAATGCAAATTAATAACATAGCCATGATTTTGAAAATTTCCAAAACCCAACGTCAACCATGGGAAAACCCACAACTATCCCAACTATTAATTTCTTTACAAAAATTCCATTTGTTATGAATGAAAAATCCTAAGCACTTGTATTTTAGAGGTGTCACTTTTTCTCCCCTCCTATTTTGCATGTGGGATGCACAAGTGATTTCGTGGTCGATGTGTCCTTGGTCCCAAATATAAAGCCAAAAGTTTGTGCTACATGAGCTCAATGTATTGGAATGTTAGACACACTCTTATTCCTTCAAGAGCTTTAATGTACAAGAATCAACGACTATCTCTCACATAATCTTGCAGAAAAATACAAACATTCATTTGTAGTGAGTGGCATGGCCTTCCTTCAATCCCATGAAGGATGCACTTTGCATACTCATCACTATCCAAGTGAATGCTCCTTCAACTCTCAACCTTTTACAACCTTTGCATGCCAAAGAGAAGCATGGGTATGGAAATAGAGGGTGCTTAGAGAGAAGATGAGAATAACTTCACTCTCTTGGTCCCTTACCCTCACTCTCTCACTCTCTTGCTCTCAATCTTTCACTCTCGCCCTCACTCACTCATCCCACAATGAAAGTAAGAAGGCAAGTGCACAAAGTTTGCACACACATGAATAGCTTGTTCTATTCATTCTCATCCTTTCTATATACATTTTTAGGGTTAGGGTTTCTCTATCCCTCTTGTGCATCTAGCCCATCTTTCGAGCCTCAAGAATGGTCATCTCTCATTGCATGAAGGAGCGTAGTAATACAAGGTGGAAGATCAACCGATGATTGTGACATGAGGATTTTATGGCAGCACAAGTATCACAAGCTATATAAGGATGAAGGAAAAAGTACTATGCTCTCTTTTTCTCTTTGGTTGGGTCTTCCCTTTTCAACCACTTCCTTTACTCCTTCTTCTTTGACTATTTTCTTTGCTCCTCAAGTCATCCACATGGATACTCTTGGCTTGTCCCTTTTCTTTTGACTTCACATCCATGTGTCTTCCTCTTTACTTCCTCCTTCAACATGCTCTTTGGGTCATAATATTTCCTAAAACCTAATGATTTCCCCAATATCTCCCACCACAGTGTAATGTTGCTACCACATCCAAGTTAGTCTAATCCATTGATTAGTATTGCTTTTGAGTAGTTATATTTTGAGATGTATTCTATATTACAATGTCTGTAGCCCAACCTTTGTATAAAATTTTAATGGAATATATGAGCATTCACTTCAGCATGAATTGTTTGTAGCTTAGAATGGTCTCTATTGTATTGGTATGTTTTGTAGTTAAGTCTAAAATATCAACAAACCCCTATGTTAGGTCTAGGTATGGAAAGGCTTTGTTATTTCCCAAAGCTGGTGCAATTAGTTTGCACTCGGTAACCACACATAGAATCTAAACTCGATTGCACTAGGGGACAACTCTCCTCAGGAAACACAATTATCCTTGTGCAATAATAGTATATCTACCCCAAGTGGACCCTCTACATTGACTCCGTCATAATCATGTAGCCATTTTCTCTTGTTTCAAGGAGGTCTAAAATCAAAATGCAAGTTTCTTGTGGGTGTCTTATAGGATATCGAAGATGTGTTATCATAAATTTCATGACTTTGATGATACAAATGAGGAGCATTCTCATCACTCCTCCAAGCAATGGCAATATTATCACGGAGATGGTGAAGAAAGGAGATAATCTAGCCCATATGTATGGGATCTCTTTCCTCCCTATTTTCTCCATATTTCACAAAAGACCCATTCTACTAGCCTCAAAATGCCACATATAGCACCCTCTATACAAGTGCTTGTACTTCCTCCTTTGCCCAAAAAAGACTAGCTTAATGGTTCAAACTACTTGCTTTGGTTGTGTAAGGTAGAGTGTATCCTTGATACCTTCAACCTTTGGGAGTTTGTTACTTACCCTATTCCCCATCTAGTGGAAGATCCCACCATTGGATCATCAATGAATCATATGGCCCTATGTGATTTGCTCAACTCTAGAACTCAATCTTTCATCTTTATGAGCTTATAGGATTTTGTCCTAGTGCATGTGCATAGGTTGCAAAAAGTAGCGGAGGTGCAAACAAAGGTTGCTTCTTTGTACCATCAAAAGGCATTTTCCCACTAGATTACTCTCAAGTAAGAATTGTGGATACTCAGTATTGATGACTCTTCCACGTTGATAGATCATATCAATATGTTGGAGGATATGAGGGATAAGGTAGGATGATCTCTTTAGAGGATATGGCCATGATTCTTTTGACTCAACTACCATCTCCCTAGTTTAATGTCTTCTATACTAGCCTTCTTACATTAAGGACATGCGAGAAGCTTCTAGAGGAGCTTGTCCACCTTGTTTTGGAGCATGACAAGCATGCCAAAGAGATTGCTCCTGGATCCACCTCCACCAAATCTTTTGTTGAAAATTCAAGAGTAGGAAAAAAAAAGAAAGGGAAGTCAAAGGCTAAAGAAGGGGACTTGGGAGGAGTGGGGGTTTTTTGGTGGGGGGAGGGAGTTGGGTGGAGTGGGGTTTTTAAAGTGTGGGGATGGTATGCCATGTCATAGGAGAGTTGAAGTGTTCCAAGTCATGGGGAAGTTGGGTGGAGTAGGGTTTTGTTGGCAGGGGGAATGCCATGTCATGGAAGAGTTGAATGAAGTGGGGGTTTTAAAGAGTGGAACCAGTATTATTACCAAGTGGCACCTACATGAGGGGATGAGCACCTTGAATGATTATCCTTTGTGTGCATGTTGACAAGATGAATACCTTGAATGGTTCTCCATTTAGAGCGGGGCACATTTCTAAGAGCAAATTACTTTTCATCTTGGGCGGAAGGTTGATGGGGATGCATATCCTTTCTGGGTGTGAGACTTGTAGGCGTGAATGTGGGTGAAGTCGTACGTGGGTGATGCCACAATATTCATATGTCAAGTGCTAACATCTACGTGACTTGATTTTTTAATGACTATTTGATTTATTATGACTAGCTATATTTATTCAGTTAATTATTTTTCTAACATTATTTTTTGAATATTAGGGCTAAAAATGCTTCAAAAAATACATTTTTTAAAATGAGAGGATTAAGAGCCAAAGAGAGTGTAGCACATGTGCAAGAATATGGTATTCTTGTCTCCTTTTTTTTTGGAGATGAGTCCACTTCATGATTCTCTCCTCCTTTTTAGCCAAAATCTCCAAAGTTTGATAGTCTCGAAGTCCTTCTTTACTTATAAATCTGACAAAGGACATGATAAAGATGCTATAAAGTTAATAATGTTTTTATTGAAAATTGAGAGCTTTTTGACATCCAATATATTTTCATTAGTCTTATTAATATTCTTAATAATAACTTTTTAAAATTTTCATTAGTCTTCTTAATATTCCTTTTTAGTTCTTTCACCTTTCTCAGTGAGCTTTTTTCTCTACCAAATCAATCTAAGTATATCCAGAAGGTGCCCTTATCATTTAGTGAACTCTTGCACCGTCTATAGCCAGTGAGCTGATGAAAATTGGAAGCCAAAAACCTTTAGCATAAATGATTGGGTTACCATGTTGCCCTCTTGCAAGGCCTCTTACAAGGTAAAAAGAAGAAAATGAGAGGATATAGAAGATACATATCATTGATTTTAAAATTATGCATAAAGGGTGGTTTGTGAAAGTGCAACATGTTTACATAGTCAATAATATGCACTTGTCTCCAAACAAATGTGTTTCCTAGCAAACACTTTGTAAGTCTTGAGTTGATAACATTTGTTTATGAAAAGCTTAAGTGGATTCTTTCATGCGATTCATAAGGTGTTTGTAGATATTATTTATGCTGATTAGACCGTGGAGTCTTTTAGTGAGAGAAGCCTTTTTATATATGTTATACATAGTATGTGGTTCCTTTAGAGAAGGTACATATGGACATATTGAGGATTTGTCATTGCCAAGTCTTTCATCTCTAAATTAGGAGATCCCTGATAAGGCAAAAAGGCACAATTTTAAATTCAAAATATGTTAAGAAGAATATGTCTATCATGGTTTATATGTTGCATATCTTTGTGGTGTGCTTCAAAATAGCACATTTACAAAGAACAAAGATATATTGGCTAAGTAGAAATTTCACAGAAGAGGAATTGGACAACATTATAGGAAGGCTTTGGAAATCTAGAGAGTATGACCATAAGGGTGATACAATGAGGTGTATTGTATGCCCCCAATCCTTGTCTTGTGTAATAATATCACACGACAAACTCTTGCTTTGGGCTTTAATTATGGGAGATACAAACTTAAACTAGGCATTTAGATTCCCTTAGATTCTGATATAGATTGCATGCCTTTCAAACTTAAGGTGTACATTATAGCACATGAAGAAGAAAGGGAGACAAATGACACTTCCAATTGGATTCTTGCTGGGACCCAAAAATGGGCCGGCACTGGCTATGGAACTAGCCGGACCTCATGCACATAATAGACACCTCCACCACCACACGGCCTCGTGGGCCGCCAGGAGCATCTGTAATAACTAAATGCACACTAGATACATCGAATATTGCATTTTGTAGTTGAATAAGAGTCCAATGGCACCTTTCCTAAAACCCCTCAAAGGGGTATCCCACACGTATTGGAAATAAGTGTCATGTATCACAGACATAGGAGGCACCTCATTGGCTGATTGCCGTGACCCAACTGCAGCTCTCCTACATCTTGGGGATTGGCCCATGGATGCGCTGCTTTTACATACAAACACATTCGCACAAGACTCCTCTCTTTGTCTGTGATATCTAGGAGTTACCATGTTTCCTCGCTAATAATCTCCCCTAAGAAACGAACGACTAACCTACGGCAAGGGGAATCTCACCCTCTTAAGCGTGGGTCAACTATAATTCAAATAATTGCTATGCATTTCCAGGAGTTGATACACATGTATGATCAATGCAATAGTGGATGTCTCATTGTGCACAAACAGTTATGTTTCGAAATCAGCCTATGTGCTAGTACGCAAACAATCTTTCCATGAATTCCAACTAATATGTATATACTTCGTTGCAAGAATCTAGCACCAAGGCAAACCTTGTGCTACTAGATCCCTAATTTCAAAATAGGCCGTTTCCTAAATGCTATGCATAGAAAAAACAATTAGAATTTGTATTATTTCAGCCCTCAAACTGTTTGTAATATTTCCACACAATAAAAGTTAGTTGGTTAGTTCAAAAGTTAGTTAGTTAATTAATAAGTTAGTAAGATTACTAACTAAAGACTAACTAAGGTAAAAACTAACTAACATTAATTCTTAATAATTTTTATTTAATTTAAAATATTTTATTTAGAAAAATCAAGAGTCGTAAATTCGATATTTTTTTCAAATTAGCAAGGATCGTGGCCACCCTCACGTAAATTACAACGTGAACGAAGCTTATGAGTTATATTAATCACTAGGATAATGTGTATAGTTTGGATGGTCTAAAAATATTAGACTTTTGGACAATACTAGAATATTTTAGATATTTTAGATATTATCTTAATTAAAAAAAAAGAGATATGGAGATTTCTGGAACTAGATGTCATTTAAAAGAAAAAAAACAAGTGATGTGTTAGTTAGTTTGAAGATTTTATAAAAAGAAAAATAAAGAAAAGTGACCGGCGAAATCGCGCGCGCCGCGATCGCAGTTTACAGGCATTAGACAACACTACGAACAGAGAAAAGAAGAAGGAGTGAACTGAGAGCTTTCTAATCAAGTGTCTTGGGGTTTTACCCCCCTTTCGGAGCCAATGGAACCATCAGATTTATGATCTAAGCATCAAATCATTGATCTTTCCAAGATCCCTCTCCACAAAGAGCTCCACTTCTCAACCACAAGCCCTCTTCTCCAATTCACTATAAATAAGAGGCATGGGGGGCACTTAGGGAGACATAAGGAGACCCCGAGAGGCTGCGAGAGAGAAGAAGAGAGAAGGAAGAATACTCCTTCAAGAGCTGAGAGAAGCTAGAGAGAGAGAGAGAGAGAGAGAGAGAGAGAGAGAGAGAGAGAGAGAGAGAGAGAGAGAGAGAGAGAGAGAGAGAGTTAGCTCAAATCCCTTGTCTCGATCTTTAACTAAGCCATATTCTCTTACCCTCTCTCATCTAAAATCTATCCCACCTTCCCTATCTCTCAAACCACTCGTGGACGATGGCTCCAAAGCGACGAAGTAGAAAAACCATGGAGATCAACGCAACCGGTCAAGCAACGGGTATTGCCAAGGATACGGGAGTGCCCAAGGTTGCGGGAGTTGCCACTACAAATGGAACATCGGGTGTGGCTAATGCGAGTGCGAGTAAAGATGAAGTTCCTAATGTCGTTATGCTGCCAAACCAGGTTATTCATTACTAGATTATCATTTTTCAATATAAGATAATTACATAAGATATTAGCTTCCATATTCTTCACTTACACATTAAACTGATAACTCATCTAGAAAGACATATTAGTTCAAGCATAAACGATTAATCACTATCATTTGTAGCTAGAATAGTTGGGATACTAAGGCATATAATCAGGATAGAATAAATTGCCAAAGGTTATTGTACATATGTCTTTATGCGCATTCAATATAGTTATGATCAAATGCGACGAGGTTAAGAATTGATTAGTGAAGGTTATAGAAAGTGATTATCTATTTAGGAATCATATAGATCATCTCGTTGAGTTATTGACACAATATATTTCCTTAAGGGATTTTGCTTATGTTAGATAAGTGAATCCAAATGGAAAACTCATGCCTTGCTTAACATGTTTTAAGAGGTATACTCAAAACTTCTTTATGGGGAGAAGAATCCTCATTAGAATGAAAGGTTATCTTAGGATAAGGTCTACCTTGGCTATGTGAAACTGTGATTTACATGTTGGGATGATTGTCATTGCACTATTTGATACATATTTGAAAGGACTGTTTGTGTTTGCTAGAATCTAGATTTTTGATTGAAATTATTGCCAAACAGAATAAAAGGAAGGATCGCGCTAGGCTACCCCTGAGCTAGCGGCGAGACCCTACTCCAAGGGGGTCATGATTATCCCTACGAGAGGCTTGGACCGGCTCCGTAAGCGAAAGGTCTGTCAGTAGGGATAGTCTCGGACAGTAGGAATTGTAGGTGCTAGAGGGGGCTCTGGCTGTAAATCCTGCATTGTTCCAAGAATCTGACGAGCCCCTTCATGACCCAGGATGGGATCCTGGAACCCTAAATACTAGTTATGAGGGTGGAATCTTGGTGGACAGAATGTCCTTATGGAATTCTGTGTATCTTTCACTGGGACGGAATGATGAAAATTGTAGTAAACTTCCAATATAATAAAGAAGTTTGCTTTACTGTTTGAATTGTATGCGTGTTAGTGAGATAAATTATGTGAAGGAACATGTGACTTAATGGACTAATTAAGGAAGCTGGTTGTATATGTTCCAATAAATGTGTTGTAGGTAATTAAAAAACTAAAGATGACCCATCATCAGAGGAAAGCGGGTGGGCGTAACCCCCGACGGGTCCGTCCAATGGTAGGGTGGTCCCGGTTAGCTGGGAGCTTTTCTACATCAGATATAGAAATAGGAAGACGATAAATTGACCAAGTAGTCATGAGGTAGAACCGACTTGCATTGTTTTAGGGGGCCGGAACGGGATTTTACCTTAAGGGCAGGAGGGTTGACATACTGCACTCCCCTCCATCTCCCATTCTCTTTGAACCAAGTGCAATGGCAAGTCCGCTTTAGATCGAGTAATTCTCTAAAAAGTGGAACTTGAAATTACTGACGCTAGCTGGCTGCTAGGAGACCCATTCGATTTTAGGAACCCAAGTCTTCAGGTCGTGTAATATCTCCGCACAATAAAAGTTAGTTGGTTGGTTCGTAAGTTAGTTAGTCAATTAATAAGTTAGTAAGATTACTAACTAAAGACTAACTAAGGTAAAAACTAACTAACATTAATTATTGATAATTTTTATTTAATTTAAAATATTTTATTTAGAAAAATCAAGAGTCGTAAATTCGATATTTTTCTCGAATTGGCAAAGACCGTAGCTACCCTTCACGTAAATTACAAGGTGAACGAGACTTATGAGTTATATTAATCACTAAGTTCATGTGTATAGTTTAGAAGGTCCAAAAACATTAGAATTTGGACAAAACTAGTATATTTTAGATATTTTAGATATTATCCTAAAAGAAAAAGATATGGAGATTTTTGAACTGGATGTCATTTAAAAGAAAAGACAAGTGATATTTTAGTTAGTTTGAAGATTTTATAAAAAGAAAAATAAAGAGAAGTGACTGGCGAAATCGCGCGCGGCCGCGATCGCAGTTTACAGGCAGTAAACAACACTTCGAACAGAGAAAAGAAGAAAGAGTGAACTGAGAGCTTTCTAACCAAGTGTCTTGGAGTTTTACCCCCCTTTCGGAGCCAATGGAACCATCAGATTTATGATCTGAGCATCAGATCACTGATCTTTCCAAGATCCCCCTCCACAAAGCGCTCCACTCCTCAACCACAAGCCCTCTCCTCTAATTCACTATAAATATGAGGCATGGGAGAGGCATAAGAAAGCATAAGGAGACCCCGAGAGGCTTGAGAGAGAGAGAGAGAGAGAGAGAGAGAGAGAGAGCTAGAGAGAGAGAGAGAGAGAGAGAGAGAGAGAGAGAGAGAGAGAGAGAGAGAGAGAGAGAGAGAGAGAGAGAGAGAGAGAGAGAAGAGTCACCCCGAGAGGCTGCAAGGAAGAGAATTAGCTCAATTCCTTCTATCTCGAGCCTTGACTTAACCATCTTCTCTTACGCTCTCCCATCTTGAATCTACTCCACCTTCTTAATCTCTTGAGTCTACCTGCGGACGATGTCCTCCAAGCAAGGAATGTCGCGTGCGGATGACAATCCCGCAACCAACAACAAGGCTTCGAGCAAAGGCATCACCGTCAATCCAACTGCGGTTCCGGTCGTAAGTAATGTATTTTCAAATTGATTGATGCTTGCTTTGATTCTCGTATGAGATACGTTAGGCCCCATACTATTGCATGAGTATAGGTAATGGGAAGGGATAAATTTCATCTCACCTATTCGGAAGATGGAGTTTGTGAAGTGCATATATCAAGGGAAGATAATTGCACCTAGTTACATATGACTTATTTGCTAGTAGAGCAATTACAAGGAAGAATCAGTCAAGCGTTGTGAATGACATAGTCGTCAAAAGAACGACATTAAAAGATTGGGGATACAAGTACTAGATTAAAGTATAGTCAAGGGTTATAACTAGCATGATTGCTAAAAGAATATGACATTAAGAATCATAAATAGAGAAGTACTAGTTTAAAGTTTAGATACTTCAAAAGTACTTAGCTTAAGAGCCCAAATATTAAGAAGAATTATATTCTAGCTCAAGGCAAGGCATATTAAAGTCTAATTACTTGAGATCATCTCACACTTATCTTATCAAGTATTTATATGTTATACCTATAACATGTTTGATATATGAGGATAAATTTCTATTTGCCTCATGACTTGACTAAGAGCTAGTACAAGAAATTAATCATAAGGGTTAAAACTAAGATATCTTGAGATCCGTCGGATAACGATGACTTTTGCTAATCCAAACTCAGGGTTGGGTTATCAATCAAGGTAAGTGACCTATAGAACTTAGATCATGAATAGTGTTTGAACCCTTAACATATGCCCTAGCCGAAGGAAGGAAGTGTTGAGAACATGTTTGCATGGTATTGCTCTTAGATCCCAAGGGAGAGAGCAAATATACGATGGAAATGTTATATCGTCTATTCTTGCATTGTTTGAAAAGAATGCAATTGGTTTTGTTGATTGATCGAACAACATCCTAAATGTTTTCACATTCAATTGGTTGTTAGTTATTGTTTGGATGATTATTCCAAGTGCTTGTGATTTATGGTAAATGCATGGCAAGGGTCTGTGATGACAAGTCGCCATGGATTAAAGGAATGTTTTCTTGGAAAATAATATTAGGCTGATTGCCTTGTTTGTGCTTGATTCTTAAAGGATTTAATTAAGGAAGGATATATTGTACGGGTGGATCACCTCCATGGTCGCACCGCGTAGTAACCCGAGAGGGCACTGCTCGATTCATGGGCCGAAGGTCGAGTGGTGAAAAGGCCAACCACGGGAATGATGTTTTGCTCCTAGACAGCTTGTGGGTCAGTTGGAGCTCTGGACACCCCTTGCTAGGTCAAGAATGGAGTTGAAGACCTCCGTGGCCCCCAACATCTGGGCATGTTGGGAGATCCTATTCTAGATAAAGGATTGAGTTTTGGTGCCATGTGAATTGGACCAGTTACTTCTGCAGGGCAGAAGGGATACTTCTGTTGGACAGAAGTGAAACATAATTTCTCCTGTATGGGCAGGAGACAAAGATTAACTTGAAGATAAGTTAAGGATCTTGTTTGATCTTGTTTGTCAATAGATTTCTTTGCTCTGTTTTCGTGTCTGTGCTATAATTTACGCGAACGAACCTTGTTCCCTAAAAGGCTTAATTAATGAAGCTGATTTTAAGTGTCACATATAAATGTGGTAGGACCTAATTAGAAAACTAAAGCTATTAAGGGAAGCGGGTGGGCGGAACCCCCGACGGGTCCGTCCTATGGCAGGGTGGTCCCAGAGAACTAGGAGGCTTCTCACAAGTTTTTATCATCATTCGACCTTTAGGTATTGATAGGTTAGAACTCGATTCATGCCGTTTTAGGGGACCGGAATGGGACTATGCCCTATGGGCAGAGAGGTTGAGCAACGCATCCCTCTCGTTTCCCATTCTCTTTGAACCAAGTGCGGCATAGATCTGCTTCAGGTTGGGTATCTCTGTGTAAAGTAGGATGTCCAATACCCGACGCTAGAATGCTAACAAGAGACCTTGACAACTAGGAACCCAAATTTCAGGTCGATCCTAGTGGGTTCGGTCGTGAACGTTCCGTTGCGAGGCGGATTCGGGAAACCCTAGGCGACAAAACTCGGAACATTCCTTGGGAGTGCCGGGCAGCGACGCTTAGATTCGTTTCTCGATAGACCGCTAAAAGAGTGCCTGGAAAGCCGATGGGCGGGCACCTCACAGGTCGATCCTAGTGGGTTCGGCCAGAACTCTCCCGTTGCGAAGTAGACTCGGTAGGGCCTAAGTGACAACCCCGTGATGTTCCAAGGGAGCACCGGGTGGCATCATTTATGGAAAAACCTACTGATGGACTACCAAAAGGTGTGCCGTGGATTGGGACTAGTGGACACCTCACACTGTTGCACAAAATCCTCCTCCCCTCACCATTTAGGATTTGCTTCGTTGCATAGGTGTATAGAGGTTGTTTTGTCATGGTTTAATATATAAAAAGTAATGAATCACACACTGTGACAAAAAAATCAGGCAAATTGAGGCCAAACCTTATGCTTTGCCACTACCATACATCCACAACCACTTATTATATTTTTTTCGTAATTTTCTAAAACATATTCTTATTTTTTCTCTTAATTTTCTCCATTTTTAAATAAAAATATTGATATATTTTCAGAGCTATGGCTCTTGATTCTTAGAATAGCAAAAATATAGATTTTATTAGCATTTTATCCCATGTATATTGGTTTATCCCACCCGAAAACACCAAAAACTCCATTTTTCTCATAAAAATCATGTTTTACGAGTTTTTAAAAATAATTTCTAGGATTTTGACTTTATGTTTTCTAAATTTTTCATCATGCAAGCATAAAACAATCAGTAAAACAACATGTCTACCAATTTTCGCTCCATAAGAACAACATTTGCTCAATCAAATATAAAAACCAAACAGAATTTCTTTGTAAAATAGAATTACCGATTTTTTTCCTTCTTTACAGGTTTTAAAATCTGATGCGGGATTGCAGATCAACCCTCATTCAAGACTTAGCCCACCTCCGAACAGGAAACTCTAGCCCTCCACCAATCCGGGAGTGATCCGGTAGTAGTACCATGCTGGACAAGCATCCTTCAACTCGGTTCTCTTCTTCTTCATGGGCATGAACTGTCCCTTAAGGGGAGAGAGAGGGAGGAGAGAGAAATACTAAAAATATGAGTTTTTTAAATCCTCCATTAAAATGGACAATCTTGCAGCCATCGTATTCCTCTTCTTGCCCTGATCGAGAATCTCCCTCTCTCTCTCCAAACGGGTTTGAATCGGAGAGACATTGAGCAAAAATGAGGAGGTGCATTGACGCTTCCCTCTATTCAATAGTTTTTGCATTAGTTTCAAGGCTTTTATTAAGCCTAAGATTTAAAACATTAAAATAACCGGTTCATCTTTTTGTGTTCACACTGTCTCGCAAGTGAATTTTTTAATTTTGAAGGCCCCAAACAAACTCCGATTTGCAATCTGACTCGACATGCGGCTTTGTGGCATCGAACTCCATCAACTTAGCCTCTCCCACGCACTTTACGGCTTCTCGATCCGGTAGTTGCTTTATAATACTGAACCTTGTCGGTATTAAATGGAGGGTCAAACGACCTCCGATTGACGAACCAAGACTTGTGTTGGATTCCTGATGTCGAAATGCATCTAGGAAAACCCTAGCTCAGCCATCCACCACCATTTGATTTTTCATGAAAATTGGCTCTTTAACGCCTCTCGGGCACTTTCCAACTCCAAAACAAGCTTCAATGCTTCAAGAACGGTTCCAAATCGGGTCCTAAAATCCAACTCTCAATTCTAAAGGATGTAAGGGATACCTTGGAGCTACTAGAAAGTACATTCCCTGGATATAAGTTCAAAGTCAATGGTAAAACAATTGGCAAAAGAGTTGAATGCTCTTTCTCTTATATGAGTTGTTTGTCTCCTACAATTGTAAGTTTTGAGCCATAGATATAAAAAAATTTATTATATTTATATAAGATAATTTTTTTTCATTTAATCAAGAGTTATACAATTGAAGTAAAAATATACAAGGATGCAAAATAACAAAGGAGATTCCTCCAAGTTTCTATTTGCATCTATTTATCTTCTTTTATCTCTAGTACCTTCTCATTATTTAGCATTGTAACTTCTTCGTTGCTTTCTGCAAAGATCTCTGGTCTCTTTACAATGGATTTTTTCTTTGGTTAATGAAAGAAATTGACTTTGACAAGGATTCTCTTCTCTTTCTGAGACTAAAGAGGAGATGGATGAGACTTCATAGGGAAAAGTATTGGCATACCTTTCTTTTTAGAGTTCACCTTACTAGTCTTTCTAGATGACTTGCCATTGCCATTTCCCTTCCTCTTAGATGAATATTTTTGTGGAGGGAAGTTGGGATTGATTGGTGTGATTGCCCTATCTAAAATCAACTCAATACATTGCTCCCTTATCCACCACATATATGAATCGGGGTAAGCTCGGCACTGCGAGAAAAAATATAAAAGTTGGTAAACTAAAAAAAGGGTCCCTCAAAAAACAAATAATATGAAAGAAACTTATATTAACCCCATCTATCTTGAGTATATTTGAATCTATTGTCCTATAAACATTTGAAATCACTCTCTATCCACAAGTATGTGTATCACTTTGCAAGGATACTTCTTGTTAGAGAAAGTTATATGATTTTTCAGGATTAGTAATATCCTCATATGTGGTATCCAAGAAGGTAGTCAGAAGCCCACCAACACTGCAAATGGAGACATGTAGCTAAAATAGGCCATCAAATAAAATAAAAAATTAACCAAAAAGCAATTAGTATTCCATTCAACACACATTTTTGCTTGGCCATGGATACCACTTAGAGAGTTCACGAGGATAATTTCTCTGTTGAGTGTATCAATATATATAAGACTCCAATGTTCTCTACAAAGCACATTGTTAGTAAGCAATAAACACAACAAAGCCATTCAACACACATTTTTGCTTGGCCATGGATACCACTTAGAGAGTTCACGAGGATAATTTCTCTGTTGAGTGTATCAATATATATAAGACTCCAATGTTCTCTACAAAGCACATTGTTAGTAAGCAATAAACACAACAAAGAAGTATATATTAACCCTTTTAGAAAATTGCATACCTTTCTACATAAGGAAAAAAAATGGTAGTTTGTGATGGAATTAAACACTTTGAAGAATATTGTTGTGTTTGAATGAGATCTCAAAATTGATTCCACTAATAACAGTGGATTAGCAATAAATATATATTTAGAGATTTCTTGGTTGAGAGAAGCAGTCAACGCTCTAAATAGCAAAAATAAAGGAGTGTTATTTGTAGTAATAAACAACACCATCATTCCATGTACTAACAAAATTTAGAGTCAAAATACCTTATCTTATGCAACAATAAACTACAGAATCTAACAATTGAATATCCTTTTTAACTAGCATGGACTTGTCTTAGGAGGAGATATGCTAAGATAGTCCTCTTCCTCCTCAAAAAGTGTAAGAAACATTGACAACCATTTGTCCATACACCTCACATATTCTCTTATAATTGACAGGGCCAAGCATAATAATTTTTCTCTTACAAACATCATCCTCAGTTTCTATGACCTCTTGCAAATTTTCTTCTTAGATAAACTCTTGTTGGAATGTGGTCCGTGTTGGGTATAGATATGTCACATCCTTGATCTTTTGGCCCTTTTGCTTTCCTGAAAAAATTTGTGGAGACATTAAAGATCTCAAAGGTTTTTTTCAATTGTGGACAAGGGCCTTAATACCTTGTCAAACCTACACCTAATTCTATTGATCATACTAAGATCTTTGTTCATCAAGGTAATCCTATAAGCATGAGCAGTAGTAATATAAGCATCATTCATAAAGTCAATAACAAAGTATTTAGTTGTGCCTCCTTGAAGACAAAGAATTACTGCAAGCTGCCATTTCTTTTGTAGGTCATTTTCTCAACACTCTTGATAATCTATCAGAAATACCCTTGAGAACTCTGATAAAAGCTATCTTTAGAATGACATGCTTGTAGTGAAAGTGATGATGAGAGAAAGAGAGAGAGACAATGAGACAATGAGATGGAGAATGAACCACACACTTGTATTTCTCACTTGCTTACACACTCCTATATTGGAATAGTTGAGAGTACACATATATATACAATAAAGGTGTGAATATGGTAGGTCTTCTTAGTGAAATATCCTACATATGCTCTAGATCTAACTTATCTAGTTCTCCTAAATATCTAGTTATTGTCTTCCTAGATATTCTCTAAGTACATGTTCATATGAGTACCTTCTAAAACTTTCTGCCAATCATCTTGGCTAAAAGAGAAGTAAGATTACAATGATGACTATAGCATGAGACCTTGTCCTTGTTGTTGCAAAAGATATGCATCAATCTTTGCTTGTAATGATTTAAGGGATGTAAGTTGATGATGAAGATCTTTGGGCTTTGGTTGATGGATACCTTGATGAAGAGCTGATCGCCATGGTTTGGTTCATGATAGACTTGATAAGAGATGTGCTTATAATTTAGATAGATGATGTATTTCAATTGGATCTTGATATTTGTGGAGTAAAATAATGGTGAGAGCATGTTTGTAGATGGAAATGTAAAATAACGGAAGTGTAAAATAGCAAGTGATTGATGAGAAATTTCAAGCACAGTGTTTGTGAGAGGACTCTAAGAGTTGAGTATCACATCTTCAATAATAGCGTACTTAGTGTTAGTGTCCCCTTTTGTCCATACAAAGTAGTTTGTGCAAATGTGCACAAGTATTTCTTTGTACTTTATCCATTATTTTTCCCTCCTTTGGAAGGCCAAAATAGTTGGAAAATTTGAGAAAGATACAATTTGTAGATGATGATTTGGGTAAGGCAAGAGATAGACCATTTCATGATGATACTGAGAGAAAATTGGAAGAGAGAGTACTTGTGATTTGTTGATGAGGTTGTTGCCATGAAACGTATAATAATGATTGAGATTTGGGTGTACAATTAGAGCAAGATGATTTTAAGAGAAAGGTAGGATAGGATATGATAGAAAGAAATCATGATTTGATAGATTGTGATTGATGTGACATAAATAAATGTAGTGTGGATGGAATGTGATGGTAGGATAATATCATGTGTAGGGATTCAAGATTACACATTGAAAAATAGTGACATGAAAATGAGAAACTCAAGGAGGTAGGATTTTTTGTACACTTGGAAACATTTTAAGAATCCCAAATGTGTAGGAGGAAGCCAAAAGTGCATGCAATTGCATTTTTTCAAGAGACAGTGGCACACATATGAAGTGGAGTGTGTGTGTGACCATTAGAATATGAGGATATTGAGCCCATAGAGAGAGTATGAGATAAGGACCAGGATGTGATCTTGAGATTGAAGTAGAGTTTAGATAAAGACTAGATACTGAGTGACAAATGTAAGGATATAGGATAGAACATAGAGATGTAAGAAAAGTGGAAGTAATGTACCTGATGAGAGAGTCACCTTGAAGGTTGGTAGAAATATCCAATAAGAGTTGATGAGGAAAAATAGGCATATCCGTGTTGTTTTTCAAGAGAGTGATGAGGTTTTTCCATCTTCTTTCCACTAAAGCACCATCCAAATGTGTTGAAGAATAAAATTCAATAGAGAGGCCACATACAATGCCTTCTTCGGCCTTGAGATATAGAGTATAAAGGGCATCCACTACTTCAATTGTTGTTCCAACTAAGATAAAGTCCTCTATTTTAGGATGAAAGAGGAGAGGCTCACAAGGGTGACAAAAATTGTAGTATTGAGAGTGACTAGGAGAGCTAGAACATGCTAGGATGGATGACTTGAGAGCATGAGAGCACAAAATGAAAGAGTCATTATAGAGAGATGGATGTTAGGGGCCTTCATGGGGTAGAGAATTGGGATTTTCCATCAAAGAATTTTCTATGTATTCCACTAGTTGACAAGAGAGAGTGAATAATGGACTTAATGAGGATACAAGGATAGAACATATATCTTGCATGATATGATATAAATATCTTGTGATGACAAAGACTTTTGATAAGGAAGATTATTCAGAGTTTAACAAAAGAGGCGAGAATAAACATGTGGCAAGGGCAAGGAGCTAGGAAACTATTTGAAGCATATGCATGTTGGCACAAAGTAATAAGGTAGTCTATGTAAGTGAGGATAAGATTAGAGATAAGGTTTGTGGATAAGGATCAATAAAAGTGGAGAAAAATGGGAGGTAATGTAAAGGTTTGAGCTAGATTAGAAATGAGTGAAGTATATATGGCATGGATAGCTCAATGTCTCAAGGCAAATACGGTGAGGTTGGTTTGAGAAAAGATAGAAAATATGTGTGGCTAGGAAAAAGGTTTTTTGAGGATAAGGTTGGGTGAGAATTAAATGGATTGTGTGTGGGAGATCACTTTAATGGGTAATGGATGGGTGGGCCACAAATGAGTGTGAGAGATAAGGGGTTTAGACCTTAATTTGGCAAAGGATCAGAGGGGTAGGTAGGTGGAGAGAGGAGATAAGATGATATAAGGATGAAAATAATGATAAAGAGGACAAATATCTCTCTCTCTTAAAAGAGAGGTGATAATGAAGAATATACGAGTGGGTGAAGATGATAAGAATAGGCAAAAAGTAGGTCGATAGGATAAGATGAGATCAAGATAATGAGGATAAGATGCATGTGGACAAGATTAGTTTACCTTGACATTGATTCAAATCCTTCTAATCTTCATACAAAGAAATTGATTTGGATCAAGAAATAAATCTAAGGATTAATTGAGTAGACAAAAGTTGGATGCTAATAACCTAGGCTCTCAGGAGGTTGGTGTGCTTTGATACCATGTAGTGAAAGTGATGGTGAGAGAAAGACAGAGAGAGAGACAATGAGACAATGAGATGGAGAATGAACCACACACTTGTAATGCACACTTTCTTACACACTTCTACTTTGGAATAGGTGAGAGTACACATATATATACAATAAAGGTGTAGATATGGTAGGTCTCCTTAGTGAATATCCTCCACATGTTCTAGATCTATCTTATCTAGTTCTCCTAAATATCTAGATATTGTCTTCCTAGATATTCTCTAAAAGTACATGTTTATATAAGTACCATCTAACGTTCTAACAATGCTGTGTAGCTCTCTAGGCTTTCCTTATCTTAGTAGAATACTTCTAGATATAGTAAAACCTAGACCTTCTCTTTCTCTTTGGCTTGGAAGGCTTACCTCCATGAGTAGAAGAGGGTCTAGGTTGTTCTGTTGGCTGATCAAGTTCTTTAGGGGAGGTTGGAACCTTGGCAGTTGTAGGAGAGGACTATCCAGCAAGATCATAGGCTTGGTCATTAACCACATGCAACTTGGCTTGGGTAGGAGAAGAAGATTGCTTTGATTGCATGGCACGAGACTTGGGAAAACTAGGGAAAGGAGGCATCTCAAAAGGGAAAGCTTGTGGAACCTCTGATGGCCTTGCTTCTTCTTCACTATCCTTGCTCTCTATATAGATTTTCCTTGCTATCTGCTTTGTCCTTGCTATTACTTGATAGAAAATGATAGGAAGACCAATTAAAAACTATTTGCTGGTGGTGGATGGTGCGTAGAGGATGAGATACAGCACAAGAGAAGAAATGCCAAATCTCTAGAAGTTCCTATTTGCATTATATCATGGAGTAGAAGATACGATGTGAGGGTAGAAAAGCATAATCTTGGTAGGACACTTTTTTCTTCGTATCATACACCGACTGAAACGACACGATCGTAGCAATGCGTTATCTTGATAGGAGTTTCCCTCACTCTGTATAATAGAGGAGTTAATATGGCATGACAACAAAAAACCATTATTGTTGAGATATTTGCAATCACACCTAATGTAGCCTCTTTGTATGAGGCAGTTCTGGGCTAAGGACATGCAGATAGATTGAATCCCATATGCACCGAAAGGGAAATGGCTACCCATCCAACAACTATAAAGCATTGTACTTGACTACCACTTTTTGATATATGATGAATGCAATATCATGATGCTTTACCATTTCAATTAGTGTCTTGGTCATTGTTATCCTTATACACAAGATTGTGTTCATGAGTCCAAGTCTCAATCTTGGAACCTAATTCACTTGTGTAACATGTCAAGTCTTGTCTATGTCATCATGAGCTTAATCTTCATCTTCGATCCACCATAGCCACTGCCATGCTCTAGATACCACATCTTTTCATATGGTATCAGAGCTCGGCTGAGCATGGCACTGCCTCTTTGTCTCTTCTCACCTCTATCCACCACTGAGACCTTCATTTTCAACTTCATCTTCATCCTGACCTTGAGTCTGCCATAGCCAAAACAACACTTGACTTTGAGCTTTTGGATCTCTCAAACGAGAGCATATTTCAACTTGCTTTCTTCTAGGGATTTATTTGCTGACTCAGGGCACTACTCCGTATCACATAAGAGCTTGACATTGGCCACTCCAAAGCTCAACATTGCCAAAATTCATGATCGCTGTTCAGAATTGCGCCTGTTTTTTTCATACAGTTAGATATCCCTCTACGCAACATGGTGCTCTCTGTGACCTTAGGGCTTCTAAAGTCCACCATTCAAGCCTTATCTAGCTCAAATATCTTACCAGATTATGTTTTTTGTGAGCTATTAAAAAACAAAAAACTAGTCACTTGTCTGTCAGAAGACCTAATCCTCCATAGTCACAAGCATCAAAGCTCATATTTGTTATCATTTATTTATTTCTCTCAATCCAAGAAACTCAATGTGATCTATTATAAAAAAAAACCCAACAAGATTCACCACTCAAATCAGCAAGAAAGGGAAGTTGTGATTATTTTTTGAAGGTCATCAAGTCAAACTCAAGCAACAAACATCAAATTCCAAACTAGTATCTTTTGATACTACACTGCCATTGCTTGTGTCTTTTGACACATACAAAGATCAACTCATTGTTGGTTATTCTAATGTGGGTACTAATTTTTGGTAATGTCAATGACAAGCAAGAAGATTTCTATGTGGCTACACTTCATGAAGAGTAGCATGACTCATGTTGCTTATCAACACTATATGGAAGACTTGTTTGTTCTACTTGTAGGGATGGATGGATTTCCTTGTTCTAAAGAGCTGTCAATGAATCTATTAGAAGATTTTGAAGACATTTTTGCTGTCTCAAAGATGATGAAATCTTTGCTTGAGGGGGACATGAACATGAAGATTGATGCAACTGTTGCAAGCAAAGTCAATGAAGAAGAAGACCAGGAGGACCTAGAACAAGAGGACCAAAAGATCAAAGTAGTGGACATTGAAGCTCTAAGAAAAGTGAAGAACAGGGAAAAGATAAAAAATAGCAAGATATCAACAAGAAGGCCTATAATAAATTCAAGATCTATGCGAAAAGAAATATTGTAAACTGCAAGGGCCTACCGGTCCTTGACCCAATTTTTACTAGAAATTTTTAGCCTTGTAATGCCTAGCCCTAATGCTTCTGACATAAGCTTGTAAACTCCTCATGTAGCCTTGTACTACAACCTCTATATACTTTGTAAGGCCCCTGTTACACCCTCTAGATGTTCATCATGTTTGTGGTATCCACACTTAGCCTTTTTCTGCGACAACCTCTAGTGGTTTGCCATGTTTTTGGTGTGCCCACACTTTGCAGGTGTTGCTCTCACTAAAGCCTTTGCACACTTTGTACTTTCTGGTTGTGATTGAGGAGGGGTGTTGAGATATTTGCAATCACACCTAATGTAGCCTATTTGTATGAGATAGTTTTGGGCTTAGGACATGCAGGTAGACTGAATCCCATATTCATAGAATGGAAAATGCTACCCATCCAATAACTATAAATCATTGTACTTGACTACCACTTTTTGATATATGATGAATGAAATATCATGATGCTTTACCATTTCAGTTAGTTTCTTGGTCATTGTCAGTCTTATACACAAGATTGTATTTATGAGTCCAAGTCTCAATCTTGGAACCTAATTCACTTGTGTAATAGGTCAAGTCTTGTCTATGTCATCATGAGCTTAATATTCATCTTCGATCCACCATAGCCACTGCCATGCTCTAGATCCCGTGTCTTTTCACAATTATCTCAACAAGAGTCCTCCTCGTTCTGTATTATAGAGCAACTTTGATATACAATGCAAGTGCAAGAAAGTGTTATCTGGGTGGTAGGTATTATTCGCTTTGTGTCATGGAGGAGAAAATAGGCATGCACAAAGTAGAGTGAATACAGTATGACATGCAAGAGAGGCAAGTTGCGAAGGGTCATTTCTCACGTTGTATAGTGGATGACTAAAATGAGCCATGTAAGCCAGGGTTGTTCTTATATACATGGTGTGGCTCATGACATGTTAACCTCAGCACAAGAAGAAAGCAAAAAAATGGAAAAGCACAAGTTGGGACCTAAGAGAGGTGGCCCACGAGGAAATTAGACATAAGGGAAGAGGCAAGAAGGAGAAGATAAAAAGTGCAAGGGCGACCTAAAAAATCAAGTCAAAGGAAAAAGCGCATTTTTAAATACAAGGCACCCCCTAAAACTGTTGTAAAAGAGTGCGAGGCTCCCTACTTTGCAAATTGTAAAGGTAGATGGGTGGTAGGAAGGAAGCTAGGAAGATAGGAGGACAATGAACAAAAGGGCCTAGCCATGTAAAAAGGGGATGACCGCCCAAGGGAAAGAGGGCATGTATATAAGCCAAAAAGTTAATGGAAACTCTCGTTCTTGGTGTGTGGCAAAAAGCTTCTTCTTCTTCTTCTCTTCTTCTTGCCTTCTTGTGTGCGCTTGAGTGAGGGAGTATGAGAGAGTGAGGGAGTGAGATTGTGAGAGTGAGGGATCAAGGAGAAGAAGCTCCCCATATCCTCCTTTCATCTTCTTCTCTTCTCTTCTCTTCACTTCTCTCGTCTTGCATGGCTACGGAGGATGGAGCTTGATGGAGAGGGATTGAGATTGCTCGAGCTTGCATCAAGGATCGTGGAGCTACTGGTGTGCGAGAAATAGGAGGGTACTTGATCGAGCATCAAGGTAAGCTCACTACACCCCATGGATAGGGAGAGTGTGTTGGCTATGTGAGAGGTAGCCATGGCTGCTTGGCTTGAAACACTTGACCAATAAGCAGTCCGTAGGTCTTAGGGGTTGAGTGAGAGAGCTCCCTTCATTTTGGTTCCATTGTCGGGACTGAGGACTCGAGCCTTGAGCGCCGTGCGCTTCAAATTGAGCATGGAAGTAGGGTTTCATTCCTGAACCGGTGCTTGAGGTAGATAGTAGATTTAGGCATTTTAATATTCAAAACAAGTAAGTATTTTGGGTTTCTCATGTGTCGATGAGTAGGTTAATTTATCCAAAGCATTGTCTTGTGATTTTTGTTTGCATTAAGGTAGGATAGGACCAAAAGATTGTGAGCACATAGTAGGGTTTTCGCTGTTGTGTATAACAGGTTGAAACATGGAAAAGAAGGGCAAAAAATGAAATCTTGAGTTAAATGGTGGTAAGAGGAGCAAGATTAAGGAGAATGCAGACCTTGGTAGAGCAATAAGAGACCATGAGTGGCAAGAGAGACCTCATTTTGCATTTGAGAGATTAAGGAGAGCTTGAGAGAGAAAGAGAAAGACATGTAGATAAAAAGGAGATCACGTGCTTTGATTCTGGTGTTTTTGATTGATCCAGGTACATAAGAATTTTCTTTATATGCCATTGATGTGATATGGAAGGTATAATAGGGGGCAACGAGGGCTAGGAGAAATTGGCCAGAAATCATCTCATTGTGCTGTCGGGCTCGTAGTTGGACCACTATGTCCTGGTCTCGACTCCCAAAATTGGAGAGTCAGACCATCCGACTATCTGAGTCGGACCACCCATCAGACCATGTGGTCCTCTAGTCCAATTGGACACCCAAGTTGATGGGTCAAGTCGGACCAACCACAATTGTTGATCGGATTTGTTTCTCCCCACCAACCAGTCGGACAACTTGTCCAATTAGACCTGCCTCAATCGGATCACCCCAATCAATTGGACCAATGAACAATCAAACCACACAGAAGATCGGACCCAAACCCCACGTCCAATAGGACACCCAACAATCTAATCAGTCCAACGGGTCCAGTCGACGAACCCAACCTTGTCCAATCAGATGACTTGCCTCAATCAGATTGCCTCGATCGATCATACCAGTGAACAATTGGACCACATGGAAAATTGAACCAAACTTTGAGTCAAACTAGCTTGGTCTGATTAGACCATCTGATCAGATGCTCTAGTCAGACTGGTCCGACTCCCAGAGTCAGACCGGACAGTCTGATTTTGTGAATTGGACTAGTTGGGTAGAAGACAAAAAACTAGGAATAGGATCACCTCCCTAGATTAAGACCAATTGGGACACATTCCTGAACATCCTTAGATGCCCAATTCGGCTCACCAAAGCCAAAAACTAGAGAAAACCACAACTATACATTCTAGAAAAACCTCTAGTAGCCTAGCCAAGAGACCACCGACTTGACTTAGAGCCAAAAAACGACCTTTATATGGTAAGCCAGCCTTGATAAATTGTAGAGGGAGTAGCGTAGACCCCAGACAATCCTTAGGAGAAATCGGAGACCGTGCTTAGAGCCATATCAGGTTGTAGACAAGAAAGGGGGATGGCTAGAATTGCATAACCATTTTGCAAGTGCACCCCCCACAATGATTTCTTCCACATAAGTGCACTAGAAAAGGATAGAAAGCCTAATTTTGCACCATGCACAATAGAGCACCTAGCATTGAGTGTACATAAGTTGAGGACTGTTTTCAATAACAAGCAATACAATCAGACTTAATATCTCGAAGGAACCGACCAATAGGAGGAGACCCCAAAACATAGTTGGGTGCCTTGGGGCCCCATTGATAGGACCTTCGGAGATGGTGGCAAGACTAAAAGGACATCAAGATTGAGGGCAAAGCACTACCAGAGCTACTCAGCTTGATTGATAACCTTGTGGAGCGGGAAGTAGAGATGATGTCGAGAGAAAAAACAAACCCGATGAGCAACTGGACTTGGGTGAGGACTTGGGTGAATTTCCGGTCGCGGTCCAAGACATGGTCAACGAATATAACCTGCTAACCATGATGATAATCTACAATAGGCTAGTAGAGGAGGTAGTGGTGGCAAGCCTAGAGGAAGAGAGGAAAGTGGTTAGGAAAGCGCTGCAGGGCATAACTGCCTACAATCGTGAGTAGAGAGCTAGGAATCTACATCATGACATAGATGTGCATGAAGCTCAGACATGTGATAGCCTTAGCGTGTAGGAGCAAAGAGGGACAAAAAAAAAAGAGAGGGAGAGCACTAGAGGTAGAACTTATGCTGAGCGAGCTTATAATCAAGCGGCTCATGGACAACACAGTTGCCAAGCAGAGCGTAATGGCACTAGTGACCTCACTACTCTCAGGCCTAGGAATTACTCGGGGGGAAATAGAGCCACTAAAAAATCTATGCAGTAGGCTAAGTAGTTGGACAAGTACCAGCCTAGTAGTGACCCGTTTTAGCTTCATAGAGAAGTTTGAGCAAGTTTGCAAGCCTAACGGTCTCACCGACCTCTTGCACAATGCTCCTAGGCTTTTGGGCGCTGCTTAGGCAATAAAGGTAGGATGTGGTACACCAACTTAGACGTGGCAGAGAGAGCAAACGCCCGGCTAAAAGATCTCTTCATTAAGAGATTCTTGGAAGCACGATACTCTGACAAACTCATAGTCCGAATGTTAGTCAAAAGGACAAGGAGGACATAAGAGACTATGTCACTCATGTGCACAGCCTCTTCTAGAGAATCCCTGTGAACAAGTGACCCAATGAAAGAGCTATCTCCACCATGTTCATAAACGAAATCCGCATGAGAAGTTATACAAGGCTTTAGCGAGCAACTCTAGCTTGCAGCGAGATGTGTTAGCTAAGGTCTTTGATGAAGCAATTAGGGTGGGTGACCAGTTGAGAGAGAGAAGCTCTTGAATTTCAAACCGTGACAACTCTAACCAGAGGACCACAACCTCTAGCAAGGGATCAACCCTCAGCATGCACGACAAGGGGAAGAGTATAGATCAAGGCTAGGAGCTAGCCGAGGTGAGAATGGAGCTAGCATGAATGTAGGAATTGGTGAGGAAACCAATGCGATCACACGTCCAATGTGTGCATTGTGGCAGCAACCACCTCCCAGCTGAGTGCCAAGATCCTAGATCTAAGCCTTGCATGAATTGTGGTAGGTTCGGCCATGATGTCATGCACTGTAGGTTTCCTAGGAGATTTCCCTATGTCTAGCAGTACAATCCACCATACCTAGGGAATGGGCCACAAAATTTCTTTGGAAGAGGAGCCCAACTGGTGCTCCCAACATCGAACGATAGAAAACTAGCCATCTCTTGGATGGAGATCAACCCGATAGGCATACCCAGGCCACTAGGACCCTATGTAACCCATCCACTGATGCTCCAATCCATTATGTGGAGGAGCCTAATGAAGACAAAGTCTATGTGAACCCTTACATCTCCTACAATGATGAGGGCAATCTAGACTTGATGGACTATCGACCGGTACCGGTGATGGCATTAGGTAGAGGTAGGGGTAGGAGATTTGCAGGGCCAACCCAAGATCCAATATTGTGTTGGACTTGTGGTCACTTAGGCTATATCTCATCATGTTGTCGACAGAGAGAACAAGGGAATAGGGAAAAATTCGACCTCAGATGTGTCAAGTGCGGCATCACTCATCTCTTCGTCGATTGCCCTAGAAGGAAGCCATCCTCTAGCTCAAAAATTGTGCCATTAGTGCATTTAGGACTGTTTGGAGTCGAGACATGTGATAGCAAGGACACACGCATCCTATTGCATGTCATGACCAAAAGCATGCAAGCATATCACTGCAAGGGCCCAACAATTTAGATGCAGCCTGATGCAAATGAAGAAAAAGACTAACGCAAAGGTCACACTTAAGACTGAGGATGCAACAACGCTAGTAACTGGCAAGAAGGTCACGGATGCAAAGGCAGAGACCACCACTCCAAAGATTTCAGAGAAAGGGAGTGCCAAGGTAGGGGAGTATCCTTGCCCTAGGCGCCAACTTGAGGCAATAGCCAAAGTCAAGGAGGTGGTAAAGGAAGCCCAGGGGCACCACAAGGATGCTAAGCCTATCTTAGAGGACAAGATTGAGGATCTCTCTAGCATGACCATGCCAGTCTCACCTACACGATCAAGGTCAAGAGACATACCCATGCCATAGGCGGTGCCATCTAGGCCAAGCTTAGATGCTACTGGCCAGCTAGTCAATCAAGACCAATGGCCAAGAAGCATAAACCTAGGAGAGAGGCAAGCAACCAACAACCTCCCTGTCTCGTGATGTTAGTGACCACCCCAATGACTTTGAGTTTAGGAGACTTGCTTAGGTAGCACCACATGCTATGGAAAGATTTAAAATACTGGGTGGAAGAACCGATGGAACATGATGCCATTGACTTGTAGCATCATGATGTAGTCATGCAGATACCCAATTTGACATTGCACTCAATGGCAAAGTCACTACATGTCAATGCCTTTTGGTAAGGCACTGAGATGCATGCAGTCTTGCCTATCCTAGCCCTAGGAGACCTAACACATAAGGGAATCGTAGATACTGGGGCAAGTACTGGGGCAAGAGTGAGTGTGTTGAGCCATACTGTGCTCCGGGCTTGGGGAACCCACCTATCAAAAATTTTAGGTTCAATGTCACTCTAGCTAATAGAATGAAAGTAAGGCCATTTGGAGTCTTGAAGAATTGGCCAGTGAAGATCATGGGTGTCCAGTTCTCTATGAACTTCATCGTCATGAGGGGAGTGGACTAAGAAATTATGCTAGGCCGACCCTGGATGAGGAACACTTGAGTCATTGAAGACAGGGGAAATGGTCTAATCTTCCTAGGAAACCAAATAGAAGTAGTAAAGGTCGAGATGGACGCTTGGAAGATGACCCCTGCTGACCTAGATGCCATCTCTACCATGCGGTGATGCGCTAGTAAGGAAGTCTTATGAGCCTTTGGACAAGTACATTCCTTGTCCTGAGGACAAGTGGGATTGGATGCACATCCTGGTGACCATTGACCTTCCATTCTTGGAGTAAGAGGAGATGTACAAGCAGGTTCCTTGAACCATGAGTGTGCCACAAGAGGAGCCCTCAGTGCCACTATGCATGATGGCCAAGAGCTCAAGCAGCCAATCAAGGCATATCTCTTTCCATGTTCCTAGCAACAGGCTAGAACTTCATAAGATCCTCGAATACCTAACAGATAGATTGGCTGGCAACCCCACTACTAATCTCAAACCCTTCAGAGATCTATAAGATGAACCTAAGTGGAAGTGGACTAAGGTGCACAATCTGAACTTACTATACAACTGGGCCTTAGTCACCAATGAGGGAGAAGCTAGAGATGAGAGTCTTGGAGATGATGAGTAGCCAGAAGGTGGCAGTTCTGACAATGAGTATGAGGATTGCCTCTTTGTTAGTGAGAAAAGTGAAGAAGAGATAGACACCGTAGAGTACGACACTGAGGGAAGAGTGATAGAGCAAATAAGAGTGCAATACAAGCCTCAAAAAGGGAGTTCTTACAAGATCAAGAGAGGCATCATGCGGATGGAGTGTGATCACTCCTGGTTGGAGCACATAGGAGCAATAGATTATGAACAAGCAGGGATAGCCCAACCACCCACAACACCCTTGCTTAGAACGGATGCACCCACTGAGATATGACCCTCGAGAGAAACTCCTTCCTTTAGTGAGGATTGCGGGTTTAATTTTGAATCGGAGGTCAATATAGAGAGTGACCCAGAGAAGCTCCAACCTCCTAGGACCAAACGCATGAAAATGAAATTTCGAGGATTAGGACCCTTCTGAGTGTGCACCATTAG
This sequence comes from Lygodium microphyllum, assembly GCF_053477565.2. Classification (NCBI taxonomy): domain Eukaryota; kingdom Viridiplantae; phylum Streptophyta; class Polypodiopsida; order Schizaeales; family Lygodiaceae; genus Lygodium; species Lygodium microphyllum. The sequence goes on along the minus strand of NC_141154.1, from coordinate 16,246,584 downwards.
TAGGAAGGGCAATGTAGAACTTGAAACCCTTGAAGGTGAGGGTATAGGATTCTTTAATGGTAGTTACATGAAAAATTACTACCCTCCCATACATCCACTATATGAGCCCCCTATGCTAGAAGCCCCTATCAATGTCCATGTAGCCACCATCATCGAATTAGAAGACGAAGATGAGGAGGTAGTAGCACCGGCATACCTGTGCATCGTAGCCATCGCCCAGTGCACGCATGCATTTGATGCCTTGATTGATGAGGGAGATGAATTCAATGTCTTGACTTACGCTCATTGGACGGTCAACCATAGTTACAACCCACCAACCTAAACTTAGCCCATTCAGGGGCAAGTCGTATGCACTCCCAGGGAAGTGCAAGATCACAGTCTCTATCAAGTCTGAGAGCCTATCAGTCATCTTCTATGTATTGCCAAATATGAAGGATGCAGGTCAAGAATCGTTGTTAGGACACACTTTCAAGAAGCAAGCACACTACAACATGGACTACAATCTGCATCATACTCACCTTTCCACTGGCAACATTTGAATCACAATAGCTTTCAACAAGGGTAACAAGGCCCCACCAAAGCCTGCTATGCCACCAATAGAGCTACCTAGGACCAAGCCTAAGGAGGGGGGCCATGAGTCATCACAACCCATCCAGACTACAAAACAATAGTCAACTAAGGCCATCCCCAAAGCCACAAAGCCCATGCTCAAACGGGTGCCAAGGCACCAAAAGTGACCTACTTGTAGCAAGCAAACACAACCCGACAAGGCTAACAACTATCATTCAAAACCTAAGAGACCGACCCAACGCTATTGACATAGGTGCACAATCAAGCCATGATGGATCCCCAAAGATATGTTGCAAGCCCAATGATACTACAAAGGCAGCACTTGGATATGGGTGCCCAAGAATGGAAATCCTAGAAGCATAGCCCAACCACGACCATCGCTTGCCACCCCACCCCCATACAGCCACACTCCTACTAAGGCAGTGAACACCCAGGAAACTCGAGCTGTAGAACCTATAGAACCCGTGACGGCTGCGGTCAAAAAACCCCAACCAATCTATCGACCAAAACGAAAGCTTGATATCCCAAAATCATCTAAGTCCAGAGATGTTGGCACCCCTGTGGCTGCGCAAGAGAAAGGCAACGCACCATCTATGCCACTAGAGCCACCCTCAGTACCCCCAAACAGCACTGGACACACGGATTAGACTATGGTGCTACCCTTAGAAACACAATTGTTTAGTTCGTTACCACTAGAACCATCATTGTCTAGTCCAATTCCACTGCAACCACCAGCAAGTCTTAGGCATGCCTACCAATGACGTTCATTTCTATCGGTCACCAAGGATCTTGTTGCAAATACAGGAGATGACTTGGTGACTTGCATCAAGCTCTTGGACAACACTTTCACCACATTTGCTAGGAGCTATGAAAGACTTGATCTCGGCTTGCTTGATAAACCCCTTGCCTCTAATGTTCATTCTTTATCCTGCACTTAGGAGGAATACAAGTTCATGACCATAAAATTCCCCAAGATCGCAAAGGAGTTGATCAATAATGGTGAAATCTCAAAAGAGCATGCGCTTGTCAGATGACTAATAACATCATACCGCAAGCCCCAAAGACTTGTGTCACCCATTGAGCTTGAGGAACTCACTCACCTCGCTAACTCTGACTCATCATTTTTACAAAAATCGTGTAACCTATGTCTCCAATGGGAGAAACAGGGTTGCCAAGTAATGACTAATGCTGAGCAAGGACATGCGATTAAAACAATTGAGTATGACCCAACTTATGTAGCACCAACCTCTTTCAAGGTCTTGGCCATCACCCAAAACAAACACCTAGATGACCAGGCCTTGGCCCACCCTTACATTGATCTCATCCTTACGGAAAAGGAGCTACATGTGGCTAGCCACATTAACTCGGATGATTTTCTAACTGATGTCCTAACTTACATTATCCAAGTATGCGTTAGCCCTCGTAATCTTGATCGTCATGCTTACTTGGAGTACAACCATGATTTCTACGATTGGCTTATGTCAAAGTAGATAGCACCATACTGTGCTCAATTGCCCTTGCCTCTCCAATCCTAGGAAGGATTCTCCTCATTCCTGAGGGGAGAGGGGGTAAGGTGATTAGGTGACTAAGAAAACATAGGCAAGAAGGAAACAAAAAGCCTTAATCAAAGTTAAAATCAGGAAAGAGTTTATTTTAAAAAAAGGGGGTTGGAAAGAAAGTGTCAAAAATGTTTTGCAATGAATAGGCTGTTGTTTGAAAATTTCATGTCTTTAATTCAGCTTGTTCATTCTCTTCATGGAAGCAAAATCAATTTCATGCTTACCAAAAAGTCATATGAGGAATACTAATGTTGGATTATGATGAATGACATGTACCCATAATGGCAGGGCAAGATAAAGGTGGCAAGCTCCCTTTCACAAAAAAAGAGCAAACTAGGTACGACCTAAGTGTTGAGAGACAAGGGGATTTAGTCATTTCACCTTCAAACATACACTGAACTTGGATGAAGCCATCTTGGAGGAGCCAGCTGTAAAGCAGTTGGTGGAAAAATGTGCCCTCTGGAAGTACATGGAGAAAGTAGGGCAAACAATTGACTACAACATGTGTGCAGAGGTCCTAAGAAGTTTTGATGATGCAAGGAACTGTGGCACAATAACGGTCATGATAGAAGAAGAAGAGAGTCAAGTGGAGGTACCACTGAGCATTGCAATGATCGAGAAGGCCCTAGGCTTGGATATCAAGACAGAAATATTCCCTCGGAGAGATACATATGCCATGCTTGGAGTGAACAAGCACAATGTGCACATGACAGTGGACGGGATAAGTCTGACACTCATCCCAAAACCAGAAGTACTGATGTAAGCAAAGATGGCCCATGTCCTCTTCTCGAGATAGAGGTACAATGCATTGATGAACAAGATTGGCATGCCATTGTTGGAGAGCATAGTTGCAAGGTCCCTTGAAGAAGTGGATTGGAATGGATTTGTCTTGAAAACCATCAAGACCTTGGGTGCCACATCCTAGCCACAAGTGCAACACCAGTAGGAGGAGAGTCCCTGGCCTCAAAGGCCAGGTCAGTGCACAAGAAGCCTACCTCCAAGGCCTCCACAATAAGATTTGGTGGGGTCTTAACAACAATCATTTAGGAAGTAGTGAGGGAAGCAAAAGGAGTTGAGAAAGAAGTGGGAGAGATACCCCATCAGTCACCTCGCCCTGACATAGAGCAATCAAGTGAGTGAACCATCAGTAATTGGGGAGAGTAGGAGGTGTAGACGACCCAGAAGGAGGCAAGGGTATAAGAGAAGAAGAAGGCCACAAAACCCTAGAAACAGAGGAGGGAGGAGATGAAAAAGGAAGAACGGGCAGAGTTGAAAAGAGTCCAAAAAGAATCCAAAAGGGCAGAAGACGAATGAAGGAGAAAAGAGTAGGAAGAAATGAAGAAAGTGAGGGAAGTATCACAGAGAGTCGAGGAGGAGAGAAGGAGAGCAGAAGAAGAGCTGAGTAGTTAATGAGAAAGGAGGATGAAGACATAGCAGATGCCATGCATAGATCTATAGAGGAGACCCATGGTGCCAGAAAGATGAACCTCTTGAGCCCACCACAAGAAGGCGAGCCCAGCGGCTAGCGGTGAAGTAGCCCTAGTTGTTGCAGGAAAGGGCAAAGCCCCATTGCACCCCCTCCCTTCAACTCTCACACCTTAGACCGCCACCACTACCTTTAAAACACAGGAGCCAATGCTTTGCCATGGACACTACTAAGCTCATGCCCATAATGCAATTCCTCATCATGAAAGTACAAGAGATGGTGCTAGGGGTAGGAGCCAAAAGGCAAGCAACAGTAGACACTGAGTCAAGGCAAGACCCAAACCGGCAAAGGTTGGAGGCATCCACCACCACAGCACTACCAACAATGTCCTTGGTTGTGGACTATGATGCCTATGTAGATGAACTCCTAGCCTAGCTAGAGAATGCTAAAGAAGAGAAGAAGGCCAGGCTACAAAACTAGAGGCTGAAAGAGAAGTTTTGGCGGTGTTAAGGCTAGAGATAACATGGCAAGCCGTAGAACATCAAAAAGAAATTCGAAACCTGGTAGAATAGCTCAATGCCAAAGAAAAGGAGACACAAGATAATGAAGATCACCTAAGGTAAAGGCTAGAGGATGAAGCCCAAGACCTAGTGGTGGAGGAGCAGGGCCACAAGTTTCTCATCCAACAATACACTGAGCTCCATCAACGAATGGCACAGGTGGAAGAGATGAATGCGGAACTACGGGAGAGCTAGTGGGAAGGGGACTAGACATCAGAAGAATAACACCAAGAATAGGAGGATGCCCTGGTATTCAAGCTATGGTTAGAAATGGAGGAGCAAGGAAGACTAGAGAGAGAGATAGAAGTTGTGTCAAAGGAGAAGGAGGAGGCCATAGAAGAAGCCATTAAGAGCTTGCAAGACAACTTGCAAAATGGCCAGTAGGAAGTGGAGGGACTAATGTCCATGGCCATGACCAAAAGAAGGCTACACCCAGCAGAACTGCAAAGCCAAGCACAAGTCACTGAAGATCTATCGGCAAGGCTCACAGAAGGCCACCAGCAATTCTCGGTGGTGGCTGATCAAGGTATAAGAATAGCGAAAGAGTAGATGAACCGCTGGGATAAAGAGAAGACCAAAATGTTGGAAGTGTGGAATGAGCAGCAGTAAGTGGTAATGACATTGTCTCAGGAAATGGAAAGGGGTAAGGAAGATCTGGAAGAGAAAGCACAACAATGGGAAAGGCACAATTTTGAAAGAGTGCGAGGATTGATAGAGCACTTGGCAATGGTGGATTGTGAGAGGGTGCTAGAATCCAAGGCTGAGGCTACTGAAGTGTGCTTCGAAACATAGAGGCAAGCCTTTTTTAGCACATTGCTTCATGTCACACAAGTTGAAGGCAAGGATTCAGTGAAGAGAATGAAAAGGAAGTTGGAGTTGACGACCAGAGCCTTAAAGTATGGCCTACAAGAGCACGCACTCCCAACCAGCATAGACATAATCAAGGAGCATCAACACAACTACTTGCGACAAGCTGGCCTCTCCACCGATGAGCTCAGGGAACTTGGATTCGAGGAACAAGAGCAGCCCCATCTACCCCCATTCCAACCCACAATGGAACAAGACACCAAGGAAGGGCCGAACTTTGAGCAGGAATTCGAAGAAGAACCAAAAAGCCAGAGGGTGTCCAAGTTTTTGATCGCATTATTGCTCTGCAAGAAGAAGAATATGGGAACTCATGGAGAAAGCCTAGGAAAGAGTGTGAGCACAACCATAGTAGCTTCTTGATGAGTCCATGCCACTATGCGAGGATCACCATCCCATCAAGTGGCCACATGAGCTGAGTATTTGGTAACAACAGGAGCTTCAATCCTGACCCTTCAAGTTCTCCTTCCTCTACCCACGAGCCTTGGATCGAGTCTTACCCTTGGAGGTAGTGGAAAGGATCTTTCATTTGGGCAATACTTTAGAGAACTGATGGGTCCAGGAATGGAGCATCACAATCACACAATGGAGGTAGGAACCTGCAAACTACTGGTAGGATAAGGTCTATCAGGTTCCCAAAACCGTCCGAGGTTACGGGACGCAACCAAAGTGGCAAAGGAGGATTTGGGACATCAATTTTGATGCATGGATGGCCTTCTGTGGTACGCTATCTTAAGAAAGAAATTATCCTATCTACATGCCCTACCCTTACAGACATGGAGTGGATTACAATAGGGGGGTGTATGGCATATACGACTTCCGAAAGATCTACAACATTAACATAGAAACTATGGAGGAATGCATGACCCTTAAAGTAGGGGACTTGTGCCCATCCATCAATTGCTTCCTTGAGGATTTCTCTTTCTGTTGCCCAGACCCAGCCTTCATAACAACCGATAACTACCTTAGGACCATTACATTTTTACTTAAGCAAAATCCAGTAGCTAAGAAAGCCCACCTTCCCCCACTCTTTTTTGACATTAACATTGGAATAGATAGCTGTGCTATGGCTAGGCGCATGATGAGGGGGAACTTGCTTCCCTCTTTTTGTATGAAGATCCTTGAGGACATGAGTGATAGCCACTTTACGAAGTGAAATCATCCTTTCTTGTCAACCACACCTCTTAATGCAACGGTTAGTATTAAGGAATACCTACAAAGTTGTACCTTTTTTACTAAGTCCCTAAGACCACCTCGAAAATCATCCAAGGAAGATCACAATAGAGCCTAGAGCACCCCTTGCATCAAAATACGGGCTATAATCATCTATACCAAAAAAAGAGAGAAAAAGAAAAAAGAAAAAGAAAAGAAGAGAAAAAGAAAAAGAAAAAGACAATGAAAGAAAAAGTGGAAACACTGGATCCCCCCAAAGCATCTTAAGTGCCACAATCACTACACCTAGGGTTTCCATACCTAGCCTCATCCCCCACTACACATGCTTAGGGCACATCAAGGGCAGGACATTCTCCCAGACCTGTCTTCCTAAGAAACGAACCGTACATACAACGATACACGAACTAGGTCCTCAAATGTGGGACACCATCGACCCATCTCCCAGTTCCACAAGCACGTGCACCACACACTGCACGACAGAGCAGACACTGTCAAGATTGTGGGAGAGAAGGAAGGAGTCTCACTTGTAGCTTTCTTGCTTGCACAATGGGGGAATACACACACAGGTGGAGGTTGAAAACAATTTTCCTCTTCTTAGTTGTGTAAGCCAAAAAGGACTCTAGTACAAAGAAATAGAAGAACCCTATATATGGGTCTCAAACTAAACTCAACTAACTAAGGTGGCATACTAACTAAGCCATGAACTAGAGTAGATAAGGATAGCTATCATCTAGCTATTATTCATGGGTGGTGTACCAACCGCATCTGCAACTAACAAGTCGGTGACATAAATGCACAACGGTCACCCTGGCGTATCACGAGTGGAGCTCGATATCTCAACACTCCCCCTCGAGTTCAATCCCAATTCCTACACACCAAGCAGGTCTCTAAACTTGCGCAGCTTCTCTGTGCCCAATGCCTTCGTAAATATGTCAGCTACCTGATCCTCTGTGCTAACATAAACTAGATCAATAAGACCTAGTAAAACCCTCTCCCGCACATAGTGATAATGCACCTCAATGTGCTTTGTTCTAGCATGATAGACTGGGTTATTTGCCAAGTGTATACTACTCATGTTGTCACAATAAATGACAATTGGCCCATCTGTAGGCTGTTGCATATCATAAAGTAGCTTATGCAACCAAGATACCTCACATGCAGCCATTGCTGTGCCCCTGTACTCAGCCTCTGTGCTCGACAAGGCAACTGTAGGCTGTTTCTTGCTGCTCCAAGTGACTGCATCACTCCCAAAAGAGAACACATATCCACTGGTAGATTGTCTATCAGAAATACTACCAGCCCAATCAGCATCAGTGTATCCATGCAACTGTATCTGAACCCCAGTCTCATAAAATAGTCCATACTGCAATGTGGACTTCACATACCTGAGTATGCATCTAGCCACATCCAAATGTGGTTTCCTTGGAGCCTGCATAAACTGACTTACCAATCCAGCAACATAGCTCAAATCTGGCCTGGTAATAGTCATATAAATCAAACTTCCTACTATGCATTTGTACATAGTAGGGTCTTCCAGAAGCTCACCTGCATCTGCGCTCAGCTTCACATTCTGCTCCAAAGGAACTGAAATAGGCTTACAATCTGTCATCCCATATTCGGACAACATGTCCAATCCATACTGCCTCTGCAAGAGCCATATCCCACTTGGTGATCTAATCACCTCAATGCCCAAGAAATAATGCAGCTCTCCCAAATCCTTCATCTCAAACTTCTGCTTCAATAGAATTTTCACATGAATGATATCTTCATCACTATCACATGTGATAATCAAATCATCAACATAAATGACAAGTAGCATAATACCTTTCTCTGTTTTTCTCACATCAAGTGAAAAATTTTCCTTGGAAATATGAAAGCCAATAGTGACAAGATAATGTCCTATCTTGTCAGATCATGCTCTAGGTGCTTGCTTCAAGCCATACAGGATGAACAGCATGCACATAACCTGGTGGCTGCTTCATATAGACCTCTTCTTGCAAATCACCATGAAAGAAGGCATTCTTTACATCCATATGATGTAAAGACCATCCCTTTGATGCAACCATAGCAATGACTGCTCTTACGGTTGCCATCCTTGCAACCAGACTTAATGTTTCTTCATAATCAATGCCATATGTTTGTGCATACCCCTTGACTACTAATCTTGCCTTGTATCTATTCACAGAACCATTTGCATTGTGTTTCACCTTATAAACCCACTTACAACCAATTGCATTCTTATATTTAGGCAAAGGTACCAATTCCCATGTAGCATTTGCTTCCAAGGCATCCATTTCTTCATCCATGGCTTTCTCCCATTTTTCTTTTCCCATGGATTGCTCAAAAGAAGTGGGTTCTGGTTCCTGTATCACTTTGACCATATAGGCATAGTGAATGGCTGTAAAGCCATCATATTTCGGCCTATCCACAGGATACCTAGCTCTGGTAGACCTGCGCAAAGTAGGTTCACTCCCAGGTGCTCTCAAAACATCCCTAGTCTTCCTTATTCCAGGTGTAACAATAGAACGAATACCCAACTCATCATCAATGCTCTGTTCTGAGCCACTGGATTCACCATCCACATAAGAGTGACCTGCATTCACATCAAACATGGGCTGATCTACCTTCTCTTTTCCTTTTCGTGAAACCTGCATACCACTATCTGCATTCTTTTGAGGAGATTCTCCTAATCTCAATCTTCTTGTCCATGGCGAAGAATGGGAACCACTGCTAGAGGACACTCCAGGTCCACTAATATCTTGTGACTACTGCTGTGAATTCTGTGCAGCATTACCATTTTGTGCATCTACATTATCAATCACATTTACTGGTTTATACCAGCTACTCATCTCATCAAAAACAACATCTCTGCTCACTGTAAACTTACGAGTAGAAGGGTTATAGCATCTATACCCTTTCTGCTACAAAGAGTAACCAATAAAGATGCACTTCTCAGCTTTTGGATCCAACTTGGATCTCAACTCATCTGGCACATGAACATACGCAATGTAACCAAAAATTTTCAAATGAGAAATATCTAGTTTCCTACCAGTATACCTCTCCTCTGGAGTCACCCCATGTATTGCTGCAGTGGGAGTCCTATTCATTATGTAGACTGCTGTAGCAACTGCTTCAGCCCAGTAAAAATCTGGCAAGTCTTTTTCGTTGAGCATGGCACGAGATACCTCTCCAATATGCCCGTTTTTCCTTTTTGCAATTCCATTTTGTTGTGGGGTATGACTGCATGAATATTGCTGCTTTATGCCATGCTCCTGCAGGAACCTTGCAAACTCATTTGAGAGGTACTCTCCCCCTCCATCTGACCTTAGGCATTTTATTTGCAGGCCTGTTTCTTTTTCAACCATAGCTTTAAGAGTTTTGAAATGCCCAAACACTTCACTTTTCTTTTTCATAAAATACACCCAAACTTTTATGCTATAGTCATCAATAAAAGTGATAAAATAATGACAGCCTCCAATAGATGCAGCTTTAGTAGTCCACACATCAGAGTGGATTAATTCCAATGGCTTCTTACTCTCTTGAACATGTCTAGGAAATGGTTTCCTTGCGTGTTTTCCAAATTGGTAGGCTTCACATACCTTATGCATTTCTGCAACCTTGAATTTAGGCAATCCTGCAACAATATTTTGGGCTTGCATTGATTTAAGTCGTTGTACATTAACATGACCAATGCGTTTATGCCAGATATCAATATCTGCAACTACATCGGTTCCATGTGCAAACATTGCTGCACTCAATTCAGGCATATTTGCATCCAACGTAAACATTCTTCCCTTTTTCTTTCCTTTTGCTATCAAGCGACCTTTATTTTTCATATCCTCAACAAAGCATCCATGAGAATTAAATTTGACCTGCAAGCCCTGCTCAACCATTTGACCAACAGAAACCAGGTTCTTGGTGATATTCGGGACATGAAATACATCCGACACGTATTTCTTTTTCCCATCCTGCATAGACAAAGAAAATTTTCCAATCTGCATAATAGGATGTGCAGTATCATCACCAGTCTCCACAAATCTTGGTTTTTCCATTTTCCTTGCATCCTACATCCATTCTGCATGACCTGTCATGTGGTTTGATGCACCTGAGTCAACATACCACATATCATTGCTTTCTTCTGCACTTATCACAGAATTGGTCGTGTGCTGCACCATAAACAAATGCTCATTTCTGTCATCACCCTGTCTACTAGAAGATGTATAATTCCCTTATTGCAATTTTCCATTCATGATGTCATTCTGCTTTTTATAGTAGTCTTTAGCCATATGATCCATTTTACCACAGTAGTAGCATTCAACATTGCTATTTGCATTTTGGCCTCTTTGCCATCCACCACGACCTCTTTGGCTCCCCCTGCCTCTAGAGTTACCACCTCCTCCTCCATAGGACTGGTTTTCTTGAGTTTGCTGTATATTTTGATTTCTACCATGGCCTCTAGATTGGCCTCCTCTACCTCTGCCTCTACCTCTTCCAGCATTTGAGTAGAAGACAACTTCTTTTGAAGTTCCTCTTGAATAAGATGCACCACCATTTCTCTGCTCCTCAGAAATTAGAAGAGCAATCAACTCCTCAAAATCAGGAAATCTTTCACGGATGGAAATCGATGTTCGGAACTGTGCATAATCCTTTCCTAGACCATTCAAGGTCACAGAAACTAAATCATCATCTTCCACTGGCGACCCAAGAACTGGTTCTTCTTCATTTCCTGCAACGAATTCCCAATATCCTTTTCCCATAAGGAAATTCGTCATTCTAAACTTCCATGCTTGGAAGTTGTTCTTGTCAAGATTTTCAGTGACAATTCGTGAAAGAGAATCAGACGCCATTACAGAACACTGCAAAAAATTCAGTCACTACAAAAAGCACAGCTTCAGCCTCACAAGGGCAAATATGCAAAGCTGACGAAAGTGGTATTTGACCACACAGTCACTTCCTAGTGACGATTTTGCATCAACAGGCAACAAGGATGATTTTGTAACTCCCAATGTCTCTGTGCATAGGCATACGATGCAATTTCTACAGTAACTTTTAACTGACCTGTAGAACAGTGGTCGCACAACAAAAAACAGGGCCTTTTTCTGAGTGCATGCGGAAAACTTCCGCCTCCAAAACAGGCACCGAAATGGCCTCGAATAAAAAAAACAGGGTAACCAAGGGCTAAAGCCCTACCCGCAGCATATACTGCCCTCTTGCTACACTGCGAAGGGTCTCTCAATCTGAGACAATGCACTCTTGCACTTTTCGGCTGTGCTACCTTGCAGAGACTTGCTCCCAAACTCAAAAAATGAAAGCAACACTCGTCCTCTTACCAGAATGCCGCGAACTTGGTTTGCTTTCTTGAGCTCCTTACCATGAACAAGGCTCTGATACCATGTCAAGATTATGGGAGAGAAGGAAGGAGTCTCACTTGTAGCTTTCTTGCTTGCACAATGGGGGAATACACACATAGGTGGAGGCTGAAAACAATTTTCCTCTTCTTAGTTGTGTAAGCAAAAAAGAACTCTAGTACAAAGAAATAGAAGAACCCTATATATGGGTCTCAAACTAAACTCAACTAACTAAGGTGGCATACTAACTGAGCCACGAACTAGAGTAGATAAGGATAGCTATCATCTAGCTATTATTCATGGGTGGTGTACCAACTGCATCTGCAGCTAACAAGTCGGTGACATAAATGCACAATGGTCACCTTGGCATATCACGAGCGGAGCTCGATATCTCAACAGACACCCCCAGGTAGTGCACCTTCTTTTCTTTCTAGGTACAAACAAGGCCCCAACCATTGGCTTCGGAGACCTCATCATCCATGCAATGTGCTCTCAGCCTCCACCACCTTAACTGACTGATCCATTTCTTTCCAAGCCCATTTCCTCTGAGACCCCATCATCATCGACTCACATGACCTCCCTTTTAAGTCACCGAACCTTCACCAACTCGAAACCACGTGTCCTGGAACTAGCACCTGTATAGGAGGGAGGCCATCTTATGCGACGATATCACCATGCAGGTGAAACAGAACAGAGACCAGACCAAGGAAACTCGAATCAAAAAGTAAATGAAGAAGATCATTTGGAACAGTGCATGAGAAGGCAACCGTCATGGAGGATCGAAAGATGGATCCATCTAACTATATCTTCAATTTCAAATATGGATCCACCCATCCATCTCTCTCCAAGAAGGATCTGTTCAACACCATATTCAATTTTAAAAGATAGATCCACGCAAGACTAGCGTAAAAAAGAGACTCGCCCCAAATACATCTTCAATTTCTAGCCTACAAACATCTATACTTTGTATACATTAGGGTAGGTTTGCATGAAGAGGAAGACATGCTTATGCATCAATCTAGGCTTTCTAGCATGGATGTATCAATAATTCTCTCTCAACCTAGGCTGCACACACCCTAGGGTAACATTTCTAAAACCACCTTTTGTGTTCTAGTCATAGCTCACCACATAGTTGGGGTTCTATGTTGGAAATTTTGTGATCCCCCACTCTACTTTTGGTATTTTTGTGAATGGACATAGAACCATGACGATGCAAGCGACCTGGACTCTGAACGTAGAAGACATATCATCTGTAGGTTCACTCACACTAGTATTAGCAAAAGGATAAATTTTAGCATGAATATTATTGACTGGTCCATAAAAAATAACCACCGTTGGATTTCATATCATGAAGCTAACTCATTAAACACAACATCTTTGCTAACCAATGTCTCAAAATTAGACAGATTGTAGCATTTATATGATTTCATATCTTGTGTAGCATAACCAACAAAGATAGACTTAACAACCTTTATATCTAACTTCTTCCTATTCTCATTCGGCACAAGTGCATAAGCAATACATCCAAAGACTTTTAAATGGCTATCTAGTTCATGCCCATATAGTTTCTCATATAATGTAAGATCATGAATACCAAATGTAGGAGTCATGTTTAAGACATACACTATAGTCACAATCGCTTCATCCCAAAAACAGTTTGGTAAATTCTTCTCCTTCAATATAACTTTTGCAGTTTCCATAAGCACTCTATTTCCATAGCCACACCATTTTTTTTGCAGTGTATAATTGCATGTAAGGTGCCTTCTAATGCCATACTTAGCCAGATACCTATCAAATACACGAGAGATATACTCAACTCCTCCATCAAATCTCAAGCATGAGATATTACACCCAAACTCATTTTTAGCATGATTTTTTAAATATTTGAAAACACCTAGCACTTCATCCATGTGCTTCACAATATACAACCAAGTATATCCTCTGAAATCATCAATAAAAGAGACATAATATCGTGCATCACTGAATGATGCATTATGTGCTAGATCCCAAACATCTGAATGCACCAATTGCAATGGTCTAATGCTATTCCTAACATGTTTGACAAACCAAAATCTCACTTGCTTTCCAAATTGGCAAGCGGAACTTACATTTCCTAACTCCATATACTTGAATTTCGGCAAACCAAGTACAATCTCCTTCTACTACATGGTTTTTTGGTCATTGTGTGTTAGCATATCTAGTCGTACAAAAATTGATGTGTCAAAATATTTGTTTTCCTTACCCAAGCCATTCAAAGTGACTGCAATCACATCATCCTCCTCAACTTTTGAACCAATAGAAGCAAGTTGATCTGCAATGGTTTTGATTTCAGTACTATAATCTTGTATGCTTTTTCCATTTCTTGACATGTTATTGAACTATTGCTTAAGCTAAATTTTCCTTACATGAGTTATCTTTTTATAGTTTTTCATAAGAATATACCATGCATCCTTTGGAGACCGTGACAATCAATAATCTTCGTGGCCATAATCTCTAATATGCATAAGGAGAACCAATGTAGAACTTTACTTGCTCTTTCCATCCATTGCTTATTTGTTGCTCAGGAGTCAAATGTCTATCTGGTGACTTCAGTTCAACTTGATCTCCTACACACATAGATCCCAATAACCTCTTCCAATCAAGAAGTTTTGCATCTAAACTTCCATAGAGCAAAGTTTTTATTTTCTAGTTTCTCCCCCACAATCTGTATAATATTATCGATACCTGTTGCATTTTCCATAATGTTATAATCACCAATTCAAGACAATGCAATGTCGTTCCACTTAGGCAATAGTAGTGCCTTCAAAAAATCTCAAACGTTGTCACAACTTGCTAACTATAGTTTCAACCTCTTTACTATGTCACATACATTTGCAGCTCATAATAGCATTGACATACATCAGTAACATCAATCAAAGGACTCAAGATTTCAACCAAGTACAATAGGCATGAACTTTGTCAGGCAGGACAATTTCATTCCTTCAATAGGACATGTACATGAAGGCTCAAGTTTTATATGGACTTCATATAGCCCACCACTATTTGTGGCTACATGAAAAAAACCATGTTTGAGACCCTCAATGGTGACTTCATTCAAGAGGCTTGCCACCATACTTTGTGCATTTGCAACTCTTTTGGTTGCCTCTCATAAAACCCCATGCCTCCACCTTGTAGACCTTGTTAGTCACTAGGGTTTGAGGAATTGATGGGCTTGTGGTATTGTAGATGTGGCTGCACCTACTTCACTTGTCACATGGCATGATCTCCTTATGTTTATTTCTAGCATAAAATGTACATTCATAAAGTTACATATATCTTCATGTGTGATATTTCTACTCCACCTTTTAGGGATAAGAGGAATACTTGGGGTGTACACTATATTTTTATCGACATATTGAGTATATGTAACATAATTTGGGCAAAACAACATCATCTAGACCTTTGGGTAACCCTTCCTTGGATGTTTTCTTTCAAAAAAGAAGCATGGAGCTGCAATACCTTGTGAACAACTTTGTAGTATCTTAATGCATTCAATATTTTCTCTGATCAATCCCGTACACTTTACTTTGCAACCTAATGGAGTCCTGCATATTGCCCACAAGGTTGGATTGATGTTGTGCTCCACAACTATGAATTACTCTCTTAGTAGAGTAGACATGCCTTGTTCTGGTACTATTGCATGATGTAGAGTTCCCCCATCCTTGGAGCTACCACATGCAATGTTACCCATTGGAGAAGTGCTATCTCTTTCCACCCCATGGAATGAAATCCTCTGAGAGGGCGATATTTTTTTTGTCACTCCCTAGTTTCCATTACAAACCCAGGCTTATTAGAACAATGTCTTGATGTTTTTGTTGATTTTCTCCTCTTTCTTTGCATAATGTCCTTGTCCCCTTCCAAATTTGTTGGCTCTTGAAACATTGGAGTCCTTGCCACTGCTTCATGTACCATATGTGCAACTTGTGGGTGGGCTTGGGATGTTTCTAGTGGTAATTCACTGCTACAAAAGTGCTTCCATGCTTGGAACATCACCAAGATGCTTGCCGTGGGTATAGGCATGTTGTCTTGCACTCTAAAGCATTACATTAGCTATGTCTGACAAACATGCATCATATAGTGAGATCCTCTCCTTGAATCCTTCCCCAATGAGCCATGAACCATGCATGCTCTCTGAGAGGGTTGTATTTGGTGCCTGGGCAACCTCCACATCACTCCTTAAAACTTGCAATTGTCAAGGATTATAGTGAATGAAGTATTATGAAACTCGTAAATTACAAAAAATAAAATCACGCACATTAAGAATGCCTGCAGTAGACATGTTGTTTCCCCAATGTGCAATTCGGTTATCCCACCAATTGAGCTAAATATCCATGGATGGAATTTCACTCTCTTGCACGTATCCTTTTCTCCACCACTTCCTTATCAATGTAGCTTGTGTCATTGTATCGGCTTTTGTTTGCACCAACCTCCATTGCTCCCATAAGGAAATGTGCTCCTGTTGCTTCTCTTTCCACAAAGTTTCTAGTACGTTGTTGCAAGCTTTGCTTCCAATGAAACAAGCATGACCTCTCTCTCCCATCCATCACATTTTTTGGGCCCCAGTTGAAGATAGTTCTAATGGCTAACCAATTAGCTCCTACCTCATCTGCCATGAATCTGTAAAAATCAACACACGACTATTCACATTGCTACATCACACAGTTCAAATACTCCCAGAATAGGATTTGTGGCTAGCGATGTCCTCCTCTTTCATCTCACACATGGTTGTTGTCATTAGTTCTTGCAGACTATATTAGATTTCAATTAAAAAATGAGCCTTAGAACCTTGCACCATATGCCATTATGTAAGAAATCCTCTTATCTTTGCACAGACACATGGTAGGCCATTGTAATTGAGCCATTTACTCCATGAGTGTGATCAAACTCTACCCATGCATTGCAAAGGTCTCCACACTATGACTTTCTCATGCAATTCACCAAGTCTACACCTAAGGTAGGGCCTTTTAAAGACATCTTGAAAACAAAACATTTCTCTCTAGGTAGCTAGGGAAGCGACTTTCGTGGAAAAAATTATACATTGATCTTTTCTTCAAAAGCAATAGTGCATCAAAGCGCTCCCCCTACTGGCATTGTACTTTCTTTCTCTTGTTGCACAATAGGTCAAGATCTATAAAGCACTTAAAATGTTAGTAACAAGTAATCAATGTGAGTAACAAAAATAATAGGTTGTATACATGTGGTTCATAACATGATGTAGTTATTCATCCAAGAAATTTGCAAACTCACGATCTCCCATACCAATGATGCTTGGATCTTGGCCTTGTCCCATCAGTGACTTCATGAGAAGGTCTGTTGCTATCGTCGTTTGTACCTTTTGTGGCCCTACAGTCGTGTCCATTCCTAAAACATGTGACACTATCTTCTTTGTTTTTGTGATCATTGACTAGGACATGCCAAATTGTACTAAATGAGGGTGTTAACCTATATGAAGCATTAGACTTGTCGTGCTGTTATCATGTGGCATGACATAGTACACTACACATTTATAAGTGTCTACACAAATAACTAGCTTTGGGTAGTAATGACACAACAAAACATTGTTACCATTGTCATCGTAATGTGTTGAGATGACAAGCTCAACACATGCGGACATTGACGATGGACCGCCTGGTTAGATGGGTCCACACGTCTACACTTAGCACGTTGGTGGTCATTATGACTCTCACATGGCCATTGACTCATTACTTATTATATTCAGGTTGTTACACCTATCTACAGCTGGCATAGTTATAGCGCCAGTCGACTAGTGTAGTCGATTATGCATTGTTTAACTTAGTAGGCCACTTTCCTTTATGTTGTATCTTATCTATACTTTGTGTACATTGTAAAGAGTGTGGAAGAAGAAGAAGAAATCAGCAAGAAAACGTTTTGGCCTCCATCTCTCTTCTTGTCTCTTGAGTGAGCTTCTCCTTGTGCATTCTGTGTGTGATCGGCGCAGCATCTTGAGCAAGTCCCCCCACCACACGATTCTTGACATGGTATCAGAGCCATGCCACTGAGAGAGGCCGATTTTGAAGGTTGAAGCGAAAGAGAAGAAGCAAGGTTCGAGCAAGCAAGCCACGGGTAAGAAGCTCTCCCATTCTTCCACTCTCTCTCTTGGATAGTGCCTGTGGAGGCACCGGAAGTAGGGTCGAGCAAAAATCTCAAATTACAGTGAGATTCGGTGTGCGTGAAGAGTGCTGTATATTCTACAACCCGCAGTTATTTTGGGCATCTGAGGCCGTTTCAGGCCCCATTTTAGAGCCGCAAGGTTGCGGACAGCAGTTTCAGGGTACACTGTGACTTCAGCTGTATTGACCGAAAGTGGGTGCGCAAGTTATAGATTTCAGATCTATAAGTTCAAAGGTATTTACCAGTGAGTAAACACAAGGTTTATCTACAAACAGGTTGCAGATTGCATGTATTGTTGAGCAGACAATGAAAAAGGTTGTCTGGTGTATTGCTGTGCACTACAGGTCGAGGGTTGCAGAAGATTTGCTTGCTGTTGGTATTAATTTTTTGATAATGGTAGAGAACAGTGGAAGCCCCATCATTGAGAAGCTCTACAAGAACAACTACCCATCATGGAAGTTTCGTGTCACGAACTTCCTTATTAGAAAAGGCCTCTACGAGTTTGTTTCAAGTGAAGAAAAGGAGCCGGAGGTGAGTGATCCTCCAACTGCAGAAGAGACAAAGGCACAGAAGGAATGTAATGCAAAAGATAAAAAGGTCATGTATTGGTTGTCTACAGTAATTGACAATAATATGCTGGGACACATTAGAAATGCAGAGAATTCATATGCAGCTTGGACCATACTTGAAAGTATGTTTTCTATAAATACAAAGGCACGAAAGATTCAACTCAAGCAAGAGTTGAATACATTAAAGAAAGGGAAGATGTCTATCAATGAGTATGCACTGAAGGTAAGAAGCATTGCAGATGCATTGGTAGCGATTGATGCAATGCCCGATGATGATGATTTGGTGTTATCTACCTTGGGTGGACTTAACAATGAAAAGTCTTGGAAGTCTTTTGTAACTTCCATATATGTCAGAAAGCCATTTCCAGATTTCGATGAGTTGGTCTCCCTTATGATCACTGAAGAGATCAACATGCAGAGTGAGACATCTGAAAGAAGTGGTGAACAGGCCCAAGCTTTCTACTCCAGTTCAAGAAGGGGACATGGCAGGTTCTCTTCAAGAGGCCGTGGTACAGGACGTGGTAGTGACAACCAGCAAAACAGATTGAATCAGAAATTTGGCGATATGCAGGTTTCAGGAGGTCGTGGTAACTTTAGAGGCAGAGGGAGCTTTAGAGAAAGAGGTGGATGGCAGAACAAAGGCTCTAACAACTCTGGTATTGTGTGTCACTACTGTGGCAAAACAGGTCATATTGTAGCCCAATGTTATGCTAAGAAAAATGATATTCGCAGTGGTAAGTTGCAGCAAGGAAACTATGCATCGTCTTCACGACAGAATGAAGACAAAAATGAACATCTGTTTGTTATGCAGCATATGCTGAATATTGTTACAGGAAAGGGAACACATGACAATGTTTGGTATGTTGATTCAGGTGCATCCAATCATATGACCAGCCATGGAGAATGGTTTGGAGAGATGCAGAATTTGCAAAATGCAGGTTATGTGCAGACGGGTGATGATTCATGCCACCCAATTTCACACATTGAAAAAGTTCCCTTGTCCTTGCATGATGGTAAGACAAAGAGTCTTTCAGATGTATTACATGTGCCATCTATTACAAAGAACTTGGTGTCAGTAGGTCAAATGGTAGAGCAAGGGCTGCAAGTCAGATTTAATGCAAAGGGATGCTTTGTAGAAGACTTCAATGACAAGTGCAAGTTAGTTGCAAAGGGAAGTAGAGTTGGCCGTATGTTTACTCTGGATGTTGGAATTCCTACTATGAATGTTGCTATGTATGCTAAAGGAAAAGGTGTTGTTGCAGACATTGAAATTTGGCACAAACGCATTGGACATGCAAATGTACAAAGGTTGAAATTAATGCAGTCCAAAGGGTTGGTTACAGGTTTGCCTACATTTAGAGTTGCAGAATTTCATAAGGTATGTGAAGCATGTCAGTTTGGTAAGCAGGCAAGACAACCCTTTTCACATGACAGAGATGTAAGCAGAAATATCCTTGATGTTGTGCATATAGACATTTGGGGGCCTACACAAAATGTATCTCTTGGAGGCAGTTCATACTTTGTCACATTCATTGATGATTGTTCTAGAAATCTGTGGGTATATTTTATGAAGGAAAAGAGTGAAGCGTTTGAGCACTTTAGAACTTTCAAGGCTGCAGTTGAAAGAGGAACAGGCTTGAAAGTAAAGTGCTTGAGGTCAGATGGAGGGGGAGAGTACTTCTTGAATGAGTTCAGTGATTTTCTGAGGTCTCATGGGATAAAGAGACAGTTCACATGCAGGTATACCCCACAGCAAAATGGGGTTGCAGAAAGAAAAAACAGGCATATTGCAGAAGTTGCACGCGCCTTGATGGCTGAAAAGAATATGCCTAAGCATTTTGGTCTGAGGCTGTTCATACTGCTGTTTATATTATGAACAGAACTCCCACAGCTGCAGTTCATGGTATGACCCCCGAAGAATGTTTTACAAGTAAGAAGCCTGATGTTTCACACTTGAAAGTGTTTGGCTACATTGCGTATGTTCATGTGCCAGATGAGTTGCGAAAGAAACTGGATCCAAAGGCTGAAAAGTGTGTCTTTATTGGATACTCTTTAGAGCAGAAAGGGTATCGCTGTTATAACCCTGTCACATGTAAGTTCAGAGTGAGAAGGGATGTCATCTTTGATGAAATGAGCAGTTGGTATGCATCTAGTGGTGTTGCATTGGATGATGATGATGATCATGACACTCATGTGTAGGCTAAAAAGCAAGAATCACGAACTCTTAGTGGACCAGAGACATCATCTGGTAGTCCTTGGTCTGGGAGACTAAGGAGTACCTCTACATCTTCAGGTGCATCTAGTAGCACTACAGGTAAAGACAAAGGAAATAATAAAGTGTCAGAAGGCATTGATGCAGTTCTTGATGGAGACTCCAGTGGCTCAAAGAGCTTGGATGATGAGCTTGGCATTCCTTCAGTGAGGACTCCAGGTGTGCAGAGAGCACGCGTTAATGCAAAGACTCCATTGAGTGATCCAGTGGTACGCAGGTCTAGCAGGGTGAGATACCCTGTTAAAAGATTTGGTTTTGAAGGTTATGCAGCTCACCATTATGCTTATATGGTGAAACTAGTTGAGGATGTTGAGCCCACATGTTTTGAGGAGGCTGTTGGTCATGCTCATTGGGATGCAGCAATGGATGAGGAGATGGTTGCATTAGAGGCCAATAAGACTTGGGATCTAGTATCGTTGCCGACGGGAAAGAAAGCCATTGGATGTAAGTGGGTTTATAAGATTAAACACAATGCAGATGGTTCTATTAGTAGGTACAAAGCTAGGCTGGTTGCAAAAGGCTATGCCCAGACATATGGCATAGATTATGATGAAACCGTCAGTCCAGTTGCTAGGATGGCAATTGTCAGATGTGTGATTGCTTTGGCAGTAGCCAAAGGTTGGAGGTTGCAGCAAATGGATGTGAAGAATGCCTTCTTGCATGGTGATTTGCAGGAAGAAGTGTATATGGATCAGCCAACAGGTTATGAAGATTTAGAGCATCCCACGTATGTGTGCAGGTTGAAGAAGGCACTCTATGGGCTCAAGCAAGCACCTAGAGCATGGTCTGACAAGATCAGAGAGTATCTTGTCAATATTGGCTTTTATGTTTTTGATGCTGATCACTCACTTTATGCGAGAAAGGGAGATGCAGGTTTGGTCATCATAGTCATCTATGTGGATGACTTGATTATTACAGGTGATAGTGATAGTGGGATTGCTGAAGTCAAGGATTTTCTGAAGGAGAAGTTTGAGATGAAGGATTTAGGTGAGCTAAGGTACTTCCTTGGCATTGAGGTGATCAGATGTGATGATGGTATATGGCTGTCCCAAAGACAGTATGGCTTGGATATGTTGTCCAAGTATGGTATGACAGCATGCAAACCACTTTTAGTCCCGTTGGAGCAGAATGTAAAGTTGAGTGCTGATGTTGGGGATGAGATAGAAGACCCTACTATGTTCAGGAGGATAGTGGGGATTTTGATCTACATGACCATTACAAGGCCAGACTTGAGCTACGCTATTGGTCTTGTGAGTCAGTTTATGCAAGTACCTAGAAAGCCACATTTGGATGCAGTCAGACGCATATTGAGATATGTGAAGTCCACATTACATTATGGACTTTTCTATGAGGTAGGTAGAGATGTACAGGTGTTTGGATACACAGATACAGATTTGGCTGGTAGTATGTCTGATAGAAGATCTACCAACGGATACATGTTCTCTCTTGGTAGTGCAGCAATTTCTTGGAGCAGCAAAAAGCAATCTACAGTTGCTTTGTCGAGTACAGAGGCTGAGTATAGAGGTGCTGCTATTGCAGCATGTGAGGTAGTATGGCTGCAAAAGTTATTGGCTGATTTGGATGTGCAGGTGGAAGGTCCAGTTGTCATTTATTGTGACAACATGAGCAGTATACAGTTGGCTAGGAACCCTGTGTTCCATGCCAGGACAAAACATATTGAGGTACACTACCACTTTGTGAGAGAGAAGGTACTAGCAGGTGAGATTGAATTGGTGTATGTCAACACACAGGATCAGATAGCTGATATCTTCACGAAGACATTGGGTATAGAGAAGCTTCAAAAGTTTCGAAGCTTACTTGGAGTCACAGAGATGCAGTTGAGCTTGAGGGGGAGTGTTGAGATGACAAGCTCAACACATGCAGACATTGATGATGGACCGCCTGGTTAGATGGGTCCACACATCTACACTTAGCACGTCAGTGGTTATTATGACTCTCACATGGCCACTGACTCATTACTTATTATATTCAGGTTGTTACACCTATCTACAATTGGCATAGTTATAGCGCTAGAGTCGACTAGTGTAGTCGATTATGCATTGTTTGACTTAGTAGGCCACTTTCCTTTATGTTGTATCTTATCTATACTTTGTGTACATTGTAAAGTGTGTCGAAGAAGAAGAAGAAACCAGCAAGAAAACGTTTTGGCCTCCATCTCTCTTCTTGTCACTTGAGTGAGCTTCTCCTTGTGCATTTTGTGTGTGTTTGGTGCATCATCTTGAGCAACTCCCCCCACCATGCGATTCTTGACATAATGCCTAGCTCCACCTTCCTTATCGATAAACCCTTGAAGAAGACATTATTAAATTTGTGATTGGTTGTATAGTAGGGACAATTTATCCTATGGCACTCTAGTGCACCTACACAATAGGTAGCTTGCACAATGCATGGGATTGACATGTTATGCGTTATAGGTTTGGTCCAATGGTCACCATCATACTTTTGCTCCATACCATCCATTGGTGAGGCCTTTCCACATGTGGGTGGTAGCTCAGATATTTTGTTGCAGTCATACATTCTAGGAATCTTTGTCACTATGATCCTATTCTTCATTGCATGTATCTTTGCCTTGAGTACATTACTGGCCTTGCTTCCAAGTATCATATTGATAGCACTTGCATTGATGACACATTCCTTCAATGGTTCTTGTTCTTGAATGATTGCTCTTCTTGGCATCCCCTCCAAGTCAAAAACATTAGCTCGAATGCATGACAAGCTAGCACCATGAAACAAGGGTTCCTCATCACTACTTATGTCCTATCCTTGGCCAGAGTTGCCATCTTTGTAAGGTAGTAGGTCGTGCACAATCTCATACTCACTAGAAAGGGAGAAGTCAAGCACGTAGAACTCATTTCCCTCAACATCCCATTCCCTTGTCAAGTTAATCCTCAAAGCATTGTGAAACATATCAATGAGGTCAGTGAACCTCCTTGTTAGTGGTGGCAGAAGCTCCTGTAAGAATGATCTTGTGAGAATAAGCTTTCCTCCATGCAAAGGCACTTGTTGCTTGCACTTCTTACCATTGACAAATGTGTGTAGGGTGGCGGCCATCAAGTAGATGTAGGGGATCTAGGAGAAGATAATGATGAAACCAGAGAACAGTTGAAAGAAATGCCACACAAGAGTGTTGAACTTTCATTTCCAAGACAATAGGGTTTGGGAGAAAGAAGCAAGTACGTGGGGGTGTAGGAGAAGAGGATGTGAAAAAGAGGTTTATTTGCAAGATTTAAAAACATGGGAGAAGATGGAGCCAACAATTATCAGTATAGCGACCACCCTCTTCATGCAACTGTATCCACTTGGGCCCTTATTTATTGCCCCTCTTTATTGCCTAGAACATTGCCCCTCTTTCTCTCTCCATACCTTTAACCCCTCTCCCTCTCACTCTCTCAAGCTCTACACCTTTCACAACCTCGATTTTGCATGTCCATCATAAAGTTAAACTAATCATATAAATCTTGCCTCTATATGCCATCATATAGCCAAAACTTGCTATCAACTTGGCTTTTGATTTTCATGCTACCACAAAACATGACCATCCAAGCTATCATGCTAGCAATTGTTGTTGCTATCGTATTAGATCGTTGAACCTTTTCCTCTTCTTTCAAGAGCACAGCATGGTGGCCTGCTTGCAACTACTCTTGCATTTGTCTTGCAACTTGGCTCTTGTGTTGGGATTTTCTTACTATTGTTTTGCAAACATAAATTTATTGGAGGTAAATATGGGCTTGTTTACCTTGAGCAAATACAAAGCTTTCCCTTGTGGTTCATATTACTCTTGATATTGCTTTTGATAGTCATGTTTTAGGTTGACCTTCCCCATTTACAGAAAGTTGCAAAGGGCACACATGAATGATGCACTAAAAATAAGTAATTTGCATGATCTACATGGAAAAATTGACAATCCATGTGCACCTTTTGATTGTAGACTAGTTGGGAGCTTCCAAAGGTGTCACATGCATGAGCATTGTTGTATTTCAATAGGCCATGTTGAAAGTTACCTAGTCACTTAGACTATTAGAATGTGCAAGCATTTATAAAGATGATTGCGTGAGGATTTGGGTTCTTCTCAAAGAAATCTTGGGTAGTTGCTAATGTTTTGGAGAAGCTTAAAGAGGTCTATAGCTTAAATTCCCTATTACTTGTATTCTTGTGATTTTGGTTGTTGAAGTCTTGTTGAAAGATTGAGCTTGTATAGGTTATATATTAATAGACCTATTTATTCACCATCAACAACATAAGCTTGGGATATTACTTCTATATCAAGAGTAATGAGCACGAAAACAAATTTTCCTTTTCTGTCATATGAAATCCCTTCTTGAGGGTTAGGTGGTTCTGAGAAGAGCGGTCGTGTTGGACTCCTTCACATGTGATTATAGCGCATATGTCTTGTGTATACAAGGCAGTGAAAGCTATTGCATGTGAAACAATGGACCAACTAGTGCCTCCTGCATCCATTCTTTCTCCATTGCATCTGCATCCATTCTTTCTTCAAACACCTCGCATGTATTCCTCTATGGAATCACCACCTATAAGTCTCAATCTATCTATGGACTCTTGACCACCGATGGACTCTCACCACCATCCCTAGCCATTAATTAGTCAATCTATCTACATATTGCATCTATATGTAGCTATCTATAGATACCCTACGCTTTATGGAACTATCGATTATGGGCTTTTGATATATGTAATTGATCCGCAGGTAAGGTTAGTAGGCTAAAGGATTTGAAAAACTAAAAGCAAGCATTGATCAATAGTACCCAAATAACCAGCTACGAAGACGAAGCATGCCAAGAAGACGAAGACGAAGATAAAGCCGACGCGGACGCGGAAGAGGTGCCATTCTTAGCCTTCATGGGCACCAGAGCACAGACCATCTCGGCCCTCACAAGGTTTCCCAACCATTCCTTATGCTATGAGGACCCTCGTACTGGTGCCTCTGTCGCCTCTGAATAAATATCAGTATGGACCCCAGATTTTTGCGAACGTGTCGGTTCTCTCCTGGTGACTTGCAGGTCGCTTAAATTTTTATATTTATTTGAATAATTAATTTGGATGATGCAGGCTTGTCATCATCTTCTCACGCGGGCGCATGGTTCTGAGGGTTTGCCTCTGCTAGACAAGGTGCAGGGTTCGAAACCCGGGGAGTCAGTCGATCTTGTCTATTGGGTTCGAAACCCAGGGAGTCAGTCGATCTTGTCTGTCGGGTTCGAAACCCGGGAAGTCAGTTGAGGAGAGACCAAACCTCATTTTAGGGGCCTTTTTAATCTGTGGGACCCATAATTACCTCGTACAGGCTGAACCCCTCAAATTCTGCGAGACCCGTTCTGATATATATCCACAGCCCTGAAGCATGACGTCCCTTTCGCTGCCTCTAAAGGACGACGTCCTCGTAGACTGTACAGCTAGTCATGCCCCCGATCACTGCTTAATATTGGATGCATCATTTGAGATCATGTTCCTCCTGCAATCGGCGAGCTCCCGCAGGATGCCACCCGACAGCTGGACGTTGCCACTATGGCGGGTCCCTCGGAACAAGGCCAGGAGGCTGAGCTCGGGTGGCAGAGAGAGCCGGTGAGGTTGTTGTCAGCGGAGGAGGGACCGACACGTGTGCAGCTGGGGTGCCCGCGGGGGGGGGGGGGGAGGGGGATGGGGTCTTGGAGGTTGTTAGAGGAGAGGTTGAGGACGAGGCGAGCAGGCTGAGAGGGGGTCGGGGAATATGGGGCCGGAGAGGGAGTTGCCACTGAGGGTCTCCCATTGGCTCCATGGCAACCTTTATTTATGCCGGGGACTTACCATGCCAATTAGAAGGAGTTGGCCAACGTTACTAGCCGCAAGCTTTTGCAGGTACATGCTATCACGATTAATTGCCTGCTTTTGCATGCATGCAATGCAAGCTCACACTAAGTGCGTACTTTGGTTGCTTCATAGCTCTGTAGCTTTAAATCCCCATGTTGGCAAACTACATTTTAGTTGGAATTGCTGGAGAATTTCCTGCGGTTCCTTAACTCATTCATCTCTTACCAAGAAGATAGATGGATGTCATGCAATACACATATCACATGTATTCTGCCTTACTGCATTGTGGGGGCAACACCTTTGTTGCCATAGACCCCATCCATAAGCACAACATACTCATGCTCATTCCTATTACTACTTTTTTGTGATACTCTAGAACTAAAAAGGTCAATGGTATCAAATCATTGCTTCATTTTGCTATGGGAAATGCAGAGTTGGTAGTAAAATCATTAAGTTTGAACTACATTGAAGTCTATGTTTCAAACTTAATCCCTGATGGTTGGCACCAACCTATCGGATCCCATCAATGTGTCAAATAGAACTCCCAAGTTGGTCTAAATATAACTACCTACATCAAATCATGTTCAGTGCACAATTCCAAATAGCCCTAGAAGATGTAGAAGTACATTCAATAATACAAAGGAGGGAAAGGATGAGATCTTTAATTTATGGTCACGGGTCTCTAGCATAAGGAGCTTTGAGGGACTAGTTTATAGATGGAGAAGAAGGATCGATTAGTTGCGCCAGAATGGTCAAATTCCACAGCCTGCACTACAGCCCTCTACAGCCCCAAAGAACATAAGTGAAAGGTGAGAAGGATCGAAGCTTGCTTGGAAGTGAGCTATGGCGGAGAGCAAGAGCAAGAAGAGAGAGAGACACAAATGGGAACTCCAACAACCACAATGTGTGGCCAGGCCTTCCTTTATTCAAACTGTCAGTAAAAGAATAGAGAATAAGTGACTATGACGGGCGCTCACCACCTACAATGTGCAGTGGCGGGTAATTCAGTGTAGTAATACATAAGCGGCTAGGCAAAGGCACCTTTACCCCCAACAGCCTTCCACTTAAAGGCGAATCTGCCCCAATGAGAGAGAAAAAGAAAAGACAGTACAATATGTACACATGTACAATAGGATGAAGAAAAAGACGTCATCTTATCCAATGCCCATCAATCTCCTAAGGAAGGCAAAGTGCTCGGTAGTGAGGCTTTTCGTGAGCAAGTCTGCAGGATTCTGCTTAGTTAGAATCTTGACAAAGTCAACAGACCTGTCCTCAACGACCTCATGAATGAAGTGATACCTCACCTCAATATGTTTCGTCTTTGCATGGAAGACCGGATTCTTGGCCGGATTCTTGGCCAACTGAATGGCACTCATAGAATCTGAATGCAGTGTAGGCATAGCATCTGTCATACCAAGGTCTGCAATCAAATAGCCTAACCAGATAGCCTCCTTGCAAGCCTTTGTGGCTGCAGTATACTCGGCCTTTGTAGTAGAAAGATCCATACACTTCTGCGCCCTAGACATCCAAGAGATAGCCCCTCCAGCATAAGTGAACAAATAGCCAGAAGTAGACATCCTACTATCTGAATGTCGTGCATAATCAAAGTCAGTGTACCCCACGACTCCTATATCCTGGTTGCCATAGCAAAGGCACATGTGTGCTGTGCCCTTCAGGTACCTCATGATACCCTTTATGGCATCCCAATGTTTCTTGCCAGGTGTAGTCATATAACATGCCACAACCCCAACTGCAAAAGCTTTATATGGATGGGTGGCTATCATAGCATACATAAGACTACCCACAGATGATGCATTGGGAATCTTGGACATCTTAGCCATCTGCTCATCTGTCTGTGGACAATTGGCCTATGAAACCTTCACAGGAGAAGGTAATGGACAGCCAATAGGCTTAACATCTTGCATACAGAAGCACTCAAGGACTTTATGAATGTACTCTCTCTATGACAGATAGAGTAGTCCGTGAGATCTATTGCACGTAATGCGCATACCAAGTATATGAGAGGCATGTCCCATATCTTTCATCTCAAATCTCTTCTTGAGTTGAGCCTTAAGAGCATCTAGCTCCTCATGAGTGGTCCCTGCTAAAAGCATGCCATCCACATAGAGTACCAAAATCAGTAAGAACCGTCACAGGCGTTCTTCGTGTACAAGCACGGACACTGCGACTGTAGCCCTATGACTGCATGAATGCATCAAACTTATGGTACCATTTCCTAGGTGCCTGCTTTAAGCCATATAGACTCTTCTTAGCTTGCACACTAGGTGTTCCCTACCAGGGTCTGCAAAGCCCTTAGGCTACTCCATGTAAATCTCATCATGCAAGTCTCCATATAGAAAAGCCTTCTTGACATCCATTTGGAACAAGTCCAGGTCAAGCTGTGCAACCAAGGCCAAGATTAAGTGTAGGGTGGTCATCTTGACCACAGGAGAAAAGACTTCATCAAAGTCAACACCATGCTTCTGCTTAAAACCCTTAGCAACCAATCGAGCCTTGTATGCCAGTTTGGGGTGTCCATGGGTACTTTTCAACTTGTACACCCATTTGCATGGCAAAGCCTTCTTAACCTGAGGCAAGGAAACCAATCCCAAGTTTTATTCTTATGCAATGACTCAAGCTTAGACTGCATAGTCCTCTCCCAAAAAAGAAAATCACCCCTGCACATAGCCTCATCATAAGTGAGAGGCTCTCCTGCCTCTGTAACCAGTACATAATCTATAGAGGGCACAAAACGGTCAGGAGGTCATCTATTTGTACTAGAATGCCTTAATCCAGGCTTTGTTGCTTGATCGACATCCTATCTAACATCAGCATGTCTAGCATGAGGTGATGCTAGACATGCTGATAACATTAGGTTATGCTGTGCGGTGTCTAGCTGGCCATGGAGTGGGCTTAAGGGGAGTACGTGGCTCCTCATAAAAGATAACTCTGCGTACCTCAACCACTTTCTCAGAATGCATATGTATTTTGTCCTCATGAAAGATGACATCATGGCTGCAGATCACTTTCTGCGCTTGCGGATCTTTCTGTGCTTGCCGATCCCATAGACGGTAATCCATCTCTCTTGCATCTCCATAGCCAATGAAAATGCATTTGACACTTTTAGGATCTGGCTTATTGCATTTTTCCTTGGGCACATGGAAGAATCCCTTACATATCATAAGAGGGGGGCTTGCTTGCCCATACCTCCTCTGCAACCTGAAATTCTATGCCACTGCTAGGCAACCTGTTAATGAGATGCACTGTAGTAGTAACTGCCTCAGCCTAAAAGTGCTGCAGTAAGCCAGCTTGGCTAAGCATGCTACGGACCCTTTCTTGAATGGTTCTATTCATGCATTTAGCCATACCATTCTAAGGTGGGATATAAGGGGCGGTCAACTAATGCTTAATACCTCACTCATCACAAAACTGCTCAAAAGCACGTGATACATACTCATCCCCATTATTTGACCTTAGGGATTTGAGCCTTTTCCCAGATTGGTTCTCTGCCAATGCAAGCCAACACTGAAATGTGTCTAAGACATCAGATTTTCTCTTTATGGGATAAGCCCAAACCTTACATGAGTAATCATCTATGAAAGTAACAAAGTACTTTGCCCCACTAAGTGACTGACAGGGCATGGACCCATATACATTTGAGTGCACAAGAGCCAAGGGCTCACCCATGCGTTTCTTACCAAATTTTTTATGTGTATTTCTAGTCTGCTTGCCATACAAACAATGATCACAAGAATCAAAATGCAAAGAGTCAAAAGGCGGAAGATACTACAAAGCACGGAGCATTTTCATTCATTTAAGAGACATATGCCCCAAACGAGCATGACAAAGGGATACATGGAAAATAGAACCCATTAAAAAAACGTGATCCAATGTAGCTCTTGATACAAGTAAGGGATAGAGGTTTCTAGACTTGGCACCTCTTTCAAGTACAAGCTTGTTGCCACAAGTAATCTTCCATGCAAAGTCTCCAAAAGACACAAAATACCTTGCATCATCAAGCTGTCCAGCTGACATAAGGCTACGAGTCAATGCAGGTACATGGCGTACATCATGCAAAACAAAAAAGAACTGCTAGAAGAAAGCTGCAGCCTAACATCTCCAATGCCCACAATGTCAAGAGACCTGTCATCACCAAAACGCACAGAACCAGACATGGTACAATAGGTATGAAACCAATCTCGACAGGGTGTCACATGAAAGGACACTCTTGAATCCAAGAGCCAACACTATCCATACATAGAATGTATCTTAGAAGCCTATAAGGCATCACATGAAGAGTCTGCAAGTATGTAATCATCATCTGAATTAGTTGCTTGCATGACATTAACCTCTTCTATCTTCACACTGGACTTTGCAGGTACAATATTGCGCTCAAAAGACTTTTCCTGCACTTTTTCTTTTTCCTTTTCCTTGCGCTTATCCTCGTGCATTTTATGGCAGTGCGGCCTAATATGTCCTGCTTTCCCACAATAATGACAAGTAAGATCAGACTTCCATCCATGGGACTGACTATGACCACATGACTTGGACTTGGACTTCTGAGAGTCCCTGCACTTATGATCATTATCATGCATGCCATTTCTTCCACCTCTAATTATCAATGCATGTGAAGAGCCGGAAGCATCATTGTTTCTCCTGTTGATTTCCTCAGTCAATAAAGCACTCTCAACATCTTTGATTTTCAGCCCATCAAGCTTGTTCGTGCATATGGCAGTACGATATACATCCCATGATTCTGGCAAGGTGCCAAGCAGAAACCATGGGTGCAAGTTGTCTTTGAACTCCATATCCTATCACAATAGACTTTTCATGATAGTATGAAACTGACCCCTCCTTCATAAAAATGTCCATTAAGTGCTTCAGCCAATACATTTGTGATGCAGGACTCTACTGCACATAGATCTCTTGAATCTTCTCCCATAGAGCTCTACTGACCCCTCCTTCATGAAAAGGTCCATTAAGTGCTTCAGCCAATACATTTGTGATGCAGGACTCTACTGCGCATAGAGCTCTTGAATCTTCTCCCATAAATCCCATGCACTCTGATTCTCATCTTCAACAACATTATGATGGACCTCTTCTGAGAGTGACAAAATAATGGTAGACTTGCATAGCTCATCAACTTTCATCCAAACATCATCATCCATATCCTTAGGTTTGACACTCTTAAAATGCAAGGGTTTAATCTGCAACTTCTGCACCATAACCTGCTATATTTGGGACTTCCAATACCCATAGTTGGTACCATTCAACTTGGCAATGTTAAAGAGTGTTGTGTCTTTGAAATGACCAGCCATATTGTCCCAAATCAAAGCAAAAAAATAAAATTGCAAGTTGCTGTAATTAGCAGAAAATGCACTAAAACCACTGCTAAAACTGATTGAAAGGGTGGATTTCACCAAGAGAAGCACATGTCCACCAAATATGACCAAGATAATATCAAATAGTAAGCATGACCCTCATAGAAGTGCTCAAAATCTGCATATTTTAGCTTGTTGTAATAAATGATAGAAGTATGTAAAACTGTCCAAGCAATCACTGATACATATGTCACTGCAACTGCCGGGTAACAAGATACATCCAATAGTGAGTTTCCAGGGGCAAGAACATACCAAGAACTATCAAACTAATAACTTGTCAGGAAAGAGACATCTCATAGGTCCATAAGTCATGCATGTAATGGGTCTCGAGGTAAGAGAAGAGACCAATCACAAGCACAACTGATAGAGCAAGAAGCTCAATACATAACCATCCAATATGCATACAAAACTGACAAACCTGTGACAAAGATAGGTGCCTGTCTCAATAGTTGTATCAAACGAGCCCACTACAGACAAACTGCAGACATAAAGCTCTCAAGAGAGTAAATGCATGTAACTGTCCCACAAGCTCAAGCTCATCTGTAAATAAGACTTTGTGTACATCCGAATATACCAAGAGGCTCCCACTGGAAGTGAAGTCAGATGCAAAGAGAGCGAGCAACGCTCTAATACATCAAATACATAGCATCAGACATGCCAAATCCCAGTAGGGTACATTTGGAGCATAAATCCCAAGATATCTTAGACCCGTAAAGCATAAGCCTGAAAGCATTCAAAGAGCATGTAAGTGACAACCAAATGTAATGCCCAATAGATCCAAAATTCTCAAATACATCTGAATATGAAGCTCCAAGTAACTGTCAAGCATGGGAAAACCAAGTGGCATCCATATCTGACCAAAGCATAAATGCAAGAGGCCTAAATATCAAGCAGTGACAATAGGCATAGACCGGTCTAAAGCATGCCAATTGAAGCCAAATGCCAATGAAGAACAACTAAGTCAGAGCTTAATACAAGCTCAAAAGCATTCCAGAACCAAAGACAAGCTTGATGTCGTACCCCGAAGGTGAATACTTCATTGCATATCCCAAAGACATAGCTTGAAAGCAAGAGGCATAACCAAACATGAGATAATAGGCTTCAGTCCACTGTGGTACAATAGTGATTTACCATTCAAAACTAAGTATTTTTAGCAAGAAAATTAATCCAAAATGATGGCATAACATGTGCCTTGCATCCCCCAAACAATCGGGCATCAATAGGCACCAAACCGGTTAAGTAGAAGTGCCCAAACAAGCATAGCATTAGTTGCCAATATTACTTCTGCATAACATGACTGTGGGACTGCTATAAACAGTCCTAGGAATGTACATATCAGACCCAAAATTGATTCCAATGATCAAGGAGGCTTCAACTGAAGTTAGAGACCATTGCCAAGCCCGAAGAAGCATGACATAGCCATCAATGAGGAGTAGGTGAGCTGCTGTAGTGTGCTATCCAGAATAGCCAAAAAAATGGCACAAATTTGGTGATCCCTTCTTCTGATCCTATCCATCCACATGGCCTCAATGGTAGTGGTTGGGGGGCTCTAGGGGGGCCCACAACAAGCCTCAAGTGCCCAAATGCAGGAGGAAGCAAGATCCAAGCTCCAAGGGTTTGAGCTATGGCTGCCCTATTGTTTGACTACAACCTGAGAACTGAAGAAAAACACTAAAAGAACACTTCAATACCTCTATAGCAATGCCATGAGGGTGCCTCAACAGGCTGGGAAGGTGCTCGGGAAGCCATGGAGTGACAAGAGCTCACGAAGGTTGGTTATGGCTACAGGGAAGGAGACCCAATGCTATAGGTATTTGAATGGAAGCTAAGAATGCCACGAACCAAGCTCGGGAAGTTGGGAAGCCTCGCTTTGATACTAGTTGAAAGGTGAGAAGGATCGAAGCTTGCTTGGAAGTGAGCTATGGCAAAGATCAAGAGCAAGAAGAAAGAGAGACACAAATGGGAACTCCAACAACCACAATGTGTGGCCGGGCCTTCCTTTATTCAAATTGTCACTAAAAGAATAGAGAATAAGTGACTTTGACGAGCACCCGTCACTTGCAGTGTGCAGTGGCGGGTACTGTCACTCAGTGTAGTAATACACGGGCGGCTAGGCGGAGGTGCCTTTACCCCCACAATAAGTACCTCATCGATCAATTTTAGGCATGCGAGTAGAGCTACTTCCCACATTTGAAGGTCCTTGACTCCCCAGTCTTAGCAAAACTAAATATAAAGAAGGCCAATCTTAGACATGCAAAAAAGAAGCCACTTTATGGCACTAAACAAAAAAGACCATAAAAGGGTCTTGCCTATAAGTCTGGGTCTCCTCCATACTCTGATAGGGCAATTCGTCTAAGCCATGGGCTCTACATTTGAGAAACCATGAATGTTTCTTGTTTTCCTAACTTTTAATAAGCAAGATGGAGGTCCATCCTTAGTGCCGGTGGTGGATCCTTCCGTAGAGAACATAAGTACCTTAGCTCTCTTCAGACATTTTCAACAAACTACAGTAGGCACATAAGAGACATAGCTTCTTCTTGATCAACATGTCAGCAAACATGATCTAAAATCCCCTAAAAAATACCCACCAATTTGAACTAGACCATCATAACTATATCTCCAGGATGTTGTTAGTAGTGATGAGTCCATAGTTACTTTGGGAGGGTTAAGAAGGAGGGCCTTCGAGTTGAGGAGGCTATTTATTGGAAAAGATAGTCACCTTTGATCAAAAGTCCAAGTTGAAGGTGTAAAAAGGACCAAGAAGGAGATGTTTGCTACGTATGGGAGTTGCAAAATTGAATTGGAGAAAGGGTTGTTGCATGGGTAGACTATCTCTTAAAGCTCTTAATACATTCTTAAATACTTTTATTGTTTTGTTGCTTGATGATTCCTCATTCTTAATACATTCTTAAACAGCTTGATTACCCACGATTTAAGATACTTCTTGTGGTACTCAAGTTCTTTCATGGTTTAGTTTTTAGAGAACTTGGTGTCATCCTTAAGATCTACTTGCTTGCCTTGTTGAGTATGATATGCATGATGTATTTAGGGATGGTGGAATAGTGCTCATTAGATGCAAAACTCTCTTAGAATTTCTTTGAAATTTTTCCACAATTATATATTCATGTCACCTATCCTTGTTGATGATATACAAATGAATTAAAAGTGTCGGTTGTTACATGGTTTAAGCGTCATAATGTGTGTGGATGCCTAAGTGGTTTAAGAAATTTGAAAGACTCTTTTGTACACCTATATGACATGTATAAATGAATTGAAGTGCTTTTACACTTATCATGGGATGCATGGCACATAACACTTTATGGTTTAACACTTTTATTTTATTTTCAATGAGTGTGGCATGTGTATGTTAGTGTTGGAATTGTATGCATCACAACATTAGTTTTGTGCTCATGAAAATAAAAGTAGTGTATGGTAATTTGGTATAGAGCACTAGTATTTTTCTCATGGTTATATTCAAATGCATGTGAATTTCAGGATTGCTATGGTTCCCCATAAATGTCTACCAAAGAAGACTGCATCTCCTCAATGGGATCATGGGTTGTGGTCCAAGACTATTTAAAGCACAATGAGTGAGGAGGCTACATCTAGAACATCGGGATCAAAGTCCACATGAGTCTTGCTTGGTATTGGAGAATCCTATTGTGCATGGAGAAGAGCCCATTGCACACCAATATGCATGTTCACTAGTGGGCAATATTGGTACCAGTGCTCACCAATAGGCTACAGGCCCATCCCACACCACTAATACAGAGGGTGTAACCCAAGAAAATGATTGTGACAATGCCACTATTGTCACACACTTTCATAACAGACTACTTGGCAAGGAATTGGAGATTGATATTTGACAAAATGTAGTTGATACCTTCATCATTAGGAGGGATCAGAGCCTCCACTTGTGCCTTTCTGTAGATGGGTCCCCAATGAGGTGATAAGGACCATAGGTGCATATGTGCAAAATTTCAAAGATGTCTTTGATAGATATGCCTATAGGACTACTAGTACTCCTTTTCTCGTGTCTATCATAATGCGGCCTTGTTTTGACATGGCCATGGAGGTGATAGATCTTGACTTACATGAGTGGGGGCTAGTTTGGGCAACTAAGAATGATGAGTTTGAAAACAAGATTCATGGCACTGCCTGGGAGGATCTCAACAACAAGAAATTTATTATTTGGGAGGGGAACCATCGATTCAAGGTGTAGTACAATCGCATTCATGAAGGTATGTTTCTCACATTAAGATTCTCTATCATTTGTAGTCACATAATGTGGATTAATGTTGTCTTGCTTTGCTCACCCCATATTGCAATCCATCATATGAGAGTGTGATGTTAGTTCTTGGAGGTTACATAGGAGAGAGAGGGCTTAGAGAGGGTAAGCTCTTAATGGCACTACATGCCCGAAATGAGTTAGTATGATAACACCCTTTAAGACTACTCTCCTTGTGGTTTTATATTTTTCTCATTTGCCTCTCGTATGGTCATGTGTTCACAATTTAATCAATTGTTGCAAGATAGCACGAACTTATGTTACCTCGACACTATCACAATAGATATTCTATTTCCAAAAGTTTTGGGCTAGCTAACAAGAGTTTTGTGATGAGAAACTTGGGCAACAATGTGTGTAGATGGGTAGAATATGAAATGCCTATAGAAAGGCAAACATGTCTCCATGGTACAATGCTCCAACCACACTACTGGGACAACTTTTATGGAATGCATCTCACTGTGTCTTATTGATCTTTTGGTGATTGACACTATTTTTAAGCAACTCTAAAGCATTTGGAATACTTGTGTTTACTAAATAAACATGGCTTAAATCTGCAGGGTTAGTTTGCACATGCTGTGTGGACAACAATTGCTAATGTGGATAGGACATAGCTCAATGACATGAAGTATCATGTTAAGCATGATAAGATCAGTAAAAACATAGAGTCACAATTCAGAGACAGAGCATACAAGATGCTTATTATTCAAAACCTAGCAAATGAAGAGGGGTTCTTCCAATTACTCTTCTCATACAATTGGACAAAGAAGAGTGAAGTACCAATAATGAAGGAGAAACTTTATATTCTTGCAATGTCCAAGCTTAATCCTGTGAGGTATGCTATTTGGTTGCACATGACTAATATTTGCATAGCAATGTGCTTGGGAATTGCATCTAACTCTCTAATGGTTGTAGGAAAAAGGAGATCTTGCACATGCTAATTAGTAGCAAGACTCAAGACACCATAGCTCAAGCTAAGTCTGGTGATAATAAGAGGATGCTTGCTTATGTTTGTAAGGAATTGTATTGGGAGTATATATTGCAGACATGTGAGGGTTTTATTAAGGAGTATCAAGTGGTTGGTACCGAGTTACCTTGAGACTTTTATAAGTATTGGAATGCAATAGTCCCCGCCCGTTGGGCATAGGAAACCCCCCTTTAAAAAAAGGAAAAAATTTAAATTCCCCCCTCCCAACCTGTCGTCACTGACATGTGACAAGGGGGGAAAGAGGAAGACGTGAGTAATGATGATGACGGGAGGAGGAAAATGAAGATGACATGGAGGGAGAATGTAGAGATGACAACGAAGGAGAGGGAGATGATTATGATCATGAGGGGGGAGGCCACATGGCCTGCCACCCCCTCCCCCTTGGACTTAATGACCAATCCTTCCCCTTTGGGTAGCATGCCTAGCTCACACCCAAAATTGGGCCGTCGTTGCCATGCAAAATAGGCAATAGTCACCACCTCCACCATACCACCTTCTCCCTGCGTCCCCCCCCCCCAACCACAATGTGGAAAAAGAAAAAAAAGAAAGGCCTTGAATGGCATGCTGAAAGGAGAAGGAGAGGGTGATAGAGAGGGGATGTGAAGGCAAGAAGAAGAAGGGGATCATTATTACCACAGGCCTTCTACCTCTCTTCATTGTCCTTTCATCCGCATCAAGGACCTCTTCCACATATGAGCCCTTCTTCCTAGTCAAAGCTCTTCTTTTGCAGAGTTTTAAGCCCCTTTCAAAGGGCTATCAGGCTACCAAGATTGACAAGGAGAGAGCCATGGCCATGATCATTGGAAGCTGTTGGAAACAAGAGTGTAACTATAAGCAACACTCCACCTTTGAGTGCGCAGACTAGAGGGTGTCCACATGCGTTCTTTCTTTCCCTTTGCCCATGAATCTATACCTTTTCCCATGAGATTATCCCCCACTCACAAGCTTAATTCTCTTCCCCAGTTGGCCACTGCTAATCAAGTACAAGGCACGGAACTCTTGTGCGTTTTGCGTCTAAGGGAGATGAAGATCGAGAATGGCCCCCACTCACAAGCTTAATTCTCTTCCCTAATCGAGTACAAGGCACGGAACTCTTGTGCGTTTTGCGTCTAAGGGAGATGAAGATCGAGAATGGCCCCCAAGAAAAAAGTGTCATGCGTAGATGGCTATCCCTTAATGAGCAATGAAGCCTCAAACGAGGGAATTACTGCCCATCCGACTGCAATACTGGTCGTAAGTAATGTATTTCCAAATTGATGGATGCTTGCTTGATTTTTGCATGAGACATGCTAAGGATGTACTATGTCACATGAGAATAGGACATTGGAAGGGATAAATTTCATCTCAACTATTCAAAAGATGGAGTTTTCGAAATGCATGTATCAAGAGAAGTAGATTTCTTCATATTGCTATACGTTAAAATCTATACATAACGTAAGTACCATATATGACCCTAAAGTACTAAGTATCGATAAGTCTTTGCCTAAGAAAATATTGTTAGGGTTTGCAAGGCTACCCTAAGGGTTGTGCACATAGATGGTACATACATGGAAAAGATTATACAAAACTTACATCGATGTACATGAACTGATCTTGTATTAAAATCTTGCATCCATCCTATGAAGGTTTTGCATAAAATAACGTCTTGTGCTACCAAACCATGAGTTGATTACAAATCACACAATAATTTAGGGATTATTGGAAGATAGTCTTGCATCGTTACAAATTGTATCGCATTTGTTAGGGGAAAGGAAGATAAACAAAAGTTAAAATTCTACTTAGTATCGCTCTTTGATCCCAAGGGTGAGAGAAAATATGCGATGGAAGGGTTATCATGACTATTCTTGCAATGTTTGGAAAAGAGTACCATTGTCTTGTTTTGTTGGAACTAAAGCTATCAAGGGAAGCGGGTGGGTGGAACCCCTGACGGGTCTGTCCTATGGTAGAGTGGTGCTAGAGGAGTGGGAGGCTTCTCACAAGGTTTTAACATTGTTTAACCTTTAGGTATTGATAGGTTAGAACCCAATTCATTTTGTTTTAGGGGACCAGAATGGGACTATGCCCTACTGGTAGAGAGGTTGAGCGACGCATCTCTCTCGTTTCCCATTCTGTTTGAACCAAGTGTGGCATGGATCTGCTTCGGCTTAGGTATCTCTGTGTAAAGTAGGATATTTAGGACCGACGCTAGAATGTTGTCAGGAGACCTTGATAGGTACCTGAATTTCAGGTTGATCCTAGCGGGTTTGGGTGCAAATGACCACAAACGTTTCACATTGTGAGGCGGACTCAGGAAACCCTATGCAACAAACCCCAAAACATTCCATGGGAGTTTCGGGTGGCGACACTTAGATTCGTTTCTTGATGGACTGCTAAAGCGTGCTTGGATAGCCAATAGGGCATGTTGCAGTTGGTATCGGAGCAAAACTTTGTAATGGTATGTGATTGATGAATGTATGGTTCATAGACATATCCTAAACAGAAATAACATAAGTGGTATGAATTGATTGTCACACACCTTTTGCAACCATGAATACTGACATGCAAGAGAAGAAATTCCTTCTCAAGCAGTATAAAGCACTCGAGTTTAGTGAAAAAGGGATAGACGTTGTAGCGGAGGCGGAGATATGGATTGAGTTAATGAATGAATATTTCTCTGTTGTGGGAACTGCTTCTACCAATCAAGCAATGATAGCCAAACTGAAGTTAGTTGGCCAGGCTCGGATATGGTGGAAGCAAAGGTGCTTCCCCAATTCTTCCAAGATGAGAACATCCTCGAGTTCTCCAAGGGGGAGAGGATGTAATAGCCCCCACCTAGGGGGCATAGGAACCGCCCCCGCCCTTAAAAAAATAATAATGAAAAATTTTGTAATCTTCCCCCTTGTCATTGTTGCTGACATGTGGCGAGGGGGGAAAGAGAAAGACATGAGTAATGATGATGACGAGAGGAGGAAAATGAAGATGATGGGGAGGGAGAATGCGGAGACGACAACAAAGGAGAGGAAGATGATGACGATGGGGAGGGGGGAGGCCACGTGGCCTGCCAACCCCTTCCCCTTGGATTTAATGACCAGTCCTTCCCCCTTGGCCAGCATGCCTAGCTTGCACCCAAAATTGGATCCCCACCGCCATGCAAAATAGGCAGTGATCACCGCCATCACCACACCACCTTCTCCCTACACTCCCCCCCCCCCCCCCCCCCCCCCCCCAAATAATAACCTCCCTCCCCATTATTAAACACCCCCCAATCACAATGTGGAAAAATAAAAACCAAAAGGCCTTGAATGGCATGCTGAAGAGAGAGAGAGAGAGAGAGAGAGAGAGAGAGAGAGAGAGAGAGAGAGAGAGAGAGAGAGAGAGAGAGAGAGAGAGAGAGAGAGAGAGAGAGAGAGAGAGAGAGAGAGAGAGAGAGAGAGAGAGAGAGAGAGAGAGAGAGAGAGAGAGGTCTATGAAGGCAAGAAGAAGGGGATCATCATTACCA
This sequence comes from Lygodium microphyllum, assembly GCF_053477565.2. Classification (NCBI taxonomy): domain Eukaryota; kingdom Viridiplantae; phylum Streptophyta; class Polypodiopsida; order Schizaeales; family Lygodiaceae; genus Lygodium; species Lygodium microphyllum. The sequence goes on along the minus strand of NC_141154.1, from coordinate 16,206,117 downwards.
AAGGCCTTCCACCTCTCTTCATTCTCCTTTTATCTGCATGAAGGACCTCTTCCACTTATAAGTCCTTCTTCCTAGTCAAAGCTCTTCTTTTGTGGAGTTTTAAGTCCCTTTCAAAGGACTATCACGTTACCAAGATTGACAAGGAGAGAGCCATGGCCATGATCATTGGAAGCGGTTGGAAACAAGAGTGTAACTACAAGCAACACTCCGCCTTTGAGTGTGCAGACTAGAGGGTGTCCACATGCGTTCTTTCTTTCCCTTTTCCTTTGAATCTATACCTTTTCCCGCAAGATTATCCCCCACCTACAAGCTTAATTCTCTTCCCCAATTGGCCATTGCTAATTGAGTACAAGGCACGGAAGTCTTGTGCAATTCGTGTCTAAGGGAGAATAAGATCTAGAATGGCCTGCAAGTGGAAAGTGTCACGTGTATATGGCCATCCCTCAATGAGCAACGAAGCCTTAGGCGAGGGCATTATTGCCAATCTAACTGCAATACCGGTTGTAAGTAATGTACTTCCAAATTGATGGATGCTTGCTTTGATTTTTGCATGAGACACGCTAGGGCCATACTATGTCACACGAGAATAGGACACTGGAAGGGATAAAATTTCATCTCAATTATTCGAAAGATGGAGTTTGCGAAGTGCATGTATCAAGAGAAGTAGATTCCTTCACGTTGCTATGCGTTAAAATCTATGCATAGCATAAGTAGCATATAGGACCCTAAAGTATTAAGCATCAATTAGTCTTCACCTAGGACAATATTGTTTAGGGTTCGCAAGGCTACCCTAAGGGTTGTGCACATAGACGGTACATGCATGGAAAAGATTATATGAAACTTATATCGATGGTACATGAATTGATCCTGTACTAAAGTCTTGCATCCATCCTATGAAGGTTTCGCATAAAATAATAGTCAAGGAGTTATCTTGTGCTGCCAAACCATGATTTGACTAAAACTCGCACAATAATTCACGGATTATTAGAAGATAGTCTTGCATCTTTACAAATTGTCTCGCATTCTTTAGGGGAAAGGAAGATAAAGACAAATTAAAATTCTTCTTATTATCATTCTTTGATCCTAAGGGGGAGAGCAAACATGCAATGGAAGGGTTATCGTGACTATTCTTGCAATGTTTGGAAAAGAGTACCATTGTTTTGTTGGTTGATCGAATAATACCCTAAATGCTTTTACATTCAACTAATTGTTGGATTGTGGTTTGGATGATTATTCCAAGTGCTTGTGATTGATGGTAATTTCATGGCGGATTCTGTGATGACAAGTTGCCATGGGGATAAATGAATGTTTTCTTGGAAGATGATATTAGGCTGATTGCCTTGATTGTGCTCGATTCTTAAATGAATTAATTAAGGAAATGATATTTTGCACGGGTGGATCATCTCCAAGTTCGCACCGTGGATTAACCCAAGAAGGGCACTCCTCAATTTAGGGGCCCAAGGTCGAGTGGTGCAAAGGCCAACCACAGAAATTGTGTCTTACTCCTAGGTCACTTGGGGTTAGGTGGAGCTCTGGACACCCCTTGCCAGTCTAGAACGGAGTTGAAGGCTATCGTGAGCCCAACATCTGTGGCATTGAAAGATCCTATTCTAGATAATGGATGGAAATTATGGTGTCATGTGTTTTGGATCGCGTACTTCTGCAGGGCAAAAGGGAGATATAATTTCTCTTGTATGGGTAGGAGACAAAGATTACCTCGAAGATAAGTTAAGAAACTTGTTTGAAAAAAGGATTGATTGCTCTGTTTTTGTATCAGTGCTGTAAATTACGTGAACGAACCCCGCTCCCTAAAAGGCTTAATTAAGGAAGCTGATTTTGAATGTCACACATAAATGTGATAGTGCCTAATTAGAAAATTAAAGCTATCAAGGGAAGCGGGTGGGCAGAACCCCCAATGGGTCTGTCTTATGGTAGGATGGTCCCAGGGAACTCGAAGGCTTCTCACAAGGTTTTACCATAGTTCAACCTTTAGGTATTGATAGGTTAGAACCCGATTCGTGCCATTTTAGGGGATCGGAATGGGGCTATGCCGTACTGGCAGAGAGGTTGAGCTGTGTATCCCTCTTGTTTCCCATTCTCTTTGAACCAAGTGTGACATGGATTTACTTTAGCTTGGGTATCTCTGCGTAAAGTAGGATATCCAGGACCCGACTCTAGAATGTCGTCAAGAGACCTTGACCCCTAGGAACCCAAATTTCAAGTCGATCCTAGTGGGTTTCGGTCGCAAACGTTCCGTTGCAAGGTGAACTCGGGAAACCCTAGGCAAAAAAACCTTGAACATTCCATGGGAGTGCCGGGCAGCAATGCTTAGATTCATTTCTCGATGGACCGCTAAAGTGTTCTTGGATAGCCAATAGGCGGGCATGTTACATGGAAGGATGCTCAGAGTAAACATATAGATGAAGCATTCCATAGTCTATGGAAATATGCGAGCATAAGTAAGGAAGTAGAGAAACAACCATAACTAGAAGAATCCTCAAGGAGAGTGGTGTATATGTAGGTGCTTTGTTTGAACAATATGTTATTTGTTGTCATTGTAGAGTATACATAAAATATAATACAACTACCTACATGGTGTAGGTGGGTAAGGACCTTATAGAGGGAGGCAAGTTTTGATATGTCAGAGTCCATGTTGGTTTGGGCAAATATAGAGGTGCTGGGAGGCATGTGTCTTGACTTGTGGAAGGAACAAGAAATTAGTGCTTGGGAGTACAGAGTGTTGCTGGTGGTTGGACTATCCACATGGACATATCTATCCTTCAAAGCAAGCCCATTGGGAAGGTAAACAATGAAGTATATCATTTTTTCTCAATAGATAACATGATGTGGTAATGCATGGAGTAGGTTTTCAAGCAATCGGCACAGGGGAGGGGAGGAGAGTGAGAATAATAAAGAAAATGAAGAAGATGAGGAGGGTGAAGATATAAGTACCCTAGATAGACCAAGTTAGGTTCCACTTGTAGCAAGAGGATGTGGTCTACCTTGTATGCCTCAGGACGAGAGTCTTGCACAAAGAGGTACTTGGACAAGATAGTACACAACCAAGGGCAAAGGAGAGAGGTGTCTGATACTATGGTAAAGGTCCTTGCAAAAGATATAGTAACCATTGTGAAGAGGCCTATCATGTGAGTATTTCTAAATTGATTTGATACCTTCATAAATTTTTCTATGTCCATGATTGACTTCTTCATCTGGATTACATTGTGCAGAGTGGATGGATATTTGAAGAATATTGATAGTGCATTGTGCCATTGGGGGGGGAGGGGGAGGGGAGCCATATATGAATATGACCAAGCTGATGAATTTCTTTAGCTCCAAATAACTGATACAGAGATAACTTTGTCCACCCGTGTGCTTCCACAATGAAACTTAAATGGTGATCTAGATAGAAGATAGGTGAAGAGCTTAAAGCTAGCTAGAACAACTCCGACTAGGTGAAAGATAGGTGATCGATGGCTGTGAAGGGGTTTAGATTTTATAGCCCGTGAAGGCGGTTAGTTCATGAACCTCTACTAGTCAACCATGGAATATTCCAAGGAATATTCCCTTTATCGTCAGGCCGGAGGCGTTGCCCCCCATTAGGGAAAAAATGAACTCACAAATTGTCCTTTTAGTCCCCCCCTCTCTCCTCCTTAAAACAAGGGAAAGAGGAGAGAAGAATAGTAAAATAATCCTCCTCTCTCCACTTTTGCAATCTTGTTTTGCCTTTTTTATATTATCTACAAAGATATACTTAGATTCCTTTTCTCTCCTCATTCAAGAAGTCTTTTTCAACCAAATTTTATATTAAAAAAGGAGTTAGTTACGGGAGTGTGATGCTTCTTTTTCAATGCAAAATGATTAGTAGATACGAGCTAATTGATTTTTTAATCAAGAATAAGGAAAATGAAAATTTGAAAGTTCATTTTAAGATATTTTGGGGATTTTTTATATCCTACCTTTTGGTCACAAAACAAACCAACTGGTCAAATTTCGTGTTTTTTGGAGATGTTTTTGGAGGCATAATAGAAATATCTAAAATACAAAAAGTATTGGACATCCCTACCCTCTGAGCTATTTTCCCCCATATCTATACTCTCTCATGGCTCTATTGTGACCTCTTCTCTATGTTTATGCAACCTTCATTAATAGAGTGAATTACTTACACCCTCCTTTCCCTTGGCATCTTTGTGTGCCTCTCTGTGCATCTTCACTCTACCTCTTTTGACAACCAAGTAGACTCCCAGTTTCTATTAATAGTAAAATAAATACAAGAAAGAAGGAGCTGCATATTGAGGTAGAGATTGAATATGCCCCATTATTCAAAAGAACCCAGCGTACCAATGTCAACCCTCAGGTTTTGCAGAGTTACAAGCAAATGGGATTGAAACATGTGGATTTGTGTTGATGGGAGAATCTACCCAATTGACCCCTTAAACAATAGACCTCCAACTTTCTCAAGAATCACAAATTTTCAAAAATATGTGTGCAAGGGTGAAGATGGGTTACTTGGTTATACTAGGCGGCTCAATGATTAGGCGTTCAAAGTATTTACAGCTTGCAAAGCAACAATAAAAAATTGCCATGATGTGATCACTGCACATCAACTTCATATACAACAGCTCATAGGACAAGTGCTACAGCTGAATGGCACTATAATTCAACAAAACAATCAAATTATTTTAATGCAGGACACTATCCATGACATTGGTATCTCATATGAGGAGGCAAAGGCACAATTGGACGACTTGGGAAAGATCAACAGCAAGCTAACATAGGAGTGCAAACGAAAGAAGAAGCCAATCAATGAGTTAATTGTGAATAGTGGCTAGTGGAAGCGACGTATCAAAGCATGTAAGGTAGCTCTGAAAGAGAACCTAAGTGAGGGTGAGGTTGGATTGTGTATTAGTAGATTGTTGAAGGCAAGTACATTGGAAAACGATTTAAGCACCTAAGTTTAAGGATGTGAAGGAAAAGGTGATTGAGTGCACATTAAAAGATGTGTCAAATGAGTTCTTAGCTATGGATGCACAATCTATTTATGACAGGGCCAGCATTAGCACAACAACTTAAAGATATTCAAAGATGTGAAGACTGGGTTTGGTTGTGTGCTGAAGAGAAATAGAATCGTGCCTCTTCCTCAACCTTCAAAGTTAATAGAGGCCCAACAACAACTTAATAAAAAGGTTTTGGAGTTGATAGGAGATCCCATGAATGTTCAATGTGTGGAAACACTAAAGGTTGGGACCAAAAATGCATATGAGGTGAAGTTCACCGAACTCAACAATTACTATGTAGATTTGAACAATGTGCAGTCGGCAATGGTAATGTACTACAATATGTCTGTTGAGGAATGTAATGGTAAATTGCAGTTTTTTATAAAATTAGATGAAAGTGAGGTCGTCAAGGGAGTACAGCTTGAAAGAGTAAGTGTAGCTCTGATGAATAGAGCTTTATAATTCGACAAGAACAACCCATGGAACTTTAGTGTTCAATTTGAGCACCATGTGTGGTGGCTCACTACATTTGAAGTTCCTAAGGAAACATTTGAGGTGCTACGACTATTCTTTATGCACACAAGCATTCCAAGCATCATCGATCGCCAGGAACATGGTGAGATGCTCTCGGTTGAATGGTATGGTCAATACTTGGTTGAATGGCATCTTGCAGGAGACTTGAAAACTTTAAAATGCATGTGTGGAATCTCCAATGGTGCAAATACAAAGAATCCATGCCTATATTGCTTGATAGAGAGGGCAAAAGGAAAGGATGGAAAGAAGAACTGGCAAAAGGTGACAAGTGTTGCACTAACGTGCAATAGAGAAGATCCCACTTGGAAGCCCATCTTCAACATTCCATTGGATCGTATTCACATTTATTCATTGCATGATTTTGTCAAAATCATGGAGAAACTTGTATATGAATACATTTGCTTTGCTTATAGGATGCAACTAGAAAAAGAAGCCATTGCAACATTTAGGAATGTGGAGCAAATGCTATTAGAAATTGGGCTACACAAGCATCAAGTGACGATTGAAAAAGATGAGAAGAGATCAGGAAAATATGGTAACTTGCCAAAAAGCCTTGCTTTGAAGGAGCAAAGGCTAGGAAGTTTCTCTCAGTACCCACCATCAATGAGGAAGGGAATGTCATGGTTCGTAGGCCACAGGACTACGATGGGTGGAAAAAGTTAAATTTTGCAATTCTGATCGAAGTAATGGAGGAAAAATAAGATTGGCCAAAGCTAAGATTTGGATAAGTCTTAACAAATTGGCTCCCTTACTTCGCAAGATGGTGTTTAACAATGAAGATAAGCAATAATTTATCAATGATGTGCATAGCTTCTACGAAAACATGGTGGAAGCATGGGGCAAAAGCTCTATCACACATTACATGGTACGCACTAAGTTAATATTTTAAAATTGTATGAATTGTATAAACTATTAAGCATAGTTTTACTCATGTGTGATATGTGTCTTTATAGCATATCCTTGAGGCACATGGGCCATACTTTGCAGAAAAGGGAAGCATTAGAATTTGGTCCACACAAGGGATGGAAAATTTACATTGGATAGCACATGGTGCATACCAAAGAAAAACTGATCATGGTTGAGGGGTGAATGGTAGCAATCCAATGATCCAATTTCTATTTTGGTGATATAGGATTATAGTAGCGGATGAAGCTAAACTCTCGCAAAAGAGAGCAAATAAAAATGCTTATGAATCGATTGCAAACATGATGGAATCACGTCGTGTCACTAAAAGAATGTGTTATGAAGCCTTAAGTGCCAAAGAAAACCCTGCCAAGTGGCTAGAAACAAGGCTTCGACAAGGCAGCAAATGGGTTTGAAGAGAGCTAAGATAGTAAGATGAACAATGTGAGTCAGTGTGAATGCAATTCATTGTTTAAGAGAGAAAGAGAGAGTGTGCATCTATGTGAATAAGTCTCACAGTTTAGGGTTATATAAAAGAGGGCTTCACTTTCTATCTTATTCATTGAGTTCTCACATCTCTTGTGCAGGAAAGATGGCTAGGTCTAAGGTAGTTGCAAATAAGCTTTCGCTCAAAGCCCCATATCATGTTCAGTCCCTTGGAGCATCTACTAGCTCAGATGCGCGCCCTTCTCAACCTAATCCACCTTCCTCAAGCTGCCCTCACAAGGGTCCTCCTCAGCATCCCCACAAGAAATGCAAGTGGAAGCCAGGTACAGTGGCCTTGAGAGAAATTAGAAGGTACCAACGCTCTTTTGATCTCATCATTCCGAAGGCGAGCTTCTCGAGACTTGTTTGCGAGATTGTGCAAGACCTCTACCACACATAAATTTTGTATTGCACAACGTTGAGCATCAGTCACAATCACAGATAAAGACATGAACTTTATCATTTGGCTTTGACACGGCAAGGGGACTTTGCCATAGTTTGCTAGATTAATTATGCACGGTTTGTAATGAGTGTTACAGCGCCATAACATCTTGGAAGGCCAAAATTTTTTGTATACTTTGCCACATTGGAATATTTATTTATATATACATAATATCTCACGTGATGTGTACTGAATTCAAATAATTGAGTAAAGTTGTTTTGTTTTGTTTCTTGAAATGCATGACTCTTATTTTTTTTTAAACGTACGAATGCATCAAAAGTAGTAATACGTATGGATACAAGTTACGTTATTGCTTATGCACAATCGCAAGTGCAGTAGTACGCATTGAATTATGTTAATGTATGTGGATGCGTCATTCATGTACCACACATTATCGTCACACTTATATGAACCACATTTATTTAATAAATATTTATTTCTAGGGACAAAGTAAAGTATCTTATATTCATCAAGAAAAATACATGTGATGGCTGTTAGTGATGGTAGATACAAAAAGTCGATAGCCAACAAGAACTCTCAATTGTTCTTTGGCTTTTTCATCAATGGAGAGGAGGGGCCAGCTTCCGATGAAAATATAAGTTTCTTCTTTGCTTCAAAAATGATGCGCTCCCCTTTCAGCTCTTTCTCCAGGAGAAGCAGATCTGACACTTTAGCGAGATCTCCTAATGTAGCAAGCACACACATTGCTCCACCACGCGTTTGGTCAAACAAGTAAAGAAGCTTTGACCGCTTGATTAGCACCACCTTCTCCAAGCTAGATATCACAAGTATCGCTCGAAAAGGTCCAAACTTGGTCAACCAAACTTGGTCAAAGCTTGAATTTTCATGATTATTTCTTACCCTATTGGTGAGCACTTCTTATGGAAGACCACCAAATCTGCAACAAGGTTACCAATATTCTCCTTCAGAGCTGAATCCTTCTGTCGATCCGCATGTCAAGCTCCTCCTTGCCTTGATGCAAACTCATCTATATACAATATGTCATGATTGACAAAGTCAAATCAAACAATATATTTAGCGACTAACCTAGAGTTATTAGAAAGCGATGAAACTTGACGATAGGGCGCGTCGGGTTCCCCGGAGTCCACCAGTGAAATCTTGGCAAAAAATGATGCATGCAACTACCATGTCCGAAGTATGGCATCTAGGGCCACTTTCTGCAAAAAGTGGCCCCAGATGCCAGACTTCGGACAGGGCAGCTGCATGCATCATTAGAAAGTGGCCCCAGATGCCAAACTTCAGACAGGGCAGCTGCATGCATCATTTTTTGCCAAGATTTCATCGAAAAGTGGCCCCAGACGCGAGACTTCGGACAGGGCAGCTGCATGCATCATTTTTTGCCAAGATTTCACCGATGGACTCTGGGGGACCCGCTGCACCCTACCATCAATTTTCATTGCATAAAAATATATGGTAGTTAGAAATCTCACCTTCTTCAGATCATCTTGTATCTTCATTTCCTCGTGTGTCAGGGAGGAACCTCCTTGGGCAGCGGGATCTACAAACTCCTTGGTAGGAAGTTGGGGCCTTGGTCTAAAAAAATCATGCTATAGTGCTTCAAATTGAGCATCTAACACAAGGTAATCTTCTTCAACCGAGGTAATATGCTCCTGTGCTACTATAATCGCACTCACAGTATCTAAGCTTGTGCCATCATATCTTCCAATCTATGCCATTGTTGGATGCACATCCATGTAATCATAATCAATTAGGTCTTCCATTGAATCCCTGACTAGGATAGAAAACAATTCTTCTTCCTTCATTTCCAAGTATTGCAATACATCTGATAGAAGCAAGTATTGTACACCATCTACTTCAATGGGTGTCAAGGAGGCAAGGTTGGGTTTGTCAACTTGTTGGCTGTTCTGAAGAAGATGGCACCATGAGAGCCAACCCTTGCTTTGCCACCACTCAATGTTCCTCTTCAACATTTATGAGATCTTCAATCGATTCTTCTCCTGTGTATGTGATAGAAACAACCTGTTGAGTTGTATCTTCATCACTCTCCTCCTCTAGGGGTGTATCCAATGCAAGGAGGTAAATTGCCAATGCGCATCACACTCCACGAGATCCAAAGGTGATGTACGTGGTGCACTTCCCATGGGAACAGTGCATACTCTATGTGAAGGATCCACATGGGCCAGACACCTATTCACAGCTTTTTGGTGATTCTTCCCTACCTGAAATACCATGAGTTGTTCCAGAGGCACCCAAGTCATGTCGGATCCCTCAATGGAGTATGTGCATGTAGCAATGATGCTCACAAAGTCTTCCAAAACCTGAAGGGGGGGATCCAATGATGAGAGCATGCTTTCAAGGTTGAAGTTCTTAGAGAAAACCTGGAATATCTCATCACCTTGGTTGGCAAAGATAATCTCGTGGATCCACTCATCAAAGTGTGCGTGAGCATCCATCGTAGTAGGTAGGAGGGATGTGGTGGATATAAAGAGATGAAGAGAGAAAGTGTGAATGAAACAATGAAACAAGAACTAAACTAGTTCTACCTTAAAAACCTTAAGTTTTAAACCATTAAAGGTTGTTCGCATACGATATTTAGTTATGACTTTACTTACATCTTTGTAAAGTTTACATGCATATGTAAATATGTTGATGTGGAAAGTGTACAACAAGTGTATGATTTTGCATAAATACCATAATTTTTAAATATTACAAGTTTGTAAGTGATAATATTCTATTGGCCAAAAAAATCCAAAAATTTATAGGTGTTAAATATTACAACTTGTGGTGTTGGGATTTTTAGGGAGACTCTACAATTTCTAAAATATGTGGAGCCACACACTTTCTGCTGGTAACAGTATCCTTAGCTCAGCTTCGAAATTTCCTACCATCTAGTTTAAAATAGAAGCTAACAAGTGGATTCTGCATTAACATTGTAATTTCTTGGCACATTATACTCAAGGGCCAATCATCCTCCATTTGCAACACTCGGGGCTCGCGGCCCTCACAAATGACAGTAACATCCACAGCTGCACTTTCACGCATGTCTTGATCAAGGCATAACCATTTACCCTTGAGCGTCCTCCATCTACGATACTTGAACACTAGGCACAAAGTTTGTCGTGCGACAAAGTTCCTGTAATTGGAAAGGAAAGTTAGCCGATTCATCCAAAGTAATATAATAGTCAACTAAAAGAGAAATTTTTTACCTAAAAGCCATATCCCTTGTTGTGACTCGACACTCCACTGTGTCAGGACTGTGAGTTATTTTTTATGTCCAAGTTTCCCCTAGAATCCTTGTTACATAATCCTCTGACGTATTTTTTGACGTATGTGCTTTTGGTACGTCTCAAACCCTTACATTCCTTGAACATGTGTGTAAAAATTGCAATCGGTATGAGCCAGCTTAGATGTACATTCTTTGATCCGGTGCTTGGCTTCATAGAATTTAATATGTCTGCTGAAATTTTTGTGCTACACATGTGCAAAATGTCGCTACTACACAATGGCCATTCTATGCTATTGAGATTCAATATGTGCATAGATTCAAGGGTTCCATATTCTCAACTTCCCTTGGGCAATATGTACTTGGAGTCATAGAAAAAAACAAGGTCCTCTATGAGCTGCTTAGTTGTATGCCCCTTAAAGAGCAATCTACCAATTTCGAGGTGGTAACACTTAAAAGAATTAGTGAGACTCTCAACATTTTGCCACTCACAGCAATCCAAAGGGTATACTTTTGTAAATAGGAGACAAGTTGTTACGTAGGTATCATGAAATTTCTCATCCTCAATGAGTTGCAAATACTTACTGTTTGCAATGTTTCGTTGAAAGGGCATAGTGGACACAATATGTATTTGTTTTTGCATGAATACATGTTGTACAAACACCTCTGTTACAAGGTGAGAATCAACATTCCTTTGTCTGAGAGCTAAAATTTTACCCTTCTAGTGCTTTGATACATCTACAATTACAAATGCTTTCACCCTGAAAGCTCCATTCATACTTGGATGCATATGTACCCAAGATGAGCAATGATGCGTATCAGTGATCCAATTCCCTTCTTTATCTTTTCTGTTATATACTTCTATCGAGAGAATTCTTGTTCTTCTCTCAGCCATTATAACCTATGCATTAGATGTAAAGAAGTATGTATTAACCCCTAAATAATAAGCATTTTAAGTCTGCCTAGTAATCACCAATATGCCATACAAAGCAACATGGCATTAAGAGATGTTTACACTTTTGTAAACAGACATAAACATCGATATCAAACGCATGTGGATATATACATCAACACAAAGTATAGATTTAATTTCAAGACATCACTTTAATCATACCATTTACATGAAATATAATGAAAAGAATAGCACAAGAATACTCAGAGAATTTTGCCAAAATAAATTTTATTATAATGAAGAGGAGTCTGATTTGACTTAATACATTGTATGAAATGTGGGTATTATAGAGTAGTTGTTACAAGGATAGCAGCCACATGGCATGGAAATCTTAATAAGCACATTGGATTGACACTTGAGATATTCTAAGACTCAACATTGTGTGTTATATGGATGATATGATACAAGAGTTTCATGGATCATTGCCAATTGGCATGGAGATCCAAATGGACACATAGGACGAATAAAGCAGAGGATTTTTGAACCATCAACTTCCAGTAGATCCATATCATCCAACACAAAGGAATCACTCACCACATCAAAATAGTTGATCGAGAATTATATGCTTCACCTAAACTTTGTACAATACCCGTATGTACAAAAAAACAACTGCATGAATCCCTTTTAGCAAAAATACTTGCATGAATCCCTTTTAGCAAAAAATATCTAGATAACTGCATGAATAGAAGCAATACAAAATAGGGCCAATTTACCTATAAGATGATCTGCTGAAGATAAGATTGAATCATTGCTAATCAAAACTCATTGCAAATGATGGACATAAGAAAACATCAATCCCATCAAACGTAAAAGTCACTAATTAAATGAATAAATTTTGGCACCACAAAATATGGCATATTTACCTGTAAATTGAGCTACAGAATCTCTACTCTACCTTGTGTTAAGTGCTGCAACAACAATTGATCCTTAAATTAGAACTAGCATCAAACCCTATTGTAAAGATAGTAGAAAAGGGATAATGCAGAGAGGAAGAAAGAGAGAGTGTGTGAGTACGCGGGAGAGAGAAAGAAATGAGCACCTATTCAATCTTGCCCAAATTGATATCTGCAAAAATACAATTTTGTAAGGGTTAGTATTTACATGAAGGTATACCTGAAAAAATAGTAGAAAAGAGGAGACATAGAGAGAGAAAGAGAGAGGGAGAGAGAGATAATTACTTATGCAATGCCACCCAAAATTATCTCTGCAATAAAACAACAACAAGGGTTAGAACTAACATTATGTTGTATTGAAAAGATATCAGAATTAAAAAAAACCAAACAGAGAGAGAGATTAACACCTTTGCCTCTTGCTCCAAATAAACTCTGCAAGAAAACAACAATTAGAACCAACATCAAATTCTATTGAAAACACAACATAAAAGAGGAACAACACATAGAGAGAGGGGGAAAGAAAGGAGAGAGAGATGAGCACCTCTGTCTCTTGCCCCAAACAACCTTTGCAATAAAACAACAACAGTAAGAAACAACATCAAACCCTATTGAAAAAATAGCAAACAAGAGAAAATGCAAAGAGAGATGGGCACTTGTGTTTTGCCCAAAATCTGGAGCTACGTGGAGAAGAAAGTTCAAAGGTAAGCAGAACGCTCAAAACCCTAATTACTCTCAATAGGAAGCTTCAATGGAGACGAAAATTCACAACTATAGAGAAGAGCGGGAAAGTGGTCTGTTGCTTAACTTTTGGGTCAAATTAATTTCATGAGAGGGAAAAAACTGAAATTAAAAATTCTCCAAAAAAGGGGGGAAATACGAGGTGAAAGAAACTTAAATTTTGTGTACTATTCATTCTCCCTTTTTTTAATCCCCCACTACCCCTTTTTTTAATAGAAAACCCAAGACTTGGAGAGAGAAGATTCACCCTCCATGGATGTCAATATCTAGCCTTCCTATTGGACAATCCAAAAGGCCCACATCTTAAATTATATTATTTTTAAGGGCCCATTTGTGAGTTTATTTTTTTCCTAATGCTCAAACCCCCGGTAGGGGAGCCGTTGGCCCCCCTGGGACCCCCCAACTAGGGGCCTCTTTCGCGGCCCCCGGAACCCAAAATAGGGGCCCCTTTTAACTCCCTTACCCCGCAACTCGATGCAACGTGCCTCGAGTTGCTACCAACTTAATTACTCAGTCCAACCCAAAGATTAGACCCGCAATGGTCACCTTTTTGCCATCTGGTCACATAGACCTCATCTAATATACAAGTCATGACTCAACCAATGTCCGGGATCACATTTGGCTTCTCCTCATAATGGGGGCCTTACAACTTTGAGCACCATGGATCATTGGTGGCACCTTATGAGGGTGGGGCATTGAGCATATCTAACACAAATCACAGAGTAAAAACAAAAGCTTTCCTTTTTTATTTCATGGCTTAAAATATCACCTATATGAGCTTGTTAAAAAAATGCACCCAAAGGTAAGATGTTTAAAGATGTTATAGGGCTACTTACTTTTGGTTATGAGTCACTTGGGAGTGACATCTTAGACAATGAATTCAGTATACCATCAATTACTACACTTGGAGTTAGGAAAAACATGCATGTACTACCTCATGAGAGGGAATCTCATAGTGCACACTGGAGTTGAGAAGGTCAAAGAGAGTCAAAAAGCCTGTTGATAGGCTAACAAGGCTAATATTAAGAAAGTACAATGTGTTAAATAATGACCAATGCCTAAAAACACTACTCTTTGTTGATAGGCTGACAAGGCTAATCTTAAGAAAGTGCAGTGTGTTAAAACAATGGTCAATGCCTACAAACACTACTTGTCTTTCTAGTTTCCTTCGTCCATCTTCTTTCTATCGGAGATTTGTTAGTCACTATGTTATTATTGCAACACCTTAATTAGATAGACTAAAAAAGAAATCTTTATTGTAGGATGCCATAGTTGATTGAAGCTTTAGTCAATTAAAGGAATTGCTTAATTCAACTCCTATTTTGGTTTGTCTTGGCTTTTCTAAAGAGTTCACAATTTAGTGTAATGCAAGTGGATGGGGCATAGGTGTAGTTTTGCTTCAAAAGCATTGAGTCATTGCATTTGAAATTTGCAAGCTTAGGAAAAGAAAAATGAATGTATATGACCAAGAAATGTTGGCTATTCTTCATGCGATCAAGAAATGGCACCACTATCTATATGGTGATTATTTTAAAGTCAAAAGTGATAATAGAGTTCTCAAGTATTTTCTCTTGCAATCCAACCTCACTCCTAAGCAACATAGATTGGTGACTACATCGCAAAAATCATGATTTTAACATTACTCATACCAAGGAAAAGGATAATGTACTAGTTGATTCTTTCTCTAGAATGTGGGCATGCAAGGTTTCAACTATAATTGAGCTTCATGACGATTGGATTAAAGAGCTATTAGAGGCCTATTTTTTGGATGAAGAATTCAACCATTTATTTTTGAAAGTACAGCAAGGGTTGATGGAGGAGAAATATCAATTTAGCTTTAAAATGGTTTCATTTGGTTTCATGGTGGCAAGATTATGATCCCTTGCACTTCTGGCTTTAAGCAAAAGATCATGAAGGAGATATACTCTTTGTATACAATTGGTCATCTAGGTACCTTTAAAACCTATTACACAATCTCCAAAATTTTTCACTAGAAAGGATTATGGAAGGATGTCAAGAACTTTGTTTCTAGATGTGTGCCATGTCAACAAAACAAGCATAACACCCTTAAGCAAGGAGATTTATTGCAATCATTAACTATCCCTGAAGGACAATGGATGCATATAATCATGAATATTATTAATGGCTACCCACAACCAAGACAACCCATTTTTTTTCCACAAAGACTTAGTTTATGGTGTCCTAAGTAGCCAATTAGTATATGGAGCATGTGTTTAAGTTGTGTAGGTTACCATATGTCATACTTCAAGGTACGGATATGAAGTTTATGAGCAACTTTTGACAAGTCGTTTTTAGCTCAATGGGGACAAAGTTAGCTCCATCTACATCATATCATTCCCAAACAGATGGTGGCTAGATAGAAAGGGTTAATAAGTGGCTTAAGATGTACATAAGACATTTCTATCATGATGTGCAATATGCATAGGATTCATGGCTTTACTTGGTAGAGTTTGTTGATCTCCATTCATTTCAGCATAGGATTTTCTTCCTTCAAGGCTTTGTATGGATATAAGGTATCCCTTCCTATGGGCATGGTTATTAAGAAGATAAAAGAAAAGTTGGATCGCATGCAAGCCCTACTTCTTCAATAGTGTAAGGTAAATCTTAAGAAAGCCCATGACCAAATGAAGCTTTATGTTGATGAGAAAAGGAAGCCTACAAAGTTCCAAGATGAAGAGCTAGTACTTTTGAACATGCCCAAATCATGGTATTCCACTCTCAAGGATGGATCAAGAGATAATTTATCACACATATTTTATGGGCCATACATGGTCCATTGAGCACATGAATGACTTGGCTTATTGCTTAGAACTCCCTCCACAAAGATTCACAATGTTTTTCATGGGAGTCAGCTCAAGCTTTTTGTTAGAACTTAAGTGGATTATATGGAAGAGCTACCACCCATGAATGAAGAGGACATTATTTAGTACATTCTTGAGGAAGTCATAGGACAATGTGAGAAGAAACTTAGATCTTGGTCAATTGTAGAGTATTTGAAAAAATAATAGGGTCTACCTCTTGAATAAGATTCTTGGAGGCCAATATCAATTTTGGAAGAGTTTTCCAATCTTCAAGATGTTGTTTTGGCTAAAAACTAGCTAAATTTGGTCTTATTTTGTTGTTGATAGTCCCTAGGCAGTACTCTATTCTAAAATAGATTTTATCTACATTAATGATAGTAAAGTGCAACTTATATAGCCTTAAAACACATGAAAAGATCTTTGTTTTGATGTATAGGACACTTCACAATTTGGAGTAGTGTATGGAAACTTATTCTAGATTTGGTTTGGCAAGGTCTATATTAGACAACAACTACTTTCAGGCATCCTTTCAAGAAGATTTGATGTTAAAGACTTCAATTTGAAGATTTCTAGACACTACACATATGAGAGGCTTACTATTCATCTTTGATTCCAATCAAATTCTTTTTTATTATCTAAGAGTCTTTGTATCTTTATAATGTTGAAAGAGAGTGCTCCATCATTTGCACAACTCAAGCCATCAAATAAGTCCCTTCTTTGTTTTTGAGGGTAAAAACCTTTGGGTGGGAATGGAATGTAAAGAGTGGAAAGACATGTAGAAAGTAATATTTTTATTTAAAAAAAGAAAAATTCCAACTATACTTGCTTGGTATAAAAGATATATAAGACTTAATTTTTAAACCATTCGGTATACTAATACAATTCTCTTCATCTTTAGCTCCTTGCACATAGCTCCCATCACTTTCATGGTTGTTTTCTCTCTCCTCTTCCTATCTTTATCTCTCTTTCTCTAGTATTTCTCTCTCTTTTTCTCTTTCTTCTATGGTCTTCTCTCTCAATTTCCTTCTTGATAGACAAATAGCAAAAGGGATACATTGGATTGTAGGGGAATATGAACAAAATCTGTCATAGTAGGAGGCACTACCCTACATCATGAGTTACACAACCACCTAATAGGAACTTACTATGGTGGACAAAGAGGCCAAAGTTGTACCCACATATCTATATCTCGAGACATGGGTGCGAGAAGTAACATGTCACTCATCTCCAAAGGATGCTCAAGGAAAGTGGACCTAGGAAATGCCCCAAAATTTGGTTAAAGCGACATGTGGTAGCTGCTCCATTGAATGTGGTGCAACCCCATGTATGGGAGTAATGAAATAAGCAATAAAACTATCAAGCCTTGAAACTATACATATAAGAAAACATAATGATTTTTATTCCAAACAAATATGTAGCATAAATATGAGAATCCATCATTATAATTATGATGAACAAACTTGAGAAGATGAGTGAAGTATAGAATAGAGTAATACTATCTCTTGGCATGCACAAGGGGCCTAGTTCTTTGCAATAGGTATACCCTGGTGGGGACAGAAATTGTGTCCTTGTTGTAATGAACCAAAACTTTGATTGTTAATATGACATATTATGTTTCATTGGAAACATTTAGAGACCTTTAGGTTAAGCTTCTTGGCAGCCTCATTCACAATTATCCTTGGTGGGGAGGCTCACAAGGAAAGGCTACCCAATTGGCTGGCCCCAAAACCATCTCTAGGGGCTCACTATATGTATATCCTCTACATCACATGCATTCAAGGCCTATTTATAAACATCCTTATCTATGAATTTTCTCTGAATAAAACATAACCCTTTTCTATTCAATTTGTAATAACCCATTTATATTACACCCTTTTGTATGTAAAAAGATATGAAAATGGTATTTTAAAAATACCTTATTTTGAACCCACATGATGTACACATATATTTATGAGTGACCTCCTCGAACCACAACTACACTCGAGGGTGTAACAGAGATTTTGGGGTCATTACATTCCTCAGTGAAGCTATTCCGCAATACTTACAAGATTGACATAGCTCATGATCTTCTATCCCCCTAGAAATGACAAAATTACTCCTAATGCACGATACGTATGTGTTAACTATGTTCTTCTGATATACATACACAAGTTAGCATAAAATAGAAAGAAGATAAATAATATTCAAGAACAATACATAGAAAATTGGGTGCAATTTTTCATATTCTTGGTTTTAGCATAGAACGCTTATCTTCATATAGTCATGGTTAACAAAATAAAGATAATACCTCTTTCAAGTGCCACATTGTTGTAATTGCATTTACTATTTGTCCCATGACATGTTAGGTTCATTTACATAACAAAATTTATGAACCATACAAGAGGAAGACTAAAACATACTACTAATAATGCCTTACCCAAAACTAGACAAATCTAGAGAGTATGGTTATGCCCCATATAAAGCATTTTGCATCAAGAGGAGACACAAAGAGAAATCCTAAATAGAGCCTCTCTAGGATGTTTACAATCCACTAATGTGATAGCACAACCCACTCTAAAGACCATCACAAAATAAAAATACATAGATACATCATGATGAGAGAAAGATAAAAATGACAAAAAAAACCCATTTATGAGATAGAGTGCCCATGAACTACATGAGAATGTGAAACATAATGTATTCGAGGTTGCTCTTCATGCTTTTTTACCTCACTAGTAGTCAAAGAAACCAAATGGGGCAACTCTCTAATCTTCAATAGCTAATTAATGCCAGAGAAAATCTCATCAATGTCTATCTTAGAGGTATCCAAAGTCTACATTTCACCTGTTGAGATGGCAAGCTCAACACGTGCAGACATTGATGATGGACCACCTGGCTAGATGAGTCCGAACGCCTACACTTAGCACGTTGGTGGTCATTATGATACTCACATGGCCATTGACTTATCATTTATTATATTTGGTTTGTTACACCTACCTACAACTGGCAAAGATATAATGCCAGTCGATTAGTGTAGTCGGTTATGCACTATTTGACTTAGAAGGCCACTTTCCTTTATGTTGTTTCTTATCTATACTTTGTGTACATTCTATAGTGTGTGGAAGAAGAAGAAAAATCAGATTGAAAACGTTTTGGCCTCCATCTCTCTTATTGTGTTCTTGAGTGAGCTTCCTCTTGTGTATACAGTGTGTGTTTGGTGCAACAGCTCAAGCAAATCCCCCCATCACATGATTCTTGACATTACCATTATGATCAACACCCCTTTTGCATGTCGCAAAGTAGAAAGCATTGTAAGCATACTTTGTTCTCTCTTTCAAGATATCGTTCTCCTCAACCAATTATTTTTTAATTTCACCCTAGGACTTCTCTTGCATGTTAGTTGTCCACTCAAACAACCTAGAAGACTCACTAGCATGAACCTCCTTTATTTTCTTCATATTCCAAAGGTAATGCATCATTATTATGCTTCTCTTCCTTCTATTGTTTTTATAATATTTGCACCACATCAACCTTCACAACACCTATGATCTAAAAATCCATAAGGAATTGATGTATACCATTAGCCCAAGAACATACCATATCCAAACTACATGGCATAGTGGAAGAACTAGATGCCTTTTCCCCCTCATGCAAACTAGTCATAACATGCATAGAATCATCCTTTTTAAGCACAGTAGATTCCAACTTAGTCTTTGAAAACCAAACTTTCTTTTGCATACCAACTACCACAACATCATGTTTATCTTCATCTTGTGACACTATATCCAATCAGTTAGCAAAATCCTTATGCATAGTTGCATTCAAACCCATACTATGAGCATTCATATTATCCATGTCGTCAATAAGCAATCAACAGATTTTGAGCATTATCCACATCATGAGCAAGAGTTGTCATGGAGATTATCAACCCAATTAGGGAGCACAAAATTCTCTACAAATCATAAATTTCATATGTATCATGGGTAATTGCATCACACTTGATTTAAAAAAAAGAATCCCTCCATAAAACATTTGGTATGGTGCTTTCACAATGAATCCAACTGATTGAGCATATATATTGGTTTCTTGACCCTATCGAATTACCAAACTCTATCGGCATTACCTCTTTAATATATCATGAATGGCATGGTGGGGCGACTCGATTGAGTTGTTGTGCCAAACACACACCATAAATACAAGAGGAAGCTCACTCAAGAACACAAGAAGGGAGATGAAGGCCTAAATATTTTCTTGCTTGTTTCTTCTTCTTCTTCTTCTTCTTCTTTTTCTTCTTCTTTATGCACAATACAATATACACAAAGTATAGATAAGATACAACATAAACAAAAGTGGTCTACTAAGTCAAACAATATATAATTGACTATATCAATCGACTAGTGCTACAACTATGCTAAATGTAGGTAGGTGCAACAAACTAAATATAATAAGTGATTAGTAAGTAGCCACATGAGGATCATAATGATCACCAATGTGCTAAGTGTAGATGTGCGAACTCATCTAACCAGGCAATCCATCATCAATACTCACATGTATTGAGCTTGCCATCTCAAAACTCCCCCTCAAGCTTAACTGTGTCTCTCCAACTCTAAGTAAGCTTTGAAATTTTTGAAGGTTCTCTGCACCTAATGTACTTGTAAAAATATTAGCTATCTGATCATGTGTGCTAACATATACCAAGTCAATCTCACTTGCAAGTATCTTCTCTCTCACAAAGTGGTAATGCATCTCAATGTGTTTTGTCCTAGCATGGAACATAGTCTTCCTAGCTAGTTGTATGCTACTCATGTTTTCATAGTGAATCGAAGCTTGGACCATCTCCCTACACATCTAAATCACCCAATAACTTTTGTAGGCATACCACCTCACATGTTGCCATAGTATCACCTCTGTACTTAGCCTCTATACTTGATAAAGAAACTGTAGGTTGTTTTTTTCTACTCCATGTAACTATTGTACTACCAAGGGAAAATATAAAGTCACTAGTAGATCTTCTGTTAGAAATGGTACTAACCCAATCTGTGTGTGTATATCCAAACACTTATATATCCTTACTTGCCTCATAAAAAAGTCAACAAAACTCAAGTAT
The DNA here is from genome assembly GCF_053477565.2 of Lygodium microphyllum. NCBI lineage: Eukaryota > Viridiplantae > Streptophyta > Polypodiopsida > Schizaeales > Lygodiaceae > Lygodium > Lygodium microphyllum. The sequence goes on along the minus strand of NC_141154.1, from coordinate 16,185,059 downwards.
GGCCTTCTAATAGTCATGTAAATCAAACTCTCTACTATCCTCCTAAATATAGTAGGGTTTTCTATCTCATCCCCAACATCATCACTCAACTTCATATTTTTCTCCAATGGCATTGAAAGAGGCTTACATGGTATCATACCATACTTGGACAACATATCCAAGCCATACTACCTTTGGGACAACCATATACCATCATCACATCTGATTACCTCAATACCAAGAAAGTACCTTAGCTCAATCAAGTCCTTCATTTCAAACTTCTTCTTCAAAAGTTCCTTAACTTTAGCAATCCCATAGTCATTTTCACTTGTAATAATCAAGTTATCCACATAGATAACTAGTATAATCAAATCTGCATCTCCCTTTCTTATATAAAGTGAGGGATCATCATTAGAAACATAAAAGCCAATGTTAATAATATACTCTCCAATCTTATTAGACCATGATCTAGGTGCTTGCTTCAGCCCTTATAACGCCTTTTTTAACCTACACATATATGTGAGATGCTCTAAATCCCCATAACCTACTGGTTGTTCCATATACATATCTCCTTGCAATTCACTATGAAAAAATGCATTTTTTTCATCCATTTGTTAGAAACTCCAATCTTTGGTTACTGCCAAAACAATCACTCATCTAACAGTTGTCATTCTAGCTAAACTGAATGTTTCTTCATAATCGATGCCCATATATTTGAGCATACCCTTTTGCAACCAACCTAGCTTATACTTGCTACTAGTAGAACCATTTGCATTATGCTTGATTATGTAGACCCACTTACAACTTATAGCTTTCTTGCCCTTGGGAAATGGCATTAGATCCCAATTCTTATTGGTCTCTAATGCAATCATCTGCTCATCCATTATTATATCCCAATGAGCATGACCAACAACATCCTCAAAACAAGTGGGCTCAACATCCTCAATCACCTTTATCATATAAGCATAATGGTGAGTTGGATGACCTTCAGAACCAAATCTTTTAATAGGATATCTAACCCTACTAGACTTGTGTACACTGGATCACTTAGTGGAGCCTTTACATTACCATGTGCTCTTTGTACATCATCCAAATTCTATGAACCATTGGAATCTCCATCAAACCCCAAATGACTAGAAAATACATCATTACCATTTGGTACTTTCTTCTTCCCTTTTGTCTTTACCTACAACACTAGTAGATGCACTTGAAGATGTGGGGATGCTCCTTAGTCTCCCAAAACAATGGCTAACTGTAGATGTAGTAGCAGATGATGTTTCTGGTCCACTAAGGCTATGTGATTCTTGCTTTTCTTTCTACACATAACTATCATGATCATGATCATCATCCAATGCATCACCATTAGATGCTTACCAAAAACCGCTCATCTCATTAAAAAATAACATCTCTCCTCACTCCGAACTCACTTGTGATATAGTTATGATAGCGATATCATTTTTGCTTTAAAGAGTAACCAATAGAAATACATCTTTCAGCCTCTGAATTAAGCTTCTTTCATATCTCATCTGGCACATGAACATATGCAATACAACCAAACACTTTCAAGTGTGACATATCGAGCTTCTTTCCTGTAAAGCATTCTTCGAGGGTCATCCCATGAACTATAGCTGTGGGAGTTCCGTTCATAATATAGATAGCAGTATGAATAGCTTCAAACCAAAAATATTTTGGCATATTCTTTTTAGCCATCAATGCATGTGCAACTTCTATAGATATCTATTTTTCCTTTTTGTGACCCCATTTTTCTATGGGGTATGCCTACAAGTAAATTGTCTCTTTATCCCCATGAGACCTCAAGAATTCATGAAACTCATTAGAGAGGTACTCTCCCCCTCCATCTGACCTCGAACACTTCACTTTCAAGCCTATTTCTATTTCAATGATAGCCTTGAAAGTTTTGAAGTGCTCAAACACATCACTCTTTTCCTTCATGAAATACACCCACAACTTTATTGAACAATCATCAATAAACATGACAAAATATTTGATGTCACCAAGAGATATTTTTGGTGTTTGCTCCCAAACATTTATATACATAGCATCAAATATATTTCTGCTCACATCTCTATCATGCAAAAAAGGTTATCTTGCTTGTTTAACAAATTGACATACTTCACACACTGTACAAAATTTTGCAACTCTAAAACCTTGTAACTAACCCTTTGGATTGTATTAATTTCAACCTTTGCACATTTGTATGTTCAATATGTTTGTGCCATATGTCAATGTCTACAACTGTTCATTTTTCTTTAGCATACATAGTAGCATTCATTATAAGAATTTCGACATCTAAAGTAAACATGCAACCAACTCTACGTCATTTTGTGACCAACCTACACTTATCATTTTAAGATCCTCCACAAAGTAGTCTTTTACATTAAATTGAACTTGCAACCCTTGCGCTATCATTTGACCAAAAAACACTAAAATATTTGTAATGGATGGCACATATAATACATTTGATAGACTCTTTGTCTGACCATCACGCAAGAACATGAAACATTTTCAATGTGTGAAATTAAGTCCCATGAATTATCACCCATTTGCACATAAATTGGATTTTGTAAATCTTATATCTCTTCAAATCATTCAGCATAGCTGGACACATGATTAGGAATATGATTAGATACACCTAAATCAATATAATATACACCATCGTGTGTTCTCTTTCCTTTAATAGCATTCATCATATGCTACATAACAAACAATTGCTTACTTTTGTCTTCATTTTTGCCGTGAAGATGATGCATAGTTCTTTTGTTGCAATTTACCACTGGGGATATCATCCTTCTTAGCATAACAATGGGCTACAATGTGACCTATTTTTGCACAATAATGGCAAACAATGCCATAATTGCTAGAACCTTTGTTTTGCCATCCACCTCTTCCTCTAGAGCTCCCCTTGCCTCTCAAGTTTCCACGGCCTTTTGAAACCTACATTTCACTAAACTACCCATTTAATCTATGTTGCTAGCATTCCATACCACAGCCTCTTGAAGAGAACCTACCATGTCCCCTTCCTGAACTTGAGTAGAATGCTTGGACATGTTCACCACTTTTTTCTTATGATTCACCCCATATGTCGATCTCTTTACTTATTAGGAGAGAGACCAACTCATCAAAATCTAGAAATGGCTTCTGTGCATACAAAGAAGTAACAAACAATTTTTAAGCCTTTTCATTATTAAGGCAATCCAAAGTAGATGGTATCAAATCATCATCATCAGGCATTGCATTAACCCTTATCAAAGTATGTGCAATGCCTCACCTTCAAAAAACTCATTGATAGACATTTTTCCTTTCTTCAAAGTATTCAGCTCTTGCTTGAGCTGAATCTTTTGCGCCTTTGTATTCATAGTAATTATATTTTCAAAAGTGGTCCATGCTACATGTGAACTTTCTACATTTCTGATATCCCCTAGCATAGTATAATCAAGGACTACAAATAATCAATACATTACCTTTTCTCTTTTGCATTCTATTTTTTCCACACCTTTAAATCATCTTGCATTGGCAGGGTCACTTAGCTCTGGCTTCTTTTCTTCACCTAACACAAACTTAAAGAGGCCTTTTCAATAATAATGAAGTTCATCATATGAAACTTCCATGATGGGTAGTTGCTCTTTTCCAACTTCTCAATGATGGGATTTCTATTTTTATTTGTCATTATCACAAAATTGATACAAAAAAGTAAGCAAGCCTTTTGCAACCTTTCACAACAAAGTACATAGCAAAACATCAAGCATCCCTTTTCATTGACTGCTCAATAGTACATGTAATATAGAAATTATTTGTAGAAAAAAACTCATTTTTTCTTCTTAGACAAAATACCTCATAACTTATAGATTTGAAATCTATAACCTATGTATCAATTTACACAGCTAAAATTGTAGTTTATCCTAAAATTGTTGTTTGTAATCTTGCGGGTCTAAAACGGGACCCAAAACGACCCCAAATGGACAAAAAAGTAGTGGTAGTGCCCTAAGTCACTTTTTTGTAGAATATGTTGTGCTCTATTTGCACATCGAATCTCATTGCAATCTAAGTTTTTTGCTCTACCTTGCTTTCGGTGCCTCCATATAGCACTAACCAAGAGAAAGAGTGAAAGAATGGGAGAGCTTCTTACCCATTGCTTTCTTGGTTGAATCCTTGCTTCTTCTCCTTCACTTCAGCCTTCAAAACCTGCCTTTCTCAATGGTGTTGATCTTATAGCATGTCACAAATCAGATGGTGGGGAGACTCACTTGAGCTATTGCGCTAAACACACACTAAACACACAAGAGAAAGCTCACTCAAGAATAGAAGAAGAGAGATGGAGGCCTAAATGTTTTCTTGCTGGTTTCTTCTTCTTATTATTCACACAATATAATGTACATAAAGTACAGTTAAGATACAACATAAAGGAAAGTAGCCTACTAAGTCAAACAATACATAACTGACTATACTAATCAATTGACCCTACAACTATACCAATTGTAGGTAAGTGCAACAAAGTAATATAGTAAGTGATAAGTCAATGGCCATGTGAGGATCATAATAACCACTAATATGCTAAGTGTAGACATGCAAATCCATCTAACCAGGTGATCCATCATTAATATATGCACATGTTGAGCTTGCCATCTCAACATAATACATCTCTAATGTTAGATATTATCATTGTAAACAAGAAAAAAAACAATCGGTAACAAGAGATGCAATAAACTCAAGCTTTACCAACTTTACCCATCATCTAGATAAGATCCATATCTGCTACTGCATATAGATTGTTATTCCAATCACTCCATGGCAACTCAATAAATTGCAGTGGTCTAATTTGAAGCACCATCTCCTCATTGAAAAGGTGGTAGTAGAGAGAGGGAGCTTAAGCTCTTGCAAAGACACAAAACACGCAGAGAGAATATACACAAGATAGGAAGCTAAAACCCTAGTTTTTATTTTTCTTATTGTTCTTCTTCTTCATTATATGAGTCTCCCAAAAAAAAAAAAAGAGGGAGTACAACATACATTATATACAAGTGGTACATAGTGCGAACATGCTAAGTAGAAAGATGATTATATAGATATCCCTTAACTTGGATAGGTGGACTAACTAGTTGTAAAGTCTCACTGGCATGATATGCTGATGCAGGTATCAACCATATTAGTGATATGAATGCAAAAATAGTCATCGAGGTATGTAAGTATTAGCATGTGTTGAGCTTGACATCTCAACACTCTCCCTTAAGCTCAACTCCATGATCTATACTCCAAGTAAGCTTCAAAAATGTCAAAGATTTTCTACTCCTAGGGCCTTGGTGAAAATGTTTGCAACCTGCTCCTATGTGCTCATATATATGAGATCAAGGTCACATGCTAACATCCACTCTCTGATGAAATGGTAATGAACCTCAATGTGTTTCGTGAGTGCAATGAAACACTTGGCTCCTGGCCAACTATATAAAGCTCATATTGTCACAATAAATGATAACTCTCCTATCTATTTATATTTCCAAATCATTAAGTAGCTTTTACATTCAAGCTACCTCACATGCTACTATAGTAGCATCCCTATGCTCTACCTTTGTACACTCGATAATGAAATAATAGGCTATTTATTACAACTCCAAGTCACATCCCCACTCCCAAAGGAAACTACATAGCCATTGGTGGGCTTGCTGTCAAATATGCTACCTGCCCAATCTACATCAATATAACTAAGTAATTGTACCACTAAGTCAACCTCATCAAATATACTATAATCCAATGTGGTCTTAAGGTGCGGCAAGGTACATCTCATATTGTCCAAATGAGGCTTACAAGAACCTACATAAATTAACTCTCTAAGCTAACTATGTAGTTACAATTAAGACTCGTAATAGTAGTAAAGATCAACCTTCCCACCATCTTCCTATACATTGTGGGATCCTCCAATATCTCACCCAAATTAGCACTTAGTTTCACATTTTAATCCAATAGAATTGAGGTTGGCTTACAATCATCCATACCATACTCTGTCATTATATAAAAGATATATTGCCTTTGTGAGAGCCATGCTCCCTTAGATGTTCGTATCACTTCAATGCTAAGAAAGTACTTCAGCTCTTTGAAATCTTTCATGTCAAATTTTTTATTGAGAAGGCTCTTCACATCATCCACCTCTTGCACATTATCACCCCAACAATCAAATCATCCACATACAAGATAATCACAACAATGCCCCTATCACTATGACGGCCATAAAGTGAGTGATCATTATTTCCAACATGGAAACCAATAGAGACAATATACTATGCTATCTTATCATGCAATGCTGCCTATTTTAGGCCATACAAGGCTTTATGTATCATAAACACATAATTGGGGTGAACCATGCTCTCATAACCTTGTGGCTACTCCATGTACACTTCTTCTTGCAACTCACCATATAAGAGTACATTGTTTACAACTTGGTTACACCCTGACCATAACTACACACGACCTCTTTAGAAAACTAGGACCATTTTGAAAGAAGATGGACAAGAGCTTGGCAAAATTAGTAGTCTCCATGCCATTTGAGCAAGTCATGATCAACTTTTCAAGCAAGTTTGGTGGTGACATGACAAAATAGGGTTACTAGAGTTTGGGGAAGAATAAAGTGTTACTACTTTTCAAGAAACCTTGCTTCTCCCTTTCTTCTTCAAGCTCCCTTCAAACCTCCATGGAAGTCTTGGATTCTATCTTTCTCTCAAGGATTTTCCCTCTCAAATAGTCAACTCTAACTTGATTATTTGCATCATTTAAAAGTAAAAGAACACCATATTTCTTGACTTTTCATCCCATGCCATCATTAGGGAGCTTAGTGCATTTTGTTCTATTGGACAAGTACCATAGCAAGCTCATGTTAATTGGTTTCCCCATGTTTGGTAATTTGAATGACTCCTATGCTTCTAAAATGGTTGTGGTATGCTTTATTCAACCACAATCAAGGTTATTCTTCTTCCATTGAGCAATATAATTCATCCTTACTATTATAACAAATAGGATAATAGAGAAACATCTTGTTCTCCTTCACAATTTGGATCAATAGGTGCCATCTACTCTTGCTCAATATCATTCTATGCATAATGGCAACAAGATATGGAAGCCATTATTAATCTTGAAGCCTATTATTCTCCTTTCTTGAAGCTTGGCAAACCCTAGCCATTGACAACAAAGTTATTTGGCTCAAATTTCAGAGATTCAAGCTTCACTTCACTCTAAATGCTCTTGGAATCATCTACTACCTCCCTTCTACCCATTCAAGCCAAAATTTGGCCAATTTCTTCTCTTCTTGAGCTTCATCCCTCTATCATGAAGCATGGATAGCAATGAACACTAAAAATTTCTTCAATAATCCTTCAATATTGAGAGTTTTTACTTCTTTGAGATTAGAGATCCCATCTATAATAGGGCTACTAATTTTTTCTTTCAAAGATTGGTCACATTGGGGAATCATTTGGTACAAAGAGCCTCCCATGAGTTGGATTTGGGGATTCTTCAACAACCATTAAAATCTCCAATACTTGAAGGTAAAAAATAGTTGGATACACTTCGAATTGAAGGATTCATCTACCTTTGGGGCAAATACAGTGAATAAATTAATTCTAAATCACCTGAGAGGCAAATCATTGAAGCTATGGAGTATATGGGAGCAAATGTGAGCTATTTAGGACAAATTACAACTAGAAATTGTTTCATCAAGCTTCATTAGGTACAAAAATGTACTTAAATCTTGGTCTCCCTTCTCTCATCCTATTGTTGAGCTATCATCCACTTATTGGAGAGACTTAAGAAACAATGTTCATTTTATTGAAGCCTCATTGCTTGCTTGTATGAATCATACATTTATTTTCCTTTCAGTAATCATTCGATATATTGTAGTATCGCATCAAACCCTTTTCTCAAGAGTCATTGGTTGATATATTGTAGTATATCATACATTTATTCTCCTTTCAACAATCATTTGATATATTGTAGTATTGAATCAAACCCTTTTTCTCAAGAGTCATTTGTTGATGGATCTCTTGACCTAATCTAACAACTTATTGATGGTTGGTTATGCATAACAGAAATATATGAATAATCCATTATAAAGGGTAAGTCAAGGAGTGAGTCATTGCATGGTAAATCCCCCTTCCCATCCATTTTATTGGTTCATGTTCCATTCTATTTCATTACATGGAATGAGCTGAAAGTTTCCTTTCAGTCTTTACACATCTTGCTAGTTTCTTAGAGTAGCATTGAGATGCCATGTCTATGATCCCTGTGAGGAAAAGTAGAAGTTGGGTGAGATGTGAGAAAAAGGAGAGGTGACCCTCCCTCACATCAATAATCACAAAAGGGTGCACAACCTTGCGTGAGGAGGAAATTTCCACATCCCTCAAGTCTCAAAGCTCATGTAGGGAGCCCATTATACCCTTTTCCTCACACAAGTATAGTAGTGTGGAGTATTGAAGACAAAGTGTCTTGTTGAAGATTTAGCCATACCTCAATCTCCACAAGGTATTTCCTCTTTTATAGTCATTTGAGCAAGGCATACAAGGGTTATAAACAAAAATAGGAAATTAGAGGACTTTGTAGGATACCATAGGGTTCATACAGATTATTACGTGTACACCATTTATTATTTGAGGTGAAATATAGGTGACACAGGTTTCCCACAAGTTCTTTTCAACATTTTATAGGGTTTTTAGCGAAAGAGAACTTATAGGATGATATATAGGTGAAAACTAAGTCAAAACATGGCTCTAGATAGTTTTGGGCAGGTTAAAAAATTTGGTTCCATAATGGATAAATGGGACTCTAACAGAAAATAGAGACCATACTAGATAGAGAAATTTGTTACAAAGAATTTGAGCAACAAAACTCTTTGTTTGGAGATTGAATTCAAAAGATATTGCCAAATTTTTTATTGCTGCAAGTCATTAAAACAACATAGGTATCATGGCCAAAAATAGAAAGAAAGATCCATATTAGATAAAATTTAAGATGAGATGAGGGCATATTGTAATGATCATGATACCACCCAAGAAGCTATGAATCAAGAGCTTGAAGAAGGAGAGATGAGTGCTACTAATGGTCAAAAGGCCCAAGAGTTTAATGGTCATAAGGCACAAGAGGTTAATCAAACTGAAGAGCTGAATGTTAATCATGCTTTCTTTAACTCTAACAACTATATCAACAAATTTCAAATAACATCAAGGGCATAAATGACGTCATTCTATACATAACCATGAATCTGGATACCAAGTTTGATAAGCTTCTTGAATCTCAAACCAACCTTGGTAACTTCTTGAGTCCCAATCTCAATCCAAATGGGTCTTAATACCGAATTTGACAAGGTTATGACCTTACTAAATCCTAATGGTGGAAGATTCTTCTATCCATGGAAGTGTTATTCCTAGGACTAATAATCAGAAAAATGGAGTGAACTTTGAAGTTGGGGAGCCGTCAAAGGCAAGAGAATACAATTAAGCTTATTAGTCCAAGTACAAGAAAAGGTCTAGCCAACTCAATGTTAAATGATCAATTTGAAGGGGTACACATGAACTTAAGGCAAGAAGAAGCCTATCATGGATGTGACTCTTTCAATAAATCCTTTTATGGACCAAATCCCAATTTTTCTAAGAGAGTTGAGCCTTAAGTGGTAAAGCACTGATCAATGTAAGCTTTTCCAAACAAGTATGAATATAAGGAAGCTTGAAATGAAATAGACATTGTATCAATAGTTGTTAAGGCATCTACAATGCTTCTTACTTTCAAAACATACTTATTTCTAGGCATCTTCCCTTCTTCAACGTATTCAACTCTTACTTGAGTCAAATCTTCCATGCCTTTGTATTTACTGAAAACATGTTCTCAAAAATGATCCAAGTTGTATGTGAAGTTTTTACATTTTTGATATATCCCAGCATAGTATTATTAATGACTGCACATAGCCAATATATCAACTTTTTGTCTTTTGCATTCCATTCTTTCCATGCCTTTATTTCTTTAATAGCACAAGATTACTTTGCTTTGATTCTCTTTCTTTACCTAAAATGAACTTGTAAAGGTCCTTTCTAAAGGGAATTAGGTAAGATGGAAGAGAAACTAGGCACATATAGCATGATATCGACATTTCCTATGGCATATCCAACAAAAAATGGCTCAAATTTTAGACCTGATGCTGAAAGAAAAATAGAGCAAAAGAGGGTAGATTTTGGTACCAAATCTTCAGCCAAATGCTCAAGTGAACCATGTTCCAAATGGCAAGCTGAAGGAAATGTTTATAGAGAGTTTGTGCTTTAAATGTTGAGAGAAGTAGACCTCCAATCACAAGTCAAAATCCAAAGTAAAGAATTCTAGGGTGATCATGATAATTGAAGAAAATTTGGATAAAGATACATATGGAAGCCTTCCATTTCAATTAAGAGGATGATCCTATTTGTGAATAAATGGACGCAAGTGAAGTTGAAAAAAATGGAGACTTCTATGATCCCATGTATGGGTTTCCTTTCAACCCTAGTGGGGCTATTACATTGATGATCTTTGGATTGATCAGTATTCTCCAAAGTTGTGCTCCATTTCCCATGATGCATGGATCGGATCAAAGGAGAACCATACACATTGACTCAAGGGATTAATTAAAGGAAGAGTTGCTCACATAATTATAGATAAAAGGAGCACTCATGGGTTTGTGAATTTCAAATAACTTGAAGGATTTAAGTTTTTTCCTCATGAAATAGTGTCTTCTTTGTGCATTCAAGTAACTAATGGGTCTCATGAAATCAACAAACAAGTGTATTCGCATATTCCCATTGTTCTATGGTTGACATGCACCACTCAAATCAACCTTATTACTTTGGATATTGAGACCTATGGATGTACTACTTGGATGTGATTGACTTAAACACCTTGGGAAGTTCTTTATGGACTTAGAAAGAAAACAAATGGGACTTCTATGGAAAGGATAACAAGTAGCATTACATGGGATTGAAAAGAAAAGAACAGAGTTAATCAGCCCACATAAGATTTGGAGGAGATGAATGTTAAGTCGTGTCTTTTTACTCTTCTTTTGTCAAAAGTGGATGAAAAACAATCTTCAAACTCTTTCAAAGAGATGGATCCTTATCTTTGCAAACTATTGGAAGAATGTAGAGATCTTTTTTAGCCTCTTTCTTCTCTAACCTCAAAGCATGAAGTGGATCACCCTATTGATTTGGCTCCTAACACCAAGCCTGTCAACAAACCACCATATAGATTGTCAAAGTGTGAAAGGAAAGATGTGAACAAGTGAAAGAGCTATTGAAAATGGGGTTTATTTAGCCAAGTCAATGCCCCCTTTCACTTCTCCCATGCTTTAGTGAAGAAGAAGGATGGATCCTTCCACACATGTATTGATTATAGAGTTCTCAATAAGTGTACAATCAAGAATTGATACCCATCCCTCACATAGATGACCTCTTGGATGAACTTAAAGATGCCAAAGTGTTTGAAAAGATTGATCTTTGTTTGGGCTATTATCAAATTTGAATGAAGAAAGGGAATGAATACAAAACAACTTTTTGTATACAGAGAGAGGTCTTTATCATTTCCTCTCTTTATCATTTCTTAGTGATGCCTTTGTGCTATCCAAGGCTCCTACCAATTTCCAAGCCTTAATGAACAAAATACTTCAGTCTTTTCTCTACAAAATAGTCCTTATATTTTTTATGACATCTTGATCTATAGTAAGAAAAAAGAGGACCATTTATATCATGTAAGAGAAGTGTTGGGGAGCTCTTGAGTAGCATAGGTTGTTTGCAAAGGAGTCCAATTGCACTCTTATGGTAAAAGAGGTGGAGTTCCTAGGTCATATAGTTAGTGAATGAGGTATTATCGTGGATCCAAAGAAGGTTCAATGTGTGAAGAATCATTGTCCTGCTCCAACCAACATAACTTCATTAAGGGGATTCCTTGGACTCTCATCTTTCTGCCACTGGTTCATCTTTCTATTGTCGGTTCCTTAAGAATTATGGACATGTGGTAGCACCCCTTAGTGACTGATTAAAGAAAGAGGTTCTATTTTCGTATGCTATAACAAAGAGGAGCTTTAACAAGCTGAAAAAACTACTTGTTTTGGCACTTATGTTGGTCTACCTAGATTTTACTAAAGAGTTCACAATTTGTACAGATGCAAATGGTCATGGAATTGGGGTTGTTTTGGTACAAGATCATGGCATGATTGCATATAGGAGTAGAAACCTTGATGAGAAGGAAAGAAGCCTTCATATTTATGAGCAAGAAATGTTAGCAATACTCCATGCCATAAGGAAATGGCAACATTATCTTTATGGTAGCCATTTTGAAGTGAAAAGTGATCATCGAGTCTTGAAGTACTTTCTCTCATCATAGTCCACACTCCCTCCAAAAAAAAGAAGATGGTTAGCCACACTTCAAAGCTATGATTTTGAGATTTTCTACATGGCAAGTAAAGATAATATTGTGGCTTATACATTTCCTTGTAATGTAGGGCTTATCCATCTCCACTATCTATAAGGATTGGATTAATGACATCCAAGAATACTTTTTGGACTAGCATGTTGCAACGATTATGAAAAAATTATAGTAAGGTGATAATGGTGAAATCCCTAATTATAAGTGGCATAATGATCTCTTATGGTTCAAAGGTTAAGTCTACTTGACTATTTTATCCAATTTCAAGCTAAAAATACTCCAAGAGATGCATTCTTCTCTGATGGTGGGGCATTTGGATTTTTCAAGATTTTTGAAAAGATTTACAAGAGCTTTGATTGGAAAGGGATATGGAAAGATGTGAAAGATTTTGTTTCCCAATGCTTACCGTAACAACAACAAAACAAAGGTTCTTCTCTTCTTCCTGGTGGATTGTCATAACCATTGCCTATTCCATATGGCCAAATGAACAAACATATCAATGGATTTTATCATGGATCTTTTGAGCATGGTTGGAATGGAATCTTTATTATTGTTGACCACCTTGCTAAATCAACTCAAATTTTTCCCACTGTGGCCCAATATTCAACAAAATAAGTCATGGATCAATTTACGAAAGGAGTTTTTAGATATCATGGTATGCCTATGAAGATATTCTCTAATGAGGACTCAAAATCTATGGGTCTTGTGGCCTTTTTTTGGACAACACTTTTTTTTTTAAAAAACAGTTTTGCCACACTTGTGATCCTTTCTTCTCATGGGAGATACTTCACTGCATTATAGAGCATTCAACAAACTTCCTTATGATTAAGTTTTTAATGAGATCTACTTGATTCTATCTTTTCTATTCTCCAATATTTCACACAAAGTTACTTCAAGAGGTGACTGTATATGATGAATGAAAATGTTGTAGTAAAAATGGTTTCGGGTGTCCACTATTGAATTCGGTAGAAGACAACTATTGGAGGACAGAGGAATGTTTTAGTGTATTCTAGGACAAATATAAAAGGACACTTGGTGCCATTGTAAAGAACCTTTGGTCAACTTGACAAATCATTAAGATCTCCTTTAGCTTAGTATTAGTTGTTTCTTTCTTGTATCTTGCAAAATGCCATGGATTCAAAGTACTCTAGATTAATGGAAAATTGTTACTTCTTGTTCCATTTTCATGTTTTCTAGAATTATATGTTAGTTTAACTCAGTTAGAACACTTCTTTACATACAAAGCAAGATTGATTGCAAAGGGTTATGCACAAACATATGGATTGGACTATGAGGAGACATTTAGTCTTGTAGCAAATATAACTACAATGAGATAGATGATTACCTTAGCTTTGGTTTATGGCTAGATTTTTGAATATGTCAAGAATGTTTTCTTGAATGATACATTGGAAGAGGAAGTATATATGGGACATCCAGAAGGATATGTACACCTTAAGTATTGGTATTATTTATGCAAGTTGAGGAAGGAATCATTGTATGGGTTAAAGAAAACACATAGAGTTTGGTGTGAGAGGATCAACAAGTTTCTATGTAACATGGTATTTTAACAAAGCATGGTTGATTATTCACTCTATGTTAGACATAGAAAGGATGAAATGGTAGTTGTAGTTATCTATGTTAATGATTTTATCATAACAAGTACTCTTGAAAGAAAAAATGTTGAAGTAAAGCATGGTTTGCACAAGCATTTTGACATCAAAGATCTTGGATTGTTGAGATATTTTCTTGGCATTGAAGCAATTGATAGTTTGCATGGAATTTGGTTGGTGCAAATTCAATATTCATTGGAGATGTTAGAGAAGTATGGGATGACAACATGTAAACTAGTTGATATAACATTGGACCAAAATATGAAGATGGTTAATGATGGATAGTATGCTAAGGATATCACTATGTTTAGGAAGATGGTTGGTAGCTTGATCTACTTAGCCATAACAGGATTAAACTTGAGCTATTTAGTGGGAGTGATAAGCCAATTTGTGCAAAAACCATGCAAGTCATATTTGAATGTAGTGAGAAAAGTGTTGAGAAATGTGAAGAATGTAAAAACTTACACAGCACAGTGAATAGATTTTAAGCAAGAGATAGAGAAAGAGAGTACACAGCAGATAAGATGAGAACAAAAAATCTCTTAAAATCCAAACAAGATAATACAAAGATCACTTTGTCCACCCGTGCACTTCCAATGTGAAGCTTAGACGGCAATGTAGATAGAAGATAGTTGAAGAGCTTAAGGCTAGCTAGAATAATTATGATTGGGTGAAAGGATAGACCATGAAAGTTGTGAAGAGATCTACCTTTTATAGCCTATGAAGGAGGTCGTGATGGATGACTTTCCATATGCATCTATGTTTATTGACCTTCCATGTGCACATGTGTCTATTGACCTTCCATGTGCACATGTATATTGACCTTCCATATGCACATGTGTCTGTTGACCTTCCATGTGTACCTTCACTAGTTGTCCAGGGATTATTTCTTACCCCTAGCCAAGGGCTACTTTTGTAGCCCTCGGAACAACTTGATGTTGCAATGTGACGCCTCGAGTTGCTATCAGCTTTATCTACTCTATCTAACCCAAATGCTAGATCCATAATGGTCACCTTTTGGCCGTCCGATCACATAGACCTCATCTAACATACAAGTCAAGACCACCAATGTCCAGGCTCACACATGGCTTCTCCTCATAATGGGGGCCTTACAACATTGAGTACCATGGATCATTGGTGGCACCTGAACTTGAAGTTGATCCTTCGAGAGTGCTTTGGTAAAGATATCTACTCCATTCTCCTCTATTGGACAATAGAACAACTCCACTATCCCATTCTTGATCAAATCATGCACATAGTGATATTGGATCTCTATATGTTTTGTGCATGCATGAAACAATGGATTCTTGGAAATGGCAATGTAGCTTTGATTGTCGCACCTTAGCATAGTTGGGTCTTCATCTTGCACTCCCATATGCCATAAGATCCTCCTTGACCATACTACTTCACATGTAGCAACACTAGTTTGGTGTACAAGACAATGGCACTATTGGTTGCTTCTTACTGATCCAAGAGAAAATTCTTGAACCTAAAGAAAGACAATAATCAGAAACTGACTTTCTAGAATCATTGTCTCCTACCCAATTTGAGTCATAGTACCTCACAAGAGAAGTACCTGAACTATATGTGATACCGTAGTCAAGAGTTCCCTTCAAGTATCAAAGCACTCGCATCCCAGCCTTCCAATGACTCTCATAGGGGTTTGTTTGAGAACTTGCTCAAAAATCCAATAGCAAAGCTAATATCTGGTCTAATGTCGCACAAGTAGATCAAGTTGCCAACCAATACCTATACCTCCCAATGTCTACTAGTGCTAATATATCCTCAATGGATACCTTTGCATTGTCCTCCATAGGTGTATCTATCTCCTTGCACTCAATCATATCAAATGCTTTCAAGATCTCCCATGCATACTTCTTCTAAGAGATGAAGATATTTCATGGCTCTTGCTAGAATTAAATTCCCAAACAATAGTGCAACAAGCCCAAGTCTTTCATTTCAAGCTTGAAGCTCAAAGCATTTCAAGTTTTTCGATCATATCTTCATAGTCACATGTAATAAGAAGATCATTTATATATAGGACAATAACTACAAACTTTTCACAATCCTTGTAGACATACAAGTTAGCACCTAAAGCACATCTTTTGAAGTTTAATCTTAAAAATGACTTATCTATCCACATTGGTACCATGCTCTAGGGGCTTGTTTTAGCACATACGATGCCTTCTTTAGCTTAGACACTTTGTTTTCAAAATGGGGGGCCTCAAATCCCCATGTACAGCTCCTCCTTGAGGTGACCATTCAAGAATGTTGATTTAACGTCCATTTGGTAAATTTGCCACTTATTGTGGATAGCCACTGCAAGTACTATGCAAATAGTGGTTATTTTGGATATTGGAGCAAATGAATCTTGAAAATCAAACCCTTCAACTTGTGAAAATCCATGTGCAACCAATCTGACTTTGTGCTTTTCTAAGGTTCCATCAACCTTGTACTTGACCTTCAAGACCCACTTGGTGCCAATAATATTTCTCTTTAGTGGCTAATCCACTAGCACCCAAGTTTCATTCTTCATTATGCTGTCATACTGAGCATGCATAGGTGCCTTCCATGTTAGATCTGTAAGTGCTTCTTTCAAGTCAACTCACTCCTTTACTTCTCTCATAATCACAACCATTAAGGCCATATTGACTATGTGAGCATAAGCTCTTCTTTGCTCCTCTATTCTCTGAGACCTCCTTGGTCCATCTATCTTCTCCTCAAAATATGTGGGCATATGATTATTTTGGTCATGGAGCTACTTCACCCATCACGGTAATGGCTTTTTTCAGTAGTGTGATGTTAGGTTGGTGAACTTTCTCTTCATCATCTAAAGATGATTATTCCTCCTCCTT
The DNA here is from genome assembly GCF_053477565.2 of Lygodium microphyllum. Taxonomy (NCBI): domain Eukaryota; kingdom Viridiplantae; phylum Streptophyta; class Polypodiopsida; order Schizaeales; family Lygodiaceae; genus Lygodium; species Lygodium microphyllum. The sequence goes on along the minus strand of NC_141154.1, from coordinate 16,168,177 downwards.
AAGGATAGGGGTAGCTCATGGGATAGGTTCATAATGGTGGACTACTTCTTCGCTTGATGATAAAGTGGAAATACTTACCTTCTCCTCCTTCATTGTATGTGGTTGCTCCTTGAACACCACATCATGGCTCACTATGATCTTCTTTGCCTCTTGGTCATATAATTTGTAAGCCTTTTGCTCATCACTATAACACAAGAAGGTACATTTTTTGCTTTTTTCTTTTAACTTATTTCTTTTATCATCATGAACATGTGCATAGCATTTACATCCAAAACTTCTGAAATGTGAGACAAATGTTTATTACTGGTGTAAGCCTCATGAGGTATTTTTCCCTTGAGAGCCTAGTAGCTCTAATGTAGAATGTAAATTACAGTATTTACAGTTTCAGCCCAAAAATGGTTTAGTAATCCCTTGCCTTTTAGCATGCACGTTTCCATCTCCAAAATGGTGCAATTTTTGCATTCCACAACACCATTCTATTGAGGTATATGATGTGTCATCAAATGATGCTTGATTTCTTTACTCTTGCAAAAGTCTTCAAACTCCTTTGAGTTGAACTCTCACCACACTTTTTCCTATTTCATTCTCAATAAGTTTTAGCCATTCTTTAAACTTACCAAAATCTTGAGCCTTATCACAAAGGAAGTACACCCACATCTTCCTACTATACTCGTCAACAATCAACATGAAATAAGAAGATTCTCCTAAGGCTTGTGTAGGTATCTTACCGCACAAGTCAGCATGTACCAACTCTAGATGAGCATTTTCTCTATTCTTGCTTTCTTGTGGAAATGCCTTTCTCTGTTTCTTGCCCATCATATAAGCTTCACATGGATCCTTCAATTTAGTAACTGTAGGTAGGTGAGCAACCATACCTTGCTTATGCATCTCCTTCAAAATTGCAAAGCCAATGTGTCCAAACCTTTCATGCCAAAGCTTTCTTGTGCCCACTCCAACAGTGACTATAAGAGCACTTAGCTCATATAAGTTGTTCCTTCTTTCTCCTTTGCTAACAACTTTGCCATAATTGTCAAGAATTTTTGCACTTGTCTTGTTGAATCTCACTTCATGACCAAGATTAGTTATGGCAGCAAGCAACTAATAACAAATTTCTCCTAATTTCTAGAACATACAACACATTTGAAAGCTTTTTGACATCACCATTTGCAGCAACAAAGGAAATAGTACATGTGCCCATAGCAAGGCATTTTGCATCATTTTCAACCGTCACAATGATGGATTCTAGTAGAGGCTACGTGTAACTATATGGACCTTTATTGTCGGGGGATGCACCACTATCTACCACCCATGAATCAATGGTAGATTCTTCTTGTGCCAAGGAACACACTTCCTTGATGGTTCTGCCATGAATAACTCAAGCTCTGCTTCAGTTGTGTTGGGTGTCTCCTTCCCCTTACTTTTAAGGATACCATTCTTTTCATCTGCCTTCTTGAAACAACAATCTGGAATTGCATGTCCTTTCTTCTTGCACTAGAAACACTCTCCTTGAAATTTCTTCTTACCACCCTTCTTCTTTTTGTCACCATCATTTTCTATGGAGAAGCCACCTTTGTCTTTTGCATTGGCATTGCCTTTTGCATTAGTGGAGAATGCAGCATTTCCACTACTGCTTCCTTCTTGGGCTTTCAACCTTAACTCCTCCTCCATTAATAATACACAAAACTCCTCAAAAGTTAAAGTTAAAGCTTGAGGTCTCACTTGAGTATTAAGGGCAATTATCAATCCATTAAACTTCGGAGGACAGATCTGAAGACACCCTCAAGCTAGCTCCTCGCTAGTCTTTTGTATCCCAGTATCGACTATCTAGTCACACAAATTCTTAATTCAAGTAATGAATGCTTCAAGTGTCTCTCCTATAAAATGTGAGAAATGCGGGATCTAGAGCATGGCAAAACCGGAAGCTATGGAGGATGAAAGGAGAAGTGTGGACTCATGATGGAGAAGACAAAGACACTGTTTGTTACACAAGTGAATTAGATTCCAAGATTGAGACTTGGACTCATAAACACAATCTTGTGTATGTGGACAATGACATTGACACTTCACTGAAAAGAAAAGAGTACTATCATTGCATTAAGAAAAGGAAGCAAGTATAATGCTTTATAGGAAAGTAGGAAACTGCAGTAAGCACCATTGTGCATATGGGATAAGTTAGCCTGCATATCCTTGACCCTGAAGCTCCATACAAAGAGGCTGTTTTAGTGAGTGTGATTGCTGATTCTCAACACCCCTCCTCAATCACAACTAGAAAGGCACAAAGTGTATAGAGGCTATAATGAGAACCACCTGCAAAGTGTGGGCACACCACAAACATGGTAGACACCAGAGACTGTTGCAGAAAAGGCTAAGTGTGGGCACCAAAACATGATGGGCATCCAGAGGCTGTAACAAGGGCCTCACAAAGTGTACAGGGACTGTAATGCCAAGTTACATAAGGAGTTTACAAAGCTTATGGCAAGAAGCATTAGGGCAAGGAAATACAAGGCTTTTAAAACAGTCTATCAGAGTTATGAGAGTAGAAGGACTGATGAGTCTTGTCCTTCCGATCCTGGTGGTCTTCATCTTCATCTTCTTCTTCCTTTGCTCCATTTTCTTCTTCTTCTTTGACTGCGACTAGATAGGCCTTTTGGGATCTCTTTCTTGCGTGGCAGAACTTCTCGGTGTGTCCGGTCCTTTTGCAGAAGTCACAGAAGAGCTGATCCTTCTTGCCTTTGTACCTATTGCCAACATATAATGCATGCTCATCTCTAGAGGTACTTGGTTCTTCCTTAGTTTTTAGCTTCTTTTCTTCTTCTAACAGTGATGCCTGGATATCAACAAGTTCAGGATTTGGCATGTTGATTAAAGTTGTTGATACATTATTATATTCAGGAGGCAAGCTCTTAAGTAGAACACCGATGCAAACATCTTCATCCATTTTAATGTTGATTCTTGCAAGTTGGGTTAGGAGTCCTTCCATGTAATTAAGATGTGTGGCAAGTGATGTGCTGGACTTTATTTCAAGTCTAAAGAACTCAATCAGGAGACCATACTTTGATGATTTAGATTGTGCACCGAACAGGGTGTCAAGTCTTTTCCATGTATCCTGTGAGGTCTCACAGTTATCCACATGGTGGATATAACTGTCGTCTAGCTCCAGTTTGATAATGGCCTAGGCTCTGTCATCATTCTTTTGCCAAGTAGTTGCAAGGTACACGTCCCGAGGTTTCTTCTCTTTGCCATTTGTGATGGCCCAGATACCCTTTTTCATAAAGATGAGCTTGATGCGGGTTTGCCAAGTGTGAAAACCGACTCCTTGAATCGAGCATTTGGAGAGTCTTTTCCCATGTTAGACTTACGGGAACAGTAGCAAATCAACTTCAGACTTATTAGATTTGAGCAGCAGAAGAGTTGGTTGAGAGACACGTGCTAAAAAACACTAACTGAGTGTCAATGAATATCAAATCTGCAAAGTCCTTTACTCTTTTTAAATCCAAGTGTAATCTTCCCCTTCTTGATTTGATGATGATACCTTCAAATCTGAGTGATAGTACTTTAATGAACTTCAGAGAGTATTGCTCAGTGATTAAAATCACTGTTGATAACTTCAGTGAGAGAAACAGTGAAAAATGTCAGAATTTTGAAGCTTTGGCTATGGCTTTTGCATTAGGGTTTCTGGGGGCAGCCTGGTTTTTTGCTGATTGCAAGAGCTACAGTGGATCATTTTCAAAACTTTTTTTATCAAAATGAAGCTTGAATGATGGGCTATCAATGCCCTATCATGCTCGTCAACATCGCGACCTGTAATGATGGCGGCAGCAGCTCGAACATTAGCAGGCGCAATTCTGACAGATTTCCGCGATTTCCGCAATGCTAGGGTCAGGGCGCAGTAATGTCGTTGATTCTCATGCCAGGATGAAGCGCCTTGAGTAGAGGAACAACTCCCTAGAAGAAATTGTGGGCTGAAATGGCCTGGTTGAGGAGTTATTGAAGCTCCAAGTAAGGTAGGTCCTGTCTGGCTATGGTAGACACAGAGCAGAGATTGAGGATTTTCACAATGCTGAGCTCCAGATGGTCCAATGTCCTGGATTGATGTGATACAGGGAAGCTTTGTGAGTTGGGGAATACTTTTCCAGAAGGAACCTCTAAGAGATTTGACCTGTGGAGTGAGATATAAGCAGCTCAATCTGACAGGGTGCTGCTGGCTATGGCTGCCATGGAAGCTTCAGTGAGAGTAGAGTTGGGAGATGAAGTCATGAGCTGACATTGAGCTAGATTGAGGTTGAGAGAAATCAAGAGAGGCTACAGAAGCAATGCCATGCCCAACTGGGCTCTGATACCATGTGAGAAATGCGGAATCTAGAGCATGGCAAAACCGGAAGCTATGGAGGATGAAAGAAGAAGTGTGGACTCATGATGGAGAAGACAAAGACACTATTTGTTACACAAGTGAATTAGGTTCCAAGATTGAGACTTGGACTCATAAACACAATCTTGTGTATGTGGACAATGACATTGACACTTCACTGAAAAGAAAAGAGTACTATCATTGCATTAAGAAAAGGAAGCAAGTACAATGCTTTATAGGAAAGTAGGAAACTACAGTAAGCACCATTGTGCATATGGGATAAGTTAGCCTGCATATCCTTGACCCTGAAGCTCCATACAAAGAGGCTATTTTAGTGAGTGTGATTGCTGATTCTCAACATAAAAAACTTCTCCACTGCTAGTTGCTTCTCCAAGTTTTGAATCTTTGTTTGATTTGATGTTTCATATCAGCCTTTGAGTAAAGTCCACACTTTTGATACCTTGATTATATGTTGAATCAAAGTCAAAACATTTTTAGAACAACTTGTAACTAAGGAACACAATGCATCTGCGTTCCTTCCTTTTCAAGCTCGTAGAAGATCTGTATTTGGAGGAATCATTACACTCAAATTTGACGGGTCAGGGTTTGATTGTGGTTCTGGATTATCAGTCCCTAGCACCTTCTCCAAAGAGCTCATAAGAATCAAGAATTGTAGTGATTTTAAACTTCCATAAAGTATAGTTTGTATCATCTAACTTGCCTTTGCTAAAGATTTGTGGACAAATCCTCACTGTTTGAATAGTCGCTACAGCAACACCACCTCCATAACTACTTCCTATATGCCAAAACCACTTGCGGAAGTCAACATCAATCCCCCTTGCTATTGAATCCTTTGTCTCTTGCGTACTCTTAGATCTCTAGAGCCCCTTGGGCTCTAATACCATGTAAAAAATTAAATGGCATAGTGAATAGAATTTGAGCGAGAGGTAGAGAAAGAGAGTACACAATAGAGAACAATAAAAATTTTCTTTAACTCCAAACAAGCCGATATGAAGATGGCTCTGTCCACTCGTCCCCACGTCTAATATGAAGCTTAGATGGCGATCTAGATAGAAGATAGGTGAAGAGCTTAAGGCTACTTGGAATAACTCTCATTGGGTGAAAGGATAGATCATGAAAGCTGTGAAGGGATCTACCTTTTATAGCCTATAAAGGGGGTCATGATGGATGACCTTCCATATGCACCTGTGTCTATTGACCTTCCATGTCCATTGAACTTCAATGTGCACATGTGTCCATTGAACTTCAATGTGCACATGTATCTCTTGACTTTCCATGTGCACATGTGTTTGTTGACCTTCCATATGTACATATGTATGTTGACCTTCCATGTCACCTCCACTAGTTGGCCAAGGAAGATTCCCTACCCCTAGCCAAGGGGGGCTACTTCTGTGTGACCACCCAAAATAGGGGTCCATGGATAACTTCCTTACCATACCTCATAACTCGATGCAATGTGCCTTGAGTTGCTACCATCTTTAATTACTTCAATATGAGTAGACATGACTGAGACTATTTCAATATGATATGATGATTGAGATAGATGGTGGATTTATCATGTATTGTGATAACATTTTCAACATCATGTTGACAAAGAACCTAGTCTATTATACAAGGATGAAGCATATTGAAGTGTACCATCATTTCATCACAGAGAATGTCATGGATGGAGAGATAGACTATCTACACGTGAAAACCAATGACCAAGTCGCATACATCTTTACCAAAGCATTGAGTAAAGATAAGTTTGAGTACTTTAGAAGTGCAGTTGGGGTACTATATTTGCAAGCTCATTTTGAGCTTGAGGGGGAGTGTTGAGAAATATAACATATATTGAGTCTATATCCTTTGTATACACTAAAAAAATGAGAGCCTATGTGTAAAGTGACCTAAAAGTCAAAAGGTATCTATCACTTTGAGAGATACTTTGTGTGTAGACTATTGACAACAAAAGAAAAAAAAGAAGAATGAAGAAGACGAAGAAGATGGAGTGAGCCTCCATATCTCGTGCCATCACCCTTCCGTTGCACATCTAAATCGAATTCTTTCAAATGAGGATCAGTGTCCTTTATCATCGTAATAGACAAAAGGAATCATGTATTCCTCCTCTTCCATTAGTTCCTTGATCAAATGGACTGGCGTATCACTAGGTGGGTGCACGAAAATTGGTATTAAAAGTCTAGGAATTCCAAAGGGATTAATCTCAACATACGGCATGGCTACTATTGGTGGAGCCAACAATGCCAATTGTGGAGCAAGTGGGGATTGTCTAGCATAATTTGTTTCTTAGTTAAATTATTGGTGGGAAAAGTTAAGAGCAGCGTGCCTACATGAGGCTCTACAATATGTTGCTTCATGTCTAAATCAATATCAGTTTGTGTAAGATCGAGGTGGTCAAGGATATTTTGAAGATATGTGGTCCCTAGCACAATGAACACATTTCACATTTTGGTAGTTAGGTCTTGAGGTTTTGAGTGACTCGACCATCTTAACCAATTTTTGGTATTTCTTTCTAATATCTATGATGAAGTCTTAGGCCTCCTTGGACTTTGTGTAGACCTATCCTATAGGTCCTACATGTGTATCTTGAACGAGATCCATACAACCTTTTATCTCTATTGTATTTGTGGTGGAGGCCATCAATATGGATGGCCTCATCTAGAACATTGTTGATGTTGGAGTGGTTGAGTTTAGAGTCTCCAACTAAAGTTTCATAGATTCTTTCATCATGGATGGCCTTGATGAAGCTTTCATGATTTCCTTGGCAACATGTCTCTCTATAATAGGGATCTTCTTATACAGACTCTATACTTTAAATATGTAATCTCTCATGCTCTCATTTCTTAACTCTATACTTTAAAGATGTAATCTCACATGCTCTCATTTCCTAACTCTATACTTTAAAGATGTAATCTCTCATGCTCTCATTTCCTAATTGCTTGATATTCATGATTTGAATAGTGAGGCTATCCCCATAGCCGACTTCCGCAAAGTGTTCAATGAATTCTCCACCCACTATGTTTAACATCAACTCTAAATTACCCACCAAATGCACCTCTTTCTATAAGATTTCTTGTTGTATTACCCCAAGTCTTTTTAACTTTTCAACCCATGGTTTTGCACCTTGTTTTAGATCTATATGACATTATATAGTATCTACTCCCCTAATGTGTGTATATTCAATGGAAAATAGTCGTGGGTACTTATCTATGACTTGCAAATATTGGTTTTTTTCTTCTACTTTATTTCCATTATTTCTCCCACCACTTGCGTTTCTTCCTCTTTTTGGGTTTCTATTGTACTTATGCCTTATAAGTCCAATTCCATGTCCAACTCCTCTAAATCCTAATCTTCTTCCTCACTAGATGCATACTTTGTCTCTATCAATCTCTTGTATATTCCTCATAACAAATGCTCTCTTATCAATGTTCCTTTTCTTCTTCTTTTTCCTGCTTCTATTATTTTTCCACTACTTAGGTCACATCTTATTTGCTAACTCCTTGGCCTATCTACAAAAAGCATTAGTAGTCCTCTCCATCAATCTTGGATGGCTCTTATAGCTATTAACCAAGGTCTTCCCAAAATTATTAGATAGGCTTCATGTCAAGATTGTGGGAGAGAAGGAAGGAGTCTCACTTGAAGCTTTCTTGCTTGCACAATGGGGGAATACACACAAGGGTGGAGGCTGAAAACAGTTTTTTTCTCTTCTTAGTTGTGTAAGCCAAAAGAACTCAAGTACAAAGAAATAGAAGAACCCTCTATATGGGTCTCAAACCAAACTCAACTAACTAAGGTGGCATACTAACTGAGCCATGAACTAGAGTAGATAAGGATAGCTATCATGTAGCTATTATTCATAGGCGGTGTACCAACCGCGTCTGCAACTGACAAGTCGGTGACATAAATACTCAACGGTCACCTTGGCGTATCACGAGTGGAGCTCGATATCTCAACACTCCCCCTCGAGCTCAATCCCAATTCCTGCACACCAAGCAGGTCTCTGAACTTGCGCAGCTTCTCTACGCCCAATGCCTTCGTAAATATGTTAGCTACCTGATCCTTTGTGCTGACATAAACTAGATCAATAAGACCTAGTAAAACCCTCTCTCGCACATAGTGATAATGCACCTCAATGTGCTTTGTTCTAGCATGATAGACTGGGTTATTTGCCAAGTGTATACTACTCATGTTGTCAGAATAAATGACAACTGGACCATCTGTAGGCTGATGCATATCATAAAGTAGCTTATGCAACCAAGCTACCTCACATGCAGCCATTGCTGCACCCCTGTACTCGGCCTCTGTGCTCGACAAAGCAACTGTAGGCTATTTCTTGCTGCTCCAAGTGACTGCAGCACTCCCAAAAGAGAACACATATCCACTGGTAGATCGTCTATCAGAAATACTACCAGCCCAATCAGCATCAGTGTATCCATGCAGCTGTATCTAAACCCCAGTCTCATAAAATAGTCCATACTGCAATGTGGACTTCACATACCTGAGTATGCATCTAGCCGCATCCAAATGTGGTTTCCTTGGAGCCTGCATAAACTGACTTACCAATCCAACAGCATAGCTCAAATCTGGCCTGGTAATAGTCATATAAATCAAACTTCCTACTATGCGTCTGTACATAGTAGGGTCTTCTAGAAGCTCACCTGCATCTGCGCTCAGCTTCACATTCTGCTCCAAAGGAATTGAAATAGGCTTACAGCCTGTCATCCCATATTTGGACAGCATGTCCAACCCATACTGCCTCTGCAAGAGCTGTATCCCACTTGGTGATCTAATCACCTCAATGCCCAAGAAATAACGCAGCTCTCCTAAATCCTTCATCTCAAACTTCTGCTTCAATAGCATTTTTACATGAAGGATATCTTCATCACTGTCACCTGTCATAATCAAATCATCAACATAAATGACAAGTAGCATGATACCTTTCTCTATTTTTCTCACATAAAGTGAGAAATCTGCCTTGGAAATCTGAAAGCCAATAGTGACAAGATACTATCCTATCTTGTCAGACCATGCTCTAGGTGCTTGCTTCAAGCCATACAAGGCTTTCTTCAACCTGCAAACAAACTCAGGATGAACAGCATGCACATAACCTGGTGGCTGCTCCATATAGACCTCTTCTTGCAAGTCACCATGCAAGAAGGCATTCTTTACATCCATCTGATGTAAAGACCATTCCTTTGATGCAGCCATAGCAATGACTGCTCTTACGGTTGCCATCCTTGCAACCGGACTAAATGTTTCTTCATAGTCAATGCCATATGTTTGTGCATACCCCTTGACTACTAATCTTGCCTTGTATCTGTTCACAGAACCATCTGCATTGTGCTTCACCTTATAAACCCACTTACAGCCAATTGCATTCTTACCTTTAGGCAAAGGTACCAATTTCCATGTAGCATTTGCTTCCAAGGCATCCATTTCTTCATCCATGGCTTTCTCCAATTTTTCTTTTCCCATGGCTTGCTCAAAAGAAGTGGGTTCTGGTTCATGTATCACTTTGACCATATATGCATAGTGAATGGCTGTAAATCCATCATATTTCAACCTATCCACAGGATACCTAGCTCTCGTAGACCTGCGCAAAGTAGGTTCACTCCCAGGTGCTCTCAAAACATCCCTGGTCTTCCTTACTCCAGGTGTAACAATAGAAGGAATGCCCATCTCATCATCAATGCTCTGTTCTGAGCCACTGGATTCACCGTCCACATAAGAATGACCTGCATTCACATCAAACATGGGTTGATCAACCTTCTCTTTTCCTTTTCATGATACCTACATACCACTATCTGCATTTCTTTGAGAAGATTCTCCTGATCTCAATCTACCTGTCCATGGCGAAGAATGTGAACCACTGCTAGAGGACGCTCCAGGTCCACTAATATTTTGTGACTACTGCTGTGAATTTTGTGCAGCATTACCATTTTGTGCATCTACATCATCAATCACATTTACTGGTTTATACCAGCTACTCATCTCATCAAAAACAACATCTCTGCTCACTGTAAACTTACGAGTAGAAGGGTTATAGCATCTATACTCTTTTTGCCTGCAGAGAGTAACCAATAAAGATGCACTTCTCAGCTTTTGGATCCAACTTGGATCTCAACTCATCTGGCACATGTACATAGGCAATGCAACCAAAAATTTTCAAATGAGAAATATCAGGTTTCCTACCAGTATACCTCTCCTCTGGAGTCATTCCATGTATTGCTGCAATGGGAGTCCTGTTCATTATGTAGACTGTTGTAGCAACTGCTTCAGCCCAATAATAATCTGGCAAGTCTTTTTCATTGAGCATGGCACAAGATACCTCTCCAATATGCCTGTTTTTCCTTTCTGCAATTCCATTTTGTTGTGGGGTATGACTGCATGAATATTGCTGCTTTATGCCATGCTCCTGCAGGAACCTTGCAAACTCATTTGAGAGGTACTCTCCCCCTCCATCTGACCTTAGGCATTTTATCTGCAGGCCTGTTTCTTTTTCAACCATCGCTTTAAGAGTTTTGAAATGCCCAAAAACTTCATTTTTCTTTTTCATAAAATACACCCAAACTTTTCTGCTATAGTCATCAATAAAACTGACAAAATAATGACAGCCTCCAAGAGATGCAACTTTAGTTGTCCACACATCAGAATGGATTAATTCCAATGGCTTCTTACTCTCTTGAACATGTCTAGGAAATGGTTTCCTTGCCTGTTTTCCAAACTGACAGGCTTCACATACCTTATGCATTTCTGCAACCTTGAATTTTGGCAAACCTGCAACAATATTTTGGGCCTGCATTGATTTAAGTCGCTGTACATTAACATGACCAATGCGTTTATGCCAGATATCAATATCTGCAACTACACCGGTCCCATGTGCAAACATTGCTGCACTCAATTCAGACATGTCTGCATCCAATGTGAACATTCTGCCATTCTTCTTTCCTTTTGCTATCAAGCGACCTTTATTTTTCATATCCTCAACAAAGCATCCATGAGGATTAAATCTGACCTGCAAACCCTGCTCAACCATTTGACCAACAGAAACCAGATTCTTGGTGATATTCGGGACATGAAATACATCGGACAGGTATTTCTTTTTCCCATCCTGCATAGACAAAGGAATTTTTCCAATCTGCACAATAGGATGTGCAGTATCATCACCAGTCTCCACAAATCCTGGTTTTTCCATTTTCCTTGCATCCTCCATCCATTCTGCATGACCTGTCATATAGTTTGATGCACCTGAGTCAACATACCATACATCGTTGCTTTCTTCTGCACTTGTCACAGAATTGTTTATGTGCTGCACCATAAACAAACGCTCATTTCTGTCATCACCCTGTCTACTAGAGGATGCATAATTTCCTTGTTGCAGTTTTCCATTCATGATGTCATTCTGCTTTTTATAGCAGTCTTTAGCCATATGACCCATTTTACCACAATAGTAGCATTCAACATTACTGTTTGCATTTTGGCCTCTTTGCCATCCACCACGACCTCTTTGGCTCCCCCTGCCTCTAGAGTTACCACGTCCTCCTCCATAGGACTGGTTTTCTTGAGTTTGCTGCATATTTTGATTTCTACCACGGCCTCCAAATCGGCCTCCTCTACCTCTGCCTCTATCTCTTCCAGCATTTGAGTAGAAGACAGCTTCTTTTGAAGTTCCTCCTGAAGAAGATGCACCACCATTTCTCTGCTCCTCAGAAATTAGAAGAGCAATCAGCTCCTCAAAATCAGGAAATCTTTCACGAACTGAAATGGATGTCCGAAACTATGCATAATCCTTTCCTAGACCATTCAAGGTCACAGAAACTAAATCATCATCTTCCACTGGCGACCCAATGGAAGCAAGTGCATCTACAATCTTCTTCACCTTCATGTGGTAGTCATTGATGCTCATACTTTCTCTTTGCACATTGTGCAACTCTTGCTTGAGTTGCATTTTCCTGGCTTGAGTATTTGTGCTATACATTTTTGACAGAGTATCCCATGCCTCCTTTGGCGTACTTGCATTCCGAATATGCACAATCATAGAGTCTGAAATGCTGATAGACAGCCAGTACATAACTTTTCTGGCTCTCTCATGCCATGATTTAAATGCCTGCATTTGCTGTTGATTGGGAACATCAGGAAGAACTGGTTCTTCTTCATTTCCTGCAACAAATTCCCAATATCCTTTTTCCATAAGGAAATTCGTCATTCTAAACTTCCATGCCTGGAAGTTGTTCTTGTCAAGCTTTTCAGTGACAATCTGTGAAAGAGAATCAGACGCCATTACAGAATACTGCAAAAAAATTCTGTCACTGCAAAAAACACAGCTTCACCCCCACAAGGGAAAATCTGTAAAACTAGTGAAAGTGGTATTTGACCACACAGTCACTTCCTAGTGACGATTTTGCATCAACAGGCAATAGGGATGATTCTGTAACTCCCAATGTCTCTGCGCACAAGCATACAATGCAATTTTTACAGTGACTATTCACCGACCTATAGAATAGTGGCTGCACAGCATGAACCTGGGCCTTTTCCTGAGTGCGTGCAGAAAACTTCCGCCTCCAAAACAGGCCCCGAAATGGCCTCAAATCAAAAAAACAAGGTCGCCAAGGGCTAAAGGCCTCTCCCGCAGCATATACTGCCCTCTTGCTTCACCGCGAAGGGCGTCTCAACCTGAGACAATGCACTCTTGCAATTTCCGGCTGTGCTACCTGCAGAGATCTGCTCCCAAAACAGAAAATGAAAGCAACACTGCTCCTCTTACCAGAACACCGCGAGCTTGGCTTGCTTTCTTGAGATCCTTACCACGAACAAGGCTCTGATACCATGTCAAGATTGTGGGAGAGAAGGAAGGAGTCTCACTTGAAGCTTTCTTGCTTGCACAATGGGGGAATACACACAAGGGTGGAGGCTGAAAACAATTTTTTTCTCTTCTTAGTTGTGTAAGCCAAAAGAACTCAAGTACAAAGAAATAGAAGAACCCTCTATATGGGTCTCAAACCAAACTCAACTAACTAAGGTGGTATACTAACTGAGCCACGAACTAGAGTAGATAAGGATAGCTATCATGTAGCTATTATTCATGGGCGGTGTACCAACCGCGTCTGCAACTGACAAGTCAGTGACATAAATACTCAACGGTCACCCTGGCGTATCACGAGTGGAGCTCGATATCTCAACACTTCAACCCCCGTAGGCATCACATGCACATCTAAAATAGCTACTTGGCCAACTACATTCACTTGTAAGTTTTTAATCATCCCTAAACATCTAACTCTTGAACTATTAGCCATTGTTGCTTTAAATATGGACTCTACATTGATATCTAAATTAAGCTCCTCCATAGTCTTTTTTGTCATTACACAAACTTGGGCTCCACTGTCCACATAAACTTTGGATATCTTTTGAGACCATTTATCCATGCATCTATCATTGGTACGTAATCTATATCTCCACCCATCCTCACAACATTTACTTACTTTCTCTTTTTTTGCTACCTATTACTCACTAATTTGGACCATTGTCACCTCGAGATGGACATAATTGTAGAAATTGTGGCCATGTTAAATTAGGTCCTTTCTCTTGCAATTCTAATTTTAAATCATATGGTTGCTGCCCTTGACCTATATGAAAGTCTTTCAATGTTTTCCTCTTCCTTGTTCTTCTACTTGGACCTAGATCTTTTGGTTGTTCTAAATGTGTTTTTCCATTTACTTGTTGTCTCTCTTTTTTTTTGCAGGTACAGTTAAATCATCCCGAGTTCTTGCTCTAGCTCTTTTGTTCACTAATAAATCTACTACCCCATTGTTATTTTACACCTTCGTTTTATCTATTTCTAAAATATGTATTCTCCTTCGTTCATTATTTCGCATTTGGCCTATATGTTGCACTCTTGGATGCTCTTTTTTCTCTCCTTCCCTCTTAGGCTACGTAGATGTAAAAGGATACATATCTTTGGCCTCTCTAATTGGTAAAGGACAATTGGGTGAGATATGCCCTCTCTCTCCACAAGTAAAGTAGGTTATATTCTTGAACCTGCCCCTCCCTCTATCAGCTCCTCTTCCTGGAGGTGGATAAGGTGGCCTTACTCCCCCTCCTTGCTTTAAATTCAAGTCTAAATTTGCCAATTTCTGGCTTACATCTTGTATCCCTTGCAACATTTGTTCATCTAATGTAGGCTGTTATGGTGTTGTATTTGGAGGCATATTTTGGGGGCCAATAGCTACTTGCACTCTTTCCCAAGGGATTTCTCCTTGTCTTATTTTTGTAATTTCCTTAATTTTTTACTTTTCTATTATGTACTTAAACATTTTTCATCTTCTCTTGCATACGTTATGACCTAGTCAACATTACTAAACATCTTTAACTCTACTTTTTCCTCTAAAGTTGGGTATAGGGTTGCAACAAAGATATCTCTCCTCAAAATTTCTAGTGATGCTTGTCCTTTAGATGCCACTACCACATTCAATTGGGTCACAAACTTCTCTAAAAGTACATCCAATATTTCATCTTCTTTTCATGTGAGTTATCCTAACCCCTTCTAGTCTTCTTTGGGCATCCTTAGCTTGATAAAATTATTTCTTAATTGAGCACAAAACAACAACCAACGATTCCTTAGTTCAAGTTGTAAAGCTTCATACCGCTCTCTAGATCTACCCATTAGAAGGAAAGATAGCATATGTAATTTATCCTCTTCAATATCTTTATTGATAGTGCATTAATTTATTTCAACTTTCTTAAGAATTCCATTGAATCCTCCCCTTCATTACCATGGAATGTAGAACACACTAATTGTGTCATCTTAAGCTATCTTAAAAATATTTATTTTCGCTTCTAAGAACCAAAGAGTCCTCAATGGGGGCACCAAAAACTATTGGGATTTTTCCTTTGCAACTAGGTCACACTTTAGCTATCACTACATAAATAAAACTAAGCACAAGACGCTTAAGTATGGTACTCTTAGTACTACCCTCTCCCTCTTACTTGACCCCTATTTTCAATAACTCCCAATACACCAGAAAACAACAAACACCCCTATCTATCCTACACCACAACCTAGGTAAATTTGCTATTTACAGTATGTATATCATTCTTTAGACTTTATTTTTCTAATTTTATTTATTTAATTTCTCTTTTTCCTTTTTCCTAAATAGCAAACCCTTCTTACCAATAACCTCTAGGAGGGGAGTCAAAGTAGTCTAAAGATATGGTTGGATGTTCTAGCTGTATGTGCCACAATCCATCCCTATATTCAACCTTAAGAACTTTTCAAAATAGTTGATAGTAATGACAATATACATCGCTTCTCCAAAACCTTTCTCCCTCCTCTTGAAAAAAATGCTCTATGACTGGCCACCCTATATTTTCTCCATTTACACGCTCAAAATAATACCGTTCTACATCTAATTCTTGTATTAATCTATCCATTCACTTATATTGTTTGGACATTTCTTTTTCTCTTTTATTTTCTTAGTTTAGCTTTCTTATTTTATATTTTTTAAAATTCAAACTTCTATTCACAATCTTCTTTCCACCTTCGCTAATCGTCTCTTTCTCCTTAGCTGATTTATTTGATTTACCACAACAAAACTACCTCAACTCCTTGCATACATTGCTCCCATCCCATCATACACATCTCATTGTTGCCATCAAACTATATGTATTCCTGACACCGTTGGTCTCACAATCAATTATCTTCCTATAACTTAACCATCCAAAAAGAAATTTGATGCGCCACAACCTTGGTTTATACTATACTATATATCTATAGTGGAAAACCTTATTCTAGACCTTCCAAACTCTTCCCTTAAGCTGCATGCTATATTCAGAAACATGTATGGAAAAAAAAAAGCATGAGCTTGGGCTGTGATGGCTTCAAAGGGATGAGTACTTGAGCACTGATATCGGAGCTTTCCTTGCTTGTTCTGGAAATATTCGTATCTTCTCACAGCTCACATTCAAGGTGACCTCGAATGCAATGAAGTGGCTACTCCCTTCCAATCTGCGCTGAATGGGTATTGAAGATCTACGTCAGGTAATGGAAAACTACAGCGATTTCTTCCTTCATATCAGTGGCTATGTCACCTCGACTACTTCAAAATGGTCTGATCTTCGGAAAATTATATGGCTCACGCCTCTGCTGGGTAAGTTGACGACCCTTTAACCAGATGACACAGAAGCTACCTTCCTTCCTAATTCGCTGATGATCATGCACTCCCAGGTTGGCGACTGTCGCCCTTCTACAATCAGATTCGTTCTTTGCTAATATATATTTTGCAAGGCTGTTCAGATGCATACGCTGGCTAGATCTCTCCTGCTCTTCATGATCATATATGGGCAGCCGCCCCTCTCCCAATGAGCTCCTCAGAACCACACCCTCTGGCCCCCCTTTAAATCTCGACGGCGCCAGCAATGTTTCTGCTGCAGCTCCCAGCTCTGAACGATATATGCCGCCTCTTCAAGCAGCTGCGCCTCCAACCTCACTGAATAGGTAGCCGTGTTCGAATTCCTCAGAGACCTTCAGTTCCACCCAGCATAGACAACATCACAAAAGCGGCTTCTCTCCTCACCGGGTGCAGCAGAGGCGTCCCCCATCGTGGCATGCTCTCCCTATACTTCCATTAATCGGCTAAGCAACTCTTCAGATTAGATGCAGATTAAGCTCCTCAAGTTATTCACAGGTTGCATCAGTAAGCCAAAATGTCATCATCCTGATTGCGCTTCCCTTCGATGGAAATTTTAACTACTCCCCCATCACTCACCCTCTACGAGAGGGAGATACACTCTCATGTGCAGGTAGAGAGTTGTCTCCTCTCCCCCATCACTCACCCTCTAGCACACGGAGATACACTCTCATGTGGTTGAGAGGTGAGGTTAATAATCGTAATTTAATCAAGGAACTGTGTTTGCATGTTGCATGACGCATGAGCTCATGTAGATAGGCTAGGCACAATTTCTCCAGTGCATTCATATTTTCGTGTGGACGTATCGCTTGTTTCATTGCACATTATAGATTCGATGTTGCATCTTCTATCATATCATGTTTGGTTGAGCATAGTGTACATCTTACAAAGCATGTTGCATGATTCAGAAGTAGGAAGTGACAACAATGCAAGGGTAGCCAATTTGCAATTAGCGCAATCATCTAAGAGGCGATTCAAAGAGAAAGAGAGCATTGTGGAGATCTAGCTACATCAGCAATTAGTAAATGCAATTAATCAAATTGGCGTGGAAAACAATTTGTAAAGAATTAAGATTGTGCTCACATCATAGCAACAATCTATGGGTTACCCACTATGTTTTTTGGATAAGCTATCCTCCAAAGAATACTTAGAATTATGAGCATGCAAATTGAAGTCTTAGTAATGGGAGCGGTGTCTATTGGACATCCTATCGATGCCATAGGCTATATGAATTCTCTCCTCTAAACACTTTGTCACATAACTTACTTTCGAAAGGTTGTGCATCAATGCCGTGTCAAACTGCATTTCTCATGCTCTTAGAAGTCTGTTCTACAAAATCCAATACAATGACACTAGTGCTTTTACAAAAGCTTTGACCCTATCTTTTGGCTGGGGCACTTATGATTCTTTAGTGCAGCATAGTGCCAAGGAGTTGAATAGAGTGCTGAGTGAAAAAGCCCAAGGATAAAAAGGAAGGTATGGTTGTTGGGGGTATTATTTAGCAATTATTAGAAGGACATCGTATGAACTACATGGAATGCATGATGAGTTGGATGAGCAAGTGATTGAAGTTGAGGACTGTAGTGTAGTGTGTATACTTATGCTCCTGAGCTAGAAGTAGATATTCTCTCTGAAGAAAGGATAATCTAAGTAAGCTCAGAACAGATGATGATAATCTATCTGAGATCTGCAGTGAAGAATACCTTGGAGTTTGACAGCTGAAGACAGAGTTAGCTTCTCAAGGTGAAGCAGCTGCCATCGCTTTTGCTAGGAGTTTGTAAAGATGTATGGTGCCATGGTACAATACTATTTGATTAAGAAGTACTCAAACAATCACAGGTCGATGGCCTTGATTTCTATTTTTTTCTTTGGCAAAACGTATGATTTTGGGCTTTAGTTGGTGGCATCAGAATTTGAAACGAGCTGAGATTCGACAGCTTCGTGATGGTCAGAAGGAATTCAAAGGTTAAAAGCTTTTAAGATTAAAACCTTAAAGCTCTTGAGTTTTTGAAAAAACATATTAGGCTTTTGATCCTTAATGAAAAAGCAATAAAATGATTTGAAAGCCTTAGGCCTTTCAGAGAAGCCTAACCCAATGTGTGAGAATCCAAGAGTTCTATAAAAGGAGGAGAGAAGGAGGTGCAAGGAGCCCTTGCCTTTCCCTTGTATTCAAGTTAATAGTGTCTTGAGAGAGAAGTGAGTGGAGGGTCCCATACGGGAGTATGGTTTTTTGTGTAGCAGTTCATCGAATATTGTAGAAGTTTTTGGATGATGTTGAGTTGATGCTTGATGTATCAAATATTAAAAGAGATATAAATAGATTATTTATTTCGAAGTCAAGATTTTCATGTTTGAATGTTGTTGGCAGCTCTACTTTGAGATTGATTTTAGACGCATTTGAGGCTACAAGAGGAATTGTTGTTTGTTTGGTTTCATGCGTGTAGCTTCTGTGGTGTTTGCAGAATTTTAAAATTTTTTTTGTTTGTGTTGCTCATCCACAAAGTCAATTATCCTATCTGGCACTTCTTAACGTCTCGTTATCAGGTTGTGAGTGAGGCTTGCTCTTAATCACCACTCACATAACAACATTACAAGCACACTGCGACTTGCATTTTTAAGGATGGAGGTTTGGAGACACCTCAACATCTTTTTAAAGCTTCTCAAGCAACAAAAGGCAACATACACATATCCAAAAGAGTTCAAATGTTCCATTATTAATCTTGTTCAAGCAATAAAGGAGGCATGGGAAGAAAAGGATATCACAATTTTATTTGGTAAGAGTGAATATTTAACCCAAGTTTTCTCTGATAAATTTTTCAATAGTGTAGAATGATTGTTACTCTATTGTATTTGTAGTATATCCTTCATATCCATGGGCCTTACTTTATGGAGGAGCAAGGCCCCCTAGCAACTTATAGCGGCCAAGGCATGGAAAAAACTCATTATCAAGTGCGTACAAGTTTTTTTTGAAGCACAAGACATGGATGAGAAGTTACAAAAAGCAATGCTCTTGAGGAGTTATTTAATTGGCTTTTTTAATGACAGCTTCAAAAAATGAATACTAAATATGACAATGAAACTTGAGAATTTATAGTATTTTTTAAGATAGAAAAGTACAAAGCTAGCTTTCAAGAGTCTTTACATCTTCCTCCTCCTCTCATCAGGGATCTTTTCTTTATAGTATAGAAATTTTTTTATCTTATAGCCAACTATAGATCTTATATCAATTTGATTTGTTGCTAAAGCATAAGATGAGAGGGAAAAAAAGTATCCTGCTCTAGAAGCAAAGAAACCAGGACCATAACAAAAAATCCTAATTGTTGTTGTCTTCTCTAAAAACTTCACCTTGTGCACATTATATTGTAACCCAAAGAAATCAAGTAGCCTTGTTAGTGCCTTAATATATAGTATAGGCCATGTTGCTTCCTCTGAGAAGATGTTATGAAATACTAAGAAAACATGATCATCAATCCTTGCTAAGTAATGGCCAAGTGCAATATCTTTAAATGAACTAGCATTAGCTCATGATCCTTTTTCTCATCCCAGGAAGGTATCAAAACCTTCAACAATCTCCAACTGCAAAAAAGGATGAATGTCAAATGAAAGTTGAAATGAAACATATTAATATATCTTACAAAATTGGAGATAATAGTACCAATTGATTTTCATCATTCTCTAGCTCAGTTTGATTCTATATATTAACTGATGATGATGGCTCATTGGTATCTTATAGTTCTTTAATATAATCTAACTACTCTCTTCCAAAATTAGAAATTCCAAGTCAATCTTGAAAGCAATTGAACTCCTCATCAGTAATCCCCAACTCTTTCTTAGCATCATTTTCCTTGTTGAAACAAAGAGAAAGAACATCCCCTGCATCAATAAACTTGTTATCTATCATTTCAATGTCAAGTTTAAGTAACTCTTCTTTAGATTCATTTTTTATGTCAACTATGTCATTCACAGCATCAAAAGCCTCTATAATGATCACTAAATAATAATCCTCCTTGAGATTGAAGAGCCTTTGGGTGTCTGATAGTAGTGTGTATTCCTTGTCCTTAATAGAAAAAGTTGGAAGAGAAGGAACAATATAGAAAGAAGGGGAGTCAGACACAATATCTACATTTACATAGCTTTCTTCAATGTAATGGTCTCACATTTGAATTGGGCAACATCTAGTTTGTTAGCAATATATGCTTCTTACTAAGGGTCCAAACATTCCTCTACATCCTTCTCATTTGCCACCTCATCCAAAAGGCAGAAGCTAGAAGATTTTGCTTCATCCAATTGTTGTTCATCAAATCTGATAGGATATTTAACAAGAGTATACACAATGAATGCAGTTTTTTTTTACATAAGCTTGCATTTCTTAGAATGAGAAAAACAAAACACATCTGGCGCACAAAATCTATCAATAGAATGAGATCCACACTTCCCTGTGAACAATGACTTCTTTGAAGGTGATATCCCAAAATAGATATATGAACATATTCCTTTATATCCTTTTCAATCACAAGAAATGCAATACTTTCAAAGTCAGCAAACTCCTCAGCAAAATTTTTTGCAAGAATTCAAGACATGATCAATATCCCAATCAAGGTTGAAAATATCCTTTGCAATTGCATAGTAAGATAACTCCATGCCATTTTGAAGAACAAAGTCTAGGAGCCTTTCTGAGAGAGAAACCTCTGTGATCTAAGACAATCCAAGAACCATCAATTGTGACTTACCTTTTCCTGGAGATTTCTTAGGTATTTCAACACTTTTTGCCGAGCAAGGAGAAGAAGTCATGGGAATTACAGGAGAAAAGGCAACACAACATGAACCCCTTAACCCTGAAGAAAACCTTCTTATTTTCCTCTTTGAAGTGACTACATCTAGGGAGCCTTGAATAACTTTTGGTTTAGACATCACAAGGTCCACGATATGGCATGAATAGGTGAAGCTGACCACACGAAGAATGCATTCTCACTTTGTATCATAAAATGTCAATACAACACGAAAACAAACCTGCACACCTGACAAACCGCACTCCTCACTTTGTATTGTGATTCCTACAACAAAAAAAGGGAACAATATCTAAGATAACACAAGAAAATCCGAAATAGTTTTAGAGGCCTAAAACAATTAGAGTGCAAGATTTGGTTAAAAAGTTTTTTTTAAAAAGCATTGTTACATGTATTTATTCAAAACCTGGGTGATTTTCCACATGGATGGCTATGCATTGGCAAACCAAAGCCAATTATAGAATTCCATGTGTCATGAAAGGAGCTCTCTCACTCAACCCCTGAGACCTACGAACTGCTTATTGGTCAAGCGTTTCAAGTCGAGTGGCCATGGCTACCTCTCACATAACCGACATGCTCTCCCTACCCATGGGCTGTAGCGAGCTTACCTTGATGCTCAATCAAGTAGCCTCCTCTTTCTTGCACACTGGTAGCTCCATGATCCTCAATGCAAGCTCGAGAAACCTCAATTTGTCTTCGTCAAGCTCCATCCTCCATAGCCGGGCAAGACGAGAGAAGAGAAGAGAAGAGAAGAAGATGAAGAGAGGAGATGGGGAGCTTCTTCTCCTCAATCCCTCCCTCTCACAATCTCACTCCCTCACTCTCATACTCCCTCACTCAAGCACACACAAGAAGGCAAGAAGAAGAGAAGAAGATTTTTGCCACACACCAAGAATAAGAGTTTCCATTAACTTTTTGGCTTATATACATGCCCTCTTTCCCTTGGGCAGTCATCCCCTTTTTACTGGCCTTCCTACCACCTATCTACCTTTACAATTTGCAGAGGAGGGAGGCTAGTGCTCTTTTACAACAGTTTTAGGGCCGCCTTGTATTTAAAAATATACTTTTTCCTTTGACTTGATTTTTGAGGTCATCCTTGCACTTTTTGTCGTTCTCCTTCCTGCCTCTTCCATTCTGCAATAACTGAGATATTTCCAACTCAGTAACACCTCAAGATATCTAAAACATTTTCCATATCATCTGGAAGTCGGAACATATCCATATGAGCATCAATAGTGGCATGATCTTATTTAAACATGACAGAGAATCTTGCCAAGAACAATATCCAACATAAGCAGCTCAATTTTGATCAACATTAACATGCACATTAATGACACTTAGATGAACAGTAAACCTCATCCATTCTCAGCTCAATGCTAGAGCAAAATAAGCAAGAATATGAGTGACCAATAAATGCTTTATCAAGCATTAGTGTGTGAGCTCAATTCTGAGTACTAAGAACTTCATTGATTAGTCAATAGTATCCAGCAACAACTAATCAATAATAACCAGCATATGACAGGGCTATTGGTAGCCATAACCATTGACTTCCAATAGCATTTCAATTAATGTGTTGATGGCCATGAGAAAGATTAAGATGTACCTCATTACATCCAGTGGGCATACCCCTCAGTTATTATGGCCAATAGAGGCACTATGACTACCAATAGGAAAGTAGGAACAATTTTTTCCAACCATGTGGGCTACAGGAAGAGACTGTATAGTTGCTACTCTAGATAATTATGATGAGCACTAAGAAGTGCTAAGAGAGCTCCAAATGATAGCCAAACTAGCCACCAAATATCAAGCAACAATGCGACTGCTTTCCATAGCTATGATGCTTCCACCTGCTTCAACCAAAAATAGGCGCAAATCTAACTAGAACATGCTGGTGTGCTACTCTTAATGCTGGCCACAATGATCACAATCCCAAGCTCTAATGGGTCTACAACTGAGGCTTTAGACAAGGCTCCAATAAGCCTTAATAGCTTTGTGCATTGAGAAATGAGGCCATGGGACTGCCACACATGTAAATTGTTGCAAATATTCTTCACAGACTCAAGTTGTTCAAGCTCCACCACACCTACTCTCTGCAATGCAAGGCTCTAATACCATGTTCAAGGAGATGGATAGAGATAGACACATGTTGGAGCATCAAAACAGAGAGAATAGTGAACCCTCGGTATCTTCATTATTCATTCATTCATTCAGATAACACACTCTAACTTAATCACTCAATACAACTAAAGAGATAGTTCAGTAAAAATTGACCGCACTAACTAACTGTCTTTGAGTCACATCAACTCATTTATTATATTAAACATAACAATACCAGCTAAGCTACAGCTATACCACACAATGTCAGTGTATGCTACTGAGCTTGATTCTCAACACTTTTGTGCCATAACATTTTTTTATAAACTAGGTTCCATCCCACAAATATACTTATGCAATTTTGCATCATCAATCCATGGTACTCTCTACACGCATTATTAGATTCAAGAATTGGTTTGCATACTCCCTTACAGTTAAGCTCCTTATTCAGTTGATACCATCTCCTACCTAGCTTTTCTTTTTCTATTGGTGAGATAAATACTTGGGTTATTTGAGCTTTGAAATCTTTCTATCCATGGATTTATTGATTTTCCCTCTTCATAAATCTCCACCATATATATGCAAAGCCTTCAAAACTAAGGGTAGCAAAGTGGATTTTCTAGTCACTTGATCATGGATAAATATCAAAATAAGACTTCAACTTTGACACCCACTCTTCTAGATCAGATGGGAAAGGAAATTGCTCGTTGTATTTGTTCAAAGAGGAGAGAGAGACACGGAAAAAACCATATCCATGAGCCTTCAGGCTCTCAAGCTCATTCCTTCATGTTCCACACACTAAATTGAAAAGCACACACTCTACAAGATAAAGTGACCTAGTGTAAATGTAGACTAGACAGACTAACTCTAGTCAGGTCACTAACTGACTACTAACCAGACTTATTTAATGTAGTCACATGTAGACAGCTGTACACATTAGCTATCATAGATGTCGGTCATAGATGAAGACACACTGACGGTGAGCTTGATTTCTAACACTCCCCCTCAAGCTCAAAAACAAAACTCAAATCATCTGCATCACTCCAAGTAGCTATCTAAAGTGAATGAACTTATCTTTACCAAGTGATTTGGTAAAGATGTCTGCTACCTGGTCTTCAGTCTTCACATGCTCTAAGTCAATCTGATCTGCTAAAACCATTTCCGTGATGAAATGGTAGTGAACCTCAATGTGTTTTGATCTTGCATGATAAACAGGATGGCTTGCTAACATAACACTGCTCAAATTGTCACAGTACAGCTTGACTTTGCTGTCCAAGTGTACTCCCAAGTCATTCAGCAACTTCTGTAACCACTTAGCTTCACAGGCCGCTAAGGCCGCACCACGACACTCTGCTTCTGTACTAGACAATGCAACTGTAGGCTGTTTCTTACTCTACCAACTAATCATGCTACTACCCAATCCAAATGCATAGCCGCTGGTTGACCTCCTGTCATACGTGCAACTAGCCCAATCAGCATCAGTGTACCCCATCAAGTCAAGGGGTTTTCCATATGTATAAAACAGCCCATGATCTGTGGTACTCTTTACATATCTCAAAATTCTTCTGACTGCATCCAAGTGTGGTTTGCGAGGCTTCTGCATGAACTGACTGATTAGCCCCACAGCATAACTCAAGTTAGGTCTAGTGATTGTGAGATAGATCAAGCTGCCTACCATCTGTCTGTACATAGTAGCATTCTCAATCTCTGTCCCAACATCAATCTGCAACTTGACATTTTTCTCCAAAGGCATATCAATAGGCTTGCAATCAGCCATACCATATTTCTGTAACATGTCATGAGCATACTGCTTCTGTAGCAGCCATATGCCTTGAGGTGTAGAAACAACCTCAATCCCCAAAAAATATTTCAGCTCTCCAAGATCCTTGACAAACTCAGCCTGTAAACATGTCTTTATTTCTGCAATCCCATTTTCATCATCTCCTGTAATGATTAAGTCATCAACATAGACAACTAGGAAAACATAGCCACTATCTGTCTTCTTCACAAACAGACTATGATCAGCATCTCCCAATCGGAAACCATGTTGCTGTAAATAACTGCTGATGCGAGCATTCCATGCTCTGGGTGCCTGTTTCAGCCCATATAATGCCTTTTTCAGCCGACATACATGTGCTAGAAATTCTGGATTCTGGATGTACATAGCCTTCAGGCTGTTCCATGTAAACCTCTTCCTGTAATTCTCCATTGAGAAATGTATTCTTTACATTCATCTGCCATAGTTTCTAGCCTCTAGCTGCTGCCAAAGCAATCACAGTTCTAACTGTAGCCATCTTTGCTAAAAGGCTAAAAGTCTCCTCATAATCAAGACCATACTGCTGCGCATACCCTTTTGCAACCAGCCTGGCCTTATATCTTTCCAATTATCCATCTGATTTACATTTTACCTTATACACCTACTTGCATCCAATAGGTGTTTTGCCCTCAGGCAACTGTACCAAATCCCATGTACCATTTTCAGCCAAAGCTGAATATTCCTCATCCATAGCAGCACGCCAATTCTCATCTGCAACTGCCTCATCAAACTTACTTGGTTCTCTAAAACCTATTACTTTCGTCATATAAGCATAATGAAGGGCTGAATATCCAGTGTAAGTATACCTGTCAACAGGTCATCTAACCCTCTCTGATCTCCTGAGCTGTGGCTCACTGTGAGCTTGCCTCTCATGAGGCGGCACATAATAGCTCTGCCTAGCACCTGGTGTCATAACAGACGGAATCCCCCATTCACTGTCTAGGCTGTCACTGCTAGATGAATCATAACGTGCAGTGAGTGGACCTGTTACATCTTCAAAAACCTTTTCTTTTCCCTTATCTGTTCTCCCCCTTACTGACATATCCATGTCAGTGGATGTAGTAGTGCGACTCCGTAATCGTCCTGTCCAAGGACTCACTGTAGATGATACATCACCTGTTTGACCACTCATGGAAGTACTCTCTGCAGGAGTATTTTCAGCATGACTCATACTGGGTGAGCCATCAGTAGGCACTGCCACAGGATTCCCATACCAGGATGCTAACTCATCAAATACCACATCTCTGCTTATGAGTGTCTCATGCGTAGAAGGTACATAACACTTATAAGCTTTCCGTTCATGTGGATATCCGATAAACACACTTTTCACTGCCTTAGGATCCAATTTCTTCCTCTTCTCATCCGGTATATGCACATATGCAATGCTGCCAAATACATTCAAGTGTGAAATGTCAAGTTTCTGACCATACAACCGTTCATACGGAGTGACATCATGAATCCCTGTTGTAGGGGTTCGATTCAGTACATAGACAGTAGTCACCACTGCTTCAGCCCAATAACCATTTGGTAGACATTTTTCATTCAACATAGCTCTAGCTGACTCCATCAAAACCCTGTTTTTCCTCTCAGCAACACCGTTTTGCTGCGGTGTGTAACTGCATGTGAGCTGTCTTCTGATCCCATGTTTAGCTAGATACCTGTCAAAGTAGTTTGAGACATATTCACCTCCTCCATCTGATCTCAAGCATGATATGTAACAGCCCAATTCATTTCAGCATGTTTCTTGAAGTCTTTGAATGCATCAAACACATCATCCTTATGCTTCAAAATGTAAGGCCAAGTGTACCTGCTGAAATCATCAATAAATGAGACATAATACTATGCACCGCCAAAAGAAGCATTATGTGAAGGACCCCAGACATCAGAGTGCACCAACTGTAAAGGCCTAGTGCTGTTTTTTACATGTCTCATGAAAGGAAACCGTGCCTGCTTCCCAAACTGACATGCAAGGCATACATGACCAAAATCATTATACTTGAATTTAGGTAATCCAAGTACTACTTCTTTCTGTTGCATAGATTTGAGCTTTTGTACATTGACATGTCCAATCCGCTTGTGCCAAATCTCTACATCCCGAATGGCACTCTCATCATGAGCAAACATGGCTGCCTTGAGTCCCGGAATGGTTGCATCCAATGTAAACATCCTGCCATCCCTTTTGCCCTTGGCAATTAACTTGCAGCCATTTCCATACTCCTCAATGAAACACCCATCTTTGTTGAACCTCACTTGCAAATTCTGTTCTGCCATTTGACCCACAGACAACAGATTCTTTGTTATGGTCGGTACATGTAATACATCATGCAGGCCTTTCTTCTTGCCATCAGGCATCATAAGAGGAACAATCCATTTATGCTTTATGTCATGTTGGGTGTCATCCCCAGTATATACATGACCATGTGTACCTACAACCATCTCATCAAACCACTCTCCATGCGGGGTCATGTGGTTTGACGCTCCAGAGTCAATGTACCATCTGTTATCTCTATCATCTCTCGATTCATTTTTAGATACATGCTGCATGGCAAAGAGTCTATCAACTGGCCCATCATGAGCACCACTGGAAGATGCATAGTGCCCATGCTGTCTGCCCTTTGCCTTCATATCTCCCTGCTTTTTGTAACAATCCTTTGCAATATGCCCATACCGGCCACAATAATGGCAGTCCTTGTCCCTGTTGGACTTATCAGATGACTGCCATGAACCAGATCCACTACCTCTACCTCGGGTTGATCTCCCCCTACCTCTAAACCCACCAGATCCACGCTGGCCTTGTGTATTTGCACCATGCCAATTACTCTGCTGCTGCTGCTGTCCATAAGCATTACGAGTGTCACCACGACCTCGAAATGAACCACGACCTCTAGATCCTCTGCCATACTAGCTAGAGTATAACACAATGTCTCTACTCTAAGATGCACTGGAACCTATATTCAAACCAAGTTTGACTTCCTCATGCAGCAACAAGGCAACTAGCTCTTCCCAGCTAGAGGGCTCTTCTCTGACAGAAATGGAAGTGTCAAAAGCTTTGTACTCTTTGCCTAAGCCATTCAAAGCAACAGCAATCATATCATCTTCTGATACACTTGAGCCAATAGTAGCAAGTTGATCAGCTATGGTCTTAATCTCCGTGGTATACGCCTGGATGCTCTTGCCATTCCTAGACATGTTGTTGAACTATTGTTTCAACTGGATCTTCCTTGCATATGTCATGGTTCCATAATTTTTCATCAGTATGTCCCAAGCATCCTTCGGAGTCTCACATCCAGTGATTTGAATTACCATAGCATCAAATATACATAAAGAAAACCAATGCAGCACCTTGCATGCTCTTTCATTCCATAGCATGTAGGCTCTTTTCTGTTCATTTGTTGGATTGTGTGCAGGCAACTCAGGAGCAACTTCATCTCCTGTACATAGATCCCAATAACCTCTGCCAACCAGAAAGTTTTTCATTCTGAATTTCCATAATGCAAAGTTCTTATTATCCAACTTCTCTCCAACTATCTGAGTGATATTGTCAGTCCCATGTGCATTAGCCATGATGCAATAGACTGTCTATCAAGTGCCTGACTCCCTGCAGACCAATAAGTATGACTAGTCCGTAACAGTTTATAACAGTTTTCTGCACTAAATTGCAGAAAAAAACCAGGGTATTTCAGCCCACTAACACCCCAAAACAACCCACAAACAAGTGGTCTCAACTATGGATATAGCTGTCAATACATAAGCTATGTGTTTGCTTCAACTTAAGCTTCTGTAACCTCACTGCCAGGGTACATACATGAAGTCTAAAAACTGTAAACTGTGAGTAACCAACAGCAATTTCAAATCCAAAACTGAGTGGTAATCATGTCATACATGTTCCAAAATCTCCCAGGTAGCTACTAGTACATTTGGCAGTCAAGACATGAGCATAGAGGCACAGAACAGTGCATAACCAGCACATACAAGTGTCAACAAATTTAGTTGCAGGTTGCAGTCAACCAAAATTCAGCATACCAAGCTCCAAGCAGCTCCAAAATGTCTTGCGACCATGTCATACATTTACTTTGTAGTGTCAAGTTCAATACATGAGCATCTGAGTAGGCATAGACAACCTGTCTTCATTGACCAATGGCATAAACTTCATGAGCTGTTTGTAATTAACTAGGACAGTGTAACTGCATTTACTTCAGCTTCAGAATTCAGTTTTCAATGATGCTCATTGCTTGCTTCAATCCTCCATACATTCAACATGTATAGGTCAGTTCATATAGATGATGGAACCCCCAAGATGACCTGTATTGCTTCAGTAATGCACAATCCTTGTCATTGACTGTATATGACAGTTTTCGCCCTGTCAATGATTTTCAGATCTGAGTATTCTGAGCAAGAAATCTCAGCTCCAAGACATTTGATCCAATGTATACATGTTTTGACACATTCTTGTGCTCCAAAGATGCCTTCTGAGTGTAGTACAAGGCTCATGTATGTCAGTAATGACTGAATGCATGCTGTCCATTCATGTTTACAGCAGTTCATAACTGATTACAGGTCTGTGTCTGTTACTCCAGCTCATAACAGAGCTCCCACACAAGCATTTACTTCTTGTACACTTTAGATACCTTCAATAGTGAGCATACATGCTCTATGAGTCTTGTCCAGGTGCTCCACTGAAGATTGACAGGTTGCAGTCCACCCAGATCAACAAGCGCATATCACGCAGAATTCTAGGCCTTGTTGTCAGCTGGTCCTCCTCATCATGAGGCTCAATGACCACTTACAGATGCTCAAGGATGTCCACCAAGGCTCCCAGAAAGGCCTCAACCACTGTGATAAAGTATGGAGTCCAAGATGAGCAAATGCATACCTTGACAGAGTAATGGCAGCCTGTTCTTGTTTTCAAAAGACCTTGTTCTTCAGCTTCTTCAATTCTTCTTGACTCCCTCCTACTCCAGAGAGCTCAACCTAGCAATGCTCTGATACCATGTTCAAAGAGGAGAGAGAGACAGGGAAAAAACCATATCCATGAGCCTTCAGGCTCTCAAGCTCATTCCTTCATGTTCCACACACTAAACTGAAAAGCACACACTCTACAAGATAAAGTGACCTAGTATAAATGTAGACTAGACAGACTAACTCTAGTTAGGTCACTGACTGACTACTAACCCGACTTATTTAATGTAGTCACATGTAGACAGCTGTACATACTAGCTGTCATAGATGTCGGTCATAGATGAAGATACACTAACGGTGAGCTTGATTTCTAACAGTATTTGGTCAAATCAAGAAGTTCTCTCTCATTAAACATTTATTGTCCATTAGAAGCTTATTGTGCATCATAATGTTGATCCAAATAACTTCCACTAGGATCCAATTTATTAGAGAAACTCCTTTGGAATGCAAGCTAAAATATGCTTATTTTTTGCTACCCTTTTAATCATTGGGAATTCATAGCATGAATGCTTGCAATTGGTTTCTCATTTCTTTAAGAGGGCTCTTCCGCCTCAAAGCTGCTATTAGGAAAACCCTTCCTTCTAATAATACCCTACTATGAATTCAAATTCAATGGCTAAAATGGCTATCTAACTTCAATTTATATCTTCTCTCTTTATCAACCAATTGTGAAGCTAGCAATTGAGATATTTGGGCTATAAGTGTATCCAATGATTCCTTAGTTGATTGGGGGATACAATCAATAGCCTCCTTTGTTTAAAAAATGAATGGGCCATTTTTTCAACCACTTGATCAATTTTAGATACCAACTCAAGATGTCTCACGAAATGTTGAATTTCGTAGTTAAATAAGGTTGCATTGAGAGCACTATATGCTCCATACTCTTTCAAATCTTCATGATGATCTTTTGAGTATGCTTAGCCATAGAGTGCCTAATTTGTTCATGGCAGCATTTTTCTTATGACGATGAGTGGAGGACAAGATGAAGACGATGTTGGAAAAAACCATGTAGAAAAAGAGTGATTAATAAAAACTATTAAGCTTGCATAGCTTTTGGTTATTTTAACCTTAGCATTATTATTCCTCAAAGCCCCCTGTTCACACACACTATCTTACGAGGGAATGTGTGCATGTCGAAGGGTACTAAGTTATGATTGAGCATTAGAAAAATACAGTAAAGCTACTTAAGAATTTGGTTCCAATCATTAGTGCCTATCTTCCAACATTCAGATATCTCACTCATTTGAAAATATCAATGCAATATTCCATAGTTATACTAACAATTACAGCATGCATCGACTAAGTGCTAAATAGCATGCATCAACCAAGTACTAAATAGTAAGTGCCACCTGTATGTATGATCTTATTTCCTAAATTTCAATCTATGCATTTGATTATAAGTTTGATGATGACATTGCCACCCCTAAATCTTGTTTAAAGATAACCAACCTTGATCCTACCTAAAGAAATAGAGCATGCATTTGACATGAGAATTGGTATGACATATTTAATCAAAGCAACTTGACTTTGTGCCAAAATTACAAAGAGTATTGATGCATCATGGTGGTTAATCAAAGTAACTCAACTTTGAACCCATTTCTCAACACCCATATCAAGTATCAGTAATGGCACAATGGTTGATATTTCATAAAGAAACTCAATGATGGCAATAACTAAGACATACTCTTGAATTAGTATCTTTAGACAAGTTTATTAGTGACATTTTTGTTCAACTAATAAAGACTTCATTATCTTAGTTTTTTAGTTTCTTGAACAACCTTTTGAAAGTAATAAAGTTAAGATGTTTGCAACATGTAAGCCAATGATACTAAACCTTTGTGCATATGGATATAGTGCCCTCACAAGGGTTCTTAAGCTAAAAACAATTCAATAAACCATAAGGTAACCTTTAACCAAACTAGATTAATTATTGACAATGAGTATAGAGATGATATTGATTATATGAAGAAATTAGTAATCCAATGTTGGATAGCTATTGCAAACAAGTAGAAGAAAGGGCTCAACACATTATCTTTGCAAATGTACAAACTAACAAATGTATCATAGTTAGTAATCACTTAGGATAGTCAAGGGTAGATTAGTATCCAATTGTAAGAATTATGGTTATAAGTTCAAGACAAAATGTTTTTGGAAACTTGTACATAAATATGCTAAGCATAATAATAGGAGATAATCATACTAACAATATTGCAAAGTGATATAATGAGAAAATTCTCAAAGCATTAGGGGAGATTTGAAGTCTCAAAAATGCCATGTAAGCGATCCTAGGGACAAAAAATATTTTACGAAATAAAATTAATTTTAATATTTTAAAAAAATATATTTTATCTATCTAATCAATCCAAGGTATTAAAAAAACACATTATTAAGCAAGAACAAAATACTTTAGATACACAAGTCATGGAGATTGAAGATACAAAGCAAGCAATTTATTAGAGGTCTTCTAATAGTTCTATAGACAAGTTTGGCACAAATTCAAACTCAAAGACACAACCACATCATGTTATACATCATCGTTGGCAACATTGACTATACAAATTGTCACCCAAAGAAGAAAATAGGAATTTAAACTCTTGTGTAAAGCAAAGAATTTCATACAAAGAGATGGAAAAAGATGGGTTTTAAGAAACCCTTGATATCTTTTAGTCCTACTCTATTACAAAAGAGTCCCTAGTTTCACGCAACTCACTAGGGTCTCTAGAGGAATCTTTTGCTTCATCCCACTCAATAAGAACTCTATATTGCAAGAACTTTGGCTTCCTACAGCCTAGAAGGAGCTTCAGATTCTTGGCATCACCTATATGGGAGAGCAAGTAAGAGCCAATAACTCTTAAGTATCCTACCTTCGATCCACTATATCCAGGCATGAAGCCAAAAACTCTTATAGCTTCTTCCTTCTCCACCAAAATTATATGATTCTCTATTGAAAACTTGGTATTGAATACTTGGATCCAATCACCTTGGAGATTGTTTTCAAAGCCATCATTTTAGCAAGCTTGGAGAGCTTGACAACCTGCTATTATAAATTGCAACTATTTGATTATTTAACCTGGCAATATAATGACCAATGCCTTCACTTTTGCCAAGCTTAAATGGCCTTGAGCCCTTGGCTCTTCCAAGAAAGTTGTCTAGATCTTCAATTTCTATCTGCACAATAAACCATAATAGTGTAAGATGTCAATAGATAAATATCCTATAATATTTTTTCATAATACATAACAAACTCTAATATAAACCTCAATGGATATCTCAAAATATCTTTCATACCTTAGGGTTTTCATATTCTTCAAGAAGACTATCATCATAAAAATTTATTGACCTTTTTGGTTTATCCTCTAATGGAGACTTAAGTTTCTCTTCATACTCCATGTTATCAATACCAAGTCTTTGTTGAACCTGTTAGAACTCTTCTTTTGTAGGTAGTCCCTCCTTTTCATATTCCACGATCTAGTTAATACATGAATGAAGGCTACTACAAAGCTGTCTTGAAAATTCTCTCCCTCAACATTAAGACTTACTATCAATTTCTATTCATAACCTATGAAATTATTACCAATTTGTCTCCATCTTGCAAGGATTGCTAAGCAATAATCTTCTCTAAGATCAAAAAGATGTTGTATATCATTTAGCAATACATATCTCTTTTTCTTGATGAGATAAGTGGAAAATATTGGGACAAAACCAAGAGGACCTTCTTCAATCTCTGCACTCAATCAATCTCCTTTTCTTTCACTTTTATAATATTCTCACTTTTAAATAGAGCAACATCAAATCCCTACACTAGTTGATTCTCAACATCCTCCTTAAACATTTTTCCCTTCTCTTCAACCTCTTTATCTTTACTTGCAATATCCTCTATCTTCCTCTCTTGTATTATATCTAAAGAAAAAATGTCCATATACTGAAGATCTACAAGAAATTCAACATCCTTGTGGACAAGAAGACATTGATGATAATCCTAATGAAAAGGGCGATCCACTTCTCACTTTTTGAATTTCTCATCAATGAAGCTAAACCTTGTTTGCAAAGTTGTTCTAGTTGCATTGGTAGCTTCCACTATATCACTATAATGGACAAATCCCTCAATCTCTAGGCCGTGCTGCACATGTCTATCATAACACTCCCTATAATCCTTCAATTTATCTTCAAGATCCTTCAAGAGCTCTTACAAATCAAAGGGAACATTGAGCATATCTTTAATGTAGTTGAATCTGGATGAATTTCTAGTTGCATGGAAAAAATCAAAGAGCTTCTCATCACATATATCCTCCAAATCCTCTTCTTCAATTCTCTCTAGAGAAATCTTCCTTTTAGTAATCCTGATTACTCACATAGAATGAACTTCTGAAACAACAATACAAGTTTAGGAATACAAGGAACCTTGACTTATGAAACATGAGTTTATAGTCCAATCAGCAAAGCATGGCATCAATTTTCACATTTCATTTCGTATTTGCAAAAAAAAAAACTTCATGGATTTTTCCACAATTTATGAAACGCCATTATAGAGATCTCAAAAAATCTTTCTAGATTATTATCGCATTTGATCAAATAAAATATATAGTTCAACAATGAAAAAACTAACACAAAGTAAAGATTGACTCCTTACTTTTACGTCCTTAAAATAAATTATTCAATCATTTATATTGATTCCAACAAAATTAAGAATGAATCACAACGCCTATGCATAAGAGAAATAGTCAATAGAAGTTTGTTACCTTAGAAATGTATTACTTTGCGAGAGCGTGAACTGGTTTCTTCAAGAGCACACATATTGTTAGCTTACGATGTGTAAGGTGTATGTTTGTGGGAGAGAAAAAAAAATGTAGAGAAGAAAAGGTTGTGTATACAACAGCCTAATGTGATTTGACAACGTGTATTTATTTACAAATGATTGCCTAGGAACTCGCTCAAGAGGTACCATACACTAATTAGAAAAGACTATATTTAAATTAGAAAAAAAAAGCTTAAAAATATTTCCTTTCATCCAAAAACTAATGCCATAAAAGTGTCATAACATTCGAAAAGATTAATGACATGTGGCATAAGTTTTGAGGCGACAACGAGATACCTGCCACACATGTGGAGTAAATCGTTCATTATACTGCGAAGAAATGTCCTTTTTAAAAAGAATTTTTGAACCACTAAGCTCCTTTCTTGCTCCGACTTCACCAACACCAAGCAACTTCATCACAATGCAAAATTTTCCAATACCCAACACACAATATAAGACTTTATTACACATATAATGCACAAAATTCTTTTATTTATTTCTTATAGCTGCCTATAATCTACTACTGTTCAAAACATGATATATTTCTCCCATAACTTCAATTTTTCCATTAATTCTTACTAGTCAAACTTGTAAAACACGAGAATAGCACTAGAGAGATCTTTTGTGTTTCATAGAACTCTTCGCTCTATAGTAATTTGTTGACTACCCAAACTATTGTTGGTAATTATTTCTCTATAGTAATGTAATTTTCATATGTTTTAGTTAGAGCGTGGTTCTACGTGTATAACTCTATATTATCTTTCATTTATGAATTTTCTCCTTTATTTGAGAAAAACCAAAAATTATTATTCGACATATAAAATGCGAAAATGGAGGTTCTCTGTGTCATGGACATGTCTTTATTTCACATTTCATACATCAAATTTCACAGTCCTCTAATTTTGAGTTTTGTTTTTATTTTTAAAATTTTCAGATGGTTAGAACTAATTCTACTACAATAAAATAGAAAGTTGATCCTAGAGGCCTTACTTCAAAGATCTATGAATCCTCCGAGCCTTCTAAACTTCCAAGAAAATCAAAGCCAAGGAAAAGTTTTCACAACATGTTAGATGCTTGAAGGAGATTAGAAGTGCAATGAAGGCTCTCAATAATGCAATTCCAAATCTGCCCTTTCAAAAGCTTGTCAAAGAAGTTTGTGACAAGCATAATCTTGATAGTTTTAGATAGACAAGAACACCTCTCAATGGTATCTAGGAAGCTCCATAAGATTTTTTAATTGAGTTTTTTCAAGATTCTTATATATGTGCTTCTCATGCACATAATCTTATACTTATGGACAAAGACATGATAATTCTTAGGAGGTTGAGATATAGATTTTTGAAGGTCCTTAAGCTAGTCTCCCCCCTTACTGATGAGAAAACTTTCAATATTTTAAATATACCTCCATATACAAAAAAGAAAGATGATCCCAGTCCTAAGGTTGAATATGTTACCCATGAAAAAGACACAATACAACATAAAAAAGAGGAAAATGCCACAAAAAAACAGACAAATAAATGGAGAGAATATAAAAGAAAGAAGGCAGAAGAAAAGGAAGTAGAGTAGCTACCATCTTTTGAAAATGAGCTATCTATCCTTCGTAAAAGGGTTGATCTTGAGGGCTTCAATGTCTCTTTCTTTTTACCTGGTGATATTAACAAAAGATCTAATATGATATTTTTTTACTTTGATTGTATTCAAATCCTTAAGAATAAAATGAGAGAAGTAAATGACTCTATTCTTCTTGGTAGGATGAGGTATAATATACTCAAATTTCTTTTTACTTACTATATTTTTCTAGCAATAGATTTTTCATGCTTATGCTCACTATATCCATTCCTTTATTATATATGTAATGCATGAGCTCTCCTTTGATATACAACAAAAAATTAAGGTTCTTGATCCACCTATCCCATACTATATAAGTGAGATTGATGCAAATGCATTTGATCATTGATTCAATCCAATTGACTTTGACATTTTAGAGCTCCTTCTAATTCCATACAATGAAAAGTAAGTAATTTGATATTTGGTTAGATTTTATGATATTTAATTTTGCTAAATCATTAAAGTATGATTGTTTTCGATTCTCATTGAAGCCTAATTGGAATAGACTATGTGAAATGTTTTCTCATCAGTTATTTAAAAGGAAGCCATGAAAATGCTAAGTTGTAAGTTATATAATCCAAAGTCTCCTTAATATTTTGATC
The DNA here is from genome assembly GCF_053477565.2 of Lygodium microphyllum. Taxonomy (NCBI): domain Eukaryota; kingdom Viridiplantae; phylum Streptophyta; class Polypodiopsida; order Schizaeales; family Lygodiaceae; genus Lygodium; species Lygodium microphyllum. Next base: position 16,130,965 of record NC_141154.1, on the reverse strand, counting down.
TTTTTTTAAAGTACTCTAAATATTTTGATCTTTTTTTATTGCAAGTACTCTAAGTTTTATTATCCTTTTAGTATAGAGCTGTTGAAAGATTGATTGAAGTACCAGATAAAAAGCCTCCCCCATGCCTTTTGATTTCCTTGTAATAATGCAATATAGACAAGTTATGGTAAGATATTGCTTAATATGGTTGAAACATAATAAGAAAAAATATTCTATAAACTACCATAAATAAGTTTCATAGTTTTGCTTTATATTATTAATTACATTGTCCTCATTAGGATGATAGTTATTCTTATGGTGGCTGGGGAGTAATTATAAATATCAAAAGATTGGCTAAATTTATTTATCTCATTGATAATAAACTTGTAAAGGTAATGTGAAAGATACTAAACTTTGAAGTAGAGATTTATTACAAAATAGTCCATTGATGATAATAATATAGTCCATTGTAAAATAATAATAATAAAGTAAAAATCTTTTCATACAAATGTATGATAATTTTCAAGGGATTGCTATATAAGTGAGCATGTTTGATATGTAAGAAAAGATCATGAAGCACATAATGATCAATTATATAAAACCAAAAACTGACAATAGTGGGAGCTTGAACAATGAAGAAAAGGTGATGCATGTAACTATAGAGCATATGAAGTTATGCCTTCACCACCTTAAGGAAACCAAAGCATCAAAGAAAGGCAAAAGGACTCCTAAAAAGGATATCTCTTCTCCGAAGAAAAATCCTCAAAAAAATAAGTAGCTTTGCCTCATTACTTGTAAGTCCTTGTATATATAAGTCATGGAGATGACTAATAAATATTTACCACAAAAGTTGTACATATATTTTATATTGATAGTAACATATTTTTTTCAATATCCTTGCATTGTATATTTTTCTCTCTTCTCGATATCTATAAAAAATATTATAAATATTTATTAATCAAAAATTAAATCAACTATACACTTAAGTAAATATAATATAATATAAAAACTTAGTCATTTTTTATTAAATCAAATTAAAAATAAACATGGTAATTCAATATCTTCATTCTGTAAATTCATCCTCACTTAATGTAGTGTACAGGATGATCTAATCTTTAGGATTGCAATAATGTCCTCATTAAACCAAACATCAAGATCCACTAATAAGATCTTTGTTAAAATTATCAAAATTTTGGTCTAAAGTAATCAAACTACCATCAATATAACGATGTCTACTATAATTAAAGCTAAGTATGGAATTTTGAGTAGCAACCATATATGTACAAGCTATTGAGTCCTGATCTATCTTATATATAATTTTTTCTTCTGTCGTAGTGTCCTAACCTTTATCAATAAATTGTATGATATGATCATATATTAGTCTCTTGACTGAAAGCATGGCCTTTAATCTTCTTATCTTAGTATTTTAAAAAAAATCAACAAATATATTAATAGACATGAACAAAGTAAATTTGCTTAGCCTACTTTAAATATTAGATTTTAATACTCTCTATATCTCAAAAAACATTTTATATCTATAACATTCACTAGTATTTGAACTTAATAAATGTCACACAAAGATTGAAAAATCTAACCCAAAAAAAAAAATCATCCCCATTAGCTACACTACATGAAGACAATATATGAATGGTCATTAAAAAATATTACATTCTCTATAAGCTCTCTCCTCTTTCTATCTCTGTACATTTTTTCTCCAATCACACCATGCATATCAACAATAATATCAACAATAGACTCGATTGATTGCCATTTCTCAAGATTAGAGAGATAGACATCTATAAGATAAACAAATGTTATGATGAAAAACCTTAAACCAAGTTCAAGACAAAAAAGACTTTAAGAATCAAATTCTTACATTTTAGTCTATACATTGAAAGATTTAAAGTTTCAAGTTTCAAATATAGCTCTTTATGCATAAATACATGTTACATCAATATCTCTTTTATGCTATTCTTATTTACTCCAAGCTTGAAATCTCGAATTCTACCCTTCAAAGCAAAGATGAACGAGCTCTCATATTGTCTTTTTCCATGTTTTATCTGTTGCACGGTGATTCAATTGCCTTTGCTAATAATAGTAAAAATCCATCTTCTATCTATTTGGAAAGAGTTAAACACTAATATGGATATGATTTGAGAGCTTGGATGCCTTATTGAAGGTCAAATTTTTATATCCATGGCACACACATACACACACACACAGAGAAATTAGTAAATACAATTAATCAGCTTGGTGTGAAAAACAATTTGTAAAGAATTAAGATTGTGCTCACATCCTAGCAACAATCCATGGGTTAGACATTATGTTTTTTGGATAAGCTGTCCAAAATCACTTGAAATTATGAACATGCAAATGAAGTCTTCTTAGTGGTGGAGCACTATCTATTGGACATCCTATTGGTGCCACAAGCTATATGAATTCTCTCCTCTAAACACACCGTCACATGTCTTACTTTCAGAAGGCTCTACATCGATGCCCTTCAAATTGTATCTCTTACTCTTCAAAGTTTGTTTTACAAAATCCAGTACAATGACACTAGTGCTTTCACAAAAGCTTTAACCCTATCTTTTGAAGGCATGATGGATAAAAAAAGGGGGGGGAGGGATGAGTGACAATCTTTTTACTAATTTAAATTTAGATTAAATCGATCATTATCATTAATCCAGATATATCATTAAATAAAAGTAACCAAGACTATATGTCATTAATACAATGAATACCATAATCACAAATATAAGTATAATACCCCCCAGCCGCCACCGAACAGGTGGCGAGGGGAAGGAAGTTGAGCATAAAGCCAAGGTGGGAGGAAAGGACGACATCGACGAGGGAGGAGTAAGTCGACGTGCAAGATAAAGAAGATGACGTGGTAAGAATGGCGTCAAGGGGAGCCATCGATAATGGCGAGGACAAAGTGGAGAGGAAGGTGATGATGATGGGTGTTAATGACGACAACATCAAGGGCACGGCCCATCACCCCCCATTATATAAAGTCCCCTGTTAGCGTGTTTCCCGCAGCACAAAGGAGCGGAAAATGAAAAAAAGGAAATAGTGAAAAAGACGCCTTGACCGGTAACCAGACCCTGAAAAATTTAAATGTTCGGGCACGACCCTCAGAAAGTCTCAGTGTCGCCCCGAGGCGACAAAAGAGTAAAAGGCGCACCATTAAATATGAAAGCGCTCCCGGATCCTTGTAAAAGAGCACCAGGCTCGCTCATGTGTAAATTGTATGCATTAGTTGGGAATAGGATGAAATTAGAGTGGTGGGAAATGGGAAAAAGGGCCTAGGCTACGGCCGGCCATGTAAAAAAGGGAAAAAGGGAATGACCGCCCAAAAGGGATTTAGGGTTTTATATATAAAGTTGAAAAGTGAATGAGAAGCTCATTCTTGGGTGTGTGGCAAAAAGAGTCTTCTTCTTCCTCTCTTCTTCTCTCCTTCTTGCTTGTGTGTGCTCTTAAGAGAGGGAGTGTGAGAGTGTGAGGGAGTGAGTGTGTGTGGGAGTGAGGAATCAAGAAGGTGAAGCTCTTCACCATCTCCTCTTCCCTTCTTCTCTTCTCTTCTCTTCTCTTCTCTTCTCTTCTCTTTCACACGCGGCTATGGAGGATGGAGCTTGGAAATGGAGGATGCTTGAGCTAGCATCAAGAATCGTGGAGCTACCGAAGGGCAAGAGAGAGGAGGGTACTCGATCAAGCATCAAGGTAAGCTCATTACACTCATAGGATCAACGGCACATCGGCTAGGTGAGAGATGGCCATTAGAGCTCGCTTGGAACACTTGAAACAATAAGCGGTCTGTGGGTCTTGGCGGTTGAGCGAAAGCTCCCACATTTTGGTTCCGTTGCCGGGACCAACGGATTCAAGCTTGAGCACTTGTGCATCTCATATCGAGCATCGAAGTAGGGTACTCATCCCCAAAACAGAGCTTGAGATAGATAGGAAGTTTGGGTGTTTTTTATCTTGAAAACAAGTAAGTATTTTGGGATATTTTGGTTGTTTGATGATTGGAAAGCATGGAGAATCTATTCCAATTTTTTGCCTTCGATCTTTGTTGCATTTAGCGTAGGTTAGAGTTAGGAAATCGAATCGGAAAAGGGTAGGGTTTACTATCTCAAAATAGGACAGAACAGGGTAAAAATCATGCAAAATGTGTAAAATGCTCGCTAATGATGCCTAAGATCGGCAAGTGATCGGAGGCATCAACACCACATTTAGGGAGGCATATAAGAGCCAGGAGGCCAAAAGAGAGCTCATTTGTGCCATTTCAGTGAGAGAGAGAGAGAGAGAGAGAGAGAGAGCTCCAGCCCGTGTCGATTTGATCGCATCACCGACGCACTTACCGACCCGTTCAGGTATACAAACCTCTCCCTCCACTTCCCTAGATAGGATCTGGAAGTGCATGACCATGGCGCCGGCCTACAATTGGTAAAACGATCGAAATCTAATTCGTGCGGGTTACGTGCGCCGCATTCGGCCCGTCCGAGTGGCCTCTCCTGGGCCGAGTCCTTGAATCGGCCCTCGGCCCTTGTCACTCGGCCCACTTGGCCAACCCTAGTCGGCCCTCGGACCGACTCAGCCCTCGGACCGTCCGAGGTAACTGTCCGAGTCAACCCACTCGACCGTCCGAGTCAAAGCTTTTGCCACGTGGCATATCCGGCCTCGGCCCGTCCAAGTCTCAAATTCGGCCCTCGGTCAAGCGTCGTTCGGCCCGTCCGAATCACCCTGTCCAAATTCGCCATTCGGCCCGTCCAAGTCAAAACCGTCCAAGTCAAAACTGTCCAAGTCAAACCCGGAAAATCAGCCCTCAACCCTGTGCCTCGGCCCGTTCGAGTGACCTACTCGGACCCTACAATTCGGACCAGTTGGTCCGAGTGCAACTTTTTGTCAGATTTTTCAGAAATTTGACATGACATGGTAAATACGCAGCAACGCAAACTGTCGAATCCCTTCGGGCACTCAAAACTTGATTCTGGCACACAAGATAAGAGAAATTGTAGTGCGCAGCCGCTTAGCAGCTAGAAGTGGACAATTGTGAGACCCAACTACTTAGACGCGAGCCACTGATCCGTAAAACCTGATCAACTGAAAACGAACAAGGCAACATACAAGGAAACCCTAAACCCTAACAAAACGGCCAGAAAATGGACCTACAAGCCTATCAGGCCCAAACAAACATGTGTAAGACGCTCAGGAATTGCGTGCTGCACTCACATTGAATTCCGCACTTGAAGTACACTTAAGAAAGCTGAAAGCTTGATTGGGCACAAGTGCACAAGAAACGACACACTCATCGAGTGACCATAAATTGAGGTATGTATTCAATAACCAAAGGAAATCACTCAGATAAAACACTCAAGAAACCCATCGATAGGAGAGGACTCAGGATATAGACAAACCATCAAAGCACAGAGTAGGACCAAGCAAGGAACGCCAACGACGAGGATCTGTCAAGTCTATTCAACCTGATCGACAACGGCAAGAATTCGACCATGACGGAAGAAAGCTCAGACCATCGATCTCATGAGGAGCTCGATTTGAGTGTATTCCCAGATGCTATCCAGCAGCTGGTGAGCAGTTACGATGGGCACGCCTGGTACAAACACCGTGGCAGGATAGCAGACGTAATCGTCGCAGATCTAGAGGAGGAGAGAAGGCTAGCCCGCAAGGCATTGCAGGGAATAGCTGAGTACAATAGGGATCAGCATGCTAGGAGCCAAAGGCAAAGCATGGAGCTGCATGAGGTGCAGCAAGTACTAAACTTGGCTGGCCGAAACCGAACGGACCATGAGAGAGCACTGGAGGGAGACTTGACGTTGGGTGAGCTTCTCGTGAAACGACTACTCGATAACACCGCAGTAGAGTAGAGTGCCACCGCACTAACGACGCCACTGCTTACAGGATTAGGGACAAACCAAGGCCAAAATACCGATTGTTGCCAAGTAACTCGATAAGTACCAACCGCATGATGATCCATACAGCTTTTCGATGAGTTTAAGTAAGTCTGCGAAGCCAACGGCCTCAACGACCAAACCCAATGCTCGCAAGCATTCGAACTTTGCCTAGGCGACAAGGGTAGGATGTGGTATACAAGCCTGGACGTTGTAGAGCGAGCCAACTTCAATAATCTCAAGAATCTCTTCGTCAAGAGATTCGCCGAGCCCAAATACTCCGATAACCAGCTAGTACACTTGATAAACATCAAGCAGAAAGAAAAGGAGGACATCCGCGACTATGTGACCCATGTGAGGAGTCTCTTTAAGAGAATCCCTCTAGGCGAGAGACCGACTAACAGAGCAGTTTCAACTGTATTCATCAGCGGAATTCGAGATGAGGAGTTATATAAGGCATTGGCATGCAATTCAAGCCTGCAGCGGGACGTGGTGGCTAGAGTGTTTAAGGAAGCCATCAGAGTCGATAACTAGCTGAAAGAGAGTAGCTCTAAGAGCTCAAATCTAGAAGAGACCAACCCGCGAAGCTCAAAGAGAACGTCAGTCTCTAGTAAGCGGTCAATCCCATCATCCCAAGATAAGGGGAAGGCCACCGAGACAGACTTAGGCTTGGCTGAGGTCAAGATGGAATTAGCCAAGCTACAAGACATGTTGAGACGACCAACGCGTCCGCACATCCAATGCGTGCATTGTGGCGGAAACCACTTGCCGGTCGAGTGTCAAGACTCTAGGTCAAGACCTTGTGCTAACTGCAGTAGGTTCGGCCATGATGTCATGCATTGTAGATTACCAAGAAGACTTCCATACTCGCAACCCTACGGCCAGCCTTACCTAGCGAACTGGCCGCAACCATTCTTCGGAAGGGGAGCCCCATTGGCTCTTCCCGTGCCTAAGGATATGAAACCAACCGCCCCTAGAATGGACGTGGAGGAGCCGACTAATGAAGAGACCTACATATACCCTTACGTCTCGCACGACAACGAGGGCAACGCGGTCCTCATGGATTATCAACCTGTGCCGGTGATGGCATTAGGACGAGGACGAGGTAGAGGCCTAGGAGGGCAGCCGCAGGATCTGGTCACATGTTAGGCTTGCGGACACCCCGGTCATGTCTCATCACGCTGCCCTGAAAGAGAGCAGCAAAACAGGGACAAGGCTGACCAAAGGTACGCAGTGCGGAATCACCCATCTTTTCATAGACTACTCAAAGCGAAAGCCGTCCTCTAGCTCAGCCAACTTACCATCCGTCCCATTGGGCTGTTTGGTGTCGAAAACCCCGATGGGGAGGCCACACCTATTCCATTGCGAGTTATGACCCGAGCCCAAACAAAGCAGGTCGGCATCTCTCTGCCAGGACCTAGCAATCTTGACGCAACCTGGATAGGAAAGAAAAGCCACAGGCAGAAAAAGAAGAGATCAAAAGCTAAGGTGGCACTAAAGACCGAGAGTGCTACATCTCTACCTGCTGGAAAGAAGGTTTCAGACGCGGAGGCAGAGACTCCAGCCCCTAAGACAGCCGAAAAAGGAAGCGCTAAGGTAGGGGAATACCCGCATCCGAAGCGACAATTGGAGGCCATAGAAAAGGTGAAGGAATGGGTGAGGGAGGCTCAACAGCATCTCAAAGACGCTAAGCCCATCATAGAGGACGAGATGGATGATCTCTCCAGCGTGCCTCAACCTAAGTCAGCAGAAGCAACTGCGCCACAAGCAGGCCCGATAAGACAAAGCCTTGACACGACAGAGCCGCAGATCAGCCCCCGCGGCCATTGGCATGGACAATCTAGGCTAAGGGAAGAACGAGTATCTAACGATCTCCTGACCACGATAATGACTACCCCTGTAACACTTAGCCTGGGAGAGCTGCTTAAGCAACACCCTACCCTATGGCAAGACCTTAAGCAATGGATCGAAGGATCACAAGAGCATGTCACGGCAGACCCTCGAGTCCACGATGCAAAAACGCATTTGCCAAGTTTGACGATGCACTCCGTGCCTAAATCCTTGCATGTCAACGCCTTTTGGAAAGGCTCTGAGATACACGCGGTCCTAACGGTCCTAGCCCTAGGTGACACAGCAAGAAAGAGAATCGTAGACACGCGAACTGGGGTTAGTGTGCTTAGCCATGCAATGCTTCAGACTTGGGGAAACTCGCCTGTCGAAGATGCTAGGTTTAATGTCACACTAGCAAACGACATGAGAGTGAAGCCATTCGGGGTACTGAAGAATTGGCCAGTGAAGATCGCATGTGTCTAGTTCTCTGTCGACTTTATAGTCATGAAGGGAGTGGACTATGATATCCTATTAGGCCGACCCTGGATGTGCAATGCTAGAGTCATCGAAGATTGGGGTAACGGCTTGATCTTCCTTGGCAATAGAACGGTCGCCGTAAGAATATAGATGGACACTTGGAAGACCTCACCAGTCGACCTAGACGCCATCTCTACTATGCTCAAGGGAAACACTCAGGTCAAGAAGCCCTATGGTCCCTTGACCAAGTATCTCCCATGCCCAGAGGATGAGCGGGATTGGATGCACGTTCTTGCTACAATCGACCTGCCATTCTCAGATCATGAGGCATATGAGCAGGCTATCAAAACGATCGACAAGTCTAATGAAGCACTCGCTGCACCAATCTGCATGATGGCAGGGAGCCACCGGGGAAAGCTTGAGCATATCACCTTCCAAGTGCCATCCAACAAAAGAGAACTCCAGGGGATACTGAAATACCTAACGAACCAGCTAGCTGGCAACCCAGCTGCAAATTTCAAACCACTCCACGATCTCTTAGAGAAATCCAAGTAGCAATGGACCAAGGTGCACGATTTAAACCTCATGTATAACTGGGCCCTAATTCTTGACCGATGACACGAGGCATACTGAGCCCTAGGAGACGACGAGCAGTCGGATGACAAAGATCCCAGCAACGAATACGAAGACTGCCAATCTTTCAGTGATGAGAGGGAAGGCATGCCCTTAGAGTAGAGCGAGGAGTCATGCGCATGGAATGTGATCGCGCTTGGTTGGAATGCATAGGAGTCATAAACCTTGAGCAAGCAGGCCTAGCCCAGCCAAGAACGACATCAATACTTAGGACCGAATCGCCATCTGAACTACGGCCACCAGGGGAGACCATCTCTTCTAGCGAAGATGGAGGGCCCAAGAAATTCATTCAAAAAGCATGGAGTTTTTATTTTCCCGCAATCAGCGAATTGATATGTGGAAAATACTAATGGAAGTTACGATTTATGGCAAGAGCATAAAATGTCGCAGCAAGACCGCGCCCATCGACTCTCATTCACAGACGAGGAAAGGGAGCAATACCTCATCCATCTAGAGAACCACGCCTTTGGCCAGCTCAAATTCTGAACCATCCACAACATAGAAGTCGTGGTGGCCAAGGAGGAAGCAGCCAGGAGGGTGGTGGAACAATGCAACCTCACAAAGTATCTTGAAAAATTCTCACAGGAGCCGGACCACCTAAAGTGTGTGGAGTTCCTCAGAACATACAACCCAGACCAAGAATGCGGTATTGTAACAATGGGCAGAGGAGAAGGTGCAAAGTAGGTACAGGTCCGGTTAGATCCAGCCTTGGTGGAGAAGGCTTTGGGATGGTACCAAAGACGGAGAGGAAGCAAAAAAGGGATGTTTATGCCATGCTGAAAATGCAGAGGGAAGATATGCTCACAAATGACGGCATAAGCATCAAGGACATCCCTGACACAGAAGCCAGGTTGCAGGCCAAGCTGATACATGTGCTCTTCTCCAACCATCGTTACAATTCCTTGATGCACTGAATTAGCGTACCAGTGCTGGAGAATATAGCAGCCCATACCCTAGACGAAGTAGATTGGAATGGGTACGTGCGAAAAACGATTGATCAAGCGGCCAAAGCGTTGGCCCTGGGAAGTACACCAGTAGGAGGAGAATCTCCGGCTTCCAAAGTTACGGAAAGAAAGAAAGCCTCCTCCAAAGCCTCCTTTATCGGGTATGAAGGAATCTTGACTGCACTCATCCAGGAGGCAGTGAAGGAAGCACACGAGACGAAAGAAGGAGAAGGAGAAACACCAGAGAGGTCGCCTCCTCACCATGACAGGGGATAGGTCCACCAACAGAACTGAAACAGAAGAAGAAGAGGGGAGACAGACTACCAAAAAGACAACCAGGAAACCCAAGAAGAAGACGACGCAGAGGAAGAAGAAGGATGACGAAGGCAGAAAAAAGGAGAGAGAAGACTTGGAAAGGGCAAAAAAAGAGTCCCTAAAAGAAGCAAAGGAGAGAGACAGGACGAAGAGACAAGAGGAGGAGAAGGAAAAAGAAGAATTACAGAAAGCAAAGAAGGCGTCGAACCAAGAAGTAGAAGAGAAGAAAATGAGGGAAAAAGAAGAAAAATGAAAAAAGAAGGAAGAGCAGAGAAAAGCAGAGGAGGAAAGGAAAAGAAAGGCGGATGAGAAAGAGAAAGAGCTACGAAGGAAGGAGGAAGAGGACCTGGCAGAAGCCACCCGCCGGCCCATCAAGCAACAGAGCCAAGCAGATGAACTGGAAAACCTGAGCCCACGCAGAGAAGAGGGGCCAAAGTCTAGCACACAGGTGCCGGAGTTTGTGCCACCTCCAGTCCCCGAGGGCAAGGGTAAGGCCCCGATTCATCCGATTCCTACCCTCCTGGTGCCTTCGCTGAACCCACCACCATCACCCCTAGCATCGCGACCAGTGCCAACGTGTCAAACTTCGTGGCGTGGATACAGTATTTCATCAACAAAGAGATGGGCCAGGGACAGAGCACATAAACCACAGCCACAAGACAGAAGAGGCCAGCTACGAATGCAGAGTCCAGGCAGAGCCCAAAAGGCAGAAAGTCAAAGTCTCAACCTCGCCCATCCACACAACGATGATGCCATTGGCTAATTACAACGAATACGTCGCCGAGCTGCTCTCCCAATTGGAGAAAGCTAAGAAGGAACGCAAGATAACCGTGGCTGAGTTGGCGGCCGAGAAGGAATCAGTGGCCGCCTTCCAACTGGATAAAACGAGAATGATAGCAGTGCAGCAGAGGGAGATCGCAAATCTTAGACAAGAAATGAAAGCTAAGGATGAGAGGAAGGAGTACTGGAGGCAGCACCTCGAAAACGAGACACAGGAGCTAGTAAAAATGCAAAGGGAGCACAAGCTCCTAATAGTGCAATACCAGGAGCTTGCTGCAAAATCTACTCAGATTGATGTACTTGTGGCTGAGCTGAATGCTAGGGACGAAGAGAGAAACCAAGGCATGAAGAAACAGCAAGAGAAAATCGAGCGCCTGACAGACCAGCTAACCTATGAAAAAGAAGAGCAAGAGAGGCTAGTCAAGGAATTGGAAGATTATGAGCAGAAACTCATGATGCTAATCCTAAAGCAAGGAGAGAGCTTGGAGGTGATGAACAAAAGAGCAAAGGAGTGGGCTGCGCACAATGAAAAGAGGGTGAAGACACTGGCGCGGCGTCTTGCTCTGGCAAAAAATGAGAAAATCATCGCAGAGAGCAAGGTAGAAGCGGCCCAAGTGGCCTTCAGCACTCAACAAAAGGCCTTCCTCGGCACCATCCTGGACGCCACCCACGCAGCGCAAGGAGAGTCATTGGAGGCGACGCAGAGAAAGCTCGACATGGCGCAGAGAGCCCTACACGCTGGATTGCAAATGCCACCCTTACCTGCGGAGGTTAGGCCGAGCTTGGATGATTAACGGAAATACCTATTGTTGGTCGGCCTAACCCCCCAGGAAATCGACACCCTCGGATTCAAGGAAGAAGCAGCACACGTAGAACGATAGGGAGAGGAAGCTGAACTGGAAATCGATATGAATCGATTCAGGGAGGATGTAGTCCCACAACCCCCCTTGCCGCAGTCTCAAGAGCCACCACAAGAGGACCCATCTGTGGAAAGAAAATCCGCCTTAAGGGAAAGACTCAAAAAGCTGGTGAAGGAAGCCAGGAAAAAGCTGAGAGCCAAACCAGCCATGCTACCGTCCGCACCTCTCCCACCGTGCCCTAATGATCTTCCCGCAGGATTCCAAGCAGAACTAGTGTTGTGGGAGATACATGAACTAGGAAAGGATCCATTCTCCTTTAGTTTCCTCCTACCCAACAGTCTGCGGAGGGTCCTGCCGCTCAAGGTGATGGACGAGGTAATCGCAGTCGGTGGCCGGTTGGGGCAAAGATGGCTAGAAGAGCGAGAAAAGACCCCAACCTCTTGGGGCACAAAAGCAGTCGACTACTGGCAAAATAAAGTTTTTGAAGTCCCACACACTGTACATGGCTACAAAAGCCAACCCCTGTGGAGGAGGCGAGTATGCGACATCAGCATGCTCGCCTGGATGGCGTTTTGTAAAACCCTGTCATTTGAGCGGAACAACCCTACCTACATGGCGTACCCTCGAAGGGTAGGGGTGGATTTTGATGCCACCCTCCACGGGCGGTACGACTTTCCAATTATTTATAACTCCACTGTAGTATCCTTCGAGGATGCCCTTCTCCTTACCATCGAAAGCCTAGATGAGTCTATGACGCGCTTTCTTGCGGATTTCTTCTCATGTCCTGACTCTGCTTTTGTAACGACTTGTAATTATCTTAGGCTACTTAGGCTACTTCTTAAGCAGGACCCGACTCCACAAGAGCGCGGCCTACCTCCCCTATTCTTTGATCCTAATGCTATAGACAACTGCGCCATGGCTCGTCTTATGATGAGGGCTAGTCTCCTTCCCTCTTTTTGCCTAGCCCTCCTAAAAGATATGAACGACAACCAATTCACTAGGTGCAATCACCCTTTCCTCTCCACCACTTCTCTTCATGTCCGCATGAATCTGAAAGATTACATGCAAAGTCGCCAGTTCTTGAGCAAATCTATCCGACCCCCTTCCCCTCCTCATTTCGATTAAGACAATTAGACCTATTTATCAATTCCAAAAAAAAAAGAAAAACAAAAAAGAAGAAGAGGAGAAAAAGAAAAAAAAGAAAAATGCACCACAGTGACTGCACCTAGGGTTTTCCTTAGCCCCCTCCCCACTTCACACTTAGGGCACATCAAGGGAAGGACTTTCAAACCTATCACCCTAAGCCTTGCACCGCACATCCAACGACGCACAAACTGTGTCCTCAAGTGTGGAACGTTACCAAGGGCTTGGCCAAGGTTAGACCCATCTCCCAGTTCCACTGCCACGAGCACCACACTACACAGAGAGGCAGACACACTCCTTAGGGAGTGTACTACTTTTCTTGCAGGCTATGTTCGAGTTTCAAGAAATGGCTACTCCGCTGAAGAGGATCACTCGCGGCACCCTTTAATGACCAAAACTTCTTTCCATGTGCCGGCATCCAACCATCTGCCTGCTAATGGCTACCATGATTGAACCAAGACAAGATAGATCTGCCATTGGCATAGATCTTGGAACCTCATCTTCCAAAGACACATCCCCAACGCCTCAAGATCTACGAATCACTTATTGATTCCACAAGCCTAAAGAATTTCAATGCAGAGTTAAAGATCTTCAATGCCGTACTGAAGACTTTCAACTCAAAGACAAAGACCTTCAAATCAACGACACAGATTTTCAATACGAAGACAAACCATATCTTTGTCAAGACAGAGTTCGGGGGGGGGCTTCTCCAAAATAAATCCCTCCAATACCATCCTCCTAAGGGATTGCTTATTGCTTCAAGCATTTCTAATGCTCAAGGGACGACCGGCTACATAACAGACGCCACAACTGTGTGAAAGATGTCGACCATCTTCATGGAGCTTAAGGCACGCCGGAACCTCTCCTGGTCATCCTCACTAAACTCCAACTCTCGTTCACACAACCACCTTGGAAGAGGTGACATCCACCCACCAGTTCCGCCTCGCAGCAATCCTAACTAGCCACTACTCCCCATCGCAGTGCCATGGGACTGGCACTTGGCTAGGAGGGGGGTAATATTACCGTGTTTCCCACAGCACAGAGGAGCAGAAAAAAGGAAATAGCGAAAAAGACGCCTTGATCGGTAACTAGACCCTGAAATTTTTAAATGTTCGGGCACGACCCTCAAAAAAGTCTCAGTGTCGCCCTGAGGCGACAAAAGAGTAAAAGACATACCATTAAATATGAAAGCGCTCCCGAATCCTTGTAAAAGAGCGCCAGGCTCGCTCCTGTGTAAATTGTACGCATTAGTTGGGAATATTATGAAATTAGAGTGGTGGAAAATGAAAAAAAGGACCTAGGCTACAACCGGCCATGTAAAAAAGGAAAAAAGGGGATGACTGCCCAAAGGGGATTTAGGGTTTTGTATATGAAGTTGAAAAGTGAATGAGAAGCTCATTCTTGGGTGTGTGGCAAAAAGAGTCTTCTTCTTCCTCTCTTCTTCTCTCCTTCTTGCTTGTGTGTACTTTCAAGAGAGGGAGTGTGAGAGTGTGAGGGAGTGAGTATGTGTGGAAGTGAGGGATCAAGAGGGTGAAGCTCTTCACCATCTCCTCTTCCCTTCTTCTCTTCTCTTCTCTTGCGCGCGTGGCTATGGAGAATGAAGCTTGGAGATGGAGAAGGCTTGAGGATGCTTGAGCTAGCATCAAGAATCGTGGAGCTACTGGAGGACAAGAGAGGAGGGTACTCGATCAAGCATCAAGGTAAGCTCACTACACTCGTAGGATCGACGGTGCGTCGGCTAGATGAGAGATGGCCATTAGAACTCGCTTGGAACGCTTGAAACAATAAGTGGTCCGTGGGTATTGGCGGTTGAGCGAAAGCTCCCACATCCCCCCTCCCCCCCCCCCCCCAATCATAATGAAAAGATATGAAGCCTTAGATGAGGAACCAAGACGAGGCAGGGAAGGGAAGGGGGAGAGAGAGAAGAGAAGGAGAAGAAGAAGAAGAAGAGAAGAAGAGAGGAAAAGAGAGGAGAAGAAGAGAGAGAGGAGAGAGAGAAGAAGAAGAATAAGAAAAAGTCTAGGGAGAGAGAGTGGGAGAAGAAGAGAGAGGGAGAGAGAGAGGAGAAGAAGAGATAGGGAATGGGAGAGGAGAAGAGGAGGAGAAGAGATGGAGAGAGAGAGGACAAGAAGAGAGGGAGAGAGAGGCGAAGAAAAAGATAATAAGAAAAAGAGAGAGTGTGTGTGTGAGAAACTCTCTGAGGGTTTTCCTTCCCTTCCCCTCCTTAGAGGGTGACCACACGTGTTTACCCCCCTCCTATCTGCAAGCCTAACCCCTCCCATCGCGGCAGAAGGAAGTCACCCGCACCCCATTTCTCCAACGAGAATGGAAAGAAAGAGATTTACAAGCCGAAATATGACCCCAAAACGAAGGATGACATGCACCAATGGAAATCCCGCATCCAGCAGTGAACCCATCGGTCCGGGCGATACCATCAATTCGAATGCAACGTTGGGTATGGTTAAGCCATCTTCGAATACCCATGTATCAATTACCTTCTTCCCTATTCGTAAGTCATAGGCTATATCACTTCGGTATACGCAAATGGCTTCAATCTATTTCTATCATTATAATTTCAAATTCTGATTGTTCCTTTCAACCCAACTTAGTTGAATACGGCCTAATTGCTGATAGCGCAATTTCAAGGAGAAACTAGTCAAGGGTTATGAGTGATATAGTCACTAAAAGAACAACACTAGAAGATTGTGGATACAAGTACTAAGTTAAAGCATAATCAAGGTTTACAACTAGCATAATTGACAAAGTTATATGACATTAAGATTCGAGAAATACAAGGTTTTAGTTAAAATTTGGATACTTCAAAAGTGCTTAGCCAAGGGCCCAAACAACAAGAAACCCTAGATTCTAGTTCAATGCAAGACATGTTAGAGTCCACTTTACTTGAGATTATCTAACACTTATCTTATCAAGTATTTACACATTATGCCTAAACATGTTCAATTTATGGAAATAATTTCATATTACTTCATGACTTCACTAGGAGCTAGTACAAGTAATTTATCACGAGGGATTGAAACTGAGATGTCTTAAGATCCATCTGTTAACTATGACTTCCACCAATCCAATTCAAGGTTGGGTTATCAAACAATGCAAGTGACTTATAGAATTTACATCGCATACAATGTTAAAAACCCCTAACATATGCCTTAGCCGAAAGAAGGGTATGTTAAGTAAATTTTATATAAAACCGCTCCTAGTCCCAAGGGGGAGAGTAAATACGCGATACAAAGGTTATCGCAACTATTCTTGCAATGTTTGAAAAAGAATACAATTGTTTTTGTTGAATGATCGAAAAACGTCCTAAGTGCTTTTGCATTAAACTGATGGTGGGATAAAATTTGGATGATTATTTCGAGTGTTTGTATTTAATGATAAATGCATGGCAGGGATCTATGATGACAAGTTGCCATGGAAATAAAGGAATGTTTTTGTGAAGAATGATAATAGGCCGATTGATAAGATTGTGCTAAGTTCTTAATTGGATTAATTAAGAAATGATATTTTATGCAAGTGGATCGTCTTCAAGGTTACACCGCAAGCACTGCTCGATTCATGGACCAAATGTCATAGTGAAAAGACTAACCACAGAAGTTGTCTCTCACTCCTAGGTCACTTGGGATCAGTGGAGCTCTAGACACCCCCTTACGGAGTCCAGAACGGAGTTGTAGACTGCCATGAGCCCAATGTATAGGGCGTCGAAAGATCCTATTCTAAATAATGGATGAAAATTATGATGCCATGTGATTTGGACCAGTTACTTTTGCAAAACAGAAAAGTACTTCTATTCGACAAAAGGGATACATAATTTCTCATATATGGATAGGGGGCAAAGATTAACTCGAAGATAAGTTAAGGAACTTATTTGTCAAAAAAACTAATTACTCTGTTTTTGTGTCTGTGCCATAAATTACGCAAACAAACCCCATTCCCTAAAAGGCCTATTTAAGGAAGCTGATTTTAAATATCACACATAATTATGATAAGACCTAATTAAAAAACTAAAGCTGAGAGGCTTCTAACAAGGTTTTACCATCGTTCGATCTTTAAGTATTATTAAGTTAAAACCCGATTCATGTCGTTTTGAGGGACTCAAATGAAACTATACCCTACGGACAAAGAAATTGAGCAACATATTCCTCTCGTTTTCCATTCTCTTTGAACCGAGTGCGGTACGAATCTACTTCGGATTAGGTATCTTTGCGTAAAATAAGATATTCAAAATCCGAAACTAAAATTTTGTAAGAGACCTTGACCCCTACTAACCCAAATTTCAAGTCGATCCTAATGGATTCAACCGCGAACGTTCCATTGTGAGACAGATTCGAAAAACCCTAAGCAACAAACCCCGAAACATTCCATGGAAGCATCGGACAACGATACTTAGACTCGTTTCTCGCTGAACCGCTAAAACGTGCTTATACAACCGATAGACGGACACATTAAAATTGATATCAGAGCAAAACTTCATAATTATGCATAATTGATTAATGTATGGTTCGTAGATATATCCTCAACAGAATAAATCCTACTCTTGTACCTATGGTTAATTGCGATAATATAAGTTGCACTACTTGAGTTACGAGTAGCGCAACAGAAGCATGGTGGGTTCTAACCCACAAACCTTAAGCCCCATTAATGCTTGTCTTCTCTAATCTTCCAAGATGAGGATATCTCGAGTTCTCTAAGAAAAAGAGGAAATAGTACCCCTTTCCCTAACCGCCTCCAAACAGGTGGCTAGGGGAAGGGGGTTGAGGACAAAGCCGAGGCGAAAGGAAAGGACGACATTGACGAGGGAGGGATAAGTCGACGTAGAAGATGACATGACGAGAATGGCATTGAGAGAAGCCATCGATAATACCCAATGATGAACCCTCATATGTGCAATATCACAACGATGTAATCCTAGGACATACCTATGTTATACTATTTCTTTCATTGAATAATACAAGAGTATACCTTGCTCTCACATATTTTGTTACCTTTTTGTACCGTGTTACGAGTTAGCGAATGAGTGCAAGTGCATCGGGGGGGGGGGGGGGGGGGGGGTTTGTTTCTTACTAAGCTATGATCTACTTCAAAGACAAAATAAATATTATATACGTTCAAAGAAACCGAGATCAAATACCCCATGAACATTAGCAATTTGTTTCGCGAAGACTACTACAAGCCTCTTATTAGAATGCTTAGCTTAAACCGGTTGAGGGGTGTTATTTGAGAGCACAATAATGTAGTGGTAAACCAGGGCGTTTATACACACGTAGATAAGAGGATGACATGGAGATGATTAGGAGGATTTTCAGATGCGCAGCAGCTGTTTCATTACTCAGTTTTGCTGCAAGCCCTATGAGAATCATCATATCAAACTTGGAGAAAAGAATGATTTATGATTTTTCTATTTTGTAGTGAAAAATAATAATGGATATACATTTCATTGCTTATGACTCATTTCTCCCTAATAACCCCCCCTCTTTTAACTCCCTTTTTACCTGTTGCCACTCATAATGTGGATGGCACTGGAGTAATCATAAGACCTCTCATCCCATGGGGTTCTAAAGAATGTAAGCTGAGGAGAAAAGTGGAGCAATATTACACTCACTGCCAAACTGCAAGCACTGTCAAAATTGGCTGTACAGTTTCTTTGCATCCTGTCACTTGCTGGAATCAGTTGCTGTTGACTGTTCTTCCCAGTGTGCCAAAAGCCCTCGATCTGATACCTGTAGTTAAAATGGCAGTGCAAATGCAAAAAGTGTACCGTAGCACAGAACTTTGTTATCTCAAAAGCTGCTCAAGTACAGGATTGGGTTTCCTCATCTGCATATGTACTGTGCGGTCAGTTTTAGCTAAACAGAACAAAAAAATATGCATATGTTCAACCTAACAATGAAATTGAGTTTATGGCAACAGCTAGACCTTACTCTGACAGCAGAGAGCTCCTGAGCATCTTTTTCTTCATTTGGCTGAAACATGATGGACCAAAAATTAAGTTGAAACACATATCTAGGATGAACTCCTGCATGATTCTTTTGTGTGTGTGTGTGTGTGGGGGGGGGGGAGTGGGGCGCGCAACTCACCTCAGAAAGCAAGTCCTTTCGTGTTATCACTCCAACAACATTTGAAGGTCGAGGAACAACAAGAACATGTCTGAGTCCAAGCTGCCGAAAAAGGTTGTAAACCTACCAGAGGGCCAAACCAGATTTTGATCGAGATGTTATGATTACATGATGTTACACCATTAAAACTATAAGCACATGCTCCAACTACTAGTCACCAGTTGCATTCTTCATGAAATTCCTAATTATAACAGGATTACCTTTGTAAGAGACATATCCTCCGGGACAATATAGGGAGACGGATTAACAAATGGCTGGAGGTCCAAATACATCTCCATCTCTTCAGAGGAGAGAGAGACATCTTCTACTGAAAGACCTTTGCTTGATACTGGCTTTACAAATTCTGTCACATTATGCCTGTACCACAGGTATTAAAAGTATAGCTGTGAGTTGAATTACATTAGTGCTGTAGCAATCAAATTATAACTGGACTCAAAACTCGTCTCTCTTTACTATTTGGTGGACATTAGGCAGCTCTTAGAGGGACAATGATGATTATGTAAAAGCACACATGGTCTGTCAAATGATGATGGTCCTCCACCAAACACAAACTGTGGATCATAATGAGAATACTTGTAGGAAAAGAAGTTAAAAGGAGAGAACATGCCACTTGTTCAATAACTGAGCAAACAAAGAGAAAGCACTAACTTCAAACAAATGGACCTTCTAATACAACCTTTAGTAGCAACCATTAAGAAGTCTCAAACTCCAGTAATCTCACAAGAAATCATCTTCATAACTTCCCTTACCTCTCTACCTGTGGGCTGGACACCACTCATTGGAAATGGGAGCTTGGCCAACATGTTGCTGGTCCCAAACTTGGGTGAGCTGGTATGGCTATGTGTGAGCTTGATGTCTGTCCCTCTTATATTGCTCTCGATACTGCCTGCGTAGTTCTAAATCAACATGTATTTGTACCTTTGCGCGCATGGTGTTTCAAGAGCCAGCAGTGAAGATTGCTTTGCATATGATATGGCCTATGTTATCAATTTCTCAGGGTTGTCTCCATACGTACTACAGACTGATCCGTACGGTATGATACAATACATATTAATATGATTTCAAACAAAAAAATAGGGCGTTTTTTGCCACACCTCCCCAACCCCGCTTTTTTCGAGTATCAACCTTACACACACACACACACACACACACTCTCTCTCTCTATCTCTCTCCTACACTTCTCTTATTTGTATGATCATTTATGCCTATTGTGTCTAGTCCCATCTGCAATTGGCGCATGTCCAGGACCTAGGATCCTGTCACTCAGCTGACAAGTGGTTTCCACCACGATACACACATTGGACGTGTGGCCGCGTAGGTCTCCTCATCATCTCTTGTAGTCTCGCTAGCTCCATCTTTATCTCTACTAGCTCCTGGTGCTGGTGGCCAGTACTCTTTCCCTTATCCTGGTTACTTGGAACCGACCATTTGTTGGATGTGGTTGCCCTTTTCAGGTTCTAGAGCTAGTCTCGTCACAGCTTGAGCTCCTAGAGTTCCTCTCCTTAAGCTGATTATCCACTCTTATGACCTCTTCAAAGACCCTAGTTAGCGAGTCTTGCTGCAAGCTTGAGTTGCCTGCCAAGGCCTTGTAGAGCTCTTCACTACATATTTCATTGATAAAGACTGTGGACACTGCTCTTTCCGTAGGTCTTTTGTTTATCGGGATTCTCCTAGCACTTGAATGTTGTAGCGCATATTGCGCATGAGGCATATATCATAGAGGTTTTGGCATGTGACCCTCAAGTAATCATCTTGTATACTCTAATAGCATTGCTATTTAGACTTTACACATTTATTCTATAATCTTTAGTACAAAATACCCAAGATAATAAATGTACTAATATTGTACCATACCTTATAAAATCTTAAGATACCATTTAGTACCATATTTTTTTGTACCGTAGGTTATCGTACCTTCTGTGTTGAGAAACCCTTCACCCGTAGTTTGCGTTTTTGCGTTTCTATGGTTTGCATTTAGGGTTTGCAACCCCAAAAAGGGGCACCGCCCTAGACTAACTATGCCTATTTATAGGCAACTCTCTCATTCATTCCTTATGGCTGATTCTTCAATCCATCACTCTCACTCTCTCTTCGTCAGTCTTCTGACACTCTCTTTTGTCATCTCTCTCTCTCTTCTCCTAACACCATCTCCACACTCTCCTGGAACCAGCCTTCATCTCCAATTGGCTATGTTTATGGTGGCAGTGTACTCCTCTTCAACTAGCGTCCATCCTCCATTGTTGGCAACAGCATCTTCTATGCTCCTATACCTTGCGTTTGGAATCCACACTCTCTTGGCGTTAGCATCCACCCTATTTGACGTCATCCTCCACCCTTCTGGTGGCTCCACCTTCTTGCGTTTGGCTACCAGGGAGGTTCCTCACCATCTTGCATCTCTCTCCAGTAGGCATCACCTTCATCAGAGGCAATTGTGTTGCAAACCAAAGTTGCAGCATTGGAATGTGTGCACAAGAGGGAGAAGAGAGCTCAAAGTACAAGAACAAAATCTTGCTTACTAAGTTGCTTAGAGTACAACTTGGGTACACTCTCCCACACTTGATAGTGACTCATAGGCTGTTTATATAGCCTCTACCAAGCTAGGGTTAGGGTTTCCCCTGCCCCTAGGGCTATTCACACTCATCTGCCCTTATACTCCCTTGCTTAAAGTGGGTTATTATGCCTGTCTTCTAACACCCACCCTCAATGTCATGGTGGCATTGGATTACAAGGCATGTAAGATGTTCCCTCCCTTCTCGAGATGCCTTTATAAATCAGGCTTACAAGAGTGTTTTAGGTAGATGATTTAAAGAGTCAAAACAACCGATCTTCAGATGGATTGGAGGCATAGTTGGCCACCAATTCTTTGGGTATATCAGGAGTGTTGGGGCATTTACTAGTGATATGCCCTGTCTTCTTGCATTTGTTACATTTCATCTTCTTGGGATACTTCTTCCAACAGTTGTTTACAAGATGTTATTTTTTCTTACAGAAAGAACATCTAGTGAGAGCTGTATGTACCAATACTTGATCACGGGAAGTTGAAGATGCTTGATTGTTGCTGCTTTCTTTGTGGTTCCTCTTTTCTTCATCCAAACAGGATTGAATGGTACTTGCCAATGTAGGATCTGGAATGTTGGTGAGAGTGGTTACAAGAGTAGGAAACACCTGTTTTACAGCTTTTAGGAGAATAGCAATACCATCTTCTTCATGTGTTGGAGCTTGTACAGAGGCAAGTTGTGCCATAAGTCCCTTCATATGAGAGATGAATTTTCCCAAATCTTCTCCTGATCGATATTCCAAGCTAAAGAATTCAATTTTAAGGAAGATTTTAGTATTTTTACTAGTGGCTCCATAGAGCTTTTCAAGCTCATCCCATTTTTCTTTAGCAGTGTTTAGTTGATCAACATAATGAATCAAGGATTCATCTAAGTGTGACATTATGATTGCTTGAGCACGTTGGTCATCCTCTATATCAACCAGATTTGCAGAGTTTACAGCCCTACTGCCTTGAATGAGAGGCCAATACCCTCTCTCCATTATTTTGTATTTTATAAGTACCTGCCATGGGTGGAAATCTTTGCCATCAAACTTTCGAATTTGAAGATGGACATCACCATATCTTGTGGTCATTGGGAAGGTCTTACCACTTGTTAGGACAAGGGCAGTGTCCAGTCCCTTACAAATTTTCCACTAAATGTGGAAGCAAATCAGACAATTTGAAATCAAAGTTGCAATGAAGAGAAAGGCTGAAAATCATATAAATGTAATATTTCAAAGTATGACTGTGGTGGTCCTTTCTTATGTGCAAACTTCTTCCGAGGTTTAATAGTCTTTTTAGGTCTTAATGAAGTAAACCTAGACTGGACTTCACGCTCCTCCTTGTGGTATGGCTTAGTGGATGAAACTTGTGTTGGACAAGGTTGGTCTATGATCTCAATGCTTGTTGCTGATGATTCCGAGGAGAGTACAATGACACTCATCCTTTTGATTTCATTGACCAGTGTACTTGAAACAAAGTCACTCACGGTATGCAATACACTTCTAGTGTATGATGGTCTATGTGTTTATAATTGTACACATAACCTTACAACAATATACGAAGAGGAATAAAAAACTCACTAGATTTTAGTGAATACCCACCAAGAAAATAATTAGATAATTCATGATTAGTGTTTAGAAACACTAATGTCAAGCTTAGTGAAATGCTTGAATGAAAGCCGGTTGGAAGTCGGCTTCCCAATACACTTAGTGATGTCCATTGAGCATACCCAAGAGCTTTTGAATCTGGAATAAGCTTCAGAGAATATGCTTCAGTGATTAGAATCACTGTTAATGAAGCTCAGAGCGAAAAAAATGACAAAATGTCAAGCTTAGAGCTTGCTGGCTATGGATTCCACAGGATACACAATTAGGGTTTGTCAGAGATCTCTCTCTGTAGAGCAAATTTCCAAGAACCCTTGTAGATGAGGATAGCCCACTAGGGGGGCTATCAAAGCCCCAAGATGGTTGTTGGGATTGAGTCGCCTGCTGCGTGCGCAGCATTACAGATTTCGCGCTGTCAGAAAACTGCACCTATTTTGGAAACCACGCAATGCCAAGCTCACTCGTGGACAATGTTGGGGGTAGACCTGACGAGGAGTTGCGCCCTGATGTGGGGAAGAGATCTCCAGAAGAAAGCACGAGCTGATATGGCCTCCTTTGTCCTCCCCAAGTCCTCCAATGGAGGTAGGTTGCAGGAGGTATGGAGGAAAGAAGGATAAGATGAAGGAGATGATAGCTCATGTGCACTTAGTGGTAGCTGAGGGTATAGGAAGCTGAGGGGATTAGAGGAGGCTCCGATACCATGTTGCAAACCAAAGTTGCAGCATTGGAATGTGTGCACAAGAGGGAGAAGAGAGCTCAAAGTACAAGAACAAACTCTTGCTTACTAAGTTGCTTAGAGTACAACTTGGATACACTCTCCCACACTTGATAGTGAACCATAGGCTATTTATATAGCCTCTGCCAAGCTAGGGTTAGGGTTTCCCCTACCCCTAGGGCTATTCACACTCATCTGCCCTTATACTCCCTTGCTTATAGTGGGTTCCTATGCCTGTCTTCTAACAAATTGCACCTTGTGTTTGGTTCCTGGCTGCTTCCCACCCTTCTAACGTCACTCCTCAACTAGTGTTCCACTCCCAAAGGCTGTCTTCATCTGCATTTTCAGCATTTGGCTCATTCTCACCATCTTGCGTCACTCCCAACAGCTAGCGTCACCTCATCAAGCTTGTGTTTGCAAATGAAGGCTTCATCGATTGTCTCCTTGCTTGTAGGTACCACTCTTCATCCCTGCATTTGCAAATTCAGAGGCTCCTCACCCTTCGATGGCAATCTCCTTACTCTAGGCGACACCTCCTCATCCTGCATTTGCAGACTCAAACGCTTCTTCGATAGTCATACTGCACTCCAGGGCTTTCTTTGTACTACGGCACCCTTGTATCAGATTCACTTCATCAGCATGATTCATCTTTCATCATCTTCTGTGTTACTTTTTTCTCTCAGTGTTTGCTGTACACACTATGTTTTCCCTCGCAAACCCTATTGTCTCTCTAGTCATTTAGTCATTTTGGAATGGTATCAAAGCCAGAGGTGCTCGGAGAGCCACAAAGATCCTCCTCATCAAAGTAGACAAAGACCAGTGGCGGGTTTGGCATCAACATTTGTTTTCTCTATCATTTCTACTGCGCATTGGGAGATATCTTTTTTCTCCCTCCCACCCTCCCTTCTCCAATTTACCACCCATGTACCATGGTATCTCCACCGACAGATTGCCCTTCTATTGGGTGCTACTACTGCGGCGCGAACGGTCATCCCACCAAAGACTATGAACTTCGACCTTTGCTCCCCACCCCCCCCCCCCCCAGTATATGTGTCTCCCACGTGGCACTTCTTGTGCCACTTCTCCTTTTTGGGCCATAGAGATCCTTCTGCATCGAATATCGGAGTATTATGCCCAAGGCAATAAGCCACAACTGATGCGCACTAAGTCCTTTTGAGCACATGGAGACTCTTAGACCTTACGAGGTGATAAGCCCTCCTTGAGACTACCCCACTACGCGGAGGTAACTCCCACCCACTTTTGGGTAGAGTAGCTTCCATGGCCCACATCTCCATAGTCCACTCTCCTAAGAGCCCGCGACTGTTCCCCACCCTCTTCCACTCAAGTTCGAGAGGCCACTTCTGGGTGCTTTCCGGCTTCTTCCAAGCCCCAGATACCTTTTTCAGCACATCTGGCGACACTTCCTTCATCATCCGATGCTTCGCAGTCCGTGAGAGTGGTTGGATTCCCTTTCTCTCTCACACTCAGATTCAAAGGGGGATTTTCTTACTTTGCCCTCAGAGGGGGCTTCCAGTTCTTCTTCAACTTCAAAGAGGGCTCCTACTTCTACTCCTAATTCAAAGAGGGACTCTATGTGCCATGAAGTTCTTCACACACTACCACCTTTCACTTTTGAGGAGTGACACTCTTTTGAGCAATCATTTCCTCTACTCATACCCACGATCTAGAGGACCTACTTAGATCAAGGCCCTTGGATCTTCAACAAAGTGACTTGGTGACTAGGTCTTCATATTCCTTCCAACATGGAGTCATGGAGCTAGTGGCTCCTCTCTCGAGGTTGCGTTTCGGATTCTACAGCTCATCCAATCTCTTGACTATCTTCAAAGGTCTCCTTTCAGGTGGTATTCTCAGATTACAAAATGGATCTTCTTCGTCCCTTCGTCAACATGGAGCCACCTCTTGAGATCGAGTATAAGCATATCCTTATGGTTCTCGGCATCACACAAAGTCCGACATTCCTCCTATGCATTGCATGTTTTCATCATCTTTGTACTAGGGCACTTGGGCAAGTGAACAATTTTCCCACGAGAAACACTGTCCGAGTAGCACTTGTTGCATGAGCATTCTTCAGCATGTAGCATTGCATCTCCAACCTAGATTGCCTGTGCCTATTTATAGGCCACTCTCTCATTCATTCCTTATGGCTGATTCTTCAATCCATCACTCCCACTCTCTCTTCGTCAATCTTCTGACTTTCATCATCATCTCTCTCTCTCCTCTCCTACCACCATCTCCACACTCTCCTAACGCCAACCTTCATCTCCAATTGGCTGCGTTTATGGTGGCAGTGTATCCTTTTTCAGTTGATGTCCATCCTCCATTGTTGGCGACAACATCTTCTATGCTCCTATACCTTGCGTTTGGAGTCCACACTATCTTGGTATCATCATCCACCCTATCTAGCATCATCTTCCACCCTTTTGGCGGATCCACCTTGCATTTGGCTGCCAGGGACATTCCTCACCATTTGGCGTCTCTCTCCAACAGGCATCACCTTCATCAGGGGCAGTTGCACCTTGCACTTGGTTCATGGCTGCTTCCCACCCTTCTAACGTCACTCCTTAGCTAGCGTTTCACTCCCAAAGGCTGTCTTCATCTACATTTTCAGCATCTGGCTCATTCTCACCACCTAGTGTCACTCCCAGCAACTGGAGTCACATCATCAGGCTTGCGTTTGTAGACTAAGGCTTCATCGACTGTCTCCTTTCTTGTAGGTACCTCTTCATCCCTACGTTTGCAAATTCAGAGGCTCTTCACCCTTCGACAGCAATCTCCCTACTCCACGCGACACCTCCCCATCATGCGTTTGCAGACTCAGAGGCTTCTTCAGCAGTCTTCCTGTACTCCAGGGCTTCCTTAGTGCGTTTGTTATGATTCACTTCATCGGCATGATTCATCTTTCATCATCTTCTATGTTACTTTTCTCTCTGCGTTTGTTATGCACACACTATTTTCCCTCGCAAACCCTGCTGTCTCTCTGGTCATTTAGTCATTTTGACATGGTATTTTCATACCTGACAACTCTGCAATTTCTTGACGTTTATTCATGCCTTGGCTTATTGTTTGTTTGCCTTCTCATTTGTCCTCTTGCTTGGCCCTACTTAACATATGCTTCGTAAATGGCTTTGTGTTTCAAGCACTCTTACACTCTTGGTTTGTATTCCCTTGCTGTTTGATATGTGCCTTGACTCAAGTCTTTTGTATTTCAGTTTCCACTTTTTTTGCAACAATATCCACACCACTGGTGACAGCTGTCTCCACCAAGGTAACCTTCTCATATTTTCACGAATGTATGTTCTATGGTTACATTATCATTGAAGTATGCGTTTAGCATCTAACATTCCTCATGGAGATTTCATGGAGTGCTATGGTACTCAACCTTGGTCTTTGAGAGTTTATTTGGCTTGCTTCAACTTTTGAAAATGTACAATTTTGAAAGCTATCCCAACTTCCTATTCTCATTGGCTCCAAGAAGATTCTATTCTACATCAGCCAAGGAAGACATCTCTTTGGTGGTGACAACACCGGCATCATTGCTTTCTCCTCCCCCACTTGACTTACGAGGTAGTGGTGCTTGCAGTTGCATATGTAGTGGATAATCACACTCCTTCATCTTTTGTTCTCCTTAGCCCATTGATGGCTGAGGTGGATTACTTGTCACAAGGCATATGGTACTTCTATCAATTTGTAATGCGCTCATTCAAAGAGGGGCATGAGAGAGTGGCAATAATGGGCAATCAATGCTCCTGTTTAGTGTCTTTCTTGGCTTACAAGCTCAAGATTTAGAAAGGCCATGTTGATGCCCATCACAATGAGGCACAGTCTTTCCTTGTTGGCTCCTCTTACAATGTTTCTATTTGGGATTGCGGACCTAGTGGTGGTCCAGTTTAACAATATACAGCAGGCTATTACATTGGGCCTCTACTACAGAGAGGTCTCATGGCTGAAATCTTGGATGATGTCTTTGTCTCCAAGTTCATGTATGATTGTATTTGATGCTTCTTCTGCATGTGTACATGAGGGAACCATCGAGCATGCCCATGCTCAACTCATTTGTGACAGCCTACGACATCCAAAATGAGCGCGCACAGTATTGGCCACTAAGTCGGCCATTACTTTTGGATAGTTAAGGAACCCTATAGGAAAGCACTAAAGCATGTTTGTACCCCCTTCAATGATGACTGCATCTGGACCTTAGGGTCTTACACAATCTCATCTATACATCAGGATGGTGTGGGAGGTGGTATAGGACATTAATCCTTGTAATGTGAGCTTGGCTCTCTGGCTGGGAGGTGAGCTTGATTCTATGTTTCGTATGTTATGCTGATGCGGCTCGTGTCATGCTGTGTCCAGGCAGGATCTACAAGGGAATGTTCTTTCGTGTACAGTGTCTTACTTCCCTCTCCTTCCTCTCACTGCAGACCACATTAATTTTCAGTATTTTCTAGCTTTTGAATGGCCAGAGCATCTACATAACTTGGTTCAGACACTTTTATGTCTTGCATGCACCCCACAGAAAAAATAGAAAGAGAACCTTTGTGCCAACCTGAATGGACGTCCTCCATTATCATCAGGCTTGTCACTATGCTGAAAATCTGTCTTCGATTGCAGAAGTACCAACAGATAACTGCAAGCATACGAATTGGTGTATGTTATGGTTAAAACTAACTGAACCTTTAGGATGCTCTTAACAAGCTTAGTGCCAGTGTTCAAAATCTAACAGACCTCCGCAAAATGAGACCAATAACAACATTTTCTCCATTTTGTAGCTTATCAAGAACCTGCCATAATAATGTCAGTGAACGGGAATATTAAATCAGATAACAGCCATAAACATGAACAAACTAAAGATCATGCAAGAATCCCTGAACTTTCAAGGGTTAGTCATATTGTATTCATAGTACTGCAAATTTGCAACATATCAAAGTACTGACGGTAATTTCTCTTTCAGACTTACTGGAAAGCCATGATGATTGTTGCTATGGAGCACGGAAACAATATGGCCAACCTTTGAGACACGATTGAAGTAGACAACCTGGCCATTTTTAGACACTATTAGACAAATTATGGTAACTGCACCCATTAGAAATGGCTGAAGCTTTAACAGACTGTACCTTCTGAGATTGGCAACTCTCTTTGGCTTGTGTTTTTCTCATAAAGTGCTTAGGTCTTGATTCAAGAAGGGGGATCCCTCTTAGATGAGCTTGCTCTTCATAAAAGCCTGCATTGAAGGCATCACCAACAGCCTGTGGATCACCAAGTTTCAGGTTACAACACAGAAGTACAGACATTACAGACAAAACCAGCACAAGGTGCAAATTGTTCTTACCTTGGAGATCAGAAGAACAAGCATGATAAGTGGAAGAAGCTTCAAATTGTTGGTTATCTCAACCATAATTACACATAAAGAAACTGTCATTCGCATTGAACCTCCTAAGAAAGAAGCTGCCCCAAGTAATGCATACCTATGGCCACAACATGAACACTGTTAAGCACCACAACAATGTCTGCTGCAAAGCATTTGCAATATAATATCCAAGCTGAGTATCATACGTTCCCTCATCGATGTTCAGCTTCTTATAGACGTTGACAACAAACATCCCCACAAGCCGTCCATACGTAGCTCCAATCATGATACCAGGCACAAATTGTCCTGCTGGTACAGCCGTGCCATAGGTTATTACAGCAAGAGAATAGAACATTGCCTGCAACAAAGAAACAAAGAGTCATTGATTCACACTAAACATTCTATCCCAAGATTTATCCACATCTGTGTCAGGCTTTTGTGGGGCTTTCATTGGACAGGCTCACTTATATAAACAAAGTTTCAGTTTGTTTAAAGCTTGTTGTGTCTAATTTGCAAAAACAATACTTGTGCTTTTCAATATAAATTGGCTGACCCAATTCATGAGTCAAAAATGATTGAGAATTCAAGTTAGCAACCTTGATATATGTAAATTGGAACTTGAACCTAGTTTGTGATTCTTTGGGTAAAAGGCATTGTATGTAACATATCATGCTAATTTAAGCATCTTACAACAACAAAAAACGTGCCTTCAATAATCTTACAAATTAGCAAATTTTGCAAAATCTATGTTCTCCTTCTAATAATTGGGGCATTCTCAGTTTTAATAACTTTAAAGTTTGATAAGAGAACGTGAACGTGTGATATCAACACATGCAATTATGAGAGACATGCACATTTACCATAAAAGGCAAGTGCATTTCCACCAAATAAAATTCTTAAGGTACATACTAGAAAAGTGAGGAGGCTGCTTGCACTGTATTCATGCACTGTCTTGGTGCTGAAGAGATTCCGAATGGCATCATCCTAAAAGAAAAACAAAGGCATAATCAGGACTATTAAAAGACCAAAAAGTTTAAAACACAGTTACCACTAAAAGCCCCATGGTAAGAACAGAGAAAAAAGTAGCACATTTGCAACCACATTTTTTAAAAACATGAAAACTTGAGCAAATATTGGAACTGGGCGGAAAGAGCTAAGTCAGCACTCCTAAAAACATTCAACACCAGACAGGAAACTCAAAACCATCAGGTTTTACTGAAGGTAAAGTGTGCATTAATTCAGTTCAAGACCTCAACTTACATGTGTAATCACTGTCACATGGATGCTCACACACATACATTTGCCTTCACACAAATCATAGTGAAAAAGGAACAATATACATGAACAACATAAGAGTTTAAGTGATCAGATGCCAATAAGTTCAAATTTGACAGCAAGTGAGCATTGTTTTGGCTAAATGGCACTGAAGCAGAAACAGACTCCTCCATGTCAGAAGCCCATTTTTTGAGTATCATATTACATATTTAGCAACAGTACCTGCTAAAGGAAACCTTACACAACTTGCATTATCAATTCTGATAGGGCCTCTTCAGTTATCAGTGTCTCCAACTCTATCATGGTGCCATACTTAGCTATTAAATTATGAAGATGGCTACTTATTGACTTCAGGTTGCTACACAGGCCATGTTGACCATGTGCAAATAACTGCACCTCATGTGGCCTTGCATCTGTCTGCAGAACTTTGTCAGGTGCAATGAGGGCTACTTTCTCTTGATGCTGCTCCCCATCACAAGGTGCTCAACATATGTGTTCACCAGTGTATTAGCTCTTTCTCCCATCACAAGGTTCTCAAAGAACATGTCAATTTAGCTTCTACAGTTGAAGTGTTTTGGCTCATCCCCCCATCATGAGGTGCTCAAAGACCATGTAAATTGAAGGCCTACCTATGGTAACACAGCTGAATGCCAAACTGTAGAGTTTATCAATCACTTTTCATTGTGTTATGGGAGTATTGCTGCAGTGTGGACTGTTCAACAACAATGAAGTAACCCTATAAGACTGCTTGCTGTCTTTTGCCAGTGATGAGTCTATCAAAGTCGCAACAGAGAAAGGAACACAGGGACAGAAAGACAATATGCTGAAGATGATGAAGGCAATAAAGAACTCACTAGAGAATGATGATATAGAAGATGTCCATACATGTGCTACAGAGTGTAGCTACAATGAGAGCATTAGTACTGTGACAATTGAAAGTAGGAGACAGAATGACTGAAATTGGAGAAGTTGCCCTACTGATAGGGTGCCCTATTGTTGGTAATAAAGGCACACCGTGCCTTTCACAGTGTTCGGGTGTGAATGCGCCCCTACACTTGTACTTTATATATATTATCAAAACCTAAAGTGGTACATCTTGTCATTGTACCAAATATTGATTGTGTCGTGCTCTCACCCCTTCAACTGACCCTTCTCTCTGCACTCAGTCTGTCCTGTACTCTGTCTCGATCCTAGCAAGTCCGCCATCAAACTAGTATCATAGCGGGCAAAGGGGTGCATGCTTGCCAAGGCAAGTAATAGTCCATAGGTCAGCCTCGACCAGACACTCAAGCGACAGGATCTGCAACGACTATAGGTCAGTGTCAACCATGATTGACAAGCTGAGCGAGCAGCTGACAGGTTGGGCGAGCACGCGACGGACTGGAGGCAAGTGTCACAGTGCCACGATTCAGCCCAGGCGACGGGCTGGTTCAGGCGGCAGGCGGCAGTCACGTGTGAAGGTGCACAGGTTAGAGGCGACAGGAAACAGCACATGCACGGTCAGCCTCAACAGGTCCAGCAGCCAATGGAGTTGGGACGCACAACCACCTGAAAAGCCAATGCAAATAAGGGGCAGCACATAACAGACATTTTTTGCCAATTTTTTATTATTTCCTGCAATTTTTCCCTCTCCCCTTTGCCGGACGTTCATATGTACAAGCACAGTGTGCCATTTTGACCTAGAAATTTGGGGCTTTTCCTAGATTTGGGGACTTCAATGCAAGACAAGACAATTTGACTCAGAAATTGCACATTTGCCCAACAATTTTGGGGCTTTTCATATTTTAGTGAAATTTTTTCAATTTCACTGAAATTTTGCACACCGGACCCAGAAAATTGGGGCTTTTAAAAAATTTATTCAATTTGTGCAACAATTGGCTGGTATATGCAATTGGGTACATGTAATGATGCAATCTAGACGGATTTCCTTCTGAAAATTTGGGCCTTTTGACCAAAATTGTCAAATTTGTGCCTATGAATGCTTTTGGAGCAGAAATAGCAGTCAAATTTTGGGGATTTCACATGTAATTGGTACCTTGGCCTCTAAATGTGACTGTAATTGCTTGTGGAGTGCAGCAACAAACACTCTCTAATTCTGGAAATCTATTTGCAGATCTGAAATTTTTGCAATCTCTGGATTTTCACTGCTGGTTCGTATTTGCAGTGTACCATGGTCACTTGTGCGACATTTGGGCTTCCATTTGGTGACTTCTAAGTCAATTAAGTGCTGCAAATTATGGCTGGAAACAGTGACAACGGCAATCTTTTGCACATTAAGAAGTTTGAGGGTGCACATAGTTTTGCAATATGGCAAAAACAGTGCTACAATGTCTTGGTGCACAAGAAACAGGTGAAGCCCATCAAAGCTAAGGGAATAAAACCAACAGGTATGGAACAAGAAGAGTGGGATGATTTGGATGAGCTTGCATGCTCTACCATTGAGCTCTCAATGTCAGACAGCTTGCTCTTTAACATTGAGAAGCTGAATTCAACATATGCAATGTGGCAAAGGCCTGAAGAATTGTCCTGCTTAGAAAAGTACAGCCAGCAAGGTTTATTGGCTTAAAAAGTTAATGGACCTTTGCATAAAGGAAGGTACAGCCATGTCTGTACATTTGAACGAGTTCAACTCCATTTTCAGTCAACTGATTGCTTTGGATTTCTATATTGATGATGAGTTCAAGGCTACTTTCTCGCTATGCACTTTGCCTAAAAGTTGGGATACTTTCAAGACAGCTTTGAGTAACTCAAATGCTCAGTTGTTATATTCTGATGTGGAAAGTTCTTTGCTGATGAAAGAACTCAACATGTAAAATAATTCAGCAAACAAGTCTTCTAATCCATTGCACACTAGAGGCAAATTTCAGTAAAAGGGCAGTTCTAAAAATAGAGCACACATCAAGTCTCGTGGCAAAAATGTGCAATGCCATGATTGTGGCAAGAAAGGGCACTACAAACGGGACTTTTTTCAATTGAAGAAAGAGAATGGCAAAAACAAAAACACTAAAGGCCACAAGGCTGAGAAAAAGGACAGTCAGCTTGCAAAGAAGAGCAGTGTGAAGATAGAAGAGGTAAATGTGGTCACTCATGAGAATGATAGTGACAGTGATGTAGTTCTTGCTTCTTCTTTGAGTGCACATGCATTGATTGCAGATTCTGAGAATGACATGCACGCTTAGATACTTGATTCAGGTGTGTCTTCTCATGTTACACCACACCATGAGTGGTTTCCTTACTACAATGGTGGTACACGTGGTATTGTCCACTTGGGGGATAACTATGCATGTAAAATTACAAGCATTGGCAATGTGAAACTCGAATTTCACCATGGCTCTATATTTGTTTTGCATAATGTAAGGCATGTACCTCAAGAGGCATAGGGCAACTAGATGATGAATCCTATTACACCACCTTTGGGGATAGCAAATGGAAAATTGATAAGGGCTCCAAAAGTGATACCTTGTATCCTTTGCATGTATCTAGTGTATATGCCCATGCAGTCGCCATAACCAAGCAGCCAAGTATTTCTTTGTAGCATAGCCGATTAGGACACATGAGTCAAACTAGAATGAAAGTGCTTTCTCGCTTGGATTATTTATCATCTTTGACATATGCTGATTTTGAACAATGTGATCATTGTATTTATGGTAAGCATGCTCAACCATCACATAAGAAATCTCTTTCTCCAAAGTCTTCACCCTTAGAGTTGGTACATTCAAATGTATGTCAAATGCCAAGGTTATCTCTAGGGGGAAAGAAGTATTTCATTACCTTTGTAGATGATGCCACACGCAAAGTATGGGTTTATCCAATCCGTTGCAAAGACAATGCCATGGATAAATATAAAAAATTCCTGGCACTTGCTAACAATTAGACCAGCAAGACATTAAAGTATCTTCGCTCTAACAATGGTGGGAAATATGTATCCAAAGCCTTTCATGATTTTTATGGCAGCAAAGGGATTAAAAGGGAGCTCACCGCCCCTCATAATCCACCCCAAAATGGTGAGGCAAAGCGTATGAACAAGACCATTCAAGACAAGGCCCGTACAATGTTATCACATGTTGCTTTACCTCATGGATTTTGAGCATAGGCTATTATGACAACCATACACTTGATTAATCGATCACCAAACAAGTCCTTGGGAGGGGTCTCTGCATGATCGGGCAAGCCACCTTCGTATGCTCACTTGAGAGTGTTTGGCTGCGAGGCATTTGTGCACATTCGCAAGGAAGAACACAGCAAACTTGAGCCAAAGTCCTATATATGTATTTTCCCAGGATATGGTGATGGAGATGAGATGGGGTATCGATTATGGGATCCCGAGAAAAGAAAAGTAGTACGCAACAATGATATCTTCCGAGAAGATCACATGTACAAACAGCCAAAAAAGACAGAGGAGGTCAGAAGGGTTGTCTTCCAGGAGGATGTACGGATTGGACAGTAAAGGATGCCCGTTAGACAGCAACAAACACTAGCTATAAATGTCACTGAAAATGCAAGGAATAATGCTGAAAATGATCAGCAAGACATTGCCCATGATGTATCACAAATTTAGCAAGAAGAGATGCCTTTGGAACAACCATAACCAGCTGTACAGCATGCTGAATCTGCAGAACAGCAAGCTGTTAATGCAGATTTAGAGGCTGAACAGCTAGCAAATCTTGACCATTGGATCCGTAGATCAACCAGAGTGCAAATACAGCTAGGCAGGCTTGTTCCTAGAGTCAATTATGTGGTTGACTATGTCCTATTGATAGATTGTAGTAAGCCGTCATGCTTCCAAGAAGCAATGGAAAGAAAGACAACAAGAAATGGCATAAGACTATGTTGTCAGAGGTGGAATCTCTCATGAAAAATGACACTTGGGATTTGGTGCATTTGCTTAAAGGGCAGAAAGTGCTACCATGCAAATGGGTTTACAAAATGAAAGTCACTTCTGGTTCTTTGCCAAAGTACAAGGCATGACTAGTTGCTAAAGGATACATGCAAAAACATGGAATTGAATTTGATGAAATCTTTTCTCCTGTCATCAAAATAACTACTTTACAAACCATCTTAGGCTTGGTTGCATCTGAAGATATGGAACTCATACATATGGATGTAAAAACAGCCTTCTTACATGGTGATCTACATGAGAAGATCTATATGCAATAGCCTGAGGGTTTTGTTGCAAAGGGGAACGAGCACATGGTATGTAAACTCAACAAGAGTTTGTATGGGCTGAAATAAGCACCACGCGAATGGTATCATAAATTTGATACATTTATGCAATCTCAGGGATTCCATTGCTCTCAAGTTAATCACTGCTTATACACCAAGGAGGCAACAAATGGCAGCCTTATTCTCTTGGTTTTATATGTGGATGACGTGCTGATTGTAGGTAGGGATGTTTATGTCTAAGACTCCTTGAAGCAGAGTTTACACAATAGCTTTGATATGAAGGATCTTGGTGAGGCCAATCACATTCTTGGCATGCGTATACTCACGGACAGATCGAAGGGTCTTCTTTATCTGTCACAACAAGAATATGTCACTAAGGCTTTGCAGCATTTCAATATGGAGGGGGGGAAAGCCACTAGTGTACCTTTGCCTCCATATGTGAAACTTAGCATAGATGACAATCCTACATCTGATGATGGAAAGGCTGAAATGGCCAAGATACCTTATGCTTTAGCTGTTGGTAACTTGATGTACGCTATGGTTGCTACATGTCCTGACATTGCATTTGCGATGGGAGTGGTTAGCAAATACATGGCATATCCTAGCAAAAAGCATTGAGAAGCAGTGAAAGGAATCATGAGATATCTTAAGGGCATAAACGATTTGTATATCTGTTTTGGTAAGCAGAAGTCATCTGTTGTTGGCTTCATGAATGCAGATATATTGGTCATCCTGACTACAGGAAGTCTACTTCAAGATATGTGTTCACATTCACAGGTGGAGCAGACTCTTGGATATCTAGGCTGCAAAAGTGTGTTGCATTGTCTACTACAAAGGCAAAGTATGTGGTTGCCACTGAGACATGCAAAGAGGCTTTATGGCTTTCACGTCTGGTGAGAGAACTTGGTATTACAAAGGTTCCTATTCCCCATTGTGACAGTCAATAGTGCTATCATACTAGCACAGAATCCTATCTTTCACACAAAGACAAAGCACATACAAGTGAAGTATCATTTTATCAGGAATGTACTTGACAACAAGAGCATTGAGCTTACCAAAGTATATACAGATGATAATCCTGCACGCCTTCTCACGAAAGGTCTTCCAGCAAAGTGGTTTGCTCATTACCGCCGAATGATGGGGGTTGGATAGTATATGTGTATTTCAGCTTTGTATATACATAGACTTTGCTGATTCTTTTCTCTACCTTCAAGCACATTGCCTTTAGGTAGGAGGTTATTAGGAATAAAGGCTCACCATGCCTTTTACGGTATTCGGGTATGAACGCACCTCTACACTTGTACTTTATATATATTATCAAAACTTGAAGTGGTGCATATTGTCATTATACCAAATACTAATTGTGTCGTGCTCTCACTCCTTCAACTCTCTCTTCTCTCTGCACTCAATCTGTCCTGTACTTTGTCTTCATCCTAGCCAGTTTACCATCACCTATAAATAGACACGTGACCAAAGATTTGGTGCAAAATGCATCATGGACCCTAAAATAAGCACTAGCCTAAGTGACCACAACTAGACAGAGTTCATAATGTCCCTTGGACTCAATATAAGACTCATGACCAAGAGATGACCATGACTACTAACACCTCCTCTCACATAGTTGGTCTGCCTGAAGCCCCTAAAGAACACAAATGAGAAAGAAGCACAAGTAAACCTTTGCCTACCCTAGCTGCCAAGAGTTTCAAAAACAGGTAAACGGAATGCACAAAGTTGCGAAATGGAGTTTTGGCCTCAATCCAAAGCAAGGAAATGTGGAAACGGGACCTTTGTCTCTGTGTGTGTGTGTGTGTGTGTGTGTGTGTGTATGTGTGTGTGAGAGAAATATATTTACTCTCCAACGAGCCATATGCTACCCTATTGGTGACATATTCATTGGTAGTGACTCAACAAGAGGCCTTGTGGGGGCAACATAGTTGCGTAAAGTGGTGTTTTGGATCCCCTGAAACAAAAACACAATCACAAGAAATCCCATTGTACTGTCCTTGAGCATATGGATTCCATGTCTAGAGTCTATGCTTTTTGAGATCTTGCGTTCTTGCTGTTCTCTTTCGTGTTCTTTGTGTTCATCGCAATCTATATCAGTAGTGTCTCTTTGCTAAGCACTAGTCAAAAAAGGACTGAAATCGGACCAAACTGGCCTAAGTGACCATAGCTAGATAGAGTTCATAATGTCCCTCTAACTCAATATAAGGCTCATGACTAAAAGATGACAATGACTACTAACACCCCCTCTCACATAGTTGGTCTGCCTAAAGTTCCCAAAGAGCACGAATGAGGAAGAAGCACAGGCAAGCCTTTGCCTACCCTAGTTGCAAGAGTTTCAGAAACAAACAAACGAAATGCACAAAGTTGCAAAATGGAGTTTTAGCCTCGATCCAAAACAGGGAAATGCGGAAACGAGATGTGTGTGTGTGTGTGTGTGTGTGTGTGTGTGTGTGTGTGTGTGTGTGTGTTTTGATGGCAAATGTGAAGGGTTGAGATATAGTACAAATTAGGTTTAGTGCAGAGTCAGAGTAGAAAGGGTGAGCAAAAAAAGAGTGAGAGCACGACACTCAAAGTTCTTTGTACAATGACAAGATGACCACTTTAGGTTTTGATAATATATATAAAGTACGAGTGTAAGGGTGCGTGCACACCCAAACACCGTAAAAGGCACGGTGAGCCTTTATTCCCAACAATCTCCCACCTAAAGGCAACGTGCCTAAAGATAGAGGAAAGAATCAACTAAGCCTATATCTGTACAAAGCTTAAATACACATGTACTATCCAAATCCCATCATCTGACGGCAATGAGCAAACCGCTCTACTAGAAGACCTTTCGTAAGAAGGTCTACATGGTTATCATTTGTATGTACCTTGATCTACATGGTTATCATCTGTATGTACCTTGACAAGCTCAATGCTCTTGCTGTCAAGTACATCCCTAATAAAATGATACTTCACACGTATGTGCTTTGTCTTTACATAAAATACAGGATTCCATGCTAGCATGATAGTACTCTAACTGTCACAATGGAGAATAGGAACCTCTGTAATACCAAACTCTTTCACTAGAAGTGAAATCCATAAAGTCTCTTTGCATGCCTCAGTGGCAGCCACATATTCTACCTCTGTAGTAGACAATGCAACACACTTTTACAGCCTCAATATCCAAGAGGCTGCCCCTGTGAACATGAACACATATCCTAAAGTAAACTTCATGCAATCAGGATGACCACAGAGTTTGCATCCGTGAAGCCAACAACAAATGACTTCTACTTACCAAAGCAAATACACAAATCCTTTGTGCCCTTAAGATATCTTGTGACACCCTCCACTGCTTCCCAATGCTTTTTGCTAGGATATGCCATGTACCTACTAACCACTCCCACCGCAAATGCAATGTCAAGACATGTGGCAACCTTAGTGTACATTAAGCTACCAACAATTGAAGCATAAGAAATCTTGGCCATCTCAACCTTTCCATCATCAAATGTAGAGTTGTCATATGCACTAAGTTTCACATATGGAGGTAATGGTACATCAATAGCTTCCCCCCCTCCATTTTGAAACACTGCAAAATCTTAGTTAATAGTAACATACTCCTGCTGTGACACATAGAGAAGACCCTTCGATCTATCCCTGACTATACGCATGCCAAGAATATGATTGGCCTCACCAAGTTCCTTCATATCAAAGCTCGTAAGCTCTGCTTCAAGGAGACCAAGGCATGAACATCCATGCTTGCAATCAGCATATCATCCACATACAAAACCAAGAGAATAAGGCTGCCATCTGTTGTCTTCTTGGTGTATAAGCAGTGATCAACTTGAGAGCAATGGAACACGAACTAGCATTGTAGACTTGTCCAATGGGCAGACCTCTGGATGGCAGAGACAGATCATTGATGATGACAGCAAGTCATAGGTACAAAATGCAGCAGTGGACAGACTCAGACAGCAACAGTCAGTCCCAAATGAGCAACATTGATGACACCCAACAGCCCAAACAGCAGCAGGTCCTCCTGGCGATGGAGTGAGGATGATACTGATGCATGTTGAGGTCACTAGACAGGGCAGGACTGAGAAAACGCAGCAGTGGGGAGAGATCGTAAATTGTAATGCGTGTAGGAAGAAGAAAAAATGATGATGGCAATGAGAATAAGCCAGCACTGGGAATAATGATGGGAATGCCCACAACTGCCTTTTATCAAGCCTTCTGAGCTTTTTCTCATACCACTTTAAAAATATTTGAGGCTGTTTGTAGAAGTTAATGTAACCCAAAAATTCAGATAATTTAAAATTAATTCATGCCTTATTTTCATTGCTAAACAGAGGGAAGATAAATAAGCATGTTATTGCCATAACCTCACATGCAACCACCTCCCCTTAGATCACCAACTCGGTCTGAAGCTACTCCATGTTGTTGATATGATCCCTCATGGTATACTAATAGGTCGGTTGCCAACTACCTCAAAGATTCCTTCTCCACTTGCACTATCTCCTTGCTCCAATTCCAATTCTGGTTTCTCCTCCCTTGTTCCACCTCCCTTTTCTCACCTATCAAATCAATTTGCATCCCCCTCCCTTCGGCATACAGAAAATTGCCTTTCTATTACTTCATCTTATACGTATGACCTTCATTGGTCCACAGGAGCCGTCATAATAGACTATAATTCCATGTTATGTTTCCATTATGTTTGCATGGCAACATAGCACACAGTGCATTGTTCAATGGAGAGGAAGTACACTGTTGAGCACATTCTTGTAGTGATGTAAGCAGTGATGACAGCATGGAAGCTCTACTCTAGGGCAAATGTTGATGCGACATGTCTCAATGGTTGATGGAGCCTACTCTTGTAACAAATTGGCTACTTAAGTGTAGCTTCCGTAAAACAAAAAACTGAAGGTATGCTCTAATTTTCTCTCTTTTTTCATTGTTTAAAAACAAAATATTTACAAAAAGACTTTGTCACTGCATGGATACTACTCCACTTCTTCATTACACCAATCCTACAAGATTGGGGTTAATGTACCTGTGTGTTGAAAAAGATCGTAGCAAGATCATTGTACTCGTTCTTGCTTGAACAATGGAACTGCACAAAAGATCATCAGCCAGTCCAAAGTTCATCAAAAACAAACAGATTTCTTTAACATCAGGACCGCTCTAAAGACAGTTGAACAAAAGCACACCAGTTATAGCATGTAACATCTACGAATAGAGCTTGTAAAGTTTTAATAGCAGGGGAAATCTGAAATGTGAGCTTCTGGTAGAACCAACTCTCATGATTACACAAAAATCAAGCTTTGAGAAAGTTGTATCCAGATTCAAGCACATACATTCACATAGTTGCCATATGTCGATTCAGGACGAGGACACGCAATGTCTGGATATTTTTCCGCATCTGGACAAGGTGTGCATTTGGTTAAGAGCGGTAAGCCAAATGACAGGATTGAAGTGAGCAATGAGACCAGGCAAGCTTCTATGATCTGCAAGGTTGCAAAGAAAGATAATTACGTTAGTGTCACAGTAAAATACTACAGCAACAGAAAGGTAAGACCATAAGAGGCATTGTAAGCATTACCTTAACACGATCCCCTTTCTTGTGGAGCTTGCTACGACGCCATGATGATATATACAATGTAAGCTGATTGAAAAGGGCACCTACCGTCACATAGGACCTTAATGTCAAGATTTGTCAAACACTAACTTTGTGCTGCAATTACTCAGACCTTGAGCACTGGTAGTACATTAAATATGCAAGATGAGGAA
The DNA here is from genome assembly GCF_053477565.2 of Lygodium microphyllum. Lineage (NCBI taxonomy): Eukaryota > Viridiplantae > Streptophyta > Polypodiopsida > Schizaeales > Lygodiaceae > Lygodium > Lygodium microphyllum. The sequence goes on along the minus strand of NC_141154.1, from coordinate 16,089,531 downwards.
ACAAAAGACCTTTAGGTCTTCCAACGACACTAAACTAGGCATTTAGAAATTCTCTAAGTGAACTCCAACAGTACTTATTATTACACATTAAAAACAGAGAAAAAGAACAGACCTAGAAGTCCTCCAATTACACCTAGCATAGCCATTGGAAACAGCTCGTAGAACGAGTAATCATCCTGGCCCCTGCAGGAAAAATATAACTAAATTAAGAACCGACTTCAAAGCTGTTCATAGAGCAATCCATGAAAGAGAAATGATGGTTTTGAACCATACCCAGAGATATCCCAGATTATGAAACCACCAGATCCAAAAAGGCCACAATTTCCATGTGTGCACCAACCCATGGCAGACCGCACAACAACTGCCACAACAGCAGAAGTAAAGAAAACTCTCCAAAGCAACTGACTTCTCCACCTGCAAAGGAATTATTGCACTTTTAAGCAGGAGAGAGAGAGAGAGAGAGAGAGAGAGAGAGAGACAGAGAGGGAAAGAGAGAACAGAAGCCCATGCAACATTCACATGAAATATAGTAAAGAGGATATTGACTTAATATGGGAAATATGGGAGAAAACATCTTAAAAACTCTAGAAAAGTAACAAGGGAGACCACCTACACATAGCAGCCAGAAACATCAGAAATGCTTAGAAACGAAACATTGGAAACGTGTTTCGTAAGCTTCTTTCAAGAGGGGATAAAATAAAAAACGCGAGTTTTCTTATATAGGGATTCTTAATAGTTTTGACTAAAGAAATAGGTTCTAAACCTCTATGGAACTCTCTCTTAAACAAAGAACGGCCAACTTGAGTGATAATAGAGTCAATTGAGAATAATACGTTACACATCCATGATCCATTATTGACTTGTCACTTATGTCAAAGTTAGTCTTTGGGCAAGCTATACTATGGTTTAGAACTCAAACATTATGATTCATATATATCATACAACGAAAATTGAAATAAACATGTAAATAGCCTATCCACAATATGGATTAGAGTGAAGTTGCAATATCATGATTCTCATTTCAAAACAGACTGACAAAATGTCAAAATCAAGAATGAATCATAATATATCATAAATAACTCATGAATGAGACTAAAGTCATATAATAATCAACTCTCAAGACAAGAATAGATATTAGATTGACAAAATCCAATAACTAAACAAAATCACAAAAAAATTACTCTCCTCCAAAATCTTGAGCCCTCACGAGTCATTACACATCATCATTATCATATTTAACATTGCCCAACTATTTTTGTCAAAAAAACTATGTTTTGGATTCCAACTTTTTATTTAAAAAAAATCAACTCCACGTTTTTTACTCTCAAAAACGTTTCATAAGTTTCAAACCGAGAGAAACGTGTTTCTTAGCTGCTATACACCTACAAAAGCTAGTTCATGGCCATGTACAAGGAGAAAGCACATTTCTTGAATCTAGGTTGCTTGACAAGAACTGTGCTTTCAGGTTGCTCAGGAAAAGTAAACGTGGTCATTTTCAAGATAGTCATTTGCAAGGGAGAATGTTCAGTCAAACTATGAAGTCTTGTATAGCCACCATACAGAAGGCAGTAAAACAACAGGACATACAAAGTATAACTGTGTAATGCCTTGATGACAGACAATAGTAGCTACCTTATGTTTTCACATGTGCCCAAGAAGTGAACGTGCTGAAGTTAAAATGTCTACATTGTATATCCTAAACCCAAAGTGATTCAGATCCAAGCACCTTCAATGAACCATTTACAAGTTGTATATAAGACCAGACAAAGCAGCATTCACTTCTTGTGAAATGCTACACAAAAGTCTTAGGGGAAAAAAGGAAAATTCAGCTGCACCTGAGAACTCTGAACTCGACTGAGCATAGAGTGTACATTGTAAAATGGTTCCACAGATTATGCAGAGCTACATATCTAGCATAAATTTCACAGGGGCTGAGATATAAGAAATTATCAGTAAGATTTGTACCAAGAGGTAACTTCCTCCAGGGCAAATAGAACACCACCAACAGGAGCCCTGAAGGCTGCAGAAACACCTGCTGCACATCCACATGTAACCTGCACTTCAAAGTTAAACAACAATAAGGTTTATACAAACTAGGACAAACATACCGCTAAGCATTGGCTTTAAAAATCAGTTTACCAGATCACGGCGGTCCCTATCATTTTTAAAGACCCGCAGCCATCTCCAATTCAAAAAGTGCTTTGTAGAACCTCCCTGTCCACAAACAGAACAAATTCTAGCATATCAACGAAAGAAATGGCTCAAGTGATTTGATGTCTTTTTCCACAAAACTGCACAATTCATTTTATGCCTTTTCCACGAAAGAGCTCATGTCTTGAATACATGTGTCTTATCCTGAGAATTTAGCTGGACTGGGTCAAAAAAGGCTGGTCATGGATAGTGTTCCTTAAATATCACACATCTCTTGGTTCCCAAGTTTTCTCCATTCGTCCAGTTCATGCACGTGTTTTGAAAAAACAGAAGAATGTTTTGGGCAAGATTCATCATCTTTCAACCTGACCCTCCAATCTTATAACCTTGTTATCTTTTAACCAAAAGTCAACTTGGCTTTGAAGCAATCTATTAGTGGTTGGACTATTGCAAACCCCTCTTTTAATGGTGCAACTAAAGAGGAGTTTGCAAACTCTGCAAATGCAATATGGTTTACTTAATGCTGTGTATGGGCTAGGGTTAAACTACGTGTCATGTATCGGTATGACACGATGCACAAACGTGTGATGTGACATGCCACAGTCATACACAGGCTTTCCTAGTTGGCCATTCAATCTTCTCTTTTTCATTTTTTTAGCGTGTTTGTATGCTTTGGGTGATTACATGGTTTGGGACTGTTTAAACAGCCCACCATCCTATCACTCTTTCCCGCTATCTTCTTCTGAGGCTTCCAATCCCCGATTGGCATTGATGGCATCTCCTAAGCAACTGCCAGTCCTACCCTCTCTACCCGCATTCAACAAGCTAGATGGGACAAACTACCCTCTATGGTTGTGCCGCACGGAGTGTCTCCTCAACGACTATGACCTTTGGGATTTTGTCACTATCCATATACCCCAACCTACCATGGATCCTCATGATGGTGTGACTGCAATTCAGTAACTTTATGGGATCGGTTGATTGTCAGAGCCCTCTCTTTTCGCCTTTTGAGTTGTACACATTCTATGCTCATGCATGTTAGACATATCCGCACCACCGCAAAGGTTTGGAGGAGATTGGCATCTCTCTTCCAGATCTAGACATTTGGGCATTGATTATCTCTTGAGTTGAAGCTACAACAACTTTCTTTCACAATTCCCCTACGATAAGAAATCACATCGACAAGATGGAGGAGCTTCGAGATGAGCTTGCATCCCTTGGTGCAGACATTTCTTTGAAGGACCTAGCTGTGACACTTCTCTCACATCTTCTATCACACGAATATAATCTCGTACCTAGGAGACTCACTTGGGAGAAGCTAGTCCCATTGGTGCTTGAGCAAGATGCGCATCACAGTGAGACAGATTCTTGCAAAGCCCATGCACATGGCCATGCTTATGCCGGCCTTATCTCCAAGTACAGGACAAGCCAAGTAGAAGAAAGGGAAGATAAATAAATTGGAGTCATCTTTTGGCTCTAATATAGATTTTGTGGGAAAACGTAGAGGATATCCCATGTGTCTCATTGTGGGAAGACCTCACACCCCAAGAAAAAGTGCTAGAGGATATAACATCACCTTCATTTACAAGTAAAGGGTGGGTCTACACCAGAGCCTTTGTCTACCTCTACTCTGACACTCACAATTTCCACCAAGTTTGAGTTTCTACACATTTATCAAGTGGACGAGCCTTCACCTATAGGTTCTATGGAAAGAGCGAGCCAGTGACTCACTATTGTATGCATCATTCTCATGTTTGGTATACGGATTCCATTTCCTAAGCATTCTTTTGGGTTCTTTTCTTTGCAACGTTCTTCTATGTTTTCTTTTCTCTTCTATCTTTGTATTCAGCAATATATTACGGCATATCATATATGTTCATGCTTCCATTGTTGCACCCACTTCTAACATAGTATCCGATTTCACAATCTCCATTATGCGTGTTGTTATCTGCACATTACAGATCTACTGATCAGGCAACTGTCTACTGCTGGGCGACCAGTTTCCGGGCGATTTCACCCATCGGACGTCTACATTTTGCTGCTGCACTCCCCCTACAAGCTGCGTTGACTGCATTTAATCCCCTGTTGCCTGCGTTGTTTATTTTTTGACTCATTTGACAGCTTGCGACTATTGAGCTAAAATATGCATTACTTGTTGATTAGCCTCTTAAACAGCCCCAAAACGCACTAAAAATTCGAGAGAGTTTAGTGCAAACCCTAAAATGGGGAGCGGTTCGAGAGAGTTCAGTGGAAACCCTAATTTTTGGGACACCCTTCCACATCTATAAATAGACAGGCTGCCCCATTCAGCCTTATTCCGTCTATGCAGGTTTCTCACTCCACGTGCAAATTTCAGCCATCAGCCTCCTCCCATGTGGCTGTCCAGCCCTCGAGACTTCTGCTGCCACTCCATCCGTGTTTGCTCCTGCTGTTGGCGCCTTCATCCATGCTGACATCAGCTGCTGGTGACATCATCATCTGCTCCGATCTGATCATCTAGTCATCGGCAACCACATCAAACACTATTTCAGCCTGTTGTTTACAGCAGACTGTGCACAGTTTCCAACCTCTAATCGGTGGTACACTGCTGCATTTACTAGTTTCCAGCCTCCAGACTGCTACGTTTTGGTGACCAGTCTGCTGCCATTCACTATTCAGCACTCCTACAATCCGACTAGTGGTCACAGACTTGGGATCCGTCTCCGGTGGGCGTCACACTCCGGCATTGCTCTGCCTTTGAGCACACTATACACTCTTACATTCATTTACAGCATTCATTCACTTCATAGTTGTGTTCTCTCTCTCCCTTCTTATGTTTGTGTTTGAGTTTTGTGTTTTGCGTTCAGAGTTTGAGTTTTGAGTTTTGAGTTTAGGGTTTAAGTTTTGCCCTCTGTGCCTATGTCTGTCTCTTTGTGTTTCTGTCATGGCCGTATACTCTGTGTGTCCTCAGTGCAAACCCTAGCAATTTTCTTCACATGGTATCAAAGTATCCTGCAGATATTGTGGAGAGCTAGTCTTTATGCAAGGCACACAATCCGACTCCTAACCAAATCGCAATGTCCCAAACACCTTTTTCTCCAGTTCCTATGATGTCTTATCAAGCTTCTCCATCATTGGAGGCCCTAAGAGGGCTTTATGGACTCCGTGAGGAGGAGGAAACTCCACCTTCACTAAATTTCACTAACATGACAAAGAAGGACTTTGAGGAGTACTATCGCAACAAGCATGGTGATGTTTACACCCCTCCTACCAGTTTTACTACCACATTCAGACCAGTTGGTGAGACTGGCCACCTCTCCGATCATGGAGGACATACGGCATTTGAAAGGTTTGGCGATCCATCTTCATCATCTCAACCAGGTCCAATGTCACGTTTGTACAATTCTTTTGTGTTGCATGAATTAAAACCATCGTCTGTTTCTTCTTTTGACGTACAGGAGCCGAATGGCTTTGCGTATGTAAACTTCAATAGAGGGGGCTCACGAAGCAGACGAAATTCAGGTACATCTACAGCTTCAATTTCATTTGAGCATATCACACATACTTCTCACTTCCCTTCATCCCACCCTCTTCTATATCACACCTTGATTGCCTCTCACCTTTCAGCAAAGGAGCACACTCATAACTCCTGGGTCGACTATGATGGATATCCCCCTCACTATCCCTAGCTTCCCATCTCACATGACCACTCATGCGCAGCGGTTTTCGTCCTCCGCTTATGGTGCATCTTCACACTCGCCTTAGGGTACACCTATGTAGAGATTCCCATTTTCTACTCCCCGTGTTCCCATCCCATCTCCTTGGGTTCCTCATGTGGCTACCATACCTATGCCTAGTCAACCCATCCCTACCTATGGATCCACCTTGCACACTACCCACATGCCTAGTGGACATTCTGGGACCCATTCCCAAGTGTACTCTACTCCCCCATCCTACCCACACTACACTTTTTCACACTATCCATCTCAGAGCACTACCACTCTTGTTGCAACGGCCAAGAATGCCTTCATGGATAAGACATGTTTTAACGGGTCGAATTTCACCACTTGGTCTAATTTCATGCAACAAGCCTTAACCAAGTGTTTGTAAGCTTAAGTAGAACACAATCATTAATATTGAACTCCAAATGCCTTCTATGCTTGTCTACAACCCTCTTTTGCTTGTGCTGCGAAGCAGATATAGCTTCCTTTATCTTTTGGAAAGACTCTTGAATATCTCTCACATATTCATCTACAGTAAAAAGACCTCGTCATTGGTCTAGAGCCTATACCGGACCCTCAACTACCTCACCCTGACTACATCCGTCAATGGAGAGCCCGCAATGCCACAACCAATGTTGAGATGATGCAAGGATTGTTTCCTCAGTTTCACTCTCAGTTACAGCACTTTCCGCTCGCATCAGAACATTGGAGTCGCCTTCTCGACCGCTATGCGGCTCGTGATTGTACTCAGTGCATCAATCTCGACTTTGAGCTTCAAGAGTTCTCTATTAAGGAAGGGGATGATCTAAAAGTCAAGCTTGCTGAATATAGGTGGTTACTTGCCGAGTTTACTACTACTGGCTCTCCGAAGTCAGATGACGATCAGGTTACATTCTTCTTGAATAAGTTTTGAAAAGTACTTCAATTTCATTCAACACATCATCTCCCAACCTAGATTGCCAACCTTCTATGAGTTTGAGTGCCAATTCTTACGTTACGCAAGGATGCATGATCAAGTCCACAAGAAATCCTCATCGCCTTATTCAGAGCAGAGTGGATTGGTTGCCTCTTCTTTGGGAGGAAAAACCACCAGTGGCAAGAACTCGCAAGATGTGAAGGCAAGCCAATCAAAGGGTGACTCCTCTTCCTCCGATGGAACCAAAGAATCTAGACCTATTTAGCAGCAACTCCATAAGAAAAACCGGTTTTGCACACATTGCCAGAGAGCAAGCCATGTGGACGAGGAGTGTTGCTCCAAGGCCCAAGGTCTTCCACCTAAAAAGCCTCAGCAGACCGCTCCGACTGCACGGTCCATTGGGGCTATGCCTTCCACTCCTGCTTCATCTGCTCCTTCAGCACCCCTAAGGGACTCGCTGATTGGTTTGCAGGTTCTGATCCCGTTGCACTTTATGCATCTATCTCACCTTCCTCTCCATCTTGTCAGGCGTTGTCTTAGCAGCGCCCTGCTACTGGATGTACGCGACGGTGGCCACCTTCCTAAACTAGCATGTCTCTAGGTCCTTTCGAATACCCTAGGTCAGTCTAGCATTCATTTTTCGCACTCTAAGAGTCAGACCCATAGAATTCATTGTCCTTAGCTTTTCCATTGCTTTAACTTCCGCTGCATTTACTCACACACATATACATTCATTGCATTTCTTTTGAGTTAGATTTTCTTTCTGTTATGTTTTGCTTTGGAGCATCTCACCACTAACCTCTGTGTTCGCAAATTCTCATCTCTTTTGTAGGGTTTTGTCTTTCAGTGTAGGGCTAACTTGCAAATTGCTTTGGTCCTACCTAGGCTAGAGACGTGGGAATACTACCGTTCCTTTCATGGTTTCATCATCAAAGAAGTGCTTGCTCTTCTTCCAGCATGGCGGTTTTCCCTCTCGAGCCGGATTGTGCAGCATTTCTCTCGATGCTATCATGGCAGTGACGTCTTCCTTGCTCTTCTAGCGGGTGCTTTATCCACTTCATCCACTTCCTCTTCTTTCATTCCTTATGGTTCTCGGCACCATACGAGGACCAACATCAGGCTTCTCTTCCTTCTTTGGCATCTACATCCAGGTTGAGAGGGGAATTCCTATCCTCCTTGGTATTCTACAGGCTTCAGCACTTTGTCTTCAACATCGGCTTCTTCCCCCTGTTGTACCTTACCCTTTGCATTGCATGATTTCATCATCTTTGTACTAGGGCGCTCGGGCAAGTGAACAATTTTTCCATGAGGGACATTGTCGAAGTGGCACTTGTTGCATGAGCATTCTTCAACATGTAGCATACTTTGCATCTCATTGTACAAAGCACCACTTAAGCAGATCCTAGGGTGTTTCCACCGGTGGTTGTTGTTACCACACCACCATCCTCCATCACACAAATATCTCATCACCTATTTTTCCTCGTCATCAACAACTTGAGTGGATGGATTAGCTTGTTCTGTTTTGTGATGTGCTGGGTGTACCCTACCTACTCCCGTCTTCTGGGTCACTTTTACTCAATCGACCAAATCCCATAACATTTACCTCACTTATTTTATTTTATTTTTAAAGTTCCATGTAGTTTCATCCGCCTTTGTAGGGCTTGGTAGGCCATTGGGCACCCGACCTGCACCCTTTGTCCAATGCCATGTCCTCTCTAGGGTGACTACTTGGATTTCCCTTGGTAAGATAACCATCGCCTCTGTAGTGTTGGTAGGCCACTGGGCAACCGGCGTATACCCTTTGTCCGATGCCCTAGCTGCTTTGGGATAGGACGCCTTAGGGTCACTAAACATCACAATGGCTAGCCTAACCTTTCAGCTCAGTTTTGGGCTTGAGAGGGGGTGTTGAGCTAAAATATGCATTATTTGTTGATTAGCCTCTTAAACAGCTCCAAAACACACTAAGAAATGCTCTTTTAAAGTAAAAACCCTAAAATGAGGAGGAATTCGAGAGAGTTCAATGCAAACCCTAAAACGGAAAGCGGTTCGAGAGAGTTTAGTGCAAATCCTAAAACGAGGAGCGGTTCGAGAGAGTTCAGTGGAAACCCTAATTTTTGGGACACCCTTCCACATCTATAAATAAACACGCTGCCCCCATTCAGCCTTATTCTGTCTGTGCACGTTTCTCACTCCACGTGCAAATTTCAGCCATCAGCCTCCTCACACACGGCTGTCCAACCCTCGAAACTGGTGCCACTCCATCCGTGTTTGCTCCTGTTGTTGGCGCCTTCATCCATACTGACGTCAACTGCTCGCGACATCATCATCTGCTGCGATCTGATCATCCAATCATCGGCAACGACATCGGACATTGTTTCATCCTACTGTTTACAGTAGACTGTGCACAGTTTCCAGCCTCTGATCGGTGGTACACTGCTGCATTTACCAGTTTCCAGCCTCCAAACTATTACATTTTGGTGACCAGTCTGCTGCCATTCACTATTCAGCACTTCTACACTCCGACTGGTGGTCACAGACTTGGGATCCGTCTTCGATGGGCGTCACACTCCGACATTGCTCTGCCCTTGAGCACACTGTGCACTCTTACATTCATTTACAGCATTCATTCACTTCAGAGTTGTGTTCTCTCTCTCCCTTCTTCTGTTTGTGTTCGAGTTTTGAGTTTTGAGTTTAGGGTTTGAGTTTTTGAGTTTTGCGTTTAGGATTTGAGTTTTGCCCTCTATGTCTGTGTCTCTCTTTGTGTTTCTGTCGTGGTCGTACACTCTGTGTCCTCAATGCAAACCCTAGCAGTTTTCTTTACAACGACTACATTTAATGTCTCTTCTCTCCCTGTGTTTTGATCTATAGCTTCTATATATTCGGCCTCTTGGGCTCCTACAAGCTGGGCAATAGCATTTTCTGCTTGTTTATCTTCTTCTAGCTGATTCTTCTCGTTTCTTGCGGATTTTGTGATCCCACACTACATGTGAACTCTATTTTTGTGCACTTTGTACTCTTGGTTCGTTGTACTCTCTCTTCTCTTTTTTCCTTTATTTTCTATTCCTATCCCCTCTAGATGGCCCCCCTTGTTGTTCCACCCTTAAGAAATTACCTGCCCCTAATTATCTCACATGGAGTGTTGTTATGAAAGCTTAGTTTGTGTAGAAGCAGCTATGGTACATTGTATTTGGAGCTTGTGAGCAACTTGTGCATCCTACTCCTCTTGCAACTGATTTTGACAAGGACAATTATAAAGAAGTTGTGCTCACATGGGATATTGATGATGCCCATGCATATTGTTACCTTCTTCCATCTCCAAAAGGTTCATTCGGCAATCACCGCTTATAGGACTTCTCGTGCAATTTGTGCGAAGCTTGAAATGTTGTACGAGGTTCTTCACCTATGCGTGTTGTCACCCTTTATGAATAGCTCCAGCTGAAGGACATTATTCAATCTCTTACTTCATGTCACACAAGTACAGGACTAGCTTTGACACATGAAATCTGCACTTCTAGAGACTCGTCTTGTGGGGACTGTGCTCTATAAGCTCCCTCTGGAATTTAATGAAGTAGCCAATACTTTGCGGGCTCAGACATCTTTGACACCCGTCAATTTTCTACGAATGTCCTCGATGCTATGTCTTTGCGTTTACCAAACAGGCATCTATCACACTTTGGTGGTTCTCATGAGGCCTTAGAGCTTCAGAGAGGGGTGACAAAAGAAAGAAGTTGAAGGCCCAGTGTTATCACTACGGTAATAAGGGACACTTTCACAAGGATTGTGAACAATTAGCAGCTTTGAGGAAGGAGGAGAAGAAAAAGCAGCAGGATACAAACTCCTCCAATGAGTCATTTGCCTCCTCCGACTCCAACTCGAATCCTCCGACCAAGGCCGAGGCCAAGGCGCGAGGGAAAGGCTTGGCAACCCCTCCTACTTTCTAGTACAAGTGATGTGGTCATCTCTCATGACTCTCCAATGCCAGAAAGGGAGTGAGAGGGTGGTTTGGTGGGGCCAGTGAGCCTCATATATACACGTATGCAGCTACACAAGTTCCGAAGAGAGATATCCTTGACGCATCAACTAAATTCCGACAACATCAAATCCTAGAGCTGGGATTGACATCTAGGTTCATGATGGGCTATTACTTGATAGAGAGCAAGATTGGCTCCTAGTCCGAGCTCACATGAGGAGACACTTTGGGGTCTTGGCCAAAGGCACGGAATCCATGGTCACGTATGTTCAAAGGCATTTTTGACAAGATGGTCTTGTGTGCTATTGTGAGACATTATTGACAAACACAGTAATTTGTTATGACTCCTTATTTTTCAAGAGCTAGTACGATCAACACTGACATTAGGTTCTCTTCAAGGCACCTTGGTGCTAGGATGGCCACTGCCTACCTGGATATCCATGGTTCTATTCTCGTGATTCTTTGTTGTATGGACTATGATTAGACTTTATCTTTGTATTATTGTATTGTATTAGATCACCCATGATCTGAGAGAGGGTGTTAGTCCAGAAAGCTCATGTATAAATCTATGTTATGTGATGTTTATTTGGGCATTTTATGTTGGCCAACCAACATTAAATGATAGCCAATCTACTACCATTTATTACATTTTTTTGTCCTATTTAATCTAGGGCTCCCTCCACACTTTCATCATCACCTATAGGTTCCATGGACAGAGGGAGCCGATGCCTTTGTCAACGGGCCAATGACTCACTATTGTACACATCATTCTTGTGTTTGGTATATGGATTTCATTTCCTAAGCATTCTTCTAAGTTCTCTTCTTTGAAATGTTCTTCTATGTTTTTTCTCTCTTCTATCTTTGTGTTCAGCAATTTATTACAACATCTATTTGTGTTTCCATTGTTGTATCCACTTCTAACACTAGTAGCATTTCTTTGGTGCCTATTAGTGGTGTTGGTACCTTGTCTCTATTCTCTAACCATCCATCAAGCTTTGTTTCTGAGTCCCTCCATGTTCCAAACTTGGGCTTCCACTATCTCTTAGTTTTCGACCTTCCTAGACTTGGGACCCGTGTTGTCTTCATCGAACCAGTCATTTTTTGTTGAGGATTCTTCTACAAGAGCCACTTTTGTGATAAGAGTGGCAACAAAGGGGGCTATCTATGCTCCTACAACTAGCATAGACAACACATTTACTTTTATGGTTTAGGAGGATGGTTGTCTCCAACAACAGGACCTCGACTAAGCAACATTCATTGGATGCTCCAAACAGAAGATGAGAGTAGTGGCTCACTTTGAGAGCAAGTGGCACATTGACCCAGACCCAAACCCACCAACCACCAGTCTAATTGATGGATGGAGATACTGGGCTTACTAGAGAAGTCCTCTACAAAGATTACAGTGGAATCCAAGAGAGTGGGTGTGGAGAGATCCCGTTCCTTGATAGACCTTGCAATTTTTTGGCTACACTACCAAGCTAGGGAGAAGAATATATATGAGCCTGATCAAAGCACAGCCAATAGCCTCCCCATTGGCATAGAGGGGGGGATTGCAAAGAAGTTCCTATGTGACTTTTGGAAGAGGTTGTATGATAGCTTCAAGCCTAGGAAGATATCTCTCTTCCTATGGATTGTAGCTCACAGGAGCCTAGTAGTTGGCACATGGCTTGGATACGGTAGGGACCCAATAGCATACGTGAGATAAGATGATCCAACAGAGACATAGAGAAATTGCCTATGGGATTTCCCTAGATCCCACGAGGTTTGGAGGGGAGCCCTCAAGATAGCATTTTCACGGCATAGCAGAGACCATGGTAGCTACCTAGGGATTTGTAGCATGGGTGACAGATAGAGACCCAACATGTGGCTATGAGGATGTTCAGGGGAGCTACTCTTTTTTCATCATTGGACAGCATCTGAGCAAGATTCTCACTCCAAATTTTCATAGGCACAATGGACTCAAGGACACTACCACAAATGGGAGTTGATTGTCAATATCATAGCATGGTATATTTGGACTGCGAGATGCAGCCACGTTGACTTTTTGGATGTATCCAAAACAGAGACTCTATCAAAGCTCTAGACAAAGATCATTCACACTCTCCAAAGGAGATAGGAGATGATGAAAGGCAGCTCTTAGAGGATGAGGAAGAGAAGAGAGGCTTTTCTATGGACATGGGATTCAAGCACTTTCTTCTATATTGTCCCTCATATGGTTTGGTATTACAACCCACCGGATTGGTTGTTCACACAACCATTGTATTTGGGATGTACTTAGTTACTCTTCACAAAGTTCCTTATACTTTGCATTTTACCTCAGGTTATTCGCCGTGTTATTAATAGAAATTTCTTTTCTTTGAAAAGAGATAAATAAATGGTACGGCTGCAACACAAAAATAGCAGATGGCTGGTGATGTGGCATTTATATGTTTTTTTTGTTCAATTCAACAACCTGCATGGGAGAGAGAGAGAGGGAGTGTGCGCAAGTGACACGAATATATAATCCCCTCCCCCAACCACACACACATAAGACAAATCAATACAAACAACAATACATGTCCTCGAGTATCATGTAAAAAGTAATGCTGTAAAGTACAATTGTGATGAATAATCAGAAACTTGTTACTAGCTCCATCATGATGGGATGTAGTACATCACACGTCAGGCAGGGGGCAAGCCACAAAAAGCTCCAACTAGCAGCCAGTGACAGACATCCTGAGGTATAAGACTCTAAACACTCAGTTAATCCCAATTATATTTCTAGGATCTGTGAGCAGGCTAAGCGATCCAAAGAACAAAAAGATAACAACATGTGTTTATTCTGCTGAGCTTCTAAATACAGATAATGCCCGCATGCTCTCTAAGACGAATACTTAAAATTGATAAATATTTGTAAAACTACAAAACCAACTGCAATGAATCATCATATTACAAACAAAAATCACAATGAACCGATTACTACATTGTGCAGCACCCCACATGCACAGGTCACTCACATACCTGCCCTACCAGAGATGCAATGCAAGCACCTGTATGCACAAGAGGCCCTTCTTTACCAAGAGCCAAACCGCCACCTACTGAGCCAATACTTCCAAATATCTGCATAACATACGGAAAACAGCGTAAGAAAGGCAACAGTTGAATAGACAGTGTATAACCTCTCACCTTGCAAATTTCCTTATAATTAAGCTTCTTACACATTAAAAAATGCTCCAATATACATAGACATTGCCCATAAACACTAGAACATCCTATTCTTCAAATCCTTACTGTGATCTCTTGATAGACTTGCAAAACTTGCTGTAACACAGCTGCCTGAACATTACATCACATCAGAATTACCTTTCCAACAAGAGTTCTGAACAGTAAAATTCCTGGAGTGTCTATACCTGCAAGCACGACAGCAAGATCCAGAGTCTTATTAGAACGCAATAAGAAATTCCCTACCCATAGCTTATACAGGAGCCACCTTACCATTTAAGTAACCTTTAATCTCTGGAATACCAGATCCAGCTGCAGCAGGTGCAAAATGTGTGACAATAAATACAGATGAAAACACCAAGGCTGCATTGAACAATATGTACACGAGAAATCCAGCAAAATAGGAATGCTCCATGATAGCAAAGGTCGCAGCAAACTTCCATCCAGAGAAATTTTCCACTGCAAGATTTATAAAAAATGCAGAGAATCCAGTGGCTGCACAACCCAAAGAGCAAAACAATTCACACCATTGCGTTGACATAGCTCAAATCCAGTACAATACTAAGATCCCACAATTCAAGAATCTTAATACCAGAAAATCATAAAATTGGGAAACAATCCAAAGAATTGCTAATATTCATTCATGAAAAACAATATGCCAAAATGTGGTCATCATACTAGTAACCTGCTATAGAAATTTTTAGTGTTTCAAGAATCAACCTACTGCATCTAATATTACAGCCCAATTCAATATGCATAACTTGCAAAGTATCAGAACTTCGCCTTTAAGCCTTTAAATCCTGGCTTCCCTCATCCATTTGTGCAGGTTCGAGTATGAAATTTGAGATTAACAGCAAATGTTTTCACACATACATATCACATCAATAGCCAATATTTTCATGCACATATACCACATTTCATATCAGAGATTAGAATAGCATCTTAGAAGAACATTCTCAACAGATTTTCAGCACCAGATATTTATGTTTTCAGCCTGAAATTTCTCAGATTGCTTGTGTTCTGTACTAGAATTAACAGCAGATCAGTTTACAGCCATTGAGGTCTGCTTTCCAGCTTGGTAAAGTTGCATTTCATGTTAGTGGTCATGATCATCTCTTGTTTGTGAGCCTGCACTGAGTTAGTGAGGGACACTTGGGAGCTCTGTCCATTTTTCCAATTTTGGTTACAATCGTCGTCTCCACATTGTTGGCCTGTCTGTTTTGAGTTTTGGAACCCAAACACATGTCAATTTCATTGATTTGTCTAGTGTTGAGCTAAAATTGCATTAGCCTGACTTAAACAGCCCCAAAGCATGCTTAATTAATAAGGAAACCTTCTTCTTTTTTTAACGCAATCCTAGAAAGTTATTGTGTCCCACATGCAAAACCCTAATTTGGGTTCCCAAGCTTTCTATAAATAGGCATGCAGGCCACCACTCTCTCTAATCTCGTTTTTGCAAGTTTTAGGAGCCGTATCTCTACTTCCCACACCCCGTTCGCAGAGCACATCACGGTCATAGCTTCCAATTGCTATCCACTACCATCTAGTGCATGATTTCAGCCTCCATCTCCTTCATCCTTGTTGGCAATTGCATCCGGAGGCTCCTCCATTTCCGGTGGCTGCCCTACACTCGCATTTTGCTAATTCCTTCTGTTGCCCAGCTATGCACACCCTTTTGGAGGCTGCGTTTACAATCTAGAGCTGCCACCCTAACATTCTCTCTCCCCCTAGGTGGCATCTATCTATGACTGCTGCTCTAACTTTCTCTCTCCTCTCTCTGCTGCGTTTGCATCCTACAATTGTCACCCAAATTTTCTCTCTCCTCAGGTACCTACGTTTTTAGTCTTTCTTTCTCCTTGCTACTTGTCTACTTTAGATCCAACCTCCCTGGCTGAGTTTGCTGTTGTTCGACACTCGAAGGCTGCCTTGCTATGTTTCGAGATCTGTTCGGAGTACGACACACTCTCCAACTGATAACCTATGCCTTGATCCCAAAGATACGAGAGTTCAAGGTTCAATATTCACTACATAGTGTGTTTACTAATGAGCATTGTATATTCAATAGTCATTCACTTCATTATTCATTGTGTTCATTGTCTCCAAGTTACCCTAACCTTGAATGTGTTATATGTTTAGCAGTTTGTGCTTTGTCATGTAATTGGTTTTGAGTTTTCTACGTTTAAAGCATTTCTTCACATGGTATCAAAGCTAGGTACTGTCTAAGGAGAAACCTTGGCCTTTGATCGGAAATCTCATCCGCAGAAGTAGGAACAACAAAAGGGTTAGATGACTTCAAACGCATTCACACCCCGCTCCAATCTCCATAGTCAAACATGGACAAAAACGATCAAGAGTGGGCCTTCCAACTTAGTACTACCCAATCTGACATGGGTGGAGAACCATCGAACCACCATGGAGTCCATAAGCCATACCATATTTCTACTGTTGAGTATGATCTCATCCTTGTGCATAGGGCTCAGTAAGAGGTTGAAGGTAAGCCTAAGTTGTCTCCTTTAGATTCAGTGCACAGAACTAATGATCTAGCAGGACCTTTTGAATCTCCAATACAGACTAGCCATCCGCAAATCTCTTCCACAGTACATATTTTCTCCAGTGCCAAGTATGAACCCCATTATGTCAAATTCTATGCTAATTGATTCTCTATTTCCTATTGGATCAAGGGATGCTTGTCAAGAAGAGACTCTTCAAAACAACCTTTGGTTTCTAAGTAATGAGGAAGATAGGTATTTCTTTACGAACTCAAAACTAGTTAAGAAGCTAAAAGAAGAACTTGTAAGTATTCCTTCCCTTTCCTTTTCTTCAAATGATTTTATTTCTCATGGTCAATTTGGAGTAGGTACATCTTCATCTATTGCATTTAATGGACAAAAGGTGCAACGCCAAAGCCAATAACTTTAAAAGTAAGGCATGATGTGTTTGTTGCATGACGACTGTATATTCAATACTCATTCACTTCTTTATTCGTTGTGTTCACTGTCTCTAAGTTACCCTAACCGTAACTATGTTCTATGTTTATCAATTTGTGCTTTGTCATACGATTAGTTTTGTGTTTTCTGCATTTAGAGCATTTATTCACATGGTATCAAAGCCAAGTTCTCTTTGAGATACCTAGGACTTTGATCAAAAAGCTCATCTACAAAAGCAAGAACAACAAAAGGGTCAGATGACTTCGAACACTTCCACACCACTTTAGTCTCCACAACCAAACATGTCCAAAAACAATCAATCATAAGCCTCCCAACTTTCCTTTGATAGATTTTCCATAGCTAGAGAGACTTCAGACTACCATACAGTCAACCAAGCATACGAGATTTCAGATGTAAAAACGATCTCATTCTTATGCATAGGGCTAAGCAATAGATTGAAGGTAAGATTGAGTTTTCTTCTTTAGATTCAATGCATAGAACTTATGACCATGCAGAAAAGATGAAATCTCCACCACGGACTGGCCATCCACAAGTGAAAACTAGTATGGCATATACACCACTTCCATCATTCATCTTTACTCCAATGTCAGGTACGAACACATCTTTTCATGTTGATTTCTCTTTTTCTTAAGTGTTAAGAGATCTTCTTGATAAAGGGACTATCCATAATAATTTTTGGTTTAGGAGCAATGAAAAAGACACATTTCTTTTTTAACTCAAAAGAAGATATTCAATTGAAAGCAGAAGCTCTAAGTATCCCTTCACCTACTTTTCCTTCAAATGATTTCGTTTCTCATGGTCAAACTAAAGTAGATGCATCCACATCCCCATCACAATCATCTTTTCAATTTCATGCATTTAATGGACAAAAGGAATCCAGTTTATTTCCCATTTCCACACCCATCACAAATCCTTTTGGGCTTCCACCCATTCCACCCTCACATTCCGTTGCACCTTCCTTTCAGCCTCCATTAAGTGCATCACATGTTCCACCACACAGCACCTTGGGGGGTTCCACACACTTGGGCACAGCCTTTAGGACACCTTCCCCCTATCCGAATAGTGTCTCCATGATGGAGGCTCAAGCCTCCCCCACACACACTTTTTGGGTATCCCCTTTGGAAGTGCATCCCAAAAATATCTGAATATGCCCCAATTGATACCACAGTTTGCCTCCATGACATTACCTAGTGGGCCAATTCGTCATTCTTCCATTCCCCAACCAACATTTCGACAAGGCTTACATGTCTCCATGCCTCCATCTTCCGCATCGGCATCTTATGGAAACATTCATGTTCCTGTACCTCCATATCAATCGGCACCCATTGGACACTCACAACATATCTTTTTCCTAACCCCCTCCACCAAATCCACTTTATCCACCTCCATTTACTACACCACCCATCTATCCCCCCCCCCTCCCCCCAGCTTTCCATGCATCCTCATCCACCAAGCATGCTTTTTCAAAGAAGACTCATTTTAACAAGTCAAATTTTACCACTTGATCCAATTTGATGAGACATGTATTCGATTCCCAAGATTTGTGGGAACTTGTCCTCCGACAAGGACCTCAGCCTAGCCCCCATTAGTATTCATATGAGGTTTGTTGCTCTTAGAAAAGTAGAAATCCCGTAGCCATTGTCAAGTTGATGCAAGGTCTTCTTTCTGAATTTCACTCATAGCTCCAACACTTTGACTTTGCCTCTGAGCATTGCGCCCACCTTGTTAACCGCTATGTGGCACGAGATTGAACTCATCGCATCAACTTAGATCATGAGCTTCAAAACTTCACCATCACTAATAAGGATCACTTGAAAGTCAAGCTAGTTAAGTATCGGCGATTACTTGCTGAGTTCTCAACCACTAGGGTCCCTAAATCCTCTAACGATCAAGTTACATTGTTCCTTAATAAGGTGCTACGGAAACCTTTCCATTTTGTGCAACAGGTGATCTCACAGCCTCGAATGCCCACGTTCTATGAGTTTGAGTGTCGGCTACTGCGTTACTCTCGGTTGTTCGATCAATTTCATGGGACATCCTCCACAGAAGGAGCCTTTGTTGCATCTTCTCCAAAGGAGCAATTGTAAAGAAAAATACCCTAACATAGAAACATAAACAGAAACCGTACGACAAAGCATAGACTGATAAAAAGAACACAGTTAGGGTTAGTGTTATAAAATCCGAGATACACGCTCGACTTTCTTATATACTTAAAATATATATGGCGAATATTATGTTTGCACAAAGGGAGAGTAGATGAGAGAAAAGAAAGATGTAGAGAGAGAAATAGAGAAATTGGCAACACACTAGGGACTGAAAGATGGGAGAGTCCCCCCCCTTGTGGAGTTATATTATCGACAAGGAGCAAGCTCCTTCATTACACATAAGCCAATTCTTACTTGTAGATCTTGGAAACAAGATCACGGTTCCTTGCACGGTATACAACCGGCTAACACTTGCACAACTTGGAAGTTGGCACCTTTTGATCCTTCTTGAGTCTCCTTCTCTCCTGCACAATATGTGTAGGGCTCTCCTCTTGGCTCTTGATTTCAGCAGAGCTTCCGTAGCACTTGCACCTTCTCTTCTCCTCTTGGAACTTGATTTCAGTAGAGCTTCCACAGCACTTGATTTCAACATGGCTTCCGCAGCACTTGCACCTTCTCTTCTTCTCTTGGATACATGCAAAGTGATACTTCCTTCACCCCTCTCTCACACCCAAAGAGAGCCTCCTCTTTTATAGGCTTTCAAGAGCTTCTCTTCTTGGAGAGAGAGTTGAGTTGTAGTTCATGCAAGATGTGATTGTTCCACTCTGCAGCACTAATTTTGAGATATCTCTTTGTGCGTTGTTTAGATGAAAAAACGTCCAATACAAAAGTTGTAGATCTCGTTCTTTCGATAACCCACGCGGCCCGTTTTTAGAGATCGTTTTTCTATCGCGAGATATTTTAAAAATGGATTTTCCAAAAAGACAGCTTTTTAAACTGTACTCTTAACTTGTGGTCCATGCAACCACTTTAAGTCATAGATAAGGAGAGTTCATTAGATTGCCTTGGGCTTCAACCTTAAGATTGAATTCCACACAAAAGCTTGTGTCATTTTAGACCTTAGAAAGAGAAAATCACTTCTCTCCTCACTTCCAGAGGATCACTCTCTTGTCTTTCTTAGTGAGAGAATCCCCTCTCTCGTCTTTCTTAATGAAAGCAAAGTCCTTAAACCTTGACTTGTAGGGGAGAGGATGACCCCAAATGAATGCAATGCTCATTACACACAAGTAAAACATTCCTAGGCGTCCTTGGATGCACACATAAATACATAACACAATGCTAATGCACTTCCTCTTCTTAGAACTCAATCCATCTTCATTTATGTGTAACTCCTTGGTTTTTGTGTACACTCTTACACTTGGCAGACACTTCTTTTTCCCTTCATAACTTGTACTGCCTGTACCAAATATCCCCGTCACAGTGCTTTGATCACCCCATTAAGTGATGCACTAGGAATACTGGTCTCTAAATGGTCTCATGGCCATGCTAGATCATCATCAACACTTAAAGAAAAATCAGTCATTAATTTATTGATATGAATTTATTAAATAGAAAATGCGTAATAAGCAATTAATTTAGTGACAGTTAGGGTTATAGTAACTCAGAGACAATGAACACAGTGAATAAATGAAATGATATGACTAGTAATAATTCGATGCTCATGCAGCAAACACACTATGCAGTGAATGAATACTGAACCTCGAACTCCTGTATCTCTAGGATCAGGATAGGGGTAATGAGTTGGAGAGTGTGTCGTACTCCGAACAAATCCCGAATTGCAGCAAGGCAGCCTCTGGATATCGAACACCAGCAAACGCAGCAGTGAGAAGCTAGATCTGATGCAGACAGCACAGTGAGGAGAGAGAAAGACTAAAAATGGAGCCTACAGGAGAGAGAAAGACTAAAAAACAGAGTCTGCAAAAGAGAGAGAGACTGAAAACACAGGCAGGACAGCGTGCAAGAGAGAGAAAGACTAAAAACATAGCCTGCAAGAGAGAAAGACTGAAAACGCAAACAAGAAAGCCTACAGGAGAGAGAAAGACTAAAAACGACTGCATCCAGGTGAGAGAAAGACTGCAGTGACTGCAGCAGAAGAGAGAAAACTGTCAGGGTGGCAGCTGGAGCCTGCAAACGCAGCAGTTGGCTAGCGTGGCAGGCTGTACGACAGCAGTGCAGATGAACAACAATCAGTCGCCAGGCAGAAACAGCAGCAATCAGCGCGTGGAGGGCTGAAAACAGGTGCCAGACTATACGAAACAGTAATGGACAGCAAGGGTTGAGATGTCCTCCGTGACCGGGGTGTGGGCAGCAAGCTGGTAACATCTAAAACCTGCAAAAACGAGATTGTAAAAGAGTGGAGGGCTAGCTGCCAATTTATAGAAAATTAAAGTTCTAGATCCTCTTCCACTTAACTTTCTTGATCCGCTCCCCGTTTTAGGGTTTTGGCTAAAATAAGCCTAAAATAAGCATGTTTTGGGGCTGTTTAAGTGGCTGAGTGCATTTCTTAGCACAACACCCCCTCTCAGGCCCAAAATAGAGCGAGAAAAGAAGGCCAAGCCAGCCTAAATTTTGATTTACCCCAAGACGTCCCAACCCAAAGCAGCTAGGGCATCGGACAAAAGGTGCACGTCGGCTGCCCAGTGGCCTACCAAGACTACAAAGGCGATGGATATCTTATCAAGGG
Source organism: Lygodium microphyllum (assembly GCF_053477565.2). Classification (NCBI taxonomy): domain Eukaryota; kingdom Viridiplantae; phylum Streptophyta; class Polypodiopsida; order Schizaeales; family Lygodiaceae; genus Lygodium; species Lygodium microphyllum. The sequence goes on along the minus strand of NC_141154.1, from coordinate 16,067,916 downwards.
AGCCCAAGTGATCACCGCAGAGAGGTCAGGGCATCAAACCAAGGGTGCTCGTCAGCTACCCAAGGGCCTACCAAGGCCTACAAAGACGCATGGAATCAACAATAGACTTGTTTGTTTTCTTTTCTTTTCTTTTTTTTCTTCTTTTTGAAAAGTGTTTTGAAAATACATGAGTAATATAGGGACAGCGGTTGACTAAGTGACAGATAGAAAAAGATAAAGAGAGTTTTAAACCCAAGTTATTCACAAAACTAGCAAGCCAATCCCTCACATTGATGAGGATAAGTGCCTAAGGATGATAAAAGTGAGTGTATATGCCAATCATGTGTTGAATATGTGAGAGGCAAAAAAAACGGTGGGCTTAGCAAGACCAGCAAAGCAAGCAAGGATAGGGAAACTGCCTTTAGGAGAACTACCATATGTTATGCTACGAATATGGTGGATCCTAGAGTCGACCACTCCAAAAGACCGAAAAGGGATAAATGCGCACAGATGCACATTGACATGAACAAAATGCCAATGCATAGGGTAATGCAAAGGGAGATGCAAGATGTCATGCTCATGCAATATGCTATGCAACAGTGCCACTGGGATAGTGCCCTCGCAGGGGAAGTTTTTACTTATCCAAGTGTCCTTTTACAATCAAGTCATCCTGATAGTGCCAATGAAGTTACAAATGCCCATAACACAATACAAAAGAATAAGTGAATGTAATGTCTAAAAAACTGTAAGCATCATCACTGTCACGATCAAGATTAGGAGCCGGCCCCTCTCAAACTGGAAGGGAAAGCAAGAGGGAAGCACCCTCTCCCCGTCAAGCTAAAGAAGTAGAGGAGGGTGTACCCAAGCCGATCCTAGGTAGCAGGTACTGAAGAACCGGTCGGTTGACCGCTTTGGTCAAGATATCTGCAAAATTATCTGATGAAGGCACAAACTCTAGGCGAATAGCGCCTAGCTCAACCTACTCTCTGGAAAAGTGAAAGTGAACTCCCACATGCCGTGTCCGTGGTATGATGATCGGATTGCCCGCAAGGGCAATGGCACTCTGATTGTCGCAGTAGACAACTGTGCGAGAGTCACATGGAAAATGAAGCGCCGCCAGTAAACTCCTCAAATAGATGGCCTCGGTGGTGCCATCGAAGAGAGCCCAGTACTCAGCCTCAGCCGTGGAAGCCGCTACCGTCTCTTGCTTACGGCTGAACCAAGAAATGGGAGCCGTGCCCAAGGTAAAGAGATAGCCACCATGGGACCGCCGGGTGTCAGGATCTCCTGCCCAATCAAAGTCAGGGTATCTCTACAAACATAAACCAGAATCATATGTCAAGCCATAAGAAAAAGTACACCGCAAATAACGCAACACACGAAGACATGTAATCCAATGTGACATCCTAGGTGCTGTGAAATACTGACTCAATATACTAACTCAGTAAGCTAAATCTAGCCTGGTGTGAATTAACCAAAGAAGTTTTCCTACAACAGAACGATAGGTGTGTGTATCGAAGGGCTGTCCTAGGGTATCCTTCGACAAGGGGACAGTAGGATCAATAGACGTGGCCACTGGCCGTGTCTAATCCGAAGTGTACTGTTCCACAAGCTGAAGTGTGTACTTCTGCTATGACACAAAAATACATCCTCCAGAACGAACTACCTCCATCCCCAAAAAATAAGACAACAAACCAAGGTCTGTCATTTCAAATGTAGCTTTAAGCTGAGTCTTAATTTCCGCTATGACAGCAAAATCTGAACCTGTGATGAGTAAGTCGTTAACATATAGCAGGATATAGCTAACCCCCTTTGGAGTGGATCGAACATATAAGTTCGGGTCATAAGGGGTAGAATGGTATCCATGAGTCTGTAAGAACTCATCCATTCTATGGAACCAAGACCGCGGCGCTTGCTTCAGCGCATAAAGAGCTTTCTACAAGCGGAATACTGTATCCCTAGGGTTCCCTGAGGGAAAGCCCGATGGCTGCTCCACATAGACTTCCTCCTCCAAGTATCCATTCAGGAAGTGGATCGAACATATAAGTTCGAGTCATAAGGGATAGAATGGTATCCATGAGTCTGTAAGAACTGATCCATTCTACGGAACCAAGACCGCGGCGCTTGCTTTAGCGCATAAAGAGCTTTCTACAAGCGGAATACCGTATCCCTAGGGTTCCCTGAGAGAGAGTCAGGTGGCTGCTCCACATAGACTTCCTCCTCCAAGTATCCGTTCAGAAAGGTACTCTTGACATCCATCTGATATATTGGCAAGCCGTGGTGAGCAGCGAGCGCGAGTAGCAACCGAAAGGAAGTCAACCATGCAGTAGGAGCAAAGGTCTCTTCATAATCAATGTCGTGCTTCTGTCGAAACCCTTGCACTACAAGGCAAGCCTTGTACTTATCTAAAGTCCCATCAGCTTTTAGCTTTGTCCGAAAAATCCACTTTGTCCCGATGACTTTCTTGTGGCTCGGACGATCCACCAATGTCCAAGTCTCATTTTGGTCAATACTCTCTAGCTCCCTTTCCATGGCCTCTCGCCATTGAGGGTGCTTTCTTTCTCCTGCCAAGTATTCGGCTCAGAATGCATTATGTAATTAGCTGTAAACAGCGATGCAAATGATGCCTGAGGAGCAAGCCGAGAAGATCTTCTAGGTCCCTCCGGAGTGTAATCCGATGGTAGGATCCCCGAATCCCGCATGGTCTGCTAGTACCAACGAGGTAACGGGTCTCGTGAAGGGGGCCTGGGAGGTAAAGAAACTGTGGGAATGTCAGGAGTGAGAAGTGGACCAAGCTCAGTAGGCACTATCTCTCATGATGTGAAAGAAGGAAGTGGATCGGAATCCACTTCAAAAGACTGCACAATATCCCTCTCGTCAAAGATGACATCCCACCTTAACGATCACCTTGTTTGTCCGAGGATCGAACAAACAATAGCCTTTCCCTTCAAAGAAATATCTCACAAAAATAAGGAGATCAGCTCGGGGAGTAAGCTTCCCTATCTTGTCATCAGACGTGTGTGTGTACACACGACACCCGAAGACTCTGAAATGGGAAATAACAGGCCGAGAGCCAAAAAATGCCTCATACGGGGTTTTTTAAGGAAGAGCTGCATTCGGGCACTGGTTGAGGATGTACACCGAAGTATAAACAGCCTCGACCCAAAGGCGCTCAGAAAGCTCTGCTGCGAACAGCATAGAGCATGCCGTTTTCATGACTGTGCCGTTCCTACACTCTACGACTCCATTCTAAGAGGAAGAGTCTGTAGAAACTCAAAAAACTCGTGGGTGATAAACTCACCACCGCTATCACTCCTCATGCACCCAACACGACGACCAGTCTAGTTATGAATCTACAGCACCCAAGCAGAAAAATATGTGAAAGCATCTGACTTATACTTGAGGAAGTAGACCCACATGTATCGAGAATGATCATCCACTATCAAAAAGAAGTACAGCGCGCCGTTGAAAGCAGCACTGGATATCGGCCCACAAAGAGCAACGTGAATCAATCTAAGAAGCTCCTCAGCTCTATATGTAGACTGCTGAGGAAATGGGGTACGGTGCTACTTCCCGAGCTGACAAGCTTTACAGACATCTCAAGCTAGCTTCAGGTTTAAAAGGCCCTCAACCAACTCACAGCGTGACAACTCATAAAGTAGTGAGTCATAACCAAGATGCCCTAAGTGAAAATGCCAAAGACGCTCATTGTGCGTAGGCTTCCGAGATGTGGCTAAGGCCTAGAAGCTATGGAATGCGAAGCCTTTGGCGGTCGGCTCGATCAGAAAGTGTGTCATGTGGTATAGGCCATTAAGCTGTGCCTCACCGCGAGCAATCACTAAACCGGTCAGAGAGTCAAGGACCTCGACTATGGTCGCTGTAAAGAAAACTGCTCGCCCCAACCGACAAAGCTGCTCAACAGATAACAAGTTCACCCCAAGCTGAGGGACATGATATACATTGTCCAATGAAGCCAGATCCAGACCCTTGTTAGTGGCAAAACTGACGCAACCTTGAGCCTGAATCTTGACCAAGAAGTTGTTTCCTACACGGACCCACACGGCTGCAGGGGCTCGGGTACGGAAAATGTCCTCTATAGGAGTCGTGTGATGTGTAGCTCCACTGTCCAAAATCCAAACTGAAGCTGAAGTGCTCGGCTGTGACGAGTGGGCCTCTGCAGTAACCTCGTCGGGAGGCAACTCACAAATGTGGACGAGACTCGTATCTGATGTCTCTATGGAGACGATATGGGCCTTTGCAGACCAGTCAAACAAGCCCTCTGGAGTTAAGAACGTTGTCGACTGAGATGACTGTGCGGTGGTAGTGAGTCTGACCTTTAAACTGCCCTTGTCATCACCCTACCTTCCCTGCTGGGGATTGCCCGACTGAGGAGCGGGGATCTGAGACTTAGGTTTTGGTGTTGTGCCTCATACCTTTGATCGACACTCGTCGTCAAAATTGCTAGCTTTTTGACAATGTTAACAATACCTATTCTTTTTAGGTACATTCTGCCACCCAGGTTTGAGTTGTGACTGGGAGTTTCCTTGAGAATCCCCAGATTGATTTAGCTTTTGAGTTTGATTTTGATTTAGAGTGGAGATTTGATTTGGTTTGCCCTTCCCTTGTTACCCTTTCTAAGAATGAGCAAAAAGAGTCCCCCTCTGAAGAGGAATTCATATGAAACTGATCGAACAACCGTGCATAACGCATCAGCTGACACTCAAATTCATAGAATGTAGACATGGTAGGCTTTGAAACTATTCCTTCCACAAAATTGAAGTATTTCTTGGGGAGTTTATTTAGGAACAATGTGACCCGATCATCAGAGGACTCGGGAGGCCCCGTAGTAAAGACTTCAGCGAGGAGACGCCAATACTCAGTCAACTTGACTTTCAAGTTATCTCGGTCAGTGATTTTGAAAAGCTGAAGCTCATGGTCAAGATTAATACGACGGGTCCTATCTCGAGCCACATAGCGGTTAGTCAAGTGTGCCCATCGCTCTGACGCTAAGTCAAAATGCTGAAGCTGAGAATGAAACTCTGGCAATAAGCTCTGCATCAGCTCGACAATAGCAGAGGCATTCGTAGCTTTCCATGAGCGGACGACCTCGTATGGGACAAATGTGGGATTGGGTTGAAGTTCCAACCCCTGCACTAGATCCCATAGGTTCTGTGAATCAATGACATGTCTCATCAAATTCAACCAAGTAGTAAAGTTTGACCCGTTAAAACGAGTCTTGTCATTAAATGCATTCTTGGCAGAAGATGAGCTAGAACCATGAGGTGTCGGGTGGGTGGAGTAAGATGATGATGGGAAAGATGGTGGAGGTGAGAGTGCTTGATAAGAGTAAGAAGGAGAGGAAAGAGGTGGGTAGGCAGAAGTACGCTGTTAGCATCCAATGAGTGCCGATTGATGCGGAGGCACTAGAACAAAACGCAGGCGGGACAGCTTGTAGGAGAGAAAGACTAAAAAACAGAGCCTACAAGAGAGAGAAAGACTGAAAACGGAGCCTGCAAGAGATGCCCCCCTCCCCGTTGACTTATGGACCTGCGTCGTCGCCTGTTCACTGCACCCTCTTCGCCAATTCCCTGCATCCCCGTCGCTTGACCACCCGTTCGCTGCAACACCGTTGACTCTCTTCTTCGCTGATCACGTGCTACACGCCCGGCCTCTTCAACAGGCTTCGCCAGCTATCCCGCTAACCAGTACACCCCAGCTGTTGACCCATCTGGCATCCGTACTGTGTTTGCTGCCTGAGAGAGAGAGAGACACACACACACAGAGAGAGAGAGAGATAGAGCTCTGCCCTAGGCAGAAACAGACCTGCTGTCCGGGCAGGCTTCAACGTACCCTAGCTAAGGAAGCCAAGAGTGAGAGAGAGGATCGCCTAGACCTGCGCGCCGCTTGGAGACCCATCTGACAATTGCCGCCTGACGACTTCTTCAAAAAGAAGACAGCAGTATGGCTGGCCTGGATATGGATTTTCTAGACCGGACGGTGGCAGCCCTTGGCCCTAATTCCGATACAGAGGAGCCGGAGGATATGGTGCCGTGCACGGAGGAGATGCCTCCGGGTTCTGAACTGCCGCCTGCGGGCAAACACTCCAAGCATACTTCTGACGAGCCAATGGGTCCTCAGGAACGTTCCTATGCGCAGTTTGCCTCTGATCCAGTGGATTCGCATGAGATTGACTGGGAGCATTTGCTGGACTTTGCCAATACTCTGCTTGGCGATTATGTCCAGCATAATAATGAAACTTTTTCTGACGCGGGAACTGATGATGTGCTGGAAGCCACGGTGGACCCGAAATCAATTTTGCGGTCCTTCTCGATGTTTTATGACCGTGCCGTTATACTTTTCTTCACTGGCAGGATCCCAGTGCTTTCACATATTCGCCAATGGTTGCACCATTTATTGCAAGGGGAGTGTGTTGAGATCTTCCTTGGCCCTCGCGGCTTTTATGAGGTGCTGTTGAAATCGGAAACACATCGAGCTCAGCTCCTATCCAAGTTGCCATTATTCTTTGATCGCCGCTTGGTCCATGTGGTACCATGGCGCCCTATGGGCGATTTCCAGCGTTTGCTTCAACGAGAATGCCCGGTATGGGTGGAAGTGGAAAATTGTCCGGCGATCTATTGGCCATTGTTGAAGGATGCGATGGCAGTTGTGGGAACAGTGCTGGTTCCCCCAAGCCTCAGGGCTATGAATCGAAACCGTTTATGCATGTTATGGGACACGGCCAGGAAAAGGCCTGCGTGGCTTCGCCTCAATTGTTCTGGCATGCATCCTTTGCATTTTCGCTTGAAATGGAGCAACTTTGCAGGACACTGCTTTTCATGTGGTAAATTGGGGCATTTTATGGCTGAATGCCCTGAAAGGCAGCCGTCTTCCGAGGATGCGCACGTTGTGCTGCCTAAGGATGACATGGTGCTTGATGCCCTGACACAGGCGGCCCTTCAGCCACCTAATGTCGTGGATAAAGGCAAACAACAGGTCCTGGGTTTGGATTCCCGTAGCATTGATTGGATTGAGGCACGTCAAAAAAAAGATAAAAAGTTGGATGCAAGCCTGGCGGATCCTGGGCCTAATGCTTCACAGGATTCCGTGCGCACGTATATGCGCAGGAAAGAATTGTTCACTTCACAGCAGGCTGCGCGTACTATGGCCCCATCTGCCCCCCGCAATCAATCTACAAGGAGAGTCTATACAGACGGCCCCAAGGGCCCACCTGCTAAGCTGGCGTTTAATACAAAAGATAATGTGATTACACCCTGGGATCGGTGTTATCCCCGCCCCACTCCCAAGGCAGTGGATTTTCCTTCTACCTCTAAAGCAGGTTGCCAGAATTCGTTTGCAGTATTGGCTGATTTTGTGGATGAGGGTGTCCTAGATGCTCTCGCGGAAAAGGTGAAATCGAGGCAACAGGCGCCTCGTTCCTGACTTCCTTTTTTTGAAGATATATGAAGATAGCCACGTGGAATGTGCGAGGCATTTGCTCTCGCCATAAGCAACATGCCATGTGGACTGTCTTGCATGAGAACCAGTGGAATGTATTGTGTGCAGTTGAGCACAAAAGTCACGGTGAAGCAGGAAAAGTTGTGGATTGTCATGGATTCCGTCTGTTTTATGCAGGGACACATGCTACGCACTATTCGGGCGTGCTGATGATTGTCCATGAGAAATACTAGCCTGTTCTTGTTAAAAATGATGTGCAGGGCCGCTTTCTGGTAATCGAAGTCTTATTTGAAGGAGAGATTTTATGGTTGCTGGGCCTCTATGCTCCGAATGATCCCCCATCCCAACAGGATCTTTGGTTGACTTTGCAGGGCTCCATGTCACTTGGCCGAAGGGGGTTTTTGATGGGAGATTTCAATATCTGTGTTGACTCTTCTCAGTCCACTTCAGGGCATTCGGTAATGGATACGCCGGAAAGCCGGGTGTGGAATTCCTTTGCTTTGCGCGTGCTTAAGCAAGATCTTTGGTCGTGGCTTCACCCTTCTTTTTCAGGGTTTACTTTTCATTCCGCACAATATGCAACTACTTGGTCGCGGTTGGACCGAATGTATATCATGCAGGGGGATGATTTTCTTCCCGAGATGCTGGAAATGAAGGTCTTGCAGCAATATGCGTTGTCGGATCATTTCCCCCTTCAGCTTGAGATGCGGGCACAATCTATTGCACCTTTTATGCAGTTGCTGGATAGGCTCCCTTTACGTTTCAACTCCTCTTATTTGAAGCATCCAATTTTTCAGGGCTATATGCAGCAATTGATTGAGAGGTTCTTATTCGACTTCGCCTCTGAGGGCTTGGCTTCATTTGCACGGCTGCTCTCTAATGTGCAGCGGGTTGCTCGGCAGTATGGGATTCATCATGCCTCTCTTTGTCGGCGACGTCGACATGCAGCAGAGGACTTACTGGCGTTGGTCTGTTCCTTGCTCGTGGATTCCCCAGATGATGATTTTCTGTTGTCACTGGAGAGGCGTTTGGCCCATCTTATTCAAGTGTTTCAGTTGAAATCTTATCAGTAGGCCAAGCTGCATAACTTGACTGACACATTGCAAGATAGTGCCTGCCAGTCTCATAAGTTCTTTCGCGCCTTGCATGCTTCTCCGGCTCGCGAAAATATGACTAGACTCCAAGATTCGGAAGGTCGCATGGTCTCTGATCCGCAGACCATTGTCAATATGTGTAGAAATTATTTTATGGAACTTCTTGGTTCTTCTCCCTCGCCTTCTAGCCAGGTTACGCATGCCCGCTCGGTCTTCTATCATCTGGTCCGCCAGCAGGTTCCACTTGATATGCAAGCCACTTTGGAGGCGGATATTTGCGAGGAGGAGGTTATGGATGTTTTGTTGCACCTGCCTAAGGATAAAAGTCCTGGTTGGGATGGTCTCACTAATGAATTCTTTGAGAACTCGGCCACGCAGTTGGTGAAGCCATTGGTGGTCATGTTTCAGCAGGTTTGGGAAACAGGGGTCATGCCTTCCTCATGGGAAGAAGGCCTTATCAAACTGATTCCAAAGGTCCCTTCGCCGTCAAAGCTGCAACACTGGAGACCAATTTCTTTGATGGGCTCGATGTATAAAATCTTCTCCAAAGTACTGGCGAATCGGCTTCACAAGCACCTTCCAACTATTGTGCATCCTCTCCAATATGGTTTCATTAAGGGCCGCAACATTCTGCATAATATCTTAAATGTGCAAATGGCTATTGACTATGCGCGGCACTCCAGTCAGAAGTGGCATTGATTCAATTGGACTTGGAAAAGGCGTTTGACTATGTGGACTGGTCTTTCATTGCAGATCTTATGTCTGCTATGGGCTTTGGTACCCGGATATCCCGATTGATCTACACCATTAGTGCGGCGGCTTCTTCAAGAGTTATGCTCAATGGTGGGGTTACAGAGCCATTTGTCCTTGCACGCTCGGTCAGACAGGGCTGCCCTTTGAGTCCTCTCTTCTTTGCCCTGGCGACTCACCCGGTCCTTTCAATGTTATCCTCAATGGCGGCTTCTGCTCAGCTGGCAGGATTGTCTCTTCCTTTGGGGCAGCACTTCATTAGCCAATCTTTGGCTGATGACACCTTTATGATTTTGCGGGCGGACAGGGACAACATTCGAAAGGCATTAGATGTTTGGACGCTCTTTGGTCAGGCCTCTGGTCTTCGCATCAATGCCTTTAAGTCAGCCGTTCTCAGTTGCACAAAGCCTGATTTACAGTCATTAGGCTGGCAGGGCCAGGTGGTTTCCCGTGGCTCCATTGTCAGGCATCTTGGATACCCATTGGGGGTGGATGTACGGCCAAAGGACCTACTGGAGTGGATTTCACAAAAACTGGCGGCGAAGTTTATGTATTGGAAGTCGCAAGCGTGGCCATTCCATGTCCACCTCAAAGTGGCTCAGACAATTATGCTACCAATGCTAACATATTTCCTGCCATTGCTGCCGTGGACGCCTACTACTTTGAAGGCTCTTACTCATCCCATTCGTTTCATGCTATGGAAGAAGGATTCACTGCAGGCAAGCATTTCGTGGATTTCATGGTCACATACATGTACCCCTAAACGCATGGGTGGTGGAGCTATTTTGGATGCAGAAACTCATATGCTGGCTCTTCGTTGGTCTCTTTTTCGTGCCATGTGTGTGGATCATCACCCGTGGACCATCATAGCCCGTTATTTTCTTGAGGACAGCGGGCTATGCCATGGTAACACACGGCTTCGGGCCTCCTGGTGGCATGTCCTTAATGCTGACTCTCGATTTTCCAGTCCCTCTTCCTCTTTGTTACTGCACTTGGTCGGCTCTTGGAAAGTGGTGCTCCAAAAGGCCCATTGGCATCCAGTAGGGGACCGCTTGCAGACTAACTCCTTTCAGCTGGAATTGTTGGCAGTATCGAGATTACTTTCATGGAAAGACAAACATCAGCTTAGACCGAGATTTAACCGCATGGCCCGTTTAGGTGTGACTTCAATTGCGGATGCTACCCTTGCCACTCGCAATGTTCTCGCATCGTTTCGGACTGCTCGGAGACTTTTCAGGATCCCACGCGGATACCGTGGTTTATGGGGAAAGCTTTTGTCGGAGCTTCAGGGTAGGCAACCCTTTCCTGCCCTGGCTGTGGATCGTCCTTGGCAGGACTGGGACCTTGCAGGTCGGTTGAGTCTGGAAAAGGCCTCTACTAATCAGGTGTATCATCTTCTCATTCAAGATCACCAATGGATGGGTGTGAAAGCTAATACTGTTTGGGGACTGCGGTAATCGCTGTCATGGTGGCAAGCAACGCTGATGGAGGGCTGGCTGAATAAGGCACCTTTCAAATGCAAGGTCTTTCTTTGGCGGGTAATGATTGGTGGTCTTCCTCTTGCCTCGGCCCTTTCCAAGCGTCGAATCTCGAATGGCAATTGTTTCTTCTGTACCACTACTGCGGAATCGGCCCGACATCGTTTTCTTTCTTGCCCGCTCGCCAAGAATATCTGGTCACTCTTGTCGCAAATCTGGCGCGCAGTGGTGGGGTCCTCACTAACTCCTTTCGATTGGGTTTTTGTGCGCCCAAAGTACCCCACACCGCCACAGTTACATATGAAGATCTTATTTCACTTTTTCAGATACTGGGGATGCTAGCACATTTGGACCATGCGCAATGCTTTTCTCTTTGATTCGGCCTCTAATGTACCGAGACATATTGCCAGGCTTAAAGGGCTCTTGCATTGGCAGCTAGATCTCATCCGACACTCCGACTTGCTCCCTCGGGAGGATTTGCATCCCTGGCATATGGCAATTGCCTCTGGGTCGTTGCCATGATTGGTGTAACCTTTTTAGTACATTAGTACGGGGGATTTCCCACAGGTTGGGCTAGGGCCCTCGTGTCTGTTGTAATCATGTAATCATGTAATCTTGTACCTTTTTCCGTAATTAATACAATTACCTTTTATGAAAAAAAAAAAAGACTGAAAACGCAGGCAGGACAGCCTGCAAGAGAGAGAAAGACTAAAAACGGAGCCTGCAAGAGAGAGAAAGACTGAAAACGCAGGTAGGACAGCCTGCGGGAGAGAGAGACTAAAAACGACTGCAGGCAGGTGAGAGAAAGACTGCAGCGACTGCAGAAGGAGAGAGAAAACTGTCAGGGCGGTAGCTGGAGCCTACGAATGCAGCAGTTTGCTGGCGTGGCAGGCTGTACGACAGCAGTGCAGATAAACAGCAGTCAGTCGCCAGGCAGAAACAGAGGGCTGAGATGTCCTCCGTGACCAGGGTGTGGGCAGCAAGCTGGTAATACCTGAAACCTGCAAAAACGAGATTGTAAAAGAGTGGAGGACTGGCTGCCAATTTATAGAAAATTAGGGTTCTAGATCCTCTCCCACTTAGCTTTCTTGATCCGCTCCCCGTTTTAGGGTTTTGGCTAAAATAAGCCTAAAATAAGCATGTTTTGGGGCTGTTTAAGTGGCTAAGTTAGCACAACAGCAACAAGGGAAGGGCAAGCAAGCTCGACCTTCCAATCAGCATCCAAATCCAAACCAAGCTAGTGAGTCACAATGAACTTCCCCATCAAAATTTAAACCCGGTTGACAAAATATACCAAAGAAAAATTTGGTATTGTCAACATTATCAAAAGGCTAGTCACTTGGACGACAAGTGTCCTTTAAAGGCTGAGGGTAGTCCACCCAAGACTCCTGTCTCAAGCCCGTATGCTGCGGGCACTCCCTCCCCCCCTTCTACAGTGGAGACAGCAAGGTAGACCCACTACTCACATGGCACCTAATTCTTCTATTCCCTCTACACCTAAGGAGTTGTCAAAAATGTCTGCCCATCCTACTGTTGTGGACTTCAATTATCATCGAGCATGTGTTGCCTCTCTTGAGAAACGACTTGATAAGTCCCCTTCCCACTCTGAGTTGCCCTCTCCTTCAAAGGCTAAGGGCAGTCCGCCCAAGACTCGTGTCTCACATCCATACACATTGCAAGGAGGCGGCTTCTTCTCTTGATAGTGACGGTGATGAGGCTTACAATTTTTTTAACTCTCTAATATTTATTTATCTTTAACATTATAGCCATTTATAACTTCATCCCCACTATCAAGATGACATGATTGTAAAAGGGTGCATGGGCAAGTGAACGATTCCCTTGCAAGGCCACTATCTAAGTGGCATCCTTGCATTGCATTCTGCATGAGTATGCAATATTACATCTTTCTTTGCATTACCCCATGCATTGGCATTCTGTTCATGTAAACATGCATCTATGCGTATTTATTCCCTTTTGGTCACCCTTGGAGTGGTCAACTCCAGATCCATATCCCCTATACTCATGGCATTGTACATGGCAATCTCCTAAGGCAGTTTTTCCCCCTATGCTTGCATGCTGGCTTTGCTTGACTTACTTACTTCCACATTGTCTTGCTTCTCACTCCACATATTCTCCATATGATTCACACACACAAACCTCTTAAATAATCACTAGGCACTTATCCTATTAGCATGTGGAATTGTTTTGCTTGTTTTCTAAAGGTAGTGGGGCTCTCTGTTACATCAATACATGTAACTTATTGGGAAATAAGAGCGAGAGATGACCATCCGAGGGCTTTGGGCGCCCGTACGGGGTTAAGGGGAACTTAGGAAGTGAGTGAGTCATAAAAATAGTATAACTCACTAGGTAATGACGGCTGGCAAAGGAGTCACGATGGGGTTCCACTCCAGCATCTTCCTTAGCGTGGTTGAGTGGAGAGAGAGAGATTTCTCGTGCTTCCTCACAAGAGGATCGACAGAGCTCAAAGGGGCATCTGCATAAGACAGTCCCATATTACTATCACACACGTTATACTGGTATCACAGTAGGGAACTTGGAAACGGGTGATTTAATTGCGACTGGAAACTGGTATTGTTGCTATGGGTCGCTCGCGACTGTAGTCGGGCCACGCCAATTGCCACTCCGATCACGTTCCGCGCTGGCGACTATAGTCGGGCCACATCAATCGCCACTCTAATCACGTTTTGCTTCAAGTTGGGCCACGGTCCGCCTCTAGCCGTTTCGGCCACGTGCTGCCTCAACACGAGCCATGCCAATCATTACTCCAGCCACGGCACGCCCAGTTTGTTCATAATTTTCAGGGCCGTGTCTAGTGACACGCTAATCCAGCGTTTCTGACGATAGGCCTTGTTTTTTGTGCCACGCAACCTGCACACAACTAGTACAGATCTAAGGAAAGCCGCACCACTCCTCACATCGTCTCTACCACTGAGCTATAGAGGTCGCCGACATCTGTCCTACCTTTGTAATCACAGAAGTACCCCACCTTTGTCTACAAATTTCTTATATTTTCTTCCCAATTCTAGTGTATAGATGGAGGGGAAAGAGAGAGGGGGGGCAACGGAAGGCTCTAGTTCCGGGGACCACCCTATGGTGGATCCCCATGAAACTGAAATGTAAGAAGAACATTAGGAAGAATTTTTTGCTACACGAGAACAATTTGATGATTTAACTGCTCGTGTGCAAGTACAGGGGGTTCAAATGGAGTTGCTAACTCAAGCACTCACCGAAATAAAATCCCAATTAGCTTTATTACTAGAAAGGAATAAAGGTAAGATAGAGACTTCACATATTCCATCTTCATCAAAAGATGTAGATGTGACTATGCAAGACCCAAGGGAACCCCACCAAAAGTTGAGGGATAACCCAGTGTTAAAAGATATAAAACCCCTCAGTTTCATGGGGAGGAAAAAAATAGAAATAAAGATACCATCTTTTGTGAGAGTGCGCTACGGAAGAGGAAATACGAACACAGAAGGAGAGAGAGAGAGAAAGCAGAAAATAAGAAAGAGAAATCTGCACAGATTGAAATGAATGCTGAATACAAACGGGAAGGCGGAAGGAGACTGATCAGTCCCTGCACGCAGCCCACAGCGTCAGTGAGGGCACCAGATCAGGCTGATGATGATGGCAGCACCACCACGGGGGAGAAGGAGTGTCGGAATCTGTAAGAAGACAAGTGATCAAGTGGGGAGGGGGGCTGCCTATAAATAGGCAAAAGGACAAACCCTAACCCTAACCCTAAAATGGGCGCAAACCCTAAAAATGCCCTAAAATGGGCGCCCCACATCAGTGACCAAAAAAGTGGCCAGGCAGCTAGTGGCTGCCCACTAAAAGAGGCCAAAAAGAAATACACATCCTAAGACAGCCAGTCAAGGGTGATTAGCCTCCCCCATCATAACACATGACAGACATGTCAGAGCTCCTAATGTCCTCGTCTAACTCAGACTGAGGCTCACAGGCAGGAGATGACAAGGCATGACAAACATGACTGCTAACACCCCCTCTCAGATCCTGGATGTGGCTGAAGGCCGAAGAGGAAATAGATCCTGGGGTGGCAAGAGGAATGCCAAGGTCGATGAAGTCTGTCGATGAAGATTGCCAATGAAGGAGCTCCTCACGATCCTAGGAATCCCCCTCTAAAACACTAGGGGCCAGGGAATCCACAGCCACATCACCGAGATCGTCCCCCTCTGAAAGGGATGGGGGGTACGAGGGAACCACCGGAGGAGAAGGTGGGGGATGGGAAGAAACCTGTGGAATCAAAGGTGCACAAGCGGAACGGGTGTAGCAATAGACTGCCTTGGAGGACCCTGCATCAAAGAAGGGGAATGGAGCCTGTAAAGCCCGCTCTCCTGCCAACCTGAAGATAAGACAACTCCTGTAAAAGAATCCTCAATAACAACGGCATGCTCGGTGACGATCACTCGTGTGCCAAGCCTCGTAAGGCCATAAACTGAGAGGAGGGAAAGGCCCAAATCCGGAACATGTAGCTCCTGTGAAAAGGAGCTCGAAGGTCGGTCGGTAAACAAAGGCAGTATGCCAACACCACTAATAGGCACCGATAAAATATCACCACCAGTGACTGAACCCTTTGATGGACGGAGATCCTGTAACAAATCACCTCGGGGAGTCATATGACTCGAAGCACCACTGTCCACTAACCAAGGCTGCGCAGAAGACACTGCAGCCATGGAAGAAGGATGCTCCTCCAAAGCATGGATATGAAGGAACACTAACTCATGGGTAACAGCTGGTGTAGAGGTAGAAGAAGGCTCCGATGTAGATCCACCCTTCGCTCCCGGACGAAGGTGAGGGTACTTCTTCCAGCATTTCTCCTCGGGATGTGTCCCTTTCCCACAGTGTGGGCACTTCAGTCTCTCTGAATCTGAGTCAGAGCCTGAAGAACTGTCCTTCTTCTTAGCCTTTGACTTCTTCTTCTTCTTCTGTCCTCCCGAACCTGCAACAAAGGCTCTAGTAGAGTCGGATCCACTAGCACTGACCTCTCTGAGTCGCTCTTCATGCTCCAAGACAAGTGGGGATACCTCCTCCCATAGAAGCTTCTCACGGGTCCTCGATGTAAAAAGGCCGGTGTAAAAGACATCAAACTGAGACGATGGCAGCTGAGTCAAGAGAATCATAGCCATGTCTTCAGAAGATATCGTCCGACCGAGGGATCTGTTGATGTGGTCCTTCAGGGAAGGACTATCATCAATAGCGAGCATCCGCAACTTCTTTTTGAGAGATATCCGGTGGGCAAACGTCTTCTGTTGATAGAGAGACGCGAGCTTTCTCCACACGTCTGCTGCAGTCTTCAACCTATGAACATGAACAAGGACAGAATCCTGCAAACTCAGAAAGAGAAAAGATCTGGCTCTAGAATTGAGCCGATCCCATAAGGCTGCACGATCCATAGATATCCCATCTGCGAGTAGATCCACCATAGGCCGAGGAATAGGAATAGAAACAAGCTCCCAAAGATCGAAGGAGTCCAAGATACACTCCACCTTGCAGGACCATACAGAAAAGTTGGAGCCATTCAACCGGTCCTCTTTGGGCAGCTGAGGAAGTACGGGTACCTGTACAGGGGATACCAAAGGCTGCATCTTCGGCCCACTGAAAGGGGCTCGCCAAGATACATGAATAGAAGGGGGACGGGAAAGAGGAATAGACTCTGGACGACGGTCCTCGTGATAGAAATCACACCTCCGTTCAGATGAGTGTCGAGACAAATGCTCGTCATCTGAGTCATCAAAGCCCGTAAACTGATGATAAGACATCTTTGATATCTGCAAACACCAAAACACAACAAGGGAAGATTGCCGGTGCCGAAACACAAACACCAGAAGCTCCTAAGCTGGCCGCCTTGCACAAAACGCAAGGATGATGTCAAACGCAAGTGCTAACGATGCAATCACTACAGAAAAACAACCTCTTGCCTCAAAACGCAAGGAGAAATGAGGTCGCCAGCTTGGAGGAGTGCCGCCAGAGGTTGAACGCAGCCATAGAATCAGCAACAAACGCAAAGATGTGACACCAAAACAGGCCGCCTTGATCAAGAAGATGGTGGAGAAGGTGACGCCTCTGCTGTGGAAGACATCTTGACCAGCAAATGCAAGGTTGTGGGTGTTCTCCTGCGTGGAACTCAGCTCCGTGTACTCTCCTTCGGCTCTAATACCATGTGAGAGTGCACTGCGAAAGAGGGAATACGAACACGGAGGGAGGGAGAGAGAGAGAGAGAGAGAAAGCAGAAAATAAGGAAGAGAAATCTGCACAGACTGAAATGAATGCTGAATACAAACGGGAAGGCGGAAGGAGACTTATCAGTCCCTGCACACAGCCCACAGCGTCAGTGAGAGCACCAGATCAGGCTGATGATGATGGCAGCACCACCACGGGGGAGAAGGAGTGTCGAAATCTGCAAGAAGACAAGTGATCAAGTAGGGAGGGGGACTGCCTATAAATAGGCAAAAGGACAAACCCTAACCCTAACCCTAAAATGGATGCAAACCCTAAAAATGCCCTAAAATGGGCTCCCCACATCAATGACCAAAAAAGTGGCCGGGCAGCCAGTGGCTGCCCACTAAAAGAGGCCAAAAAGAAATACACATCCTAAGACAGCTAGTCAAGAGTGACTAGCCTCCCCCATCATAACACATGACAGACATGTCAGAGCTCCTAATGTCCTCGTCTGACTCAGACTGAGGCTCACAGGCAGGAGATGACAAGGCATGACAAACATGGTTGCTAACATCTTTAACTTCCTCCAAAATGGGAGGATTTGCACAAATTAAAGAATACTCCACCGCATCTCCAAGCGCTCGAGGCCAGTCTAACTTTGGGACCAAAAGCATATAAATGGTGGAGAACTTTAAAGGAGGCAAATAAAATACTTGAAACTTGGGCTCAATTTGAATCGGTCTTTTTGAAAGAATTCCTTCCTGAAAATGAAATGTAAAGAAATTGGAAAGATTGGGATTTTGTCAAACAAAAGGGAAGACCTTTACTAACATATCTCGAGGAGTATCGTTAGATAATCCTCAAATTGGAAGGAATAGATAAATTTCAAAAGACCAGGATTTATAAGGCAACTAGATAAGGCCTGTAAAAAGGAAATGAAAAGGAGTTCACCCAAGACGCTTGAAGGGGCAATTAAATTTGCATTAATCAATGAAAATAATACGCGTCCAAGTGCACTCATTAGTCTCACTGATACAGAGCCCAAGAGTAAGGAATTTGAAGCCTCAAAATTTGTACGCAAATCAAAGAGGAAAATGCCATTCCTTAAAGGTAAGAAACAACCCTTTGAAAAGACAATATGTACGGCCAAAGCTAAGTCAAGATGACTTTGATAAGGCCAAAAAAGAAAGGTTGTGTTTCAATTGCCTATCTCCTAACCATGCTGCTTGGAATTGCCCTCAAAGGAAAAAGGGGGAAGATAAAGGAAAGGATAAGGACAAGGGCAAGGGAAAAGAGAAACAAATCCATGTAGTGCAGACCCTGGAATTAAAGGGGCATGAAAAATATAAATCTTTAGAGGTCTTGCACAAGGATGTACAACACAGGTGTTGTATGGCAACTTCTATGTGGCAACCTACCTTTGGGCCACATTGTTGGAGCACGCGGGTAGCGGAAGCGTGAAGATTTGTGACAGAGGAAGTGAACAGGTGAGTGAGAGTGAGAGTAAGAGTGACAAACAGATTTGGGTGTACCAACAATGTATTGGTACACAAAGAATAAAATGTATTTATACTTAGGGCCTATAAGGGTGCATTCACATGTACAACATAACAATACACGTGTAAAATACACGGAGGTGAATACAGGACCTTTACATCCCAACAACCTCCCACTTAAAGGTCCGGAGTGAACCTTTAACCAACTCCCACTAGTCGTATGCAATGCTCATGCTGAGCCTTGCCTAGACTTTTAGTGAGAACATCTGCAGGGTTGTCCTGTGTTTTGATCTTGGTCAATGTGATTATATCATCCTCCAGAATCTGTCTGATAAAGTGATATCGCACATCAATATGCTTTGTGCGTGAATGATACATGGCATTTTTAGCCAGATACACAGCACTCTGGCTATCACATCCCAACACTGGAGTACTCACAGACATGCCGAGATCCTCTGCGAGTCTGCTCAACCATATAGCTTCCTTAGAAGCTTTAGTAGCTGATATGTATTCAGCTTCAATAGTACTCAGTGCGACGATGTTCTGCAACCTGGAGCACCAAGAGACGGCCCCTCCAGCAATTGTAAAGACATACCCGCTAGTGGACCTGCGAGTGTCTAAGTCACCCGCCATGTCTGCATCACAATAACCCTGCAGATTAAGTGCACCCTGCCCATAGCAAATACACTTTCTTTGTGTACCCTTTAGATATCTAAGAATACTCTTGACAGCCTCCCAATGTGGTTTGCCAGGATTTGACATAAACCTGCTGACAACTCCCACTGCATGAGCAATGTCTGGACGAGTAGCTACCATAGCATACATAAGAGAGCCACAAGCTGATGCATAAGGGACTCCCTTCATAGCATTGGCTTCCATGTCATCTTTTGGGCTGTTGGCTTTACTAAGCTTAAGATATGGAGGTAAGGGTACTCCGAGAGGCTTAGCTTCAGCCATGTTAAATCTGTCCAGTACCTTTTCAATGTACTTTTCTTGAGATAAGAACAGCAATTTCTGCGTTCTATCCCTACGAATCCTCATGCCCAATATATGCTTTGCATTCCCCAAATCTTTCATGGAAAAGGCTGATTTCAGCTGATCTTCGAGAGCATCAGGGGTTGCTCAAATGGGATTCAAGTGGAAGAATTTTACCATTGATAATGGTTATTTACTCTACAAGGGTAGGGTATGTGTTCTGAAAGATGAAGAAATAAGACACCAGATACTCTTTTGAGTGTCATGATACCCCTAGTGCAGGACATCCAGGAGTTAATAAGACTTATAGTCTTATTAAAAGGTAGTTCTATTGGCCTGGAATGAAAAAGGACGTCCTTGACTATGCGGTCAAATGTAATAAATGCCAGGTTAATAAAGCTAAAAAGATTGAAAATGGGAGGACTTCTCCACTCATTAGAGATTCCTTCGGGAAAATGGAAGAGTATCTCCATGGACTTTATTGTCGCGTTACCGAGAATACTGAGGGGCACGACTTTGTGTGGGTGATTGTGGATAGGTTAACCAAAATGGCTAGGTTTATTCCAACTTCAGCTGATGTTAAAACACCAAAATTGGCTAGATTATTCATAGAGAACATATACCGATTGTATGGCCTTCCGGCAAATATAGTTTCTGATCGGGATAGAAATTTTGATAGTCAATTTTGATGTGTTGTATTTAAGAAGTTAGATACTAAACTTAGCATGAGCACAGCGGAACACCCGCAAACTGATGGGCAAACTGAAAGGATTAACCAAATCCTTGAAGATATGTTGAGAGCATATGAAAGTAAAAGGCACACTAATTAGGAAAAATATTTGCCAATAGCAAAGTTTACATATAATAGTGCCAAACACTCTTCCACTAGATATAGTCCATTTATGCTAATGTATGGGTCTCAACCTAGAGCTCCTCATGCAGTAGGACTGCATAAGAAAAAGGTTCAAGCAGCAAAGGATTTTTTGGAGGATATGAATAGTATGTTAAAATTTGCTCAATAAAATATTAAAAAAGCTCAAGACCGAGCTAGAGCTTATGCAGATCCTCACCGATGAGACATCTCCTTTGAGAAAGGGGAACTGGTCTATCTTAAAGTGCCTGAACAAACGAAAACCATGAAAACGGGACGATGTCCAAAGCTTTCACCCAAGTATTGTGGTCCTTTCACAATACTTAAGAGGGTGGGGAAACAGACTTACAAGCTCCAACTACCTGCTGGTAGTAAAACACATCCAGTTTTCCATGTAAGCAAGCTAAGAAAGAAGCTGGGTGATATGGATAATCTAATATTAAATGATAACATTGAGAAGCTATTAGGTGACCAATCTATTCCACATGAACCAGAAAGAATTTTAAATGTTCGTAATAGACGAACAAGGCATACTATTTATCAAGAATGTCTCGTAAAATGGAGGGATTATTTAGAAAAAAGCTCAACATGGGAGCGAGTAAGCACTTCAAGAAAAAGGTTTCCCAATTTACAGTTAGACCTTTCAAGTATCGTTTTCGACGACAAAACCAATTCTTAAGGGAGAGGAAATGTTACATCAATAAATGTAACTTATTGGGAAACAAGCGCAAGAGATAACCGTCCGGGGGCCTTGGGTGCCCGTACAGGGTTAAGGGGAGCTTAGAAAGTAAGTGAGTCATAAAAATAGTATAACTCACCAGGTAATGACGGCTGGTAGAGGAGTCATGACGGGGTTCCACTCCAGCATCTTCCTGAGCGTGGTTGGTTGGAGAGACAGAGATTTCTCGTGCTTCCTCAAGAGGATCGACAGAGCTCACAGGGGCGTCTGCAGAAGACAGTCCTATATTACTATCAAACACATTATACTCTCCATCCTTACTTCCTGTACTTTGGAGCATAGTGACTCAATGGAACAAACACTGATTTGAAACCCTCACTTAATGCTAAATCTTGTGACCATTCTAAACAAAGCCCTTTTTAAAAAAAACCCATTGTTGATTCCATCCACCTTTGCAGGACTTAGCACGCCCCTGGCCAACCGACAAGCACCCTTGGTCCAATGCCTTGTCCTCTCTGAGTGATCACTTGGACTCCCTTGGTAAGATAACCATCGCCTTTATCGTCTTGGCACCCTTTGCCCAATGCCCTAGCTACTTTGGGATGGGACACCTTGGAGTTTTTCTTCTTTTTTTTTAAATACAAAGGCTTACTTCTCATGGCTTAGTTTTGGGCTTGAGAGGGGGTGTTGAGCTAAAACTACATTAACCTAACTTAAATAGCCCCAAAACATGCTTAATTAATGAAGAAACCTTATTATTTTAAAAGAAATGCGATCCTAAATAGTTATTATGTCCCACATGCAAAACCCTAATTTGGCTATCCCAAACTTTCTATAAATAGGCACGTAGACCACCACTCTCTCTCAATCTCGTTTTTGGAAATTTCAAGCTCTCTAGCTTCTTTGCCCACACCCCATTCTGGAAGACATATCATCCGAAGCTGCCCATTGCTGTCTACATAAGTCCGGTGCTTATTTCCGACCTCCATTGCACAATTTACATCAATTTCCACTATGTTTGTTGATTAACCACTTCGCCTAAAGCTGGCGAACTACTCAACTACTACGTTTGTGATCTATGGCTGCCGTACAAACGGCCACATCATCATACTTGCATTTTTGCTGCCATCAGCTTGCCATAGTTTTTCTCTCTCCTTAAGTATCTACGTTGTTTGTCACTCTCTCTTCACTGCCCATCTACATCAAATTATTATCATCCCTTAACATTGTTAGCAATATTGTTAGATTATGAGTGAGTTTGAGCATGCCTAATATTACTAGATATTTTAGGCATTTTATTGTGGCCTATATGATGCATATTTGGGCATTTATTGCTGGCCAACCAGCATTGAATGCTGGTTGACCTGATACGTTATTTGCATTCTTTCCAGCCTATTTATTCAAGCTCCTCCACAGTTTCTCATTCATCACTTGCAAGTTCAGTGCATATACATTGGTGGAGAGAAGAGCCAATGCCAATGCCCACACACCTAGTGACTCACTATTGTATGCGACTATCTCATGTTTCATATATGGATTCCATTTCCGAAGTACATCTTTGAATTCTCTTCTTTTCCAATGTTCTATGTTCTCTCTTCTGTCTTGTGTTCAATAGTTTATTTCAGCACTTGTTTATGCTTCCATTGCTGCATCACTTCTAACATGGTATCACGTTTCAAGATCTCCGCTCCTGATATTGTTTTCTGCCGATTAGAGGTCTGCCCTTGCCTGATCATTGACATTTTCTAACTGCTGCACACTGTCTACAGCCTGGTGACTGCTGTTTGCTGTCCATCACCCTATTCCTTTTCCAATTCCTGAAGATTTTGATGAGAACAACCATGAGGAAGGTGTGCTTGCATGGGATATGGATTATCTGCGTGTCTATTCTGCTCTTCTTTAATGTATTTCTAAAGAAGTTCTATCAGCAATTACCTCTTGCAGGACCTCCAAAGTATGGTTGAAGCTTCAAATGTTGTACGAGGCACCCTCCACCATGTGTTGCAACCCTTTATGGAGAACTTCAGCAAACGAAGTTTAAGGCTAAGGACACCATTCAATCATTTTTCATCAATGTTACACATGTACACCGTACAGGACTAGCTTTGACACATTCAATTTGCCCTTCCAAAGGCATATCTCATGGGAACGGTACTCTACAAGGCCCCCCCAGAGTTTGATGTAGTAAATGCTTTGAGGGCATAACATCATCTACTCTGGTGAGCTTCACACACATGTCCCTGATATTGCTTGAGCATGAGACATCTTTGCGTTTATAGGGGAGGCTTCTATCTCATTGTGGAGATTCTGCTGAGACTCTTGAAGCTTCAGAGTGGGGCGACAAGAAGTCCAAGGCTTAGTGTTATCACTATGGTAAGAAGAGACACTTGCGGAAGGACTATAAAGAGTTAGCAACTTTCTGAAAGAAGAATGGGAAGAAGAAGCATGATGTGGACTCCTCCGTCGAGTCATCCTCCTTCTCAGACTCCGATTCAAATCCACCGACCCAAGCAAAGACCAAGGTGCAGAAGGGATCTGTGAAGAAATGCTCTAAACGTAGAAAACACAAAACCAATCATACGACAAAGCACAAATTGATAAACATAGCACACAGTAGGGTTCGGGTAACTCCAAGACAGTGAATGCAATGAATAAAGAAGTGAATGACTATTGAATATACAATGCTCATGCAACAAACACACTATGCAATGAATGAATAGCGAACCTCGAACTCTCATATCTCTAGGATCAAGCCAGAGGTTATGAGCTGGAGAGCGTGTGGTACTCCGAATGGATCCAAAAATACACCAAGGCAACCTCTGTGTGTCGAGCACTAGCAAACGCAGCTTTGACCAAGTCAATAGGATGCTGCCCAAGTCAATTCAAGGGACCCACCCGTAAAGTGTAGCACTTGGAGGTATGATCTGTACAAAATGCAAGCTAGGCATGGCATGTCCCTACAAAAAATGCAGTAGTTAAGAAGCTTAAAAACAAGCTGCCCTGCATTGGTTGATGATGAAACGTGGGGTCTTCATGCCTGAAAGTGTCGACCAACTGGTTGCAAAGGTGGACAACTGCTGCTCCTTAATGATCTCCAGCTTCCGTGCATGGCTCTGATACCATGTAAGAGTGCACAGTGGAAAGGAAAGAAAACATGGAGAGAAGAAGACTGAATCAACACATTATAGAAGGAACAAACTGACTACAATGGCTGAAAGGTACAAGGCTGCAACGTTCAGCCCCAACACAGACCACTAAGAGTGAATGTAGGAACCAGACAATAGCAGGGGGATGAGAGAGAATGAGGAGGGTTGGCTGATTAGAATGAATGCAATGAATGAATAAGGCAAGCCGCCTATAAATAGGCGATGATAATTAAGTTGCCAAGCCCATAATGCAGGCGCCCAAGATAGCCTACAATGCCCAAAAGGAAATGAACTAATGTACCCTCCATCTAAAATGCCTAAAGCACATAAAATGGCAAACAAAAACAATGTCAGAACTTCTAATGTCCTTGTCTAACTCAGATTGAGGCTTGCAGGTAAGAGATGATGATACAAGTCACATGTCTACTAACATTTACCAAATGGACATTTAGTTCACCCTCCTAAATGGCATGTTCCAAGAGGAGATTAATGAAGATAAACTTCCAAGCATCTATGTGCCTAGAAAGGAGGACCATGTCAATCGCTTGTAGAAGGCGCTCTATGGCCTTCAACAAGCCCCTAGGGCTTAGTACTAGTATATTAGTCAATTCTTCCTTCAAGTGGCTTCCAACAATTAAACCATGACCCCAAACTTTACTATCGTTATGAGGGTTAGCTGTGTGTCTTGATCATCCTCTATGTGGATGATCTAATCGTTACAAGTAGCCACTCACAAGAGGTGGACCATACACGAGATCCATGCCGGGAATTCGACATGACCGATTCGAGCATCCTCCACTACTTCTAGAGATTGGAGATTTATCAAATGGCCTAGGCTATCTTCATTTCTCAGCACAAATACATCTCCAAGCTTCATTTGGAGCTTGGTATGAATCAAAGTAAGCCCATTTCCTGCCCCATGGACCCAAAGTCCAAACTATCTATTACACATGATCCCCTTCCATATGCCACTCGTTACAAGTGCCTTGTTGGATCATTGATCTATGGCTCATTTATACAAGGCTGAACATCTCCTATGTGGTGGTACTTGACTCTTTTGCAAGTTCATTGGAGAGCCGCTTTGCACATCTTCTACTATTTACAAGGGACAAGATCCTATGGGATCATGTATAGAAAGGGAATCACTCTATTAGGTTCTCAAATTGGGTTGGAGATGTCAATGCATGATGCTCCACTATAAGTTTTGCTCTCATGGAGCAACAAGAAGCAACCTACTATGGCCTTATCTTCTATGGAGGCTAAGTATCATGCCCTTTGCTACACCTCATCATAAAGAGATCACTCGAAAAACTCCCTGCCGTCGCGCGCCTGCTACCTTGCCTCCCAACTACTCGCTCACACCCACGCCCACCCTGCTCGGTGCCTTTATTGGAGCCCCCCTCCCCTTTCCTCGCCTGTGGCCTCCGCCCATCGCCCCGCCTGTGACCCGTCGCCCTACCTTGCTTGTCACTCGCCCTCCTCGTCCCCCTTCCTGTCGCCCACCTTGCTTGCCCCCCCACCCTGCCTGGCCATCATCCCGCCTGTCCCCCTACTTGTAGCCTCCGCCCCCGCCCCCTGATCCGCATCTACCTATGCCCCCGCCCCCTGATCCGCATCTACATGTGCCCCCGCCCCCTGGCCATCATCCCCCGCCAATGCGCACCCCCGCCCCCTGGCCATCACCCCCGCTTGTGCCGTCGCCTCCAGCTTTTTTAAAAAAATTTAAAAGAAAATAACAGCAATCCCCCCCCCCTCAGTTGCTCCCTCCCCTTGCAACAACTCCCCCCCCGGTAGCATTGCAGCGTGATAGGTAGATTCTTAGCAGGGACGCGCAATGGAAACCTCTGGTCAGACGCCGATGCATTTTGCGAGTGCCCCCTAGTCAAATACCTTGCACATCATCCTCTCTGAGGAACAGCTCTTAGCCGTCTGTGCCATAGAGCTGGAGTTGAAAGAAACTGTGATCTTTGGTCAGGTCGTTGGACACTCCCCATCAAGGGCCCAACTGCGGGACTGGCTCCACTCCACATTGCACATTGGCACAACGTAGATCGCGGAGGCAGTCCTCATGGGCCAAGGGATCTTCATGGTTCGACTCACCTCTGCGGATGCAGCTCGTGAGCTAGTGGAGAGCGCACCCTATGCCTCCACAAAGGGGGTCATTCACATGATGCCCTGGTATAGCAGCTTCACAGTGGAGACATTTGCGCTCCATAACAGATTTCTCAGACATCTAGGCACCTTATGTTTCAATAAAACTCTATCTTAAAGTTTAGTATGTTTCACAATACCTTTATAAGTTTATCATCATTGAGATAAATAAACTGAACCAATCTTCTGGCATTTACAATTACTCTCCAACCACAAGAGTAACTATCATCCTGATGAGAACACTGCAATCAACAATATAAAGTAAAACTATGAAACTTATTTATGGTAGGCCAGACTTCAAGCAGGAATTCGAAGAAGAACCACAAACCAGAGAACCCAATCCACCCTTGCCTAACCTACCCTTAGAAGAGCCAAAGGGTGCCCAAGTCCCCGAATGCATCATTGCTACCAAAAGAAGAAGATGAAAACTTGTGGAGCAAGCCTAGTAAAGAGCGCAAGCACGGCCACGACAACTTCCTGAAGAGCCCATGCCACTACATGAGGATCAAAATGCTATCAACTAGCCGCAGGAGCTAACCATCTAGCAACAACATGAACTCCAACCCCGACCCTGGGAGTCAGTAGAGTACCGCCAATTAGTGGAGGACTTTGGATGGCTCTTCGGCACAGTTCTTCTTGCATCCTTCGCAGATGCAATGACAGCTACAAGAGTCCCAAAGGTACGAGTAGCGGTGAAAGACACAAAGAGTATACCAAAGTTCTTGGAGATTGAGGCAAGAGGTCACTCCTTTAGGCAGAAGGTCATTGTGACTGAGCAACCAGGGCAGTGCCTGCGTTGCCATGACTTTAGGCATTAGGCATCAATTTGTACACGTTTCGAAGCCAAGGCGGCTCTGCCGACAAGCCCGCAGGTGGACACCAATGGCTTCACACGGGTCCAAAGACAACAAAGAGGGAGACAACAGGGGGGGCGCAGCCAACTCCTCAAACCCAACCTCAACAACAGGGAGCAGGTGGGCGAGCGACACCCCCTCAGCAAAGCACTCCACAGCCCCCCATACCCGCCCCACCCAACATGACCGCAACCCCCCACATCCACCACCCGCACCACAGACTACCTCACCTGAGATCCCACAACCCCCACACCCACCCCCACTGACCCTGGCCCACAGCCCCCCCTTTCCAGGGCCACCATTTCCCCCCCCCCCCCTCCCCAACACCCGCCACGCACCTCTGTCCATCCCACCATCCCTCGATCCTCTCCCCCCCCACCACCTCCCCTACCGAGCACCCCCTAATCTACACCCGGTTCAAGTGATCCCCCCCAGAGCCACACACCCCTACATCCTCCTCGCACCAGCAGTTTTTCCCCTCCCACATAGCCACCAGCTCATCCGCCTCTACCACCTGTCACACTTTCCCGAGACAGGCACAACTATTGCCACAGGAGTTCTTCTGAAATGGCCCATGGTCCTACTAAAGAGTTGCGGAGCACAAAGAGTTCCCACTACCTCTAGAGGTAGGGATCTTCGTGGTTCGTAAGTCAAGGAGGGGCAAGGTCCATCTACTAGCACCACTCGATAGACCAAACTGCACCTTTTTTCTTCAGTCCTCTCACATACGGGATTGGAGGACTACACAAATAGAGGAGTTGAAGAGTCGGGTGGCAGACCACATCTCCCAGTGGATGGGAGAAGAAGGACTAGCATTGTTTGCACAACAGTGGCCTGGTTGCATGATGGGCATTAACTAGTGGGCTAGTGCCAAGGTCCCACACTTGAGCATTATCTTTTAAGCCCCTCCACAGTGGAGAGCTCCGAGGGATGTGATCGAGTGGCCCATGGTACAAGCAGCCCGTTTTTACCAGTGTACAGAGTCACGACTCTCAGCATGGCTAATAGATGCATTGATGGTATCACCTGGAGCATCTATCACCCCTATGGTCCGGCCGAGGGCCACCATGGGGGACTGGAGTTCACCATCCACACCGGCGGCAAAGCGTACTTGCATGCCTCGTAGTTTTTCCTCCTCATCTGCAACTTCCACACCGAACAGATGCCTGTTCTGTCAGTCACAAGTTTCCCCGTGAGCTTACACCTTGCATCTTGGAATGTGAATAGTCTCCACTACAGTGGGGCACGTGGTTCCAGGAAGTTGATTGTTCGACAGGAGCTGCAGCATGCCCTTGCCGGACGAATCGACATCTTACTTCTACAAGAGCACAAGCTCACCCCCACCTAGGCCCAGCGGGTAGGAAAGGTACTCCCGGGCAGCTCACACACTTACTAGGAGCACTCCAAAGGTCCCCATGGTAGGAGTGAAGGCGTATGCACCTCTATTGGCCCGAGTCTCACCGCCTATGCACAAGACCACGGGACGATAGTGGCAAGGAGGGTTCTATGGATCAAATTGGATATTGGGGACTCGTGCCTTGGAATCCTCAATGTCTATGCCCCTACGAAGGTTAGGGCACGCAACAGGCTCTGGGTAGAGATTGCAGATGGACTCCCAGAGGTGGACTCCTGGGTCGTTGGAAGAGACTTCAACAACTTGGAGGCTTTTGAGGACCAGCAGGGCAGAGGCAGAAACTACCAGGGCATGGCTGGGGAGGAGCAAGAGGCATGGGAGGTCTTTCTGCTGGTAGTAGGAGCATGCAATGCCTAGAGATACCCGGCCTTCCACAAGAGGGAGAGGTCATTGGACTTCTCTTGGGGATACAAATGGCTAGGTGGAGTTCTACTGGAGCGGTTAGACAGGTTTTATGTGGGAGAGCAGGGAGGCTCTCCTGGAGGCCAGATTGAGCAGTTGGCAGGCACCACGTTGTCCGATCATTGCTCGATTCTCCTGACACTTGATCCCCCAGCATCTGCCCTAGACACGCGATCCTGCCAGATCTCTCACTCGATCTATAGGAGGGAGGAGGTGACGAGACAGATAAAGCAGATTTAGACTAGAGAGTTGGGCAGGAGGGACCGGATAGAAGAGAAGCTTGCAAAGGTCCTAGCCGAATCGAGCAGAATTTGCCAAGAGGCAACCTTACAGGCCAGGCAACAAAGCTGGGAGAAGGAGAAAGCACTTCGACGGGACCTTGCAGCTACGCAGAGATTATTACATGAGACACCAAGGGATCCCGCCCTCCACGCACAGAAGGTGCACGCGCGAGCAGCCATTGCTAGCCTACAGGACAGGCGCTCTGTCACAACTCTATAGAAACAGAATTTGTATCCTTTTTCATTAATTTGTCTATATAATGATTTATTAAATTTGTTTCCTTTGCACTAATTAGATATAAAGAAAAGTGCATTGGAGCCGGCCACTGATGAGTGGTCACAGGTTATGGTGGACCCAGGCGGTGGGTTAGAGAAAAGATAGTTCACACTTCCACCTATATGGCCCGATTGGGCGCCTGTGACCAGAACTCACGCATATCAGGGTTAGACTGGCACACAGAAAGGATTGATGCCTTGAAGTGTGGGCTAGATCCGCCAGAACAGACAGTTACAATCAACAAGATGGCATGATCATGAAATGCTTGTACAATGTACATGTGTGGGCTGAAAGCTTGAAATGCACATTTCTTTGCATAGGAAAGTCACATGAAGATTCTGATACCGTTTTTGCGATGCACACGAAAAAAGCTTTCATATGACACCCATATTGGGGGGGTCTCTAAATTTTAGGAGGTCCCTAAATTTTAGGAGCCTCGAATTAGCCTAAAAATGGTAGTCCTAAAAAATAGGGATGTCATTCTAAAAATAGTAAATTCTGTACTCTGACTGTGCTTACTAAATTTGGTTGTTTCTATTCTTGACAGTATTCAGCCCAAAAAGGAAGGCCATAGAGAATAGACAAGTGTCAAGACACTTGTCACACAAGTTTCCAAGTGTCCCACCACTTGTCACATCTCATGACATGTGGCTAGACACTTGTCTTGTGCTACTCCACTTTCCCCTTTTGTACTAGCTCTTCCCTCTCCTATAAATAAGAGCTCGTTTTTCTTCATTCAGCATCATTTTTCTTTGCTGTAAACTCATGTACAACACCCACAGATAGCCAGAAACTGGCCCCATCCATCCCCATCATCATTCCCCACTTCTCCATTATCAAATTCCTCCATATTCCCTCTTCTATCACTGCTGTTTTACAGGACAGCAAGCCTGTAAATTCATTACAGCACCTTCTTCTTGAGCTCTTTCTTCCATTTTAGCAACAAGAAGCAAGCCCTATCCATGTACTGCTGATCAAAGATGAAGAAAGGCTGATTTCCCCTCTTTCTTCTCTCATACTGTAAAGAAATCAGTTCTTATCATTGCATAATAGATAATGCATGTGTGTCTGTACATCTTTGCATGATCTTGTGAGAGTGAGAATTACTTCTCCTCACTCTCGAGTTGATTGTAACCGAGCTCTTCCCTAAGGGACTTGGGTTGAGCAGAAATACATTCCTTCGGGGGAGGGGGGGGTTTTGGGGTTGGGGTTTTGTTGCCCATCTTCAACCCTCAATCTTGTCTCCATTACTTTTACATTCTCATGGCTGTAATTTTGTGAGTAATTTTCATTTTCAGCTTTAAGTGTTCATTCTCTTTTATATTAAATCTCGAAAACAAGTGAATATCATAATTGTTAAGCATACTACGTTGTTCGGGGCATTTACACACTCAGAGTTCTCTTTCCGCACCTCAGCAGCCTTCTAGACGCTGAAGGGAGACACGATGTGCAAGGAGTTCTTCCAAGTGCACCAACCTCGCCCCGCAGGAGAGCAGATATGCAGCCTTCGGGATCAGTATGGGAGAACTCGTTCTAGCCCAAACGAGGTGATGGGGATTGCCACCGACTATTACACGTGTCTTTTCCATAGCAGGAGACAACCTCAGCTAGAGGACAAAGATGTAGACAGCAGGTCTGGGATCACATCCCGTCCCTCGTCAAAGAGGAGATGGGACGCTCCCTCTTAGCCCCCTTCGCAAAGAAGGAACTAGAGGAGGCGTTCCATACACAAGATGGGCAGAAATGCCTGGGAGAGGATGGCCTCTCTAAGGCCTTCTTCACTACCTACTGGAAAGTGGTGAAGGACCCCCTACTGTTGGCTTTCCAGGAGATTTTCACTTCAAGACAAATGCCAAGGAGTCTTTCGGCAGGCCTTATCAATTTTCTCCCCAAATGCAGAAACCGGTTGGAGCTTTCCCAGTGGAGACCAATCATCTTATCATCAGTAGCCTATAAGGCACTGACAAATATGATTGGTAGGCAACTACGCCCCATGCTTCTAGACATCATCCATGACACACAAACAGGCTTTGTCCACGATAGGAGCATCCTAGACAATGTATTTATCTTCTTTGAGACGACAGAATGGGCTCAGCACAATGGGCAAAGACTAGCCATATTACTCTTGGATTTCGAGAAAGCTTATGACTATGTGGACTGGGATTTCCTAGAGGGCACCATGGTAAGGTTGGGTTTCCCCCAGGTCTGGATTCGCGGGCTCTCTGCCCTTTACAGATCGGCCACCAGCAGGATTCTCATAGGCGGAAGGCAAGGGGAGGAGTTTTGGCTGGAGAGATTGGTTCGACAAGGCTGCCCATCCTATACCTGTTTCTACTCTTTACAAAGGCCATGTCTCACTTCCTCAAGTCACGTGTGAGCGGATTACCTGGCCTCCGACTTCCAGTGAGAGAGGAGACCGAGTTGTTAGACTCAAAGTATGCAGATGATAAAGCACTCTACATAGAGGATGATGAGTTGATGCTGGAGAGAGAGACTGGCTGTTTTTGACGTGTTTTGTTCTACACCGGGAGCAAAAATCAACTGGCGAAAGTCAGTTGGTTTCCTCACAGACCTGGACTCTAGCACGAACTGGGGCGTCCACCTGGGATTTAGATGGGTGAGCAAAAGGCAGACCATTCGGTACCTAGGGTTCCATGTGGGACTCGACATCAGTCCTGCCCAGCAATTTCTTTCTCTCCTTGATTCTATTCAGAGGAAACTGACCTATTGGAGCACGGCTTGCCTCTCTCTAGCCAGCTGAGCCCGGGTGGTTAACCAAGTCCTCCTAGCGACGGCCTCATACATCGCCTCGTGTTGGTGCTTCTCTTCACCCTGCATAATGTAGCTTCGCCGCCTAGTGCAGAACTTCCTTTGGTCAGGGTCGGATGGCTCCAAGGATTCCAAGGCCAAGGTGGCGTGAGCGACCATCATACGGCATCAATCAGAGGGAGGGCTTGGGATCATAGACCCAGAGTATCAGAGTATGGCCCTATTGGGCAAGCTAGTTGTCCACGGCCTCACACCAAGCGGGCAGACCTAGAAGGTCTTATTACAGGAGGGTCTTTAAGACTGTAGACCGAGGCTTGGGGGTGAGTGGAGGCCATCCCTGAGATGGATCTTCACGTCAACCCAGATCACCTTTCCTACGCAGCTTACTCCGAGTGTGGCAAGGCCTCTCTGTAAGGCCCTAATCCAGAGTCCCCCAGGCTGCTAGGAAAAGATAGACCATCAACCAGTGATCTGGAACCCCCAAGTCAAAGATCGGGAAGGGACATAGATCGGTGAGCGCCCCCACATCCAGTGGGTTGGTTGGGAGATCGGCCCGGCGCGTACCATCAGGACATGACGGGAGGTATACAGGATGGTGGACAAGGAGGTACTGCAGCGAGTATCAAGCTGCCAGAGAGGAGTGGAGTTGAGGAGAAGGGAGATAGACACAGCAATACCTCTGGAGTGGCTTGCTCCCCCGATATGAGAGCCGATAGAGGCTCGGGGAGGTATGGGCAGCTAGGTTTTCACCAGCAGCCACCCGCTACAGGTGGCAAGTAGAGTGGGCGGTACCCTGCAGGGGACTTTCTTCGCCGTTCAGAAGAGGGGGCGTCTGGTCCTTGACAGGGGGCAATAGGATGAGGGGATAGCCGCCCTTTCGTAGAGGAGCATTCAGGTGGTGAGCCTTCAAGGGAAGACATGGCGACTGGACCCCTATGTTTTCTGGAAGGAGCTCAGGGAGTGGCGCCTTTGGATCTGGGAGGCTGACCACTTGATGAGCTGGAGGGGTATCCAAGAGAGTGGCTATGGCCGGCCATTGTGGTCACCAAGAAGCCACCCAAGTTCCTGGAATACACTGCCAAGATTGGCAGACACGTACTGATGCAGAAGAATATGGATTAAGCGCCCTCACGTAGCAGGCACTGGGTGAGCATAGCATCACGAAGCCTTTTTGACAAACTTTCTGGTGCCACCTATGGGATAGCCGGAGGCCGAGGAGGGTGTCGCATTTCTTATGTGGCTGGTAGCACATGGAGGCTTGGCGGTGGGAAGTTGGCTTGCCCATATGCACAAGGAGGGAAGTTGTAAGCGCTGCACACAGCAACCTCTGGAAACCCCAAAGCACTGCCTTTAGTCATGTGAGGAGGCGCAGCTCGTGTGGAGAGGAGCATGCCGCATCCTTCACCGTATAGTACCTAGCCTTGAATGTATCTCATGGGGAGCTTTCTACTCGCAGGCAGTCAGTCAGGGCCATCACCTTCTGTATGAGGCCGAGATGCAGGACAGGATATTCATTATCGAGGCAAGGTCGTGCACAATGGTCGGTTTGGAGGCTCTACCCATCCCCCAGGTACTGTAGCCCACAATAGACCGCTCGGAGGTATGGGAGATCATAGGGAGTCTTCTTGGATGGCATATCTAGAAAGCGCGGTGTCAAGAGGCTTTCGGCGGAGACTTTCAGTACAGGCGACCTTAGCAGGGCTCTGGACCTCCATCATCCACTCCCTCCGCAGCCAATGGGATCAAGTGCAGGGCGAGTCTAGAGCTTGACAGGAGCTCCGTTGTCATTTCATGCGCACTTGGGGCGGCCAGGACCTATTTTTTGTGATGCAGGCAGGCAACCCCAGATGGTGATACACCGCCCCTCCATGGCTTCTTGCCCCCATCCCCCCCCAAACCGCCTTGAGAGACTTTTATACATGATGTATTTGTGACTTTGCATCAGCTCCAACTCGTCTATTGAGCATGAGCACTCCGTTGTAATCGTTTTTTTTTTTAGTAATATAATCAGCCACATTTTACTTGAAAAAAGAAATCATGCCCTTTGCTCTACCATTCTCAAGAGACAACTTGGCTCTACCAAACGTTGGCAAAGATTGGCTTTCCACAAACACGACCCACAAAGCTACAAGTGGATAATATCCTAGCTCTAGAGGAGAACCCCATTATGTACAATGTGGATCATGGGTTCCAAGCTAGCTGAAGTCTACTGTCCCATGGAGGACAACGCAGCAGATCTCTTCACAAAGCCTGTCTCAAGCTTCCATGCTTCATCGTATGAGGTAGTTGGGTCTTCAAACACTCCCTAGAATCTGAGAGGGGGTGTCAACCTGTTTTATTTCATGTTGTCATCTCCCAATTGTGAGATCCATTAGACTATGATGGAGACAAAGGAGCTATGATTGTTTCCAAATCTTGTATTAAAGTGGATTTTAGATTTAGATTGTTTAGGAAGACGTGCTATTTACAAGGGACGAGACCCTATGGGATCATGTAGAGAGAGGGAGCCACTCTAGTAGGTTGGAGTGACTGAGATGTTGACGCGTGATGCTCCACTACAAGTTTCTCTCATGGAGTAGCAAGAAGCAACCTACTATGGTCTTATCCTCTATGGAGGCTAAGAATCATGCCCTTTGCTCTACCATTGAAGAGACAACTCGGCTCTATTGAATGTTGGCAAAGACTGGCTTTCCACAGGCATGACCCACGAAGCTACACGTGGATAACTATAGTATTAGAAGCTTTGGAGGAGGAACCCATTATGTACGATGCAGATTGTGGATTCCAAACTAGCTGTGGTCTACTGTCCAATGGAGGACAATGCAACAGATCTCTTCACAAAGCCTTTATCTGAAGCTCCTATGCTTCATCATATATGGTTGTTCGGTCTTCAAACACTCCCCAAGATCTGAGAGGGGGTGTCAACCTGCTTTATTTCATGCTGTCATCTCCTAATTGTGAGATGCATTAGAGTAGGATGGAGATGGAGGAGCTCTAACTGTTTCCAGCCCTTGTATGAAAGTGAATTCCAGTTTGGGACTGTCTGGGAGTGTGTTTACGCTAGCTATCCTCTATTTCCAGCTAGTGCATTTCAATTTTAGGCTGTCCACCGTGTGTTCACACTGTGTCAGCTGGCCTTCGGATTTGGGATTCACAGCTTAAATCCAGCTGCCCATGCATCAGTCGGTCTGTTTTGAGCACGCAACCAACATTTAATGCTGGTCTGCCAGTTTTTTCGGCACCATTATGCAGCAGTTGGCCAATTTCCGGGTGCTTGCTATTTAAGCAGCCCCTCTCCTCGCTTGGCTGTATATTCCCATCCAGCAGTTTGCAGGTTCAGCCCACACTCCATCCTCAACCTGATCCACTGCCCTCGCTGACGCTTCAGGCTACATGCACGGACTGATCACGTGAGAGTGCACAACGGAAAGAGGAAAGTGAGCACGGAGAGGAGGAGACAAAGAGAGACCACAGAAGAGAGAAGAACAATGTGACTGCAATGGCTGAAGGTACAACACTGCAACAACAGTCAGCCCAAACACATAGCTCTACACGTCAGTGTGGGCACCAAACGGTAGCAAGGGGACAAGAGAATGAGGAGGGCTGGCTGACATGAAGGATCAATGATGGATAATGGATAATGAAAGTGAGAGGGCAGGCTGCCTATATATAAGCGAAAAAGAGACAAAACCCTAAATGTGGTCAAACCACAAAAAAATGGCCAAAAAAGTGCACAAAAAGAAATGCACTAATGTGCTCTGCCAAACACACGTAAAATGACAGACAAATACAATGTTAGAGCTCCTAATGTCCTCATCTGACTCAAACTGAGACTCACAAGCAAGAAATGACCACACAAGACACACGACTGCTAACACCCCCTCTCAGATCCTAGATATGGTGAAAGGCCAAGGGAGATGCCGATCCAAGGGTGACATGAAGAGTGCCAATGCTGATAGAGTCTATCGATGAAGAAAGCCGGCCAAGGAGCAAGACTCCTCCTCCATAGAAAAATCCGATCAAACGGAAGCCCACAAAAGGGCAAAGGAAATACAGAGACCTCGAACGAATCATGCTAGAAAACTCTAGCCAAGGATGGGTAAGCCAAGCCTCAAGCCCAACTATGAGATGATAGCGAGGAACTATCGAAGGCACCATAACCTGCATGGAAACACCATGGATCAAGGGCCAAGCAGCAGGAGATGGTGGCTCAATGACAAATAAAAAGGGTAGTCACATAAAAGAAAGGCCCAAAGTAGACTCGAAACCTTGAAGCAACTCCTCAAATCCTAGGAAGTCCCCCTCTAGAACACGAAGGGCCAAGAAATCCATAGCCACATCACCAATCTCGTCCCCCTTTGAAAGGGATGGGAGGTACAAGGAAACCACTAGAGGAGATGGTGAGGGATGAAATGGAACCTGTGGGAAAAATCACGCACAATCGAGAACAGGTGCGGCTGTAGAAAGATGCCTTGAAGAGCCCTATACAAAGGAAGGGAAATAGAGCATAGATAATCCCCCTCTCCAACCAACCTATCACAAAGTGGCTCTTGTAGAAGAATCCTCAACAAAGACAACGAGCTCAGTGAAGACAACACAGGTCCCGAGGCTAGGAAGGCCATGAACTAAGAGGAGAGAAGCCCAAGTCCGGAATAGGTAGGGCCTTAAAAATGGAGCTCAATGGACGGACGGACAATAAAGGCAAGGTGCCAACACCACTAATAGGCACCGAAGAAATGTCACTAGCAGTGACAAAACCCTCTGATGGACAGAGACCCTGTAACAAATCACCTCAAGGAGTCAGGACTCAATGCACCACTATCAAAGGAGCCAAGTCTAGTTAGAAGACAAGACAAGCAAAGAAGGATCCTCCACCTCATAAATGTATAGAAACAAGGACGCCATGGTAATAGTAGGTGGCGAAGTAGAGGTATATGAAGGCTCCGATGTAGATCCAACCTTCACTCCCAGACAAGTGAGGGTATATCCTCCAACACTTCTCCTCAAGGTGCGAGGTCTGCCCACAATAAGGACATGTGAGATATCCTCTACGCTTCCCCACAAAAAGTTGTATCACAGTCGGAAGATGACTCCAACTTCTACCTCTTCGCTTTCTTGTGCTTGACTTATCCTATACCTATAGATAAAATCACATAAGCACGGCCATGTGCACAAGCTCCACAAGAATCTGTCTCACTGTGATGCACATCCTACTCAAGCACCAATGGGACTAGCTCCTCCCAAGTAAGAGTCTCCTGGCTACGAGAAGTGAGAAGATTGGTGTAGAATACATCGTAGGTAGATGATAAAAGATGTGAGAAAAATGCCACAGCCAAGTCCTCTCAGGAAATGTCCATACCAAGGAATGAAAGCTCTTCCCGAATCTCCTCCATCCTATGGATGTGATCCCTCATCATAGGGGAATCTATGACAAAGAGCTATCATAACTCCAACTCAAGAGATGATCGATGTCCAAATATTTGGATGTGGAAGAGAGATGCCAATCTCCTCCAAATCGTTGCAGTGGTGCAAATACATCAAATGCACGAGCACAAAATCTGTACAACTCAATAAGAGAAAAGAGCGAACTTCTGGTATTCAACCAATCCCATAAAGCTACTAAATCCGCAGTCACACCATCATGAGGATCCACAATAGGTCGAGATATAGGAACTGTAATAAAATCCCAAAGGTTGCAATCATGGAGGATTCACTCCATGCGGCACGACCATAGACGGTAGTTCGTCCTAGTAGCTTGTCAAACGCCGAGAGAGAGGGTAGGACTGGCACATACTTAGGAGATGCCATCAATGCCAATTGAGGACTAGAAGCTTCGGAAGAATATGACGAGAAAGAGTAATAATCTAGTGGTCAGTCTAAATGATTCCGAACCACGTGATCCTCCATAGCATACACATCAACCATCGATGTCCTTCAATAAAGTACCTCCAAGAAAACAAAGAAGATACTACCACTAGAATAAAGGTGACCAATAAGAGGTATCCTCAAGATAATCAAGGTCCATCGGGCCATGGTACAAAAGAAGATTGACTAAGGCAAGATAGACAAGGAGTATCTGATGAGGAGGGAGAAACACAATGCCAGGCAGAGAAAGAGAAGTAAATACAGAGGAAAACAAGTCTTCAACCAGGAAATACAACCAATTCAGGGGCTAGTAAAGGACCATGAGTGCCTCGAAATCGAGTCCCTGCAATAAACACAAATCTGCCCTAATGTGGGCCCACAATGGAGGCCGCCCAACACCAAAAAGAAGTCACCTAGTCAGCAAAGACCAACCAGTACGAAATGCAACAGAGAAAGGATGTTTTCCACCTATAAACAAGCCGCCCAACAGAGAACAATGCCACCCAACTAAGAAGAGATGCCGCCCAACCTTAAAGGCAGCCGCCTAGCAGAAAGGAGGCTACCCAATAACAAAATGTAGATTCGAGAAAGGGGGGGGAGAGGCGACTGCCTGCAAAAAATGCAGGGCCTATTCCAGGGGCTGTCTGCAAGAAAACGCAGGTGATATAAGGGCCTATTCTGGCAAACCAAAAGATGCAATAGACGGGATTTGCCTCAGAAACACAAGTCTAAATGGGCAAAAATCAGGTCACCCAGCCTAGTAGAAGCTGCCCAAGTGCAGCCACCCAGCCTGCCAACAGCTGCCCCAGGCCTAAAATGAAAACCTGCACCGGTATATGGAAACAGGCCATCCTGCCCTGTTTGACTCCAAATGCAAGATTTGTAGCACGTGTAGAAGGCGCCCAGCAAGTTTCATTGTGGACAACACACTCCTCTTCAAGATCTCTGGCTCCCACATGTTGCTTTGATACCATGTTAAAGTGCACAACGGAAAGAGGAAAGTGAACACGGAGAGGAGTCAAAGAGAGAACGCAGGAGAGAGAAGAAACAATGTGACTGCAATAGCTGAAGGTACAAGGCTGCAACAATCAGCCCCAACACGCAACTCTACGCTTTAGTGTGGGCACTAGACAGTAGTAGGGGGATGAGAGAATGAGGAGGGCCGCTGATCACAAAGGATCAATGACGGATACTGGATAATGAAAGTGGGAGGGCATGCTGCCTATGTTTAAGCAAAAAAGAGGCAAAACCCTAAATGTGGTCAAACCACTAAAAAATAGCCAAAAAAGTGCACAAAAAGAAATGCACTAATGTGTCCTCCATCTAAAGTGTCTAAAATACATAAAATGACAAACAAATACAATGTCGGAGCTCATAATGTCCTCATATGACTCAGACAGAGGCTCACAAGCAGGAGATGGCCACACAAGTCACACATGATTGCAAACATATCAATCCACACTGTATTCAACACTCCCTTTAGATCAGTCCGATTCTTTCCTTCTATTTTCTGCATTTATATCAGCCCCTCTCTTCCCTTCTCTCTCCGTGTTCATAATCTTCCGTTGTGCACTCTCATAGGATCTTCCTCTTGTTATTATGGCCCCACTCTCATACAGGTGTCTATCATACCACATCTTCACGAGACAAAGAAATTGGAAAGCACAAAATGTGCCCTGTTGTCATGCAAGGTGGAACGCATCCTAGATCCCTTCATAAATTGGCCCAACTCCATGCTTGTGCATGTCAAGCGTATTCACTCTACAACCAAATGTCAAGACCAAATTGTCTTCTTGTTATCAAGCTCAAATATTGGCACATCAAATGACCCTCAAGATGCTTCTACAAAAACTCTCTGCTAAAATTTTCCAAACCATTAAGGACCAAAATAACGACATAAAGAAGATGGGCCTCAATTTGAGTCAAATGAGGCCACTAGGAGCTTTGTCACTATAATACTTTGTCCATCATTCTTGTGTGCATAGATTCCTCCAATTTCCAATCTTTGATCATTTCATTCGCTAAAACCCTCTCTCAAATCATGGGTGATAAGTACAATAAAAAATACAATGATAAATGGTGCACCATAGTACATACAACAATGGCAATAAGATAGGACCACAGATACCCAAATAGTGGGTGATCACGCCACCAAGGTGCCTTGAAAAGACACTACTATTGATGTCAATCATAACAATCCTTGACCACATAGAATAGAGATTGTTGAATCTCAATGCTTGTCATGAGCCAACTCCATAGAAAGCACCATCATAACCATGGATTCCCTACCTTCGGCCAAACCACCAAAGTGTCACCTCATGTGGAAACAAACT
The DNA here is from genome assembly GCF_053477565.2 of Lygodium microphyllum. NCBI lineage: Eukaryota > Viridiplantae > Streptophyta > Polypodiopsida > Schizaeales > Lygodiaceae > Lygodium > Lygodium microphyllum. Next base: position 16,027,446 of record NC_141154.1, on the reverse strand, counting down.
AGGAGCAAAGACTGCTCTTTGTCAAATATCCCATGATGAACCTAAAAGGCAAACCACGTTCAAAATTTGAATTTGCCAGACTTAGTCAGTGCATGTAGAAAGCCACAATCGTGCCCACCACACCTACATAAAGATGAGGCTCACATTGTTAGACAGTCATTTCCTGGACAATCGTACGGCCACAATGCCATGTCAGCAGGATGCCACATCAGTAGGTGCCATGTCAGTAGCTACAATCGGACAGTTTTTCATTATTTTATTTCAGTCGGCTGCATTTACTGCAGCCCACCTGAGGCTGGGCATTTTTTTGTTTCTTGGCTATATATAGCCAATTGGGGGCACACACTCTGATTCATTGTGATCTTGAGATCTGTCAAAGTTGATCTGCTGAGACTGAGTGCACTCGGGCTGACGGAGATCGAGGTCATCAAGGCGGAGACACACACAGATATTTCCTCTGCCCTCGTGTATATTTCTGCACTCCTATACAGCATACTACAATGCAGACTTTGTGTGTTACATTGTCTCCTTTTCTCTCTCTTCTCTCTGTGTTCACTCTCTCTCAATCTTTGTCCTATGCTTCTGCATCGCTACACTCTGACATGGTATCAAAGCGGTGAAGATGGACTGACCAAGTGCTGAACCTACCTGAAGAGGAGATTTCAGCGAGACACAAGGCTGTGTTTCCAGGATTCGAGGGCGAGCGGGAGGGCTGCGCATCGGATCAAGGCTGAAGCGAGCGTGGGCGTGCAAGAAAGGAGTCCAACTAGTGAATTTGCTGCAGGTTATTGCTGTTCGAAGGGAAGAAAGGCTGTGTTTTAGGCCTTCTATTGCAGATTTTACCTTTTCATTGCCTGCGGTAGGTGCAGAAGGTTTCGGCAGCGGAGGAACCAACCCTAGAAGGCTGCGTTTACACAGTCAAAGGGAGCTGATTTTGCGTTTGTGCAGGCATTGCAGGTGAACATGTCTACAGAGACTGATTTGGAGTTCTGGGCAATCATGGACAGGAAGGTGCCTGTCCTGCCGGCTCTTCCATTGGATCAGAAGCTTGATGGTGACAATTACCACATCTAGCGGGTAATGATGTTGGCCATTTTGGAGTCTTATGATTTGGCGGAACTGGTGATGGAGGAGATTAACAGGCCCTCGATTAGAGATGAGTCCAAACTCTCTTCCAATGCTCGTGCAGAGTTGACCAAGGCCCAGCCTCATTGGGACAAACTGAATGCCAAGATTTGTTCTTTTTTTTGTCTGTCTTGCACCACAGTCGTGATGGCTCGCATCAAGCACTTGACGGTGGCTCTAGAGATATGGCTGGAGCTCGACCAGATGTACAACCGGATGACCCTGATGAAGAGGGTTTGGTGCAAATGCGCACCTTGTCCATGAATAAGTCTTCTTCGCTTCAAGAACACATCAACAAGCTTCGGCAACTTTAAATGTAGGTTCAAAATACGAGAAAACCTATTTCCTCCGAAGACATGGTGATCACTTTATTGTCCCAGTTGCCACTACGATTCGGTACCTTTCATTCCGCTCTTATTGCATCAGGGCGGGAGTCAACTCTTCGGTGGGAGGAGTTGGTTCCTATGGTCTTGGACCAAGAGGAATAGTTAAAGGGACAGAATGCTTCCAAATCGGAGGCACTGGTTGGTCAAGCCTCTCAGTAGAAGGGGAAGGACCAAAAGAAGAAAAAGGAGGACAACAAATCCAAGAACGAAAGGAGAAGGAATCGACTTGCCATATTTGTGGTAAGACTAGTCATTGGAAGAAGGATTGCCCCGACAAAGACAAGAAGGACACCAAGAAGAAGGACATGAAGGATTCTGAAGCCGTGACTACACCCTCATCAGCTGCTTTTCTACACTTAGCAATCATTGAGGACTCTTCATCGAAGACTTCTGATGCTACGATGACAGCTCCCTAGGCTCGAGAGTGGATCGTGGACAATGGTGCCTCACGGCACATGACTTCTTCTTTCGTTGGTGTTGCCCATTTGCGACCTTCGCAAGGGCAAATTCTTATTGGACACAGCTCTTCTGTGTCTATTGCGGCGCGAGGTGAGATGCATCTTATTCCAGATGGACGTGGTGGTACCCACACTTCCGAGGTGTTGCATGTGCCAAGCTTGGGGTATCATTTACTTTTGGTCCATAAGATTTGTTCTCTTGGTCTCTTGGTGGAGTTTGACAGTGATGTTGTTCGAATCCTTGATCGTGGATCAAGGCAGAATCTTTCTTCAGGGTGTGAGGAGAATGGCATCTACAAATTGAAGTCTTCTACAGCTCTTACTTCTCTTCTTCTTACTTCTCGGACACAGTCCATGCTATGGCATACTCAGTTTGGCCACCTAAACTATGAGTACTGTCGAAAGGCGTCGTACGGATCATTTGTCCAAGGTTTGCCGGACATAGTGGTGAGCTATCAGCCATGTGTCTCCTGCATTTGTGGGAAACTGCATCGGGATGCGATTCCCAACAAAGCTTCGCGGCGGTCTACTTCACCTATGGAGCTTGTATCTACGGATCTTTACGGCCAGATAAGGACCAAGTTCCTGAAGGGGAGCTTGTACTTCATGTTGATCGTAGATGACTACAATAGGATGGCATGGGCCTATTTCCTAACATTGAAGTCGAAGGCTTTCTCTCACTTCAAGGATTGGCTTCTCTTTGAGGAAAACCGATCTGGCCGGTGACTGAAGACCTTGCGTTCAGACAAGGGCAGTGAATTTATGTCTAATGAGTTTGCTCGTTTTTGTGCAAATAGGGGCATTCACCAGGAATTTACTAACACCAACACTCCTCAAGAGAATGGCATTTTGGAGCGGAAGAACCGAAGTGTGATCGAGATGGCGCGTACCATGATGGAGCACCAACAGACACCTCAGTTTCTGTGGGCAAAGGCAGTGGCTACCGCCGTTCACATCCTCAATCGATCTCCCACTTCGGCCGTTGACAGGATGACATCTTTTGAGGCTTACTTTGGGACGAAGCCTGATGTCTCTTATTTCAAAATCTTTGGGTGTGACGCTTATGTCCACATCCCGAAGACACAGCGTGACAAGTTTGAGGCCGCTTCCCAATGACAGGTTTTTGTTGGCTACAACTCCCTATCCCAAGGTTATCGTCTATTAAATCCCGTCAAGCGGAATGTCTACACGAGTCGAGATGTGTGGTTCGTGGAAGTTCCGGCCACATAGGGGGTGAGGAGCACCCCGTCCTTGGAGATCCAGGGGAGAGTTGGGCTCCCGAGATAGTTCCTTTGGCGCCAGAGCCTCTTGATGGAGATTTTTCTTTTGATTCCGAGTCTTCTCTTCCACCGGCCACCCCAGTGGAGCTGCCGCCAGTGGATGTTCCCAAGTCTTCAGTAGATAGAGAGCGACAGGGAGAGATCTGGCCTCCTCCTCATTGGGCCCATAACACACTCCGAGATACAGGGATCGAGGGGGTCCCTGAGGAGTGGGAACCGCAAGATGTTGGTGTTAGCAGTCATGTTTGTCATGCCTTGTCATCTCCTGCCTGTGAGCCTCAGTCTGAGTCAGACGAGGACATTAGGAGCTCTGACATGTCTGTCATGTGTTATGATGGGGGAGGCTAGTCACTCTTGACTGGCTGTCTTAGGATGTGTATTTCTTTTTGGCCTCTTTTAGTGGGCAGCCACTGGCTGCCCGACCACTTTTTGGTCACTGTTGTGGGACGCCCATTTTAGGGCACTTTTAGGGTTTGCGCCCATTTTAGGGTTAGGGTTAGGGTTTGTCCGTTGCCTATTTATTGGCAGCCCTCCTCCCCACTTGGTCACTTGTCTTCTTGCAGATTCCGACACTCCTCCTCCTCCGTGGTGGTGTTGCCATCATCATCAGCCTGATCTCGTGCCCTCACTGACGCTGTGGGCTGCGTGCAGGGACTGATCAGTCCATTTCAGTGTATTCAGCATTCATTTCAGTCAGTGCAGATTTCTCTTCCTTATTTTCTGCTTTCTCTCTCTCTCTCCCTCCGTGTTCGTATTTCCTCTTCCGCAGCGCACTCTCAAATGGTATCAGAGCCGAAGGAGAGTACACGGAGCTGAGTTTTACGCGGGAGAACACCCACAACTTTGCGTTTGCTGGTCAAGACGTCTCCAACAGCTGAGGCGTCACCTTCTGCACCATCTCCTTGATCAAGGCGGCCTGTTTTGGTGTCACATATTTGCGTTTGCTGCTGGCGCCTTCTCCAGTGGCTGCCACGTCATCACCAACCTCTTCCTGCTTGCGTTTTCAGCCTGGGCCGCCCTCCTCCAGCTGGGCAACACTCCTCCAGCCTGCGCCTTGCTGTTCTGGCTGTTGTTCCATCTTCAAGCGGCTCTTTTCCTGCTGGCGACCTATTCCCAGGCTGCGTTTTGAGGCAGGAGGCTGTTTTTCTGTGGTGACTGCATCGTTAGCATTTGCGTTTGACATCATCCTTGCGTTCTGTGCAAGGCGGCCAGCTCAGGAGCCTTTGGTGTTTGTGTTTCGGCACCGGCAACCTTCCCTTGTTGTGTTTTGGTGTTTCCAGATTGGAAGATGTCTTCTCATCAATTTACGGGCTTTGATGACTCAGATGACGAGCTTTTGTCTCGACACTCATCTGAACGGAGGCGTGATTTTTATCACGAGGACCGTCGTCGGGAGTCTATTCCTCTTTCCCGTCCCCCTTCTATTCATGTATCTCGGCGAGCCCCTTCCAGTGGGCCGAAGATGCAGCCTTTGGTACCCCCTGTACAGGTACCTGTACTTCCTCAGCTGCCCAAAGAGGACCGGTTGGATGGCTCCAACTTTTCTCTATGGTCCTGCAAGGTGGAGTGTATCTTGGACTCCTTCGATCTTTGGGAGCTTGTTTCTGTTCCTATTCCCCGGCCTAAGGTGGATCCCGCAGATGGGACATCTATGGATCATGCAGCCTTATGGGATCGGCTTAATTCTAGAGCCAGATCTTTCCTCTTTCTGAGTTTGCAGGATTCTGTCCTTGTTCATGTTCACAGGTTGAAGATTGCAGCAGATGTGTGGAGAAAGCTCGCGTCTCTCTATCAACAGAAGACGTTTGCCCACCGGATATCTCTCGAAAAGAAGTTGCGGATGCTCGCTATTGATGATAGTCCTTCCATGAAGGACCACATCAACAGATTACAAGATATGAGGGATGAGCTTGCCTCCCTTGGTCGGACGATATCTTCTGAAGACATGGCTATGATTCTTTTGACTCAGCTGCCATCGCCTCGGTTTGATGTCTTCTACACCAGCCTTCTTACATCGAGGACCCGTGAGAAGCATCTATGGGAGGCGCTATCCCCGCTTGTCTTGGAGAATAACGAGCGACTCAGAGAGGTCAGTGCTAGTGGATCCGACTCCACTAGAGCCTTTGTTGCAGGTTCGGGAGGACAGAAGAAGAAGAAGAAGTCAAAGGCTAAGAAGAAGGACAGTTCTTCAGGCTCTGACACAGATTCAGAGAGCCCGAAGTGCCCACACTGTGGAAAAGGGACACATCCAGAGGAGAAATGCTGTAAGAAGTATCCTCACCTTCGTCCAGGAGCGACGGGTGGATCTACATCGGTGCCTTCTTCTACCTCTACACCAGCTGTTACCCATGAGTCAGTGTTCCTTCATATCCATGCTTTGGAGGAGGATTCTTCTTCCGTAGCTGCAGTGTCTTCTGCGCAGCCTTGGTTAGTGGACAGTGGTGCTTCGAGTCATATGACTCCCCGAGGTGATTTGTTACAGGATCTCCCTCCATCAAAGGGTTCAGTCCCTGTTGGTGACATTTTATCGGTGCCTATTAGTGGTGTTGGCACATTGCCTTTGTTTACCGACCGACCTTCGAGCTCCTTTTCACAGGCCCTACATGTTCCGGATTTGGGCCTTCCCCTCCTCTCAGTTTATGGCCTTACGAGGCTTGGCACACGAGTGATCTTCACCGAGCATGCCGTTGTTATTGAGGATTCTTTTACAGGAGCTGTCTTATCTACAGGTTGGCAGGAGAGCGGGCTTTACAAGCTCCATTCCCCTTCTTTGATGCAGGGTCCTCCGAGGCAGTCTATTGCTACACCCGTTCCCGCTTGTGCACCTTCTATTCCACAGGTTTCTTCCCATCCCCCACCTTCTCCTCCGGTGGTTCCCTCGTACCCCCCATCCCTTTCAGAGGGGGACGATCTCGGTGATGCGGCTGTGGATTCCCTGGCCCCTAGTGTTTTAGAGGGGGCTTTCCAGGATTGTGAGGAGCTCCTTCAGCAGCAGTCTACATCGACGGACTTCATCGGCATTGGCATTCCTCTTGCCATCCCCGGATCCATTTCTTCTTCGGCCTTCAGCCACATCCAGGATCTGAGAGGGGGTGTTAGCAATCATGTTTGTCATGCCTTGTCATCTCCTGCCTGTGAGCCTCAGTCTGAGTCAGACGAGGACATTAGGAGCTCTGACATGTCTATCATGTGTGATGATGGGGGAGGCTAGTCACTCTTGACTGGCTGTCTTAGGATGTGTATTTCTTTTTGGCCTCTTTTAGTGGGCAGCCACTGGCTGCCCGGCCACTTTTTGGTCACTGTTGTGGGGCGCCCATTTTAGGGCACTTTTAGGGTTTACGCCCATTTTAGGGTTTGCGCCCATTTTAGGGTTAGGGTTAGGGTTTGTCCGTTGCCTATTTATTGGCAGCCCCCCTCCCCACTTGGTCACTTATCTTCTTGCAGATTCCGACACTCCTTCTCCTCCGTGGTGGTGCTGCCATCATCATCAGCCTGATCTGGTGCCCTCACTGACGCTGTGGGCTGCGTGCAGGGACTGATCAGTCCATTTCAGTGTATTCAGCATTCATTTCAGTCAGTGCAGATTTCTCTTCCTTATTTTCTGCTTTCTCTCTCTCTCTCTCCCTCCGTGTTCGTATTTCCTCTTCCGCAGCGCACTCTCACAGTTGGGAATAAAGGGCCATTGTGCCTTTTATATGTGCACGGGTGTGAACACACCCTTAGCAAATTGTACTTTCATACATATATCTATCTAAACCTAAAGTGGTACTCTTTTCATTGTGCCGAAAAACGTGTTCAGTCTCTACTCTGCTCACTCGCACTCTCTCTGTCTCTCTCACTACGCGTAAGGTGTATCTACCTTGAACTCTGTGCCTGTCCTCTCCCTAGAAACTGGTATCAAAGCCATAATGGTTCGCTTAGGCCACAAGCATTAGTCACCAGTTGCAAGCCTGACAGACGAGAAGCTGTTGACCAGAGGCTATAGTCGCAGGAAGAAGTCGCATACAAATAGCCAACGAACAAGTCGTGAAGAAGACCAGCGCAGGTGCTCACGATTGGGCGGCAAGTCCATTAGAGACCAAGCGACAGCTGCTGACGACATTTGGGGAACTGCAGCAGGCGCTGACGAGCACGACTGCAAACTGGTAACGGACGCGACAGCTACACGGGCACAGGCGACAGCGTGGCAGGCATGGACCAGAGGGTGCGACGTCTGCAGGGAACAGCGATTGTACGACGGGCGACGAGGGCATCCAGCTGACGCGGTGCGAGGGACAGGCGAATAGGGGCCGTGTCCAGCGGGCGTCAAAGCGCACGGCTGATGGCGTTGACCCATCAGATTGTTTTTTTCCCCAAAAAAAAAAAAAAAAAACCCTTTTTTTTTTCTCTAATATTTGCTTCACCCACTGACGGGGTTTCGCGCGCATAAGCACAACACTTCAGATCTATGCAAAATCGGATCAGAAATTTGGGGCTTTTCTCGAATCTGGGGATCTCAACACAGAGTTGGACAATCTGACTCAAAATTTGCAAAGTCGGTGCACATTTGCCCGGGAATTTTGGGGCTTTTCACATTTTAGTGAAATTCTTTCAATTTCACTGAAATTAGTGCACGCAGGACTTGGAAAATTTGAGGATTTGTCCAGATTTCATGCGAACAAGATGCAGCAGTGATATTTGTCTCAAAAATTGCAGAAATTTGTGACATTTTGTCCCCGACATTTGGGGCTTTTCATATACATGCACAAATTGGGCTGAAATTGACCCAATTTCTCGACATTGAGACACATTGAACCCCGTGCAATTTGGGGCTTTTGCGATTTGGGTAAAATCTGTGCAACATTTGGTCATTTTATGTACATGCAGGTTGAATTCCGCGCAATTTGAACATCAACACTTGGTGAAATTTGGGGGTTTTGCTGAAATTGCTTTATTTTGGCAAAATTGGACGGTGGTCCTATGCATGACAGAGAAAATGCAGATGTGTGTTTGACGCTTTTGAGCACAAAATTTTGGGGCTTTTGACCGTTCGTGTCGAATTTTATGCCCACGAGTACGCGTACAACAGAAATTGCAGCTGAAATTTTGGGATTTCTCATGTAATGTGATGCACATGCCCTTTGGAACAGCTGTAATCAGTTGCATAATGCTGTAGCACTTGGTTTAAAGCTTTTGAAAACTGAATTACAGATCTGAAATCTGTACTTCTGCATGGTCATTTATTGCTGATTGGTACTTGTTTGTACCTTGGTCACTTGGGTGACAATTTGGGCCTGCATTTACTGGTTTTTTTGTCACATTTGAGCCGAAAACCATGGCTGGTAGCAATGACAGCAGTAATTTGATGCATATAAAGAAGCTTGAAGACGCACATAATTTTGCAGTGTGGCAAAAACAATGCTACAATATCCTGTTACAAAAGAAGCAGGCAAAGTCGATTAAAACTAAAGGAGCAAAGCCTGTGGACATGGATCAGGACGATTGGGATGAGTTGAATGAGCTTGCACGCTCAACCATAGAGCTATCGATTTCTGATGCCTTGCTCTTCAACATTGAAGGTTTGGATTCTACATATGCCATATGGACTAGACTGGAAGAACTATATGCATAGAAGAGTGCTGCAAGTAAAGTGTATTGGCTGAAAAAGCTTATGGATTTGCGTATGAAAGAAGGTACAGCAATGTCTACTCACTTGAGTGAGTTTAACTCCATTATCAGCCAGCTGGTTGCCTTGAAGTTCATGATTGATGAGGAATTTAAGGCTACTTTCTTGCTTTGCACTCTACCAGAGAGTTGGGATACATTTAGAACTGCTATGAGCAGTTCTAATGTGATCCTTTTGTATGCTGATGTAGCGAGTGCTCTACTTATGGAAGAGATGAATCGGCAGAACAATGCATCCAGTAAGTCTTCCAGTGCTTTGCATACTGGGGCAGATCACAGCAAAAGGGCAAATATGATGGCAAGGGACGCAGTAAATCACATGGAAAAGATATTGAATGCCATCATTGTGGCAAGAAGGGTCACTTTAAACGTGACTGCTACAAATGGAAGAAAGAGAAAGGAAAATGCAAGAAGATAGATGACTGCAAGGAAGAGAATAAGGACAGTCAGCCGAAGAAAAGCAATGTAAAAATTGAATAGGTGAATGTAGTCACTCATGACAGTGATAGTGGGAGTGATGTACTCTTTGTCTCTTCACATTTTGGTGCACATGCTCTACTTGCAAATATAGATGATGACATGCATACCTCGATTCTTGATTTAGGTGCTTCCTTTCATGTCACCCCTCATCGTGAGTGATTTTCTGCGTATACAGGGGGTCGACATGGTGTTGTCCATCTTGGGGACAACTATGCATGTGAGATTGCAGGTATTGGCAGTGTGCAGTTACAGTTTCAGCAAGGCTCTGTCTTTACACTTCAACATATACGGCATATACCTCAGCTCAAGAAGAGCTTGATTAGCACAGGGCAGCTAGATGATGATGGTTTTCATACCACCCTTGGTGATGGAAAATGGAAAATCTGTAAGGGGTCCAGGGTTATTGCCAAAGGTTGCAAGAGTGATACGTTGTATCCACTTCATGTATCTAGTGTGTGTAACCATGTTGTTGTCGTGACCGAGCAGCCAAGTATTTCTTTGTGGCATGGCCGGTTGGGACACATGAGTCAAAAAGGAATGAAAGTGCTTTCTCGTTTGGGTTACTTGCCTTGTCTTCGTTATGCTGATTTTGAGCATTGTGATCATTGTATTTATGGAAAACATGCACAGACTTCTCACAAAAAGTCTCTTTCTTTGAAATCTTCTCCTCTTTCTTTGAAATCTTCTCACAAAAAGCCAGGTCGGCCAGATTTGGCAGGTCGGCCAGATTTCTGGCCTGGGGGCTATATATAGCAGCCGCCCCAGTCATTACAGCATTGTGCTCTGCAGGTTCAGCACTGCCTCCGTCATCTCCGTCTCCGGCATTGGTGCTGCCATTGCTTCCAGTCTGTCCTGGTCCCCTCACTGACGCTCCGGGCTGCGTGCAGGGACTGCTCTGTCCATTTCAATGTATTCAGCATTCATCTCAGTCAGTGCAGACTTTCTTCCTTCATTCTCTGCTTTCTCTCTCCTCTCCTCTGTGTTCGTGTTCTTCCGTTGCGCACTCTCACATGGTATCATCGCCTGATTGAGAGCACGGAGGACATACCCTCAGGAGTGAGATACCCTACTGCTGCTGCCAACTGATCAACAACTGCCAGGCGACTTCTACAGGAGGCCTTTCAGCCTGCGTTTTACTGCCCACGCTGACTGCAGAGGCTGCCACATCATCCAGCGACGCAGAAACCCTGCGTTTTCCACCAGGCTGTCCCTCCTTCTGGTGGGCGACCTCCCTACAGGCTGCGTTTTGCTGTTTTGCTGGTCGCTACCACTCCAGGCGGCACATTTCCTGCTGGCGACTTCTGTCCGGGCTGTTTCCTGGTTCTCGTGGTCTCTTCTCTGGTGTTCGACATCAGTTATCTTTGCGTTTTGCAGATCCAGGTATTTGTAGGCATTCTCTGCCTGCGTCTTGGTGGTTGGTGACCACATTGCTGGTCATATTTCGACATCGGCACAACTTTCTTTGGTATTTTGCAGATTGGAAGATATCTTACCAGTTTTCAGGCTTTGAAGACTCAGAGGATGAACTTCTTTCTCATCATTCCTCTGAGCGGAGGCAATATTATCGTGAGGTTCGACATCGGGAAGAACCTCCTCGCACTCGTCCTTCTTCAGTCCATGCATCTCAAAGGGTTCCATCTACCGTAAAGGTTTCTTCCGTGAAGACTGCTTCAGATGTGCGGATGCCTTCTTTGATTCCCTCTATTCAGGTGCCGATTCTCCCTTCCTTTCCGAAGGAAGATAAGTTGGATGGTTCCAACTACTCCCTCTGGTCATGCAAGGTGGCCTGCATCCTCGATACATTTGACCTTTGGGAGCTTGTTTCTTCACCCATCGACCGTCCCCCCGTGGATTCGTCCGATGGCACCTCTCTTGACCGTGCAGCCTTATGGGATCGGCTCAACTCTCGAGCTCGTTTCTTTCTTTTTATGAGTCTTCATGATTCTGTTCTTGTACATGTTCACAGGTTACACACCGCGGCGGAAGTGTGGACGAAGCTTGCGTCTTTGTATCAGCACAAGACATTTGCCCACAAGATTTCCTTGGAGAAGAAGTTGCGGATGCTCAGTCTTGATGGTTCTCCTTCCATGAAGGAGCACATCACGAAGATGGAGGATATGCGAGGCGAGCTAGCCTCTCTTGGTCGTCTGATATCGTCTGAGGATATGGCGATGATTCTGTTGACTCAGCTGCCATCACCCCGTTATGATGTCTTCTACACCAGCCTCATCACTTCGAGGACCCGTGAGACACTCCTATGGGAGGAACTTTCCCCGCTTGTCTTGGAGCATGACAAGAGACTCAAAGAGGTGGGAGCCAGTGGCTCCACCAAGGCATTTACGGCCGGCACAGGTGGCGGCAAGAAGAAGAAACAAAAGAAGGAGAAGGCCAAGGACAAGAAGGAGGAGGACAAGAAGGATGCGAAGGAGAAGAAGCCCAAGTGTCCCCATTGTGGGAAGGGCACTCATCCCGAGGAGAAGTGTTGGCAGAAGTATCCCCATTTGAAGCCTAAGGAGAAGGACTCGAAGGCCGCCCCAGCCACAACAGAATCTGCGTTTGTGCATGTCTTTGTTGAGGAGGATACAGCCCTAGCTTCTACCACACAGGAGAAGCCTTGGCTTGTCGACAGTGGAGCATCTTCACATATGACCTTCCGTCAGGATTGGCTTCAGGATCTTCGTTCTAGAGGGGGTACAGTCACCATTGGTGACAATTCTACCGTCCCTGTTCGAGGCGTGGGGACTTTACCTATGTTTTCTGACAGGCGGTCTTCCTCCACCAAAGTTCTCTATGTCCCTGATTTGGGTTTTAACCTATTATCTGTGCATGGCCTTACTCAGTTAGGTACCCGAGTCATTTTTACATAGGATGCAGTCACAATGGAGGATGCTTCTACAGGTGATGCTCTTTGGACAGGTACACAGGAGGGTGGGCTTTATACGCTCACAGCCTTGGCTGCGCGGACTTCCCATGAGCTTGGGCCGCTTTGGCATGCTCGGTATGGTCATTTGAACCTCGATTCTCTTCGCCGGGCTTCTAGGAGGAAGATGGTGGAGGGACTTCCTGACTTCCCTTCTCTTCACACTTTGTGCCCTAGCTGCTTGAGGGGCAAGCAGCACCGGCAGCCTCACCCGCAGGTTGCTTCTAGGAGGGCTACTTCTCCGCTTGAGTTGGTTCACACCGACCTTTGCGGACCTATGGGCACGGCCTCCCTTGGGAAGGCCAAGTATTTGATGCTGATTGTGGACGACTTTAGTCGCTATGTGTGGCCTTATTTCTTGGAGTACAAGAGCGAGGCGTACTCCCGTTTCTGTGAGTGGCAGGTGTTTGTGGAGACCCAAATAACTTCCAAGGTTCGTGGCGTTCGAGCTGATCACGGTGGCGAGTTCACTTCTCACCTTTTCTCTCAGTTTTGCAGGGATCATGGTATTCGGGTGGAGTATTCCCATCCGAACACACCATCCGAGAATGGTGTGGTGGAGCGTGCGAATCGGACCATGGTTGAGATGGCCCGATCTATGCTGGAGCATAGGAGTCTTCCTCATTTCCTTTGGGGTGAGGCGGTGGCTACAGCGGTGCATATTCGCAACCGCTCTCCGACTTTGGCGTTACAGGACATGACTCCGTATCAGGCTTTCTTTGGAAAGAAGCCTTCCGTGTCCCATTTTCGCATCTTTGGGTACGATACTTTTGTCCATGTGGACAAGAAGAAGAGGAAGACGAAGTTCGACTCTAAGTCGAGAAAGCTTATCTTCGTTGGTTATAGTATGACCACGAAGGGATATCGGCTCTACGACCCGACGACGTAGAAGGTTGAGGTGAGCAGGGATGTGATCTTTGATGAGGCTTTGGCCTCTGAGGATCCGATTGATGGTTCCATTACAGATGTTTCTTCGTCATCGACGGACCCCCCCCCCACCTTCTCTCCCTTCACTTCCTTCCAGGATGCCCCTTAGCACCCCCCCTATTCCTCCTCCTTCGGCTTCCCTTTCCCCTTTGGTGGATGTGACTCCGTCTTCTACGAGCTCTTCTACCGCCACTTCGGGATCTTCACGGGATACACAGCCTTCTTCAGATGCGGAGGATCTACCTTCACTCGGTGAGGGGGAGTCCCTCTCCGATTTGGGTACTTTGCAGGTTCTCGAGACCCCCCGGTCTCCCTCACAGCAGCAGGAGTCTCTCAGGATTCCTTTATGGTATCACCGACTCATGCAGGATTCAGGTGTTACTCACTTTCCTGCTTCTTCTACAGGTCCACGTCGATCAGCACATTTACAGGCCCAGCAGGACAGTTCACTATGTGTGAACTATGCTCTTATGTCACAGATTCTTCAGGATTCCGAGCCTTCCACTGTGGAGGAGGCTCTTGCACAAGATATTTGGAGGCAGGCTATGCAGGCCGAGCTCGATTCCATCGAGCGAAACCATACGTGGGAGCTTGTTCCGCGTCCCGCGAAACGGAAAGTGATTGGTGTGAAATGGGTCTTTAAGACCAAGTATCTTGCAAATGGCTCCTTGGACAAGCATAACGCTAGGCTTGTTGCCAAGGGTTTTGCACAGCGTGCAGGCTTGGACTACTTCGAGACTTTTGCTCCTACAACCAGGATGTCCACTATCCGAGTTCTTTTGGCTCTTGCTGCTCACCACCGTTGGCCTGTCTATCAGATGGACGTCAAGTCTGCTTTTCTGAATGGAGTTCTTGAGGAGGAGATTTATGTTTCACAGCCTCCTGGTTTTCTTGTGCAGGGGAAGGAGGATCATGTCTACACGCTGCGGAAGGCTCTTTATGGCTTGAAGCAGGCTCCTCGTACTTGGTACCAGCGGATTGACCGCTTCTTTCTACAGAGTGGCTTTGCACGCTCCGCTTATGATCCCAACCTCTACCTACGAGTTGTGGATTCTCTTTCAGTGTTCCTTATCTTGTATGTGGATGATCTTATCATTACAGGGAGCGACACTCAGCAGGTGGAGCATAACGGTCCATTCTTCAGCAGGAGTTTGACATGACGGATCTAGGGATCCTTCACTTCTTTCTAGGCCTGGAGATCTATCAGATGACACAGGGCATTTTTATCTCGCAGCACAGGTACATCTCCGAGCTTCTTTCGGAGTTTGATATGGCTGAGTGTCAGCATATTTCATGCCCCATGGACCCCGAGTCCAAGCTTTTGACAGCAGGAGTTCCCCTTCCAGATCCCACCCGTTACAGGTGCCTTGTCGGCTCTCTTATCTGGCTGCTTCACACTCGGCCGGATATCTCTTTTGTGGTGGCTTTATTGTCTTCTTTTATGCAGACTCCTACCCAGGATCACTGGCAGGCAGCCTTGCGGGTTCTTCGTTATTTACAGGGGACTCGATTCTTCGGGGTCATGTATGGAGATGGGATTACCCTTTTTGGATGGAGTGATTCTGATTGGGCAAGTGATGTGGATTCGAGACGATCCACTACAGGTTATGCTTTCACCCTTGGATCCGGTGCTGTCTCTTGGAGCAGCAAGAAGCAGCCTACTGTGGCACTTTCTTCTACAGAGGCTGAGTATCGGGCCCTATGTTCGACCGCTATGGAGGCAGTTTGGCTCCCTCGCTTACTCGCGGAGATTGGCTTTTCCCAGACTGGACCTACGGAGCTGCGTGTGGATAACCAGAGTGCTCTTGCTCTGGCCAAGAACCCGGTGTTTCATGCTCGCACGAAGCACATTGAGGTTCAGTATCACTATGTTCGAGAGCGGATCGTGGATTCGGAGCTGGTGGTGGTCTATTGTCCTACGGCGGACAATGCAGCTGATCTTTTTACGAAGCCTTTGCCTCAGGCTTCTTTGCTTCATCACTTGCGGTTCTTGGGTCTTCAGACTCTCCCAGGATCTGAGAGGGGGTGTTAGCCTGCTCTTTATCATTCTCAGTCTGTCATCTCCTGGTTGTGAGCTCCTGTCAGAGTCTGACAGGAGACAGAGGAGCTCTGTCAGTCATTTTAGTGGCTGTCCTGGTTAGTCAGCAGCCTGTGGGTGTCATACAGCCCAAACTGGGCTGTTTTTCTGCAGGTCAGCCAGATCTGGCCAAAGTCAGCCAGATCTGGCTGGTCGGCCAAATCTGGCCAGGTCGGCCAGATTTGGCAGGTCGGCCAGTTTTCTGGCCTGGGGGCTATATATAGCAACCCCCCCAGTCATTACAGCATTGTGCTCTGCAGGTTCAGCACTGCCTCCGTCATCTCCGTCTCCGGCATTGGTGCTGCCATTGCTTCCAGTCTGTCCTGGTCCCCTCACTGACGCTCCGGGCTGCGTGCAGGGACTGCTCTGTCCATTTCAGTGTATTCAGCATTCGTCTCAATCAATGCAGACTTTCTTCCTTCATTCTCTGCTTTCTCTCTCCTCTCCTCTGTGTTCGTGTTCTTCCGTTGCGCACTCTCACAGATTTTTGGGCAGAGGCTGTTATGACAGCCGTTCACTTGATTAATCGGTCACCAAACAAGTCTTTGGGGTGTTGGGGGCGGGGGGGGGGGGGGGGGGGGTAGTTCCCCAAGAAACGTGGTCGGGCAAGCCACCTTCGTATGCTCATTTGAAAGTGTTTGGCTACGAGGGTTTTGTGAACATTCGTAAAGAAAAGCGCAGCAAACTTGAACCAAAGTCCTGTAAATGCATTTTCCTAGGATATGGTGACGAGGGTGAAATGGGGTATAAATTGTGGGATCCCGAGAAAAGGAAAATAGTACGCAGCAATGACGTTATCTTCCGAGAAGATCGCATGCACAAACAGCCCGAAAAGACTGAGGAGGTCCGTAGGGTTGTATTCTGGAAAGAAATACCTTTTGGACAGCAAAATGTGCCCGTTGTACAGCAGCAAATACCTGCTGTAAATGAACCTGTAAATGCAAGAAATGATACTGGAAATGATCAGCCAGCTATTGCCCATGAAAATGAGCCATTACATGTGCAGGAACAGCTAGGACAGCAAGCTGTTAATGCTGATTTGCAGGCTGAAATGCCAGGACAGCATGCTGAAAATGGAAATTTGCAAGAACAGCCAGCAAACTGTGAGAGTGCGCAACGGAAGAAGAACATGAACACAAAGGAGGAGAAAGAGACAGCAGAAAATGAAGGAAGAAAATCTGCACTGACTGTAATGAATGCTGAATACAAAACTGTAGACTGATCAGCCCCTGCACGCAGCCCAAAGCGTCAGTGAGGGCACCAGATCAGGCTGATGATGACGGCAGCACCGAAGACGGAGGAAGATGACGAAGTCGGAGTGTGCACCTGCCAAAGAAGGAGGGAAGTTGATAATACAACTGACTGCCAAGTGGGAAATGGCTATAAATAGCCAAAAAAACCCAAAAACTGGCCGACCTGAAATTTGAGGCCATAAATATGTCCAACCAGCATTTAATGCTGGTTAAAATGCCAAGAATGCTCAGAAAAATCCCAGAAAGGGTGGACAATGTCCGGTAGGTGAGGCAAGTTGAAGAATGCAGAAACTGCCCCGGAAAATGCACATAAAATCCCGACTGGAGGAGAAAATGCACTGAAATGCAATAAACTGAGTGCTCTAGAATGAGCTACCTCCTCCGTCAAAACAAGTGATAGACAAGTCAGAGCTCCTAAAGTCCTCATCTGACTCAGACTGAGGCTCACAGGTAGGAGATGACAAGGCATGACAAACATGACTGCTAACACCCCCTCTCAGATCCTGGATGTGGCTGAAGGCCAAGGGAGAAACGGATCTTGGGGTGGCAAGAGGAATGCCAAGGTCGATGAAGTCTGTCGATGAAGATTGCCAATGAAGGAGCTCCTCACGATCCTGGGAATCCCCCTCTAAAACACTAGGGGCCAGGGAATCCACAGCCACATCACCGAGATCATCCCCCTCTGAAAGGGATGGGGGGTACGAGGGAACCACCGGAGGAGAAGGTGGGGGATGGGAAGAAACCTGTGGAATCGAAGGTGCACAAGCGGAACGGGTGTAGCAATAGACTGCCTTGGAGGACCCTGCATCAAAGAAGGGGAATGGAGCCTGTAAAGCCCGTTCTCCTGCCAACCTAAAGATAAGACAACTCCTGTAAAAGAATCCTCAATAACAACGGCATGCTCGGTGAAGATCACTCGTGTGCCAAGCCTCGTAAGGCCATAAACTGAGAGGAGGGAAAGGCCCAAATCCGGAACATGTAGCTCCTGTGAAAAGGAGCTCGAAGGTCGGTCGGTAAACAAAGGCAATGTGCCAACACCACTAATAGGCACCGATAAAATGTCATCAACAGTGACTGAACCCTTTGATAGACGGAGATCCTATAACAAATCACCTCGGGGAGTCATATGACTCGAAGCACCACTGTCCACTAACCAAGGCTGCCCAGAAGACACTGCAGCCATGGAAGAAGGATCCTCCTCCAAAGCATGGATATGAAGAAACATTGACTCATGGATAACTGCTGGTGTAGAGGTAGAAGAAGGCTCCGATGTAGATCCACCCTTCGCTCCCGGACGAAGGTGAGGGTACTTCTTCCAGCATTTCTCCTCGGGATGTGTCCCTTTCCCACAGTGTGGGCACTTCGGTCTCTCTGAATCTGAGTCAGAGCCTGAAGAACTGTCCTTCTTCTTAGCCTTTGACTTCGTCTTCTTCTTCTTCTGTCCTCCCGAACCTGCAACAAAGGCTCTAGTGGAGTCGGATCCACTAGCACTGACCTCTCTGAGTCGCTCGTCATGCTCCAAGACAAGCAGGGATAGCTCCTCCCATAGAAGCTTCTCACGGGTCCTCGATGTAAGAAGGCTAGTGTAGAAGACATCAAACCGAGGCGATGGCAACTGAGTCAAAAGAATCATAGCCATGTCTTTAGAAGATATCGTCCAACCGAGGGATGCAAGCTCATCCCTCATATCCTGTAATCTGTTGATGTGGTCCTTCATGGAAGGACTATCATCAATAGCGAGCATCCGCAACTTCTTTTCGAGAGATATCCGGTGGGAAAACGTCTTCTGTTGATAGAGAGACGCGAGCTTTCTCCACACGTCTGCTGCAGTCTTCAACCTGTGAACATGAACAAGGACAGAATCCTGCAAACTCAAAAAGAGGAAAGATCTGGCTCTAGAATTAAGCCGATCCCATAATGCTGCACGATCCATAGATGTCCCATCTGCGGGATCCACCTGAGGCCGGGGAATAGGAACAGAAACAAGCTCCCAAAGATCGAAGGAGTCCAAGATACACTCCACCTTGCAGGACCATAGAGAAAAGTTGGAGCCATCCAACCGGTCCTCTTTGGGCAGCTGAGGAAGTACAGGTACCTGTACAGGGGGTACCAAAGGCTGCATCATCGGCCCACTGGAAGGGGATCGCCGAGATACATGAATAGAAGGAGGACGGGAAAGAGGAATAGACTCCGGACGACAGTCCTCGTGATAGAAATCACGCCTCCGTTCAGATGAGTGTCGAGACAAAAGCTCGTCATCTAAGTCATCAAAGCCCGTAAACTGATGAAAAGACATCTTCCAATCTGCAAAATACCAAAGAAAGTTGTGCCGATGTCGAAATATGACCGGCAGTTTGGTCACCAACCACCAAGACGCAGGCTGAGAATGCCTACAAACACCTGGATCTGCAAAACGCAAAGATGACTGATGACGATCACCAGAAAAGAGATCACCAGCACCAGGAAACAGCCAGAAAATGAGTCGCCAGCAGGAAATGTGCCGCCTGGAGTGGTAGCGACCAGCAGAACTGCAAAACGCAGGCTGAAGATGAGTCGCCCAGCAGAAGGAGGGACAGCCTGATGGAAAACGCAGGGATGATGTGTCGCTGGATGACGTGGCAGCCTCTGAAGACAGCGTTTACAGCAAACACAGGAAGAAAAGCCTCCAACAGGGGCCGCCTGGGCAGTTGCTGATTAGATGACAGCAGCAGTGAGGTATCTCTCTTCAGTGGGTATGTCCTCCGTGCTCTCAATCAGGCTCTGATACCATGTGAGAGTGCGCAACGGAAGAAGAACATGAACACAGAGGAGGAGAAAGAGAGAGCAGAAAATGAAGGAAGAAAATCTGCACTGACTGTAATGAATGCTGAATACAAAACTGTAGACTGATCAGCCCCTACACGCAGCCCAAAGCGTCAGCGAGGGCACCAGATCAGGCTGATGATGACGGCAACACCGAAGACGGAGGAAGATGACGGAGTCGGAGTGTGCACCTACCAAAGAAGGAGGGAAGTTGATAATACAACTGACTGCCAAGTGGGAAATGGCTATAAATAGCCAAAAAACCCAAAAACTGGCCAACCTGAAATTTGAGGCCATAAATATGTCCGACCAGCATTTAATGCTGGTAAAAATGCCAGGAATGCTCAGAAAAATCCCGGAAAGGGTGGACAATGTCCGGTAGGTGAGGCAAGCTGAAGAATGCAGAAACTGCCCCGGGAAATGCACATAAAATCTCGACTGGAGGAGAAAATGCACTGAAATGCAATAAACTGAGTGCTCTAGAATGAGCTACCTCCTCCGTCAAAACAAGTGATAGACAAGTCAGAGCTCCTAAAGTCCTCATCTGACTCAGACTGAGGCTCACACACAGGAGATGACAAGGCATGACAAACATGACTGCTAACACAAACAATGACCATTGGGTTAGGAGATCGTCTAAGGCTACTAGACAACCTGACAGATTTGTTCCTGGTCCAATTAATGTGGTTGAGTATGTCATGTTGACAGACTATGGTGAACCGTCTTGCTTCAAGGAAGCAATGGACAGACACGACAGCAAGAAATGGTATAAAGCCATGCTATCAGAGATGGAATCTCTTGAAAAAAATGGCACTTGGGACTTGGTGCAGTTGCCTAAAGGGCAGAAAACCCTTCCATGCAAATGGGTTTACAAAATGAAGGTCACTTCTGGTTCCTCAGCAAAGTACAAAGCAAGATTGGTTGCAAAAGGGTACAAGCAGGAGCATGGAATTGACTTTGATGAGAGTTTCTCTCCTGTAGTCAAGAAGACTACATTGAGAACCATTTTGGGCTTGGTTGCAGTTGAGGATATGGAGCTCATACAGATGGATGTAAAGACTGCGTTTTTACATGGTGATCTGCATGAAGACATATATATGCAGCAGCCTGAAGGGTTTGTTGAACAAGGGAAAGAAAAAATGGTACGTAAACTAAAAAGAAGTTTGTATGGGCTGAAACAAGCACCAAGAGAATGATATCATAAGTTTGATACATTCATGCAGTCCCAAGGCTTTCATAGAAGTCAAGTGGATCACTGCTTGTATACCAAGAAGGCAGCAGATGACAGCCTGATTATCTTGGTTTTGTATGTTGATGACATGCTAATTGCTGGCAAGGATACTCATGCCTTGGATTCATTGAAGCAAAGTCTTCATGGCAGCTTTGACATGAAGGATCTTGGTGATGGAAATCACATTCTTGGTATGCAAATACTCAAAGATAGATCTAAAGGCTTACTCTATCTATCTCAACAGGAGTATATCTCCAAAGTTTTGCAATGTTTCAATATGGAGGGGGGGAAAACAATTGGGATTTCATTGCCTCCATATGTGAAACTCAGTGCAGAGAACAGCCCTATATCTGATGGAAGGCTGAAATAGCCAAGATACCATATGCTTCAGCTGTTGGCAGTTTGATGTATGCTATGGTTGCTACATGTCCTGACATTGCTTTTGCAGTGGGAGTGGTTAGCAGATACATATGCAACCCCTGGCAAGAAGCATTGGGATGCAATGAAAGGTATTATGAGATACCTCAAAGGCACAAAGGAGTTGTGCAACTGCTTTGGAAAGCAAAAGGCATCTGTTGTTGGCTTTACGGATGCAAACTATGCTGGTCATGCAGACTGTAGGAAGTCCACTTTTGGGTATGTGTTTACTTTCACAGGAGGAGCAGTCTCTTGGATCTCCAAGCTACAAAAGTGTGTTGCATTGTCTACTACAGAGGCAAAGTATGTAGCTGCCACTGAGGCATACAAGGAGGCTTTATGGCTTTCACGTCTGGTGGGAGAGCTTGGTATCACAGAGTTACCTGTTTTCCATTGTGATAGTTAGAGTGCTATCATGCTAGCACAGAATCCCGTCTTTCATGCAAAGACAAAGCACATACAGGTAAAGTATCACTTCATTAGAGATGTACTTGATAGCAAGAGCATTGAGCTTGTCAAAGTGCATACAGATGATAATCCTGCAAACCTTCTTACGAAGGGTCTTCCAACAAAGCGGTTTGCTCATTGCCAACAGATGATGGAAGTTGGATAGATATATTTATTTCAGCTTTGTACATACTTAGACTTAGTTAATTCTTTTCTCCTCTTAAGGCACATTGCCTTTAGGTGGAAGGTTGTTGGGAATAAAGGGCCATCGTGCCTTTTATATGTGCACGGGTGTGAACACACCCTTAGCACATTGTACTTTCATACATATATCTATCTAAAACCTAAAGTGGTACTCTTGTCATTGTACCGAAAAACGTGTTCACTCTCTACTCTACTCACTCACACACACTCTGTCTCTCTCACTGCGCATAAGGTCTGTCTACCTCGATCTCCGTGCCTATCCTTTCCCTACACAGGATGGACCGCGGAAGTCACCGAGGTACCAGGTACATTCTACGAAGCTTGTTTGCTCTGACTATTGTTTAATGACCCATGTTATGTAGGATCGAGAGACCACTTCAGTGAAGGAGGCTTTACAGTCTGATCAATGGCGGAAGGCTATGGAAACGGAGTTGGAGGCTATTGAGAGGAATAGCACTTGGTCTCTTGTGCATCGTCCCTCTCACAAGAAGGTGATTAGCATCAAGTGGGTCTTCAAAACCAAGTACCTTAGCAATGGTTCTTTGGACAAGCACAAGGCTCACCTTGTTACTAAAGGTTTTGCTCAGCGGCGGCCACGCATTGACTTCCATGATACTTTTGCCCCCACTGCTCGTATGGCGACTATTCGGGCTGTTCTTGCCTTGGCTGGCCATAGCCAATGGCCTGTCTATCAGTTGGATGTGAAGTCGGCCTTTCTCAATGGTGACTTGGAAGAGGACATCTATGTTGAGCAGCCTCCTCGCTTTGGGTCCTCGAATGGAAAAGTCTGCAAGTTAAAGAAGGCCGTGTATGCCCTCAAGCAAGCTCCACATGCATGGAACGAGAAGATTAACTCGTTTCTTCAGTCGACGTTGGGATATCGGCGCTCCAAGGCCGATTCGCAACTTTATGTGTACACTTCCGAGGTTGATTGTGTGTGGTTTGTGTTGTATGTTGATGATTTGATTCTGACAAGGAATCGTGCACAAAAGGTCCGCGAGACCAAGACAACTTTACATCAAACGTTCGAGATGACGGATTTGGGGCTTCTTCATTTTTTCTTGGGTCACGAGATTTATCCATCTCAAAGGGGGATTTTCATCTCTCAGCAGAGATACATTCAAGAGCTCTTGGTGAATTTTGAGATGGAGACTTATCGGACCATTTCTACTCCAATGGATCCAAACTGGAAAGCCACTTCACACTCCGATTCTCCCGAGACGGATGCTTCCTACTACCGTTAGTTGATTGGATCCTTGATTTGGCTTCTCAACACTCATGTTAATCTTTGTTTTGCTATGGGTCTTTTGGCACGGTTCATGAGTGAACCCCAACAGGTGCATTGGCAGGCTGCCCTAAGGATTCTTCGGTATTTGAGGGGGGCCTCTGACTTCGGGATTTCTTATCCAGCAGGTACATATGCTTCAAATCTTGTTCTTGCAGGTTGGAGTGACTCGGACTAGGCTGGCAATATTGACCACCGCCGATCGACTACAGGCTATTGTTTTACCTTGGGTACAGGTGTCATCTCTTGGAGTAGCAAGAAGCAGCCCACGGTAGCCTTTTCTTCTACTGAGGCGGAGTATCGGCCTGCGTCTTCCACCACATGTGAGGTTGTGTGGCTTCGGAGATTGTTGGAGGAGCTTGGCAGCCCCCAAACTCGTCCTAGTCTTCTGCAGTGCGACAATGAGAGTTGCATTGCCTTGGTACGGAATCCTGTATTCCATGCCCGGACGAAGCACATTGAGATCCAGTATCACTTCATTCGGGAGAAGCTTCTGGATGGAACCAATGATGTGGAGTACCGCAAGATGAAGGATAATCTTGCAGATTTGTTTACGAAGGCACTTTCCCAAGCTCTTCTTCGGCAGCATTCCCGCTCCCTAAGTCTTTTGATCTGTCCAGGATCTGAGAGGGGGTGTTAGACAGTCATTTCTTGGACAGTCGTACAGCCACAGTGCCACATCAGTAGAGTACAACAGAGTAGAGTGCCATGTCAACAAGATGCCACATTAGCAGGTGCCACGTCAACAACTGCAGTCGGACAATTTTTCATTATTTTATTTCAGTCGGTTGCATTTACTGCAGCCCACCTAGTGCAGGATATTTTTTTGTTTCTTGGCTATATATAGCCAGTTGGGGGCACACTGATTCATTGTGATCTTGAGATCTGTCAGAGTTGGTCTACTGAGATTGACTGCGCTCAAGCCGACGGAGATCGAGGTCATCAAGGCGGAGACACATGCAAATATTTCCTCTATCCCCGTGTATATTTCTGCACTCCTATACAGCATACTACACTGTAGATTTTCCGCATTACACTGTCTCCTTTTCTCTCTCTTCTCTCTATGTTCACTCTCTCTCGGTCTTTGTCCTATGCTTCCGCATCGCTGCACTCTGACATAGATGCCCCAACCTCCACCACCACGGCCCACTGGCACTCCCTCTCGCATTGAGGAATGATGGTATCACTAAGGCTACGACATTGATGAGGATATCACAACCTTCATTGCTTGGCTGAAATCAGAGTCAAAATCTAAGGATGCCAAAGAGTCGAAGGAGTCCTTGCTCTTTTTCTTCTCCTCCTCCTCCTCTTTTCGTAATGCCACTAGCATCTTGCAATCCTTGCGCAAATGCCCCTTCTTGCCACAATGGTAGCACTGACCCTTCTTCTTTTTCATCTTTATCTTCTTTTGTTTTTGCTTGTCAACCCTCTTTGAAGGAACATCGAGGTCATAGGTCGGAAGCCCCTTGGCAAAATCAAAGTCAAAAACTAAGGATGATGAAGAGTCCGAAGGAGTTCTTGACCTTCTTCTTCTCCTCCTCCTCTTTTCACAACACTACTCGCTTCTTGCAACCCTTAAAGAGATGCCCCTTCACAATGGTAGCATTGACCCTTATTCTTCTATTTGTCACCCCTTTTTAAAGTAGTATGAAGGTTAGATTGAAAACTGACGAGAGAATTCAATGTTTGAGCTCCTAAGGCATTTGCAACACCATCAAACTATTAGCAGAGTATGTCAGCTCATGTGTGAGTCTGAGTATGTATTGTGGGCTAGGCACATTATGTAGATATTTTAGGCATTTTTATTGTGTAGCATTTTATGCTTTATAGCATTTATTAATGCCAGTCAGCCAGCATTAATGTTGGCTGACCTGACATATTTTATGGCATTATTCATGCCTATATATTCTGGGCTCCTTCTCCTCAATCAATCAATTGACCACCCAGAGGTTCCGTGGAGAGAGGAGCCGGTGCTGGTGCCCAAACAGCCAGTGACTCACTGTTTCTCATCTGTATTGTGTTCTCTCTTTCTTTTCTTCTCTTTTGTCTTGTGTTCAGCAATTTATTTCAACACATGTTTATGCTTCCAATGTTGCACCACTTCTAACACAAACTTCAAAGGCAATTTATAGAGTACAATCCCCACAACATGGGCTTGGGGAAGAGAAAACTACATGTTGCAAAACGACTATGGAGATTCTTCTCTACAAAGCATTGGATTTGTGAGCTGTCATGAGCCCATTCTACAAACTCCAAAGGTGTAATTTGGTGGCAACTACCATTTTCATCTATGAGTCTATAGTTGCATGTTTGTGGCTTCTTCACTACACAGCATTAGCTTCTTGTGAGCTGTCCCAAAGCTATTCTACCAACTTTAAAGATATATGTTGGTGGCAATCACCATCTTCTTTGTTTATGGAGCTGGCATCCTCAACAATTACCTATTTGTGATAGTTTGGTTATCTGAGACCATCATCCACATCCCATCAGTTTGTAGTGTAGGCCTAGCTTTAGTGATGGTATCAATGGCCCTTCAAAAGGGCAGTATTACTCAAATAAACTGAAAACTTTGGCTCTAAGTGGCAAAGTAGGTTCACTTCAAAGTCTATATGTACTATATGCTCTACTACACTCTAGGTTTGGTTGATATACTCAAATTGGTAGAAATGTGAAATCGAGGTAACCACAAAACGTTTCACCCATTTGCCTATCGACATGAAACGTTTCACCCTTGGGTAGATCATAAGTGAAACACTACACAAAACAAGAAAATAGCACATCTAGAAATATACATTCAACACATTTTGGATACAAATACTATTTCTCTCTCTTCAAGTGGAATGGGGAGGTGAAATGTTGCACACTAATGTTTCATGGTGAAATGTGTTTCACTTAAAAAATGTTTCACCTAACACATGTATCACCTAAAATGTGTTTCACATGAAAATATTTTATGGTCACCATGGTAGAAATTGCTTGAAAACATGGCAAGCACATCACAATGTGCTTTTGTGGTCACCCACTTTAGGTTTCTAATGTACATTTGTTTCTGAGTTTTGGTAAATATATGGGTGTTGTAGGATAGTAGAATTTCACACTAGAGGGAAACTAGGCATATTCATGTGGGAATAGGGAATTGACCATGACACACTGGTATAGGTTTTTAGCTTCAAGTGTTCGCAAGTATTCTTCATCCAAGAATCTCTCTCCAAGTAATATGTGGTGACATTCTTTCCCACTTGCAAGCAGTAGACTTGAGAAGAGGAAAAAGAGGAACCATGCACTTAAATTCTTCATGTAAGAAACATCACAAATTAAGTCAATATATCATAATGGTAAACAATTCCTAAATGAAGCAAGGACAATGTGTGCGGTTATTGATAAATCCATACTACTTGTAGAATCAAGAGTAAATTTGATAAGTAGTTGCAATTAAGGCTCTTTGCAGTAACCTCATTTGCCAGATATGCACAAAGAGAAAATTAAGAGCTGTATTAGTGCCATTTCAGACTAACATCTCACATTTCTTTTCATTTAGATCCAGCCATCTTTTGGATTCATCTGTGTGAGAATGAATGTTTATGCTCAGTTCTTCTCTGGGCAGTACTCTTAGTCACATTGGACTGTCTAAAGCATTCACATTTTGGCAACTTTTCAAAGCTACTATTTTCAGTGGATGCACTTTCTTTAAAATGCTTTTGCACCAATCAGTAGTCGACAATCTTGTCAGTTGAGGATTGTGAACTCTTTTTTAATTATCTAGAGCAGCGGTCCACCCAAGTCTCTACTTGCTTTTGTACATTCAACATTAATGCAATAGCTTTTCCACATACATACACATGTAGAAGTGGAATTTGAACTTCTACAATATATTCTCCAAATTAAGCAATGCAGCATTTGGTTTCTTTTGATGTCTATTGTCAGATGCAGAGTTTTCCAGATCAAGCTATCTCAACAAGCAGTTTCAAAAATAAAACAAATTCAGAATCTGTTAGCCCTCACCTACACCAATGATGAGGACAAAAACCCACTTGAGAGTAACGTATGAAACATAGTGCAATTTTCCTCTCGTAGCCTGCACCAATTCAGAAACATATAGATCTTAGATGTAGAAAAGCATGAGCTGAGTAAATCTTGCATAAATGCTCGATCCTCTAATTAATCTGAGATACTAATCATCTCTCACAAATGCATCAGCCAGAAAGTAGTGATATCTTAACTAACCTTTTACCTGATCCATGAACCTCCATAATGGTTTCTTAGAGACACATACAAAATATGTGCATACATATAAACATATGTATTTGTGTGTGTGTGTGTGTGTGTGTGTGTGTTGGGGGGTGTGGGGTATACACATATATATGCGTGCTTTTCTGTGTGCCAATGCACACATGTGCTGTGCCTGTGTGCATCCATGTGTGCATGTGTTCATTCTCATTCTCGCACCTGATCTTCTCTGTATGCAACATTTTCGATGACTTCATAATCAAGGCTCTCCATGCACGTAGATGCTGATTCATCCTCATTGTTAAGGGCATCGAAGGCCGCATCTGAGTTCCGGAGTGGGGACCAGCGTGGCCACCGTGCACCATGCTCGGCGTCCATAATTCCGAGCTGCACCAACGACAGCAAGTCAAGTGATGCACCAACGTCGGTGCTGATGGAAGCAAGCCGGCTTGCAATGAAGGCATTCAGCCCCCTGGGAAGGGCCTTGATGGTCTGTGAGCAAACAATCTATCACAGGCAAAGCCAATAGCAAAAACGCGGGGCCTGGCGGGATGGATGGATCCGTAGGACAGATCCCGCTATACGCACTCAAGAATCAACAAGGTTTCCTCGAAACCCTAACCTGGAGATCCGTCAAATCAATAACTTCCTGCTCAGTGATCCATATTCCATCTCAGCGGCAGCGGGTCTCTCCGGGACGAGGTGATGCTGATAGCGATGGCGGGAGGTGGGATTGGAGGCTGTGAGCCAATTAAGGCTACAGCAGCTCGCGGCAGGAGCGGTATTCGATCATGAGCGTCCCTGAAGCTGCACCAGAGCTGCTTTCTCTCTCTCTCTCTCTCTCGGTCGATGGTCGCAGTCCCTTGTGTCCAAAGAACTTGATCACACGTGACATTTCCTGGCAGCAGCCATAAAGTCTAAAGGTCCAAGCTTTTGAGGCTAGTAATTTTTAGGGGTGGCAAAATTCTCACCTTCCAATTGTGAGAATAGATGCGTGAATAGTAAGAGGTGAGAGTTCAAAGCCCCTGATTGAGCGGTTCTCATGTGCCTTTCTCTTAAGAGATGCAAAAATTTTTATGAAATAAATCATGAATAATCCAAAGTAATTATATTTCTTTTCAAAAAACTTAACAAGTTTTCATTACGCTTTTTCCTGTTCCTAGCCTCCCAAAAACATCTTTATAATTCTACAACACTCTAAGCATCTCCTTCCTTCTCCAGTTTCTTCCCATTTCTATCCTCCCAAAGGCATCTTTACAATTGTACAACATTTATAGAATCTCATTGCTTATTAGAGAGCCTGCTATGATGTGCCCAACAAAAAATGTTGTACATTTGGAGAGGATGGTATACACATTCATAGTATCTCCTCACCCTGTTGTGATATGTTGAACAAACGAAGAGGATAATATGCTCTTAGCTAAGGCTATTACACACTTGATAAGGACCGCTCAATTTAGGGTGAATTGGCCAATCAAAAGGGCCAAAATGAAAAAAAGGGCGCCCCCCATTACACATTGGGGGCACCCGATTGCAACAGTCATGAGGGGTATTGAATGCCCCCCCCCCCCCCTCCTGTTTCAGTGTTCCATAGGATGGGGGAGCTCCCCTGTCCGATCCCGTCCGCAAGTGAGGTGCGCTCCTCTGTCTCTTGCCCATTGGTCCAGCAAGAAGCCCATTGCACCTGGAGCCATTTTGTTGATCATTACTTGCCATTGTTGATCGCTGCTTTGTTACTAATGATCATCATTGTTTGCCAATCACTGTTGTATAAAAACGTGAACGGAGAGGCCATGCATGCACGGAGAACGTCCTACAATGATCAAGGTATGCTCCTCTCTCTCTCTCTCTCTCTCTCTCTCTCTCTCTCTCTCTCTCTCTCTCCTCCATAAGAGAGCAATGCATCATGCATTATCAATGGAATGTAACCTGCAAATAAACTCATCAATTTCTTTGCTATTGTCCACATTCTCAATAGCAACCAGGCCATGAGTGCTTGTCGGTCTTATTACTAGCCACCCCTAAAAATTACTAGTCACCATGAGAACTCTCAACTATCCATGTACCACATTAGAGCTCTATGCTGCCCAATATCTCTCTAACAACATCGTCTATCTTTTCTCATGTATCGTCTTCTTCATTGCTCAGCATGGCCTTCATTGCTCATTATGTCTGTAACCTGTGAACTATGAATTTCTTGTTTAATTAAACATGCACCATGATGCATCATGGTAATCGTGCCATAATTGTATTTCTGGAATGATGCATCATGTTCTGTACTTCTGAAGTGATGATAATCTGAATTTCTGGAATGATTAAACCTGTATTGCTCGCCATAATCGTGAAATATGCATCATGCATGAATGCTCTCTCTCTCTCTCTCTCTCTCTCTCTCTCTCTCTCTCTCTCTCTCTCTCTCTCTCTCTCTCTCTCTCTCTCTCTCTCTCTCTCTCTCTCTCTCTCTCTCTCTCTCTCTCTCTCTCTCTCTCTCTCTCTCTCTCTCTCTCTGTGTGCACAAGAGAGCAATGCATCATGCATCAATCATCAATGGAGTGTAGCCTATAAATCTGAATGAATTTCTGCAACTTATAAACTTGCACCATGATGCATCGTTAAAAGGAGCATGATGTTCTAAATGTTTGTAACATGTAAACTCTAAATTTTTTGTTTAATTAAACCTGCACCATGATGCATCATGATAATCTTGCCATAATTGTATTTCTGGAATGATGCATCATGTTTTGAATTTTTGGAACAATTAAACTTGTATTGCTCGCGCCATAATCATGAACTATGCATCATGCATGAATGCTCTCTCTCTCTCTCTCTCTCTCTCTCTCTCTCTCTCTCTCTCTCTCTCTCTCTCTCTCTCTCTCTCTCTCTCTCTCTCTCCTGCACAAGAGAGCAATGCATCATGCATCAATCATCAATGGAGTGTAACCTGCAAATCTGAACGAATTTCTGCAACCTGCAAACTTGCACCATGATGTATCATTAAAAGGAACATCATGTTCTAAATGTCTGAATTTTCGGTTTAATTAAACATGCACCATGATGCATCATGATAATCATGCCATAATTGTATTTTTGGAATGATGCATCATGTTCTGAATTTCTAGAATGATGATAATTTGAATTTCTGGAACGATTAAACATGTATTCCCCGTGTCATAATTGTGAACTATGCATCATGCATCAATGGTATCTCTCGCTTTCTCTTTTCTGCAGAAGAGAGCAATGCATCATGCATCGTGCATCATTCATGAATGGAATGTAACTAGTCTAGGGTTTTTGGATATCGATACAATGCCACTCCATAACTTCAACATATTTGAAAGGTTTTCATGAGAATGGTGTTAGCCCATTAAGCCATGTATAATTATTTGGTGCACGAAGCTCACAAATACAACTTATTATCACTTCCATTTAAATTTGTTGGTACACATTGGCAATCACAATAACATATTTTTGTAGGATTATGCATCGGCTCTTGTTTTGAATTTAAAGTAGGCAAAAATTTCATGAGGTCTCTTTTGGTGGGGTGGCCTATGACAACATTGACTCTTGTTTTGAATTTAAACTACGCGAAAATTGACATTTCAAACATTAGCCATCAAGCAATATAGATAATCTTATATTTTATACATAAAAGATGTTTTAAAAGGCATTGAACAACATGGCATATATGTCAAGCAAAGAGGTGCTATTGTGTCCCTTTGGAATCAAAAAAACAATCGTTAAGTGCGTGCACATGGATGCATTAAAGATTATTGTAGACTCTACTAGTGATATTATAAATCTAAACTAGGCAAAATTTGACGTTTAACCATTATGTAAGTGCTCTAAATTGAGGTCAAGCAATATAGATAATCTTATCTTTTATACATAAAAGATGTTTTAGAAGGCATTGAACAACATGGTATACATGTCAAGCAAAGAGGTGCAACCTTGGTGGAAACTATGGGTTAAGGAAAATGGCACCCATGACAAACCTTTTCGAATGATGACTCTACACGACAATAGATGAAACTTTAGGCATGTGTTCATAAGCATGTGCTAACAACATTCTCAAGAATATTTGTCTCGTAAAGTTATGCAAGAATATTAGATAGGTGGCATCATGGTATAGCCAAGCTCATATTACATATTTGCAAGGTAAATTATGTTTTTGTAAAAACCTAAGTACATTTTAGTTACTTGATAAGTTTTGACATATTGTAGTTAGTTTTCATTAAAGCTATTTTAACTTTATAGTTCATAGTTATGGATAAAATAAAGTTATTGAACAATAAACTTGTTTGTCCATTTATGTATTGTAAATTATGGATAATTTTCATGCATAAGGTGGAGCTCGATGGATTCTCAAGAGAGCACTTCCATGGAGGAGTTTCATCTGTTCATGTCTCAAATGAGCCAAGATGCAATATGCAATAATGACTTTTATGTACTTTTCGAGCCAAAGTTTGGGTGTTCCAAGCCATAGTGTGGTTGGCAGTATTCCTGTAAATGCGTTTTGAAACTTCCCTCCTTTGATTAATCCTTGTCCTCCTCAATTGGCACCGTTCCAATGACCAAGACATTCAGGTGTAGAGGGACCCACAACAATACACAATAATGGAATTCGTTGTCCAATTGCACATAGTCCTCAACATGGCCCCTTAGCACCACCACAACAAGAATCGCAAGCGATATATTCTTGTGATGCAATCCAGGACACATGTGAAGAGGTTGACCTGGTTCAGACTCAAGAACCAATGGTGCCATCTTCCGAGAATCATTCAACAACCATTGGTTCTTGAGTTTGAACCAAGTCAACCTCTTCACATGTGTCCTGGATTGCATCATAGGAATGTATTGCTTGCGGTTCTTGTTGTGGTGGTGCCAAGGGGCCATGTTGAGGACTATGTGCAATTGGACAACGAATTTCATTATTGTGCATTGTTGTGGGTCCCTCTACACCTGAATGTCTTGGTCATTGGAACGGTGCAAATTGAGGAGGACGAGGATTGATCAAAGGAGGGAAGTTTCAAAACACATTTACAGGAATACTGCCAACCACACTATGGCTTGGAATGTGGCTTGGAACACCCAAACTTTGGCTTGAAAAGTACATAAAGTCATTATTGCATATTACATCTTGGCTCATTTGAGACATGAACTGATGAAACTCCTCCCTGGGAGTGCTCTCTTGAGAATCCATTGAGCTCCACCTTATGCATGAAAATTATCCATAATTTACAATACATAAATGGACAAACAGGTTTATTGTTCAATAACTTTATTCTATCCATAACTATGAGACATAAGAATTAGGATGACAGACCTGAGACATAAGATCATTCAACAACCATTAAAAAATCATTTGGGTAGTGGAAGGATGCATGGATAGTCCAACTCATTCACATCCAAGGATCCATGCATGTCGTGTTCTCAAAGCCACTAAAGCAAGGAGTGGATATATGGTCCAAGGTAGCCACATAGCTAGCATCACTATTTCCAGAGGTCGACAAAGAACATGCACAAAACGTTGGGGACGCATTTATGAGTCATATAGAAAGAATAAGGCCCACAATGCCATATCAGGCAATTATCGTAGGATCATTTGTCAATGGTATGATCTTGTGGATGAATATATGTGGAATCGTGTGAGTGTTTTCAGTGATGCACATGCCTCATCTGTTGATGGGTTGTCTTCTCCAGAAGATAACACTACATCAATCTCCAATTATCCAAGTGACCGCACCCAGGAAGACATTAGATCCAATGAGCCTTCAAAGATCAAGCAAGATCAAATGACCAGCCAAGGAGCATGCAATAAGAAGGGTAGAAAGATAGAGGAGTCTCTCAATGACATGGCTAGCATCGCCCGATCTATGTTAGCCAACCAAAAACCAAATCTAGAGGAAAAGAAAGCATTTGAAGAGCGCAAGCTTGTTATCATGGATACACTTGCCTCCTTTGTATCTGGTTTGTTAGATGTAATCAAAAGTCTTAAAAAGGAATGATGGTTCAAATTGTAGATGAATTTGGAACTTTAAAAAAAAGTTTTTTAGTCTACCTATACATCTCTCTTCAATTCTCCCATAAAGTTTCGTCAAATCTTTTAACAAGTGAATGGACGACGAAAGTCTTTTGATAATGTGTGTCATTAGTGTTATAGTTGTTGTCATGGCAATGTTTCAACTATTGTTAAGTGATTTGGATGATGAGAACGATGACAGTATGCAATTGTATACTTTGATGGAGTGCATGGCTCAAGACGTTGTATGTGAGCTAGGATAGGTCAGTGAAGGCACAATCAATGGTCATGCTTGGCCTATCCAAGACCACAAACTTTTATGGAGCAAGGGCTTCTGGGGATTTATTCAAACCAAATGTTCAAAAGCAGGTTATGAGTTAGCAGGAGTACATTTGAATATCTCCCATGAAGTTAGCACCACAAATGTGGCGCAAGAACACAAACTATAGAAGAAAAATACATGTGAAGAAGCAGGTCTATGTGGCTTTGCCTTGCTTGGTGAGTGGCTCAAATTTGGGACTCATAGCTAATTTGTACAGTCTCAACTTCGTTTACACATATGGATGTTCTAGACTTTTGCAATGCACTGGCCGCATCTGGATTGCATGGTATGTACATAAAGTGGCCAACATCACAACAAATGTTAAAAAATTCAGATGCATATTAGGCCCTTTGAGGTATACCGTATGTTGTTGGTGTAGTAGATGATAGTCATATTCCATCATTGCCCCACTCAAGATTGGCTTCCACTCAATATTCTACAGATAAGTATGGCAGCTAATTATGTTGTTTGGGATTATGACATTGGCTGGGTAGACTCTATGCACAACTGGAATGTATTCCAGCATTCAGACCTAGGAAAACGATGCATAAACAAAGCTTGGGACAATATTGTCTATTAGGCGATTGTGCTTATCCTGCACACTTTTGGATGCTTCCTCCTTTCAAGGGTGGCAAGGATGGACTATCTCTAGAACGTTATTATTGGAATTACATGCAATCAAGTACTCGTATGCCAATTGAAAGGGCATTTAGCATCCTTAAAGTGAGATTTCGTACATTGTTGAAGAGATGTGACATGCTTTTACAAAATGTCCTGAAGATGGTGGTGTTGAGATATCGAGCTCCACTCGTGATATGCCAGGGTGACCGTTGTGCATTTATGTCACCAACGTGTCAGTTACAAATGCGGTTGGTACACCGCCCATGAATAATAGCTAGATGACAGCTATCCTTATCTACTCTAGTTCGTGGCTCAGTTAGTATGCCACCTTAGTTAGTTGAGTTTGGTTTGAGACCCATATATAGGGTTCTTCTATTTCTTTGTATAAGAGTTCTTTTGGCTTACACAACTAAGAAGAGGAAAACTGTTTTCAGCCTCCACCTTTGTGTGTATTCCCCCATTGTGCAAGCAAGAAAGCTACAAGTGAGACTCCTTCCTTCTCTCCCACAATCTTGACATGGTATTAGAGCCTTGTTCGTGGTAAGGAGCTCAAGAAAGCAAGCCAAGTTCGCGGTGTTTTGGTAAGAGGAGCAGTGTTGCTTTCATTTTCTGTTTTGGGAGCAAGTCTCTACAGGTAGCACAGCCGGAAAGTGCAAGAGTGCATTGTCTCAGGTTGAGACACCCTTCGCGGTGAAGCAAGAGGGCAGTATATGCTGCGGGAGAGGCCTTTAGTCCTTGGCAACCCTGTTTTTTTGATTTGAGGCCATTTCGGGGCCTGTTTTGGAGGCGGAAGTTTTCTGCACGCACTCAGGAAAAGGCCCAGTTTTATGCTGTGCAGCCACTGTTCTACAGGTTGGTGAAAAGTTACTGTAGAAATTGCATCATATGCCTGTGCGCAGAGACATTGGGAGTTACAAAATCATCCTTGTTGCCTGTTGATGCAAAATCGTCACTAGGAAGTGACTGTGTGGTCAAACACCACTTTCATTAGTTTTGCAGATTTGCCCTTGTGAGGCTGAAGCTGTGTTCTTTGCAGTGACAGAATTTTTTGTAGTGTTCTGTAATGGCATCTGATTCTCTCTCACAGATTGTCACTGAAAAGCTTGACAAGAACAACTTCCAAGCATGGAAGTTTAGAATGACGAATTTCTTTATGGGAAAAGGATATTGGGAATCTGTTGCAGGAAATGAAGAAGAACCAGTTCTTCCTGATGTTCCCAATCAACAGCAAATGCAGGCATTTAAAGCATGGCATGAGAGAGCCAGGAAAGTTATGTATTGGCTGTCTATCAGCATTTCAGACTCTATGATTGTGCATATTCAAGATGCAAGTACGCCAAAGGAGGCATGGGATACTTTGTCAAAAATGTATAGCACAAATACGCAAGCCAGGAAAATGCAGCTCAAGCAAGAGTTGCATAATGTGCAAAGAGAAAATATGAGCATTAATGACTACCACATGAAGGTGAAGAAGATTGTAGATGCACTTGCTTCCATTGGGTCACCAGTGGAAGATGATGATTTAGTTTCTATGACCTTGAATGGTCTAGGAAAGGATTATACACAGTTCCGAACATCCATTTCCGTCCGTGAAAGATTTCCTGATTTTGAGGAGTTGATTGCTCTTCTAATTTCTGAGGAGCAGAGAAATGGTGATGCATCTTCTTCAGGAGGAACTTCAAAAGAAGCTGTCGTCTACTCAAATGCTGGAAGAGGTAGAGGCAGAGGTAGAGGACGCCGATTTGGAGGCCGTGGTAGAAATCAGAATATGTAGCAAACTCAAGAAAACTAGTCCTATGGAGGAGGACGTGGTAACTCTAGAGGCAGGGGGAGCCAAAGAGGTCGTGGTGGATGGCAAAGAGGTCAAAATGCAAACATCAATGTTGAATGCTACTACTGTGGTAAAATGGGTCATATGGCTAAAGACTGCTATAAAAAGCAGAATGACATCATGAATGGGAAATTGCAACAAGGGAATTATGCATCTTCTAGTAGACAGGGTGATGACAAAAATGAGCATTTGTTTATGGTGCAGCACATGAACAATTCTGTGACAAGTGTGGAAGAAAGCAATGATGTGTGGTATGTTGACTCAGGTGCATCAAACCACATGACAGGTCATGCAGAATGGATGGAGGATGCAAGGAAAATGGAAAAACCAGGATTTGTGGAGACTGGTGATGATACTGCACATCCTATTGTGCAGATTGGAAAAATTCCTTTGTCTATGCAGGATGGGAAAAAAAATACATGTCCGATGTATTTCATGTCCCGAATATCACCAAGAATCTGGTTTCTGTTGGTCAAATGGTTGAGCAGGGCTTGCAGGTCAGATTTAATCCTCATGATGCTTTGTTGAGGATATGAAAAATAAAGGTCGCTTGATAGCAAAAGGAAAGAAGAAGGGCAGATTGTTTACGTTGGATGCAGACATGTCTGAATTGAGTGCAGCAATGTTTGCACATGGGACCGGTGTAGTTGCAGATATTGATATCTGGCATAAACGCATTGGTCATGTTAATATACAGTGACTTAAATCAATGCAGGCCCAAAATATTGTTGCAGGATTGCCAAATTTCAAGGTTGCAGAAATGCATAAGGTATGTGAAGCCTGTCAGTTTGGAAAACAAGCAAGGAAACCATTTCCTAGACATGTTCAAGAGAGTAAGAAGCCATTGGAATTAATCCACTCTGATGTGTGGACTACTAAAGCTGCATCTCTTGGAGGCTGTCATTATTTTGTCACTTTTATTGATGACTATAGCAGAAAAGTTTGGGTGTATTTTATGAAAAAGAAAAGTGAAGTTTTTGGGCATTTCAAAATTCTTAAAGCTATGGTTGAAAAAGAAACAAGCCTGCAAATAAAATGCCTAAGGCCAGATGGAGGGGGAGAGTACCTCTCAAATGAGTTTGCAAGGTTCCTACAGGAGCATGGCATAAAGCAGCAATATTCATGCAGTCATACCCCACAACAAAATGGAATTGCAGAAAGGAAAAGCAGGCATATTGGAGAGGTATCTCGTGCCATGCTCAATGAAAAAGACCCGCCAAATTTTTATTGGGCTGAGGCAGTTGCTACAGCAGTCTACATAATGAACAGGACTCCCACTACAGCAATACATGGGATGACTCCAGAGGAGAGGTATACTGGTAGGAAACCAGATATTTCTCATTTGAAAATTTTTGGCTGCATTGCCTATGTTCATGTGCCAGATGAGTTGAGATCCAAGTTGGATCCAAAAGTTGAGAAGTGCATCTTTATTGGTTACTCTCTGCAGCAGAAAGGGTATAGATGCTATAACCCTTCTACTCATAAGTTTACAGTGAGCAGAGATATTGTTTTTGATGAGATGAGTAGCTGGTATAAACCAGTAAATGTGATTGATGATGTAGATGGACAAAATGGTAATGTTGCACAGAATTCATAGCAGCAGTCACAAAATATTAGTGGACCTGGAGTGTCCTCTAGTAGTGGTTCATATTCTTCGGCATGGACGGGCAGATTGAGATCAGGAGAATCTTCTCAAAACAATGCAAATAGTGGTATGCAGGTTTCACGAAAAGGAAAAGAGAAGGTAGATCATCCCATTTTTTATGTGAATGCAGGTCACTTTAATGTGGATGGTAAATCCAGTGGCTCAAAACAGAGCGTTGATGATGAGTTGGGTATTCCTTCTATTGTTACACCTGGAGTAAGGAAGACCATGGATGTTTTGAGAGCACCTGGGAGTGAACCTACTTTGCACAGGTACCGGAGCTAGGTATCCTGTGGATAGGCTGAAATATGATGGATTTACAGCCATTCACTATGCATATATGGTCAAAGTGATACAGGAACCAGAACCCACTTCTTTTGAGCAAGCCATGGGAAAAGAAACATGGGAGAAAGCCATGGATGAAGAAATGGATGCCTTGGAAGCAAATGCTACATGGGAGTTGGTACCTTTGCCTAAAGGTAAGAATGTAATTGGCTGTAAGTGGGTTTATAAGGTGAAGCACAATGCAGATGGTTCTGTGAATAGATACAAGGCAAGATTAGTAGTCAAGGGGTATGCACAAACATATGGCATTGAGTATGAAGAAACATTTAGTCCGGTTGCAAGGATGGCAACCGTAAGAGTAGTCATTGCTATGGTTGCATCAAAGGGATGGTCTTTACATCAGATGGATGTAAAGAATGCCTTCTTGCATGGTGATTTGCAAGAAGAGGCCTATATGGAGCAGCCACCAGGTTATGTGCATGTTGTTCATCCTGAGTTTGTTTGCAGGTTGAAGAAAGCCTTGTATGGCTTGAAGCAAGCACCTAGAGCATGGTCTGACAAGATAGGACAGTATCTTGTCACTATTGACTTTCAGATTTCCAAGGCAGATTTCTCACTTTATATGAGAAAAACAGAGAAATGTATTATGCTACTTGTCATTTATGTTGATGATTTGATTATGACAGGTGACAGTGATGAAGATATCCTTCATGTGAAAATGCTATTGAAGCAGAAGTTTGAGATGAAGGATTTGGGAGAGCTGCATTATTTCTTGGGCATTGAGGTGATTAGATCACCAAGTGGGATACAGCTCTTGCAGAGGCAGTATGGATTGGACATGCTGTCCAAATATGGGATGACAGGCTGTAAGCCTATTTCAGTTCATTTGGAGTAGAATGTGAAGCTGAGCGCAGATGGAGGTGAGCTTCTGGAAGACCCTACTATGTACAGACGCATAATAGGAAGCTTGATTTATATGACTATTACCAGGCCAAATTTGAGCTATGATGTTGGACTGGTAAGTCAATTTATGCAGGCTCCAAGGAAACCGCATTTGGATATGGCTAGACACATACTCAGGTATGTGAAGTCCACATTGCAGTATGGACTACTTTATGAGACTGGGATTCAGATACAGTTGCATGGATACACTGATGCTGATTGGGCTGGTAGTATTTCTGATAGACGATCTACCAGTGGATATGTGTTCTCTTTTGGGAGTGCTGCAGTCACTTGGAGCAGCAAGAAACAGTCTACAATTGCCTTGTCGAGCAGAAAGGCTGAGTACAGGGATGCAGCAATGGCTGCATGTGAGGTAGCTTGGTTGCATAAGCTACTTTATGATATGCATTAGCCTACAGATGGACCAGTTGTCATTTATTGTGACAACATGAGTAGTATACACTTGGCAAATAACCCAATCTATCATGCTAGAACAAAGCACATTGAGATGCATTATCACTATATGCAAGAGAGGGTTTTACTAGGTCTTATTGATCTAGTTTATGTCAGCACAGAGGATCAGGTAGTTGACATATTCACAAAGGAATTGGGCGCAGAGAAGCTGCGCAAGTTTAGAGACCTGCTTGATATGCAGGAATTGGGATTGAGCTTGAGGGGGAGTGTTGAGATATCGAGCTCCACTCGTGATATGCCAGGGTGACCGTTGTGCATTTATGTCACCGAC
Organism: Lygodium microphyllum; assembly: GCF_053477565.2. NCBI lineage: Eukaryota > Viridiplantae > Streptophyta > Polypodiopsida > Schizaeales > Lygodiaceae > Lygodium > Lygodium microphyllum. Next base: position 15,987,853 of record NC_141154.1, on the reverse strand, counting down.
GTGTCAGTTACAGATGCGGTTGGTACACCGCCCATGAATAATAGCTAGATGACAGTTATCCTTATCTACTCTAGTTCATGGCTCAGTTAGTATGCCACCTTAGTTAGTTGAGTTTGGTTTGAGACCCATATATAGGGTTCTTCTATTTCTTTGTATAAGAGTTCTTTTGGCTTACACAACTAAGAAGAGGAAAACTGTTTTCAGCCTCCATCTTTGTGTATATTCCCCCATTGTGCAAGCAAGAAAGCTACAAGTGAGACTCCTTCCTTCTCTCCCACAATCTTGACAGGTGGTGTCATGCCTTGTTCTACATAATATATGCATTGTGTATGGAGATAGTTTTGATGATGCATGGATATATGAAGTGATAGTGGAACTTGAGAGAGAAAGTAATACACCTCGTTAAGATATGGACCAACAAAATAGTTTGAGGATTGGATTAGTAGAGATTGCTATGCTAACTAACACAGGTACCACACAAGCAATACAAAGAGCTCAAGCAGCCGAGCCAACATCAGAGGCAAGCCATCCTGCAAAGAGCTCAAGCAGCCGAGCCAACATCAGAGGCAAGCCATCCTGTGGGGGCATCTTGAAGAGAACATTGCTCGAGCCATGTTTCGAGAGAGAGAGAATGCAAATGTGAGAACAGTCTTTGGTGATTCTGACTCTGCAGAGGAAATCGACGACGACAAAGACAATGGTGTGTAAACTTTTGTAGCATTTGCAATGCAGGTGGAAAGGTGGAAAGAGGGGTGGTGTGCTAAAATATTTTCCCTTTCTAGTCGAGCTAGGAGTTACCCCAAATGCTTGGAGCCAAAAAAAATACCCATAACTGCGAAGCAGCTTGATAAATACTAGGCAAGGAATGACCCTACAGCTTTGTTAAGCAATTTGAGCAGGTGCGTGAAGCTAATAACCTCACGGATCCTGCTCAGTACGAGCAAGGCATTTAGTCTGTGCCTAGGAGACAAGCGACGGGCTTAGTTCACCACTCTAGACAATGCTGAATGTAGTGATTTTACCCAACTGAAGGATCTCTTCATCAAGAGATTCTCGAAGGCAGGATACTCTAATAACCTCATTGTTAAGCTGATGAATGTCAATTAGAAAGACAAAGAGGACATACAGGACTATGTCACCCATGTAAGAAGTCTCAATAAGAGGATACCTGCAACTAAGAAACTCAATGAGAGAATGGTCTCTACAATGTTCATTAATGGGATCCGTAATGAAGAACTCTATAAGGCCCTAGCAAGCAACTCCAACATGCAGAGGAACGTGCTTGCGAGAGTCTTTGAGGAAGCCATATATGGGTAGACAACTCGCTTAGGGAGAGAAGATCTCTCGGATGGTATAGCAGGGTAGCAATGCAATTAGGAACACAAGCTTGAGTGTGTGAGAGGGGCTATCGGACCCACTTTAGGTTCCAACAACCCCTTCTCTAAGGTGGTGTCCCATTTGTATTTTAGGATTTGCACCACTTTTGTGCTTTTGGGTTTGTGCCCTTATGAATTAGGATTCGCATCCCACTTTGTATTTTAGGGTTTCCACAACTATGAACTAGGGTTTGCACCCTCTCTTAGGTGTCCTTACCCCTTTATGGGCTCTTGGCTGGTCATTCCTTAATGTATGATTGTACATTGACCTAATTAGACCTCGTCTCTGCTATTATAATTACATATTAATGTGTTGCACCCACACACAATTGCAGTGCGATAGATAATTGTTGGCGATGATATAGTATGCATGGGTGAGCCGGTCCACTCGAACATATTTGACAACATAGTAATCCACTTTTGGCCTTCAAATTTCTTGTCAATACTAGAGACTTGGATGTTTTTCCTAGTCATTTTTTCAACCCTTTATAACTTACCTATTTTTCTAAAGATATTTATCCATGATTCAAAATAGCTATTTTAGAATTTATATTTTTCTATATATTTTATATACATAAGAAAAGTTTAAAACGGTCTTTTCTTTAAACTTGTCAGATGTGAACAATTATTTATCTATTCATTATGACAAAAGAAAACTTCTAATCAAGTTGTTTTGTTTATGCAATCAATGCATGCATACATAATGTTGTAAAATATCTCATTCCATTGTTCACAAACACTTATGAAATATAATCAAAGCTTGGAAAGAGAATGCATTTCTATGGAAAATCCTAGGGTATATCATCAATGTTTGTAAATTTTCAGGACACATTTCTATGGAAAATCATAGGGTATATTGTTAGTGTTTGCAAATTTTGAGGTCTTTTTAGGAATTTAAACCAAAATAGAAGAATAACTTTCTCCCTATCAGCATTGCCTTCCATCCTGTTTCTACCTGATATGGCTAGGATCCCATGAACCTCATTGATCCCTCTCATGATGCAACTTCTCATCCCTTTGCTCATGACTATAACTTGCCATGCATTGCAATGCCATCATTGCCAGTCTTCTCCCTCCCTCAAGGTTAGCTACAATATCTTCCACTAATATTCTGTAGCACGCTATCCTTGTTTGCTGGTCACATTGTGTGACAAGTCGTCGGATGTCATTGGGGTGCTCAGCCATGCCAAGGTCAAGGTCAAGGTCTAGAATGTTCTCATTTGAGCTTGTGCTTGCCATAGGAGTTGCCTCCTCCTAACCCACTAGTGCATCTATGAGGTCAACTAAGTCAGCTAGAGACGTATCCCTAATCTTGGCAAGCCTTTTCTTCGCATGGTGATGTGATGGTTTGGTCCCCTCTGTGTCTTTGTTCTTGGTTTTCTAGTTCCCTTGTTTGATTCCTGGGGTTGTACTCCTATTGGTGGGTTTGTTTTTAGGTTAACTCCCCTTAGCGTGTTCCTTGTTAATCCATCCATTTACAATTGTGTAACGCTGATACACTAGCAATGCATTTTGATGTGTGCTGTGAAAAATCAGGCTTTCCAATTTCCATACATGCTTACGTGCCTACCTTGTCAAGTGTGACCTTTGATGGAGTTAGCTGCTTTTCAATTTGTTTCATGTTCTTAGAAGAAGGGGTTTTAATTACTTCTAACCAGTTGAGCCCGAGTTCTCCATGTGAGACAGGGTGTTTGTTGTTGGGTGTCCAGCCTAATGAGTTAGCTTAGGTCTCTAATCAGTTAGCAATGGCCAAAGATTGGGTCTTTTGGTTTCCCTCGGACTGCTAGGTTGAGGTTCCTTCTTATTCTGAATGTAACCAAATCTATGGGTTCGTTTATGGGTTTGGACTCTAGCGTGGTCATCAGTCAGTTGGGTAGCCCTTAGAAGGTTAAAAACTCAATCAGATAGGGTTTTGGTTAGTCGGAGTCCCAGATTCGAATGTCTGAGCGATCTGGATTCGGATGAGGGGTACTCATCCGAGTGTTCGAGGTTGGCTGTCAATGTCCGAGGCTAGTCGCCCAAGGCCCAGACTTGGCCATCTGAGGCCGAGTGGTTCCCATCCAAGAGTGAGGCTGTCCGAGAGGCCAAGTTGTTTGAGTGGACACTTAAGTGGCTCAGACGTCCGAGCCCGTCGGCCATCTGAGGCTACAGTCGCCGTCTCCCCTTACCTCTATTTTTTCTTCCTAGATATGCAAAATCTAATTCCTTTCTTCCCTTGTTTCCCTATTTCCTGGTTATCTCCAAAGAGTTATCTTTTCCTTATATTTTCTTTATTTTCCAAACCTTAGTGTCTTAAATCTGATACAAAACACACAACTCCTATTCTATCCAATGCACAGAAAGCTTCCTACACCTAAACGAATCCGCAAAAAAGATCGAATGGCCTCAGACTCCCTTACTTTCCACCTAAAACCAAGTGTTGTTTTGGAGTTGAACTCCTACTTCATCACTCGATTTGAAGCACGCCGGCACTCAAAAGCTTGAGTTTGTTGGTCAACAGATCCAAAATGTGTGAGCTTCTCACTCAACCATCAAGACCCGTGGACCGCTTATTGCTTCAAGCATTTCAAGCCAAGTGCAATTTCTACCTCTCACATAGCCATACCTTCTCTCACACCTATGAGTGTTGTGAGCTTACCTCCATACTCGATTGAGTTGCCTCCTCCCTCAAGCACTCTGGTAACTCCATGATCCAAGATGCAACCTCAAGCATGCTCAATCCTCAAGCTCCAAACTCCATGCTCCATTGCTACGTGTGAGACACGAGAAGAGAAGAGAAGAAGAAGAAGAGAGGAGAAGATGGAGAGATTCTCCACCATGGTCCCTCACCCTCACACACTCACTCCCTCTCTCAAACACAAGCTCAAACAAGCAAGAATAAGAAGAAGAAGAGAAGAGGAGAGCTAGTTTTGGCCACACACACAAGAATGATCTTCTCCATTCCCTTTTTCCCTTTTTATGCATGTCCTCCTCCTTTTTGGGTGCCCATCCCTTTTTACATGATTGATCATTTTGGCCAAGGTCTTCTTTCTTTGTTTCTTTCCTCTTTTCATGTTCCTTCACATGTGCCTGTCTATATTTACAAATTTCATAGGAGGGAGCCTAGTGCTTTTTACAAAATGAACTCAATGCGCCTGGTGCTTTCTTTGCTATAATATTCGGTGCACTCCTGATTTTGCACTTCCTTTTGCATTAAGGATTTTCTTACATTTTTTTGAGCTTACCTTTCTTTTCCGCTTTTCTCGTCTTGCGGTGCCATCCATTTTTGACTTTTTGGGGCCTTTCTGTCTTGGGCTTCCTTTCAAGTTGTAACACCATGGATATTAACAATGGCTTTAGAATATTACGATGCACCTTCTCCTTAACATCTTAAGAAAAAAAAATCCATATGCTAGAGAACATATTTGTGTTCCTCATCCTTTGTCCTTCTTATTCATTCCTCTAGTCTTTGGAGCTTATGATACCTCAAAGTGGCTACCTCTAACTCTCATTCTAGTGTAATGTCCTAGTAGGAATCTAGTTCTTACTAAGTAATTGATGAGTAGTGTATGGTAGACTAATCTCTTGGGGCCATACTCATGAGCTATTCACATTGTTTTTAACTAGTACCATTACTAAATATCATGCTCCGTGCTACTCAAAAGGGATTTTCTATAGCTATTGTTCACAACCATCCAAGCTGCTATTTAACAAGCACCATTCCCTCCTCCAAAGGCACCATTGGCTCTTGTTAATTGTTCACATCATTATATTGTTGTTGTGTCAATCCATGTATTAAACACAATTGCAAACCTTTTGGGTAACTTGCATGTTTCTCCTAAGCAATTCCCTTAAAAAACTTGAAAAAACTACTCACTTTCAAAAATTACCAAAGAAGTAACACGTTTAAGAATAATAATCCCAAATCTAGTATACTTTTTCTAAATGTACTGCTTTATTGAGAAAGATAGTTTGTAAACTAGATATGTTTGAGGAGTTTATATTCACACTAGTATATGGCTAAGTATAAAGAGTTTTATGCCTCACAAAACTATGCACTTTGTTTATATATGAGACTATAAATACATTAGCAAGGCTCTCATTACTCTAATTTCTAAATAAAATTTGATCTAATAGTTTTTAAATATGTTAATCATTTAAATAAATCAATCAATATGAAATGAATTTTCTATTCTTGACATTGAAGCTATATCCATATACAATCTAGGAGGTACATATTGGTATATTGATGAAAATACTATTCATGACAAATATTAAAATGAGTAAGTTTTCAATATGTTAATGGAGCATTAACATGATATTATCATTGCAATGTGAAGATAGTACGATATTCACTTGCAGTTACAAAATTAAGCACAACATATGGGTTTATGGCATATTGTTTGCATGAAAACTCGGTTCTAGAGCATCAAACCATTGATTTGATATCATAGTTAGGAATACATCATAGTGAAAGACCCTCTAGATGCAACTTATGTCAAATACTTGTTGACACGATTTCCAAATATTATGGGCACAAAATCCAAACTTGATCTAGTGCATCAAATCATATACACAAAGATGAAACTTCCTTAATCTTTTTAAATATTAGGGAGAAACCTTATTGCATTAGTAATGCAAATCTAATAACTTTCCTTGAGACAGTAAAAAAGACTTGCAATACTAAGAAGATGTAGGACACAATAAAATGGATTCAACTTTGGTGCAATGCATCAAGTTAGATTGTGAGCATTGCAAATAAGATATATTTTCCAAGTTATCTTTCTCATACTATGTAAAGTTTTTTCAAGCTAAAAAGGGAAAAGCTACACGACTTATAGTCATCTTGTGTGCTATTTAAACAAATGTTGCTTACATACCTTCCATAGCTTTCCTACCTCTTTCTACAAATTACTTTTCTTATTGTTGAAATGCTGCATTCTTTAAGTTGTTTATCCTATAGCAACAACTCATTAACATAGCAAGATCTCACCCAAAGAGTTTTGAATTTGTGAAAAAGTAAAACATAGTAACTTTATACTTTGAATCATAACATAGTAACTTTCATTATTTGGACCAAATCATACATCATTGATGTAAATAACTTGATTAGTTGAAATAGATTTCATTGAATGCCTCAAAACATAGGTGAAATATAAATGAACTTGATGTAGTAAATCAAATAAATGTTCTTCTAAACAAAAACATAATGCCTCAAGATTGTATAGTTGATGCATTGCACCAAATCATGATGCTAGGTGAATGGCTCTTTATGTTTTACACAATCTAGGCTTAAAAAGTTAATGAAAGTAATAGTTAAAAGGGAAACTTGATCCATATCATCAATTTGGTTATAGATCCTTATGAAAATTTGGACTTCTTAGTACAAGTCATTGAATGACATTACAAGGAATTTGTTATGTTTTACTATGAGCTTGATGTAATGCATCATGTTAGAACAACCCAGTTTACCATTTTCTAGGGAAATTTCATGTAGGTGCAACATGTTTTTAAGTAAATTTTTAAATCGATCCCTTTACACCATTGCCACTCTTACTCCCCTCACATCTTTGCCAAAACCTCCCTCCCCCCACCCCCTCTCATCAGAACCTATAATTGCACCCTACTACATGTTGAGGGTAGCGTATGCTCACTAACAAGCGTATTAATGGCCATGCCTAAGTCCCCTGGCTTGGGAACCTGATCGCATCACTTGTGAGGAGAATTGGTCAATTCAAGCTCATCATATGATGACAATCTAGTGTGTGATGCTCAGCTAGTTTACAAGTGTGATGCTTGGGTGAGGGGCATACCATCTCAACTTTGTGAAAAGGACCTAGCCTACATAATGAGATCATGGTAGAAGTCTAGGATGAACAAATTGAGATCCATACATAGGATGTACACCTTGATCAGGCACATTGACTTACACGCTCACTCCTAGTTAATCTGCACCACACTGATTGTCAAATCTAGAGACCAAAGTAGTGTAAGAATTTTTGCATGGTTGGAATGATTATGGACATGCATTAATGCGAGCGATTCAAGGGCCAAATAAAAAAGCTTGATCAGTGGTTGGTGAATCATGATGCTATGTCAAAGTCTCCATAATTTTTGAAAATCTAGTGTAGATTTTACAAAATTCAATGAATTGCATCAACTTGAGGATGACTTCACACCAAACTCTATATCTGTTAATGAGATCAATCCTTACTAAATTGTGTATTTCAAGGTCCATCTCAATATCTAAACCAATAGACAAGTCAATTCCACTATTAGTATTATCGTTATACTCGTCATCATTATCATCAGCAGGGATGCATAATCATCTTCATATGAAATGGCATTATCATAATCCATGTCTCCTACACCATAATCATCCTCTATCTATCTTGGTTCATGAACATCATTGTCTTTAGTATAAGGATTATCATCCATACACTCAACGGATATAAAATTTTCATATATCCCACTAAAGCTTGGGGAGATTCGGATCAAATGCCACCATATTTTATTCTCTATTGATTCGGGTTTTTTACAACCCGGATTATTACCACAAAATTTGGCCAAAGCCCCTATCAAGAGCTTACCATATCACTTTGGGTTTACTCTTCAAGCACTAGGTATGCTACATTGCTTCTTGATTATGATAACTCTAGCAAATGGGGGGAACAAGTTCTTAGGAGGCATGTCAATGTAAAGGGTAAAAGGGATGGTTATCTTAGTGAAGATGAAAATGGATTACACCTAGGAGTTGAGTGAGTGCATAGATTTTTCAAAGGACTAGCCTCCAACTACACATGGGCTCCACTTGCATCACTAAGATTTGGAATCTATCACCATCATTAGAGGACACCTCACCCTAGCACACAAGTCAATATCCACATCATGGAGTCATTTGGATCTTACACAAAAGCTTACAAGTATGGACCCCTTTTGTCACATGCTTATATGTATTTATATATATATGGGGGACTAAAGTCAAAGCAGCTTTTGGAAGCCATTTTTTATAATCTCAATAACTCCCAAGAAAAAGATAATTTCAAGAAAATTCCCACGATCCTCGATTGGTTTCGACCTGGTCTACAAAGTTGCAGAAGAAACTTTTTTCAGATTCTTCACAGATTTGAAGTTATGAAGGTGCAGACTGTTAGCTACATGCAATTTGCTTCTCTCTTTCACCACACCAACTTTCCACTCTATCCTTCTTGTAAATATATTATAATGATGTGCTTTGGGCACCCACCTCTTGTAATCTAGCTCCATTTCTCTATTTTGTCTACCACCACCCTTGGCTTCTTGCATGATGACCAAGGTGGGGACTTGTCCCATCCACTATTCTCCATATTTTCAAAGATGCCATACATCATCTAAGATTATGTTAATCAAGAAGATTAGCTTAATCTAAACCCTCATAGAGGCTATATAAAGAGCCCATGGAGAATGAAGAGGGGGGAAGGGGGACAATGACAAGCCCATGAGAGTACTCTAGAATACCCTCATCTCTTTGAGGTGAGCTATGAGTGAGTTCTTTTATTATGTAGCATAATGGCAAGCTTCCTCTACCTCTTCTCCTATTATGTCACTCTTTTCTCATCTTCTCATTCCATGTAGCATAATGGCAAGCTTCCTCTATCTCTTCTCCTATTATTTCCCTCTCCTCTCATCTCTCTCTCTCATATTCTAATATGGTGTCTAGTACATATATTCTCTATTGTAAATTTGTGTCTTGGTTTGCTTGATTCTCTTTGAGAAAAAGGATGTCCTAGCCCATCCTCCCTTTGGCTAGGTGGTGCCCCTCTTTAGTTCTCTTAGTGAGGATTGGAGGTTGGATGGGTAAGAGGCAACCCGTTCATCATTTCAGCCCTCATCTATCATCGGTTGAAAGACAACCTATTGAAGTAAAATTAGCAACATGTTATCATTATGATTGGATAAAGAGAATAAAGTCATGAATGGTACCCATTACATTTGTTCGTATGAAGTATTTATATTGAAATAACATTCACCTTCTCACATTCTTGATTGTTGAACTAGATCCTATTTCCATCACATCCTTAAACCATTTACCATCACTTGATTGTTGAATTAGATCCTATTTCCATCACATCCTTAAACCATTTACCATCCCTATTAGTTCAAATCAAACATCCATATCTTTATCGACTCTCTCAAAGATTGCAATGAATCCACAACCTTGGGTGTTTCAGCTGTCATCAATCATTTGAGTTTAAAAATGCTTTTCCTCATACTACATAGCATTGAACACTGTGCACTTTATCAAAACAACAATGAATAATTAATTAAGTTCTATAATGTAACTAGCTTGCTAATTAAGTATATAAATGAGACATTATATATACTTATCTTTGATATAATATAAATAAGACATTACATATATTTACATTTGGCAAGCATCCTCGGACATACTCCCATTCAAATGTTATGATAATGACACCATCTTCTCTTGTGTTTCTCTATCTCCTCATGTAGCTAATCCACATCAAGGTCCTTTAAAAATGCTTTTCAATCTAGAGGATATGACATGCTATGACCATCACATGTAAAATGTTCTCCTCTCCCTGCCTCATTTTGCCAATGCATCCTCATGCATTTACATCCATGGACTAGGCCTAACATTTTACCTCAAGAAATCCTTCATGGTCTTCATCAAGCACTTAAGATGTATGAATTGTTCCATATTTTGCCAGCTCATCCACCAAAAGAACTAGGACATGTAGTTGATGGATAGTTGCATTGTGTCCACCATCCCCTTGAACATCCACATCACAAATAACATCATAAAGTCCTATTGTAGGTCCTTCTACCACATAGACTTTTGATGTAGGTTTTTTCACTAGTAAAGGACGTCATAGGAGTAAGGAGAGTTGAGGATATGGAAGATTCTCAAGGGTATAAGGGAGACTAGATATAACTTTAGAGTCAATAGAGCCCCCTAACAAAGATAATATGTGGTATAACATAGATGAGTAGGGCTATCTCAAGATGGATGAGTATGGAAGGTAGGTATATTGTTACCTTCATAGTATCATGTATCCACAATATATAAATATTTTTTCTTATTTTTTAAGCAAAAAAGTCAAGCTTGTTAATAGAAACAATAAATGTATACATAAGAGATTCCCAAATCTAAAGGATAAAATATTCACCAATAGGTGGGCTAAAGTAGGATGGCAACCATTAAAGGTAATCAGAGGTTGTTGATGCAACATGTTATAATGAAGGAAGTTTACTTGTCAAGGATTATTTTGAGGACCATTATTAATTAGTATGAAAATTGTGCATAGTGAGAGAGAGAAAATTGCTAGAGGAGTATAAAAGGAACCTTGATGGCATTGTAAACACTTTTTGGCTTGTTTGATAGTTTATTGAGCACTTTCAGATTAGCTCTAGTTTTTTAAGATTAGTTGTCATCAGCTTGTATTTTCCTGCAATAACCATAGCTCCATTGTGCCATGAATTAATGGGAGAATTTCTCCATGGCATGGCCATGTCTAGCATTTCCTACTCACTTTCCACGTTTCCTCAAATTAATTGTTAGTTTAATCTCAGTTAGAGTACTCTTTCTTTGGAGGGTCAGGGTTTCACTTTACCTTCTCAACATGGCTCAAATTGTTGCCAAGTGGCATTTACACGAGGGGATGAGAGGCTTTAATGGTTCTTCTTTGTGTGCTCGTTGATGGGACGAGCACCTTGAATGGTTCTCCTTTAGCGTAGGGCATGTTCCTAAAGAGCGAATTATTTTTCATCTTGGGTAAAAGGTTGATGGCGATGCCCATCCTTTTTGAGTATGAGACTTGTAGGTGTGAATGCGGGTGAAGCTGTACGTGGGTGATGCCACAATATTCATATCTCAAGTGTTAACGTCTACGTGATTTGATTATTTAATGGAATTTCAATGATTATTTTTGATTTATCATTGCTAGCTATATTTATTTAGTTAATTATTTTTCTAACATGATTTTCTAAATTTATGGCAGTAGTTGATGTGTAGAGCAAGATGAATTGGATACACATGGCAAGCACAATTTATTCCATATACATCTTCATTGAATTATTTAAATAAATGTACCGTAGTTTATTCTAAGGCGTGTGCATATACTCTTTGTAAATATTTATTAATACTTGAGAATCTAGGAGTATATTGAAGATATTCTAGAAATATTTTATGGCTCTCAGCAGTTGTTGTGAGTTATGAAACCAATTGCAATGCAATCGCCTATTCAGTTAACTCAAACTCTTTTATAAAAAGAGTGATTGTAAAGGGCCTATCTTTGGGAAAAAAAAGATTCATTTTAATTTTATAGATATGGTATGGAGGAGAAGCCCACTCCATGTAGTGTGTCGCTCAATTTTGCTTTACTCTTCCTTAAGTCTATTTTGAGTTTTATGAGTTGTGATTTTATTTTTATTAGAAAAAGAGAGTGAGAGAGAGCCTCTTCCTCGCTATACGCAAGCCTCGCATCCAATCTGTGCGACAATGGTATTAGAGCTCATCTTACATCTAGGGCTTCCAATTGCCTGCCTTCTTGTACAAAGGTGAGCTCTCTAGAGCAATCGGGCTCTACGATCAAGCTCAAACCAACTTCATGGCTAGATTCCCATGGCTTCAAAACCCCAAACCCCCCTATCTTTGTTGAGAAATTTCGCAATTCAATCCAACATTGAAAAATCACACCCCCTACCATGACGCCATCATTCTGAGAGTTTTGTGGCCAGAAGAAGGTTTATAAGAGCTTAATTAAGCTTTATTCAAGCTTTAAGAAGCTTAAAGCTTCCTTCTCAATTTTGTGGGGGACTATTTTTTTGGTTGCCATGAGCAAGTTGACGACATCCTCTTGTCCTACTACAAAGCCAAGTTTTTTTTGAAATTCAGACTCATATCCAATCTATGCGACAATGGTATTAGAGCTCATCTTACATATGGGGCTTCCAATCGCCTACCTTCTTGTGCAAAGGCGAGCTTTCTAGAGCAATCAGGCTCTACAGTTGGTCTTAGCTCAAAACCAACTTCATATCTCAAATCGATAAAATGAAGTCACTCGATTTTACTTGTATCTCAGCATTGAGCCACATGCTTGCATAAGATATGAAGGCACTCTAGAAAAATACCTCATCATGTGATATTGGTGTTGTTGGTTAGAAACAAGAGGAAGGCAACCTTGCATGACACATTGAAGGCTTTGGTCTACAAGTATAGAGTTGAGGTGATAGGTGATACTTGCTTTTGTACATCAAGCTAGCATTGATGGACCCTTTTAGCCACCATTCCATGAATGATATTTTGGGCCGCTAATTGGGCTTGATAGCATGGGGGGTCTGGTTAGTCATGCCTCTCTCGTATTGCCAATTTTTAGTTCTTGTGAATTGTGTACTTTGGATGGTCCTTTCGACAATATATTGCATGAAGATGAGCTACCGAATGGTGATGAGTTATAGTAGTTGCTTGGATTCATGGAGCACCCCCTTCCTTTTTTGGCCTTACACTCCATTTATGCTCTTTCCATCAACTCTATGTAGATTTCTTTAGATATATTTTTCATTCATTGTATGCAACTTATATTTATCAACTTTTATAAAATATTTTTCCTATTTTGGTTCCTCTTTCCTATCACTCAATGTAGTTTTATGGAATGTCATCTTCATATTGTACTTGTTTGAGACTTCAATCAATGGACTTTTGAAAGGTGAGAAGGATCGAAGCTTGCACGGGAGAGCTATAGCGGGAGAGCAAGAACAAGAGAGAGAGAGAGACTCACAATGTGGAAACTCCAATAGTCACAATGTGTGACTGGCCTTCCTTTATTCAAACTGTCACTAAAAAAATAAAGAATAAAGTGACAGTGACGGGTGCCCGCCACTTGCAGTGTGCAGTGGTGGGTACTGTCAGGGTAGTAATACATGGGCAGCTAGGCAGAGCTGCCTTTATCCCCAACAACCTCCCACTTAAAGGCGAAATTTCCCCAGTGAGGAGTGAAAAAAAAGAGAAAAATACAGTACAATGTACACATGTAAAACAAGATGAGGAAAAACATCATCTCATCTAATGCCCATCAATCTCCTAAGGAAGGCAAATCACTCAATAGTGAGCCTTTTTGTGAGCAGATCTGTAGGATTTTCATCAATGGAGATCTTGACAAGGTCGACAGACTTATCATCCATGACCCCATGTATGAAGTGATACCTCACCTCAATGTGTTTCATCTTTGCATGGAAGACCGGATTCTTGGCCAGCTGAATAGCACTCATAGAATCCAAATGCAGCATAGGTATAAAATCAATCCCAAGGTCATGAACCAAATGGCCCAACCATATGGCCTCCTTGCAAGCCTCAGTGGGGGTGCAACATACTCGGCCTCAGTGGTAGAGAGAGCCGTACACTTCTGAATCCTAGACATCCAAGAGATAGCACCTCCAGCATAGGTGAATATATAGCCAAAAGTGGACTTCCTACTATTTGCATGTCTTGCATAATCGGAATCTGTGTATCCCACAACTCCTATATCCTGGCTGCCATAACAAATACACATATTTGCTATGCCCTTTAGGTATCTCATGATACCCTTCATGGCATCCCAATGTTTCTTGCCAGGTGTAGCCATATAACGTGCCACAACACCAATTGCAAAGGCAATATCTGGATGAGTGGCTATCATGGCATACATAAAACTATCCATGACTGATGCATAAGGGATCTTGGCCATCTCAGCCCTCTGCTCATCTGTTTGTAAATAATCAGCCTGTGAAACCTTCACATAAGAAGGTAATGAAGAGCCAATAGGCTTGATATTTTGCATGCTGAAATGCTTAGGGACTTTATGAATGTACTCCCTTTGTGAGAGGTAGAGTAGTGCACAATGCTTGTCACACTTAATGCGCATACCAAGAATATGAGAGGCCTATCCCAAATCCTTCATCTCAAAGCTCTTCTTCAGCTGAGATTTAAGAGCATTCAGCTCATCATGAGCTTTCCTTGCTATCATCATATCATCCACATAAAGTACCAAAATAAGCAATGAGCCATCACAGGCTCTCTTCGTGTAAAGACATGGATCCACAGCACTTCTGCTGTAGCCCTATGACTGCATAAAGGCATCAAACTTATGATACCAATCCCTAGGTGCCTGCTTCAAGCCATAAAGACTTTTCTTCAACTTGCACACTAGGTGCTCCCTGCCAGGTTGTTCTGCAAAACCCTAAGGCTGCTCCATGTAAATCTCATCATGCAAATCCCCATGTAAGAATGCAGTCTTGATATCCATCTGATACATGTCCAAGTCAAGCTGTGCAACTAAGGCTAAAACCAAGTGAAGAGTGGTCATCTTGACCAGAGGAGAAAAGATTTCATCAAAGTCAGCTCCATGCTCCTGTTTAAAACCCTTAGCAACAATTCTTGCCTTATAAGCCCGCTTGGGATGCCCAGGGGTACTTTTCAGCTTGTACACCCATTTGCATAGTAAAGCCTTTTTGCAGTTAGACAATGCAACCAAATCCCAAGTCATATTCTTATGCAGGGAGCCCATCTCAGACTGCATAGCCCTCTCCTAGTACTGACTGTCACCCCTATGTAGAGCCTCATCATAGATGATTGGTTCTTCTGCATCTGTAACCAAGATATAATTCATCAAGGGCTCAAATCAATCAGGTGGATGTCTAGCTCTAGTAGACCATCACACTGTAGGCTCTATTGCATGTCTAGCAACTTGTCCAATACCTTGGCCATGTGTACCAATTGCTACTATAGGTTGTCGAATTGGCTGTGTAGGAGCACGTGGCTCCTCCTAGAATATAACCCTGCATATCTCTACCACCTTCTAAGGTTGCCTATGCATCTTGTCTTCATGGAATACTACATCATGGCTGTGGATGACTT
Source organism: Lygodium microphyllum (assembly GCF_053477565.2). NCBI lineage: Eukaryota > Viridiplantae > Streptophyta > Polypodiopsida > Schizaeales > Lygodiaceae > Lygodium > Lygodium microphyllum. The sequence continues at coordinate 15,972,604 of NC_141154.1, read as the reverse complement.
TCCGTGCCTGCGGATCCTAGAGGCGGTAATCCATCTCACATGGAATACTGCATCATGGTTGTGGATGACTTTTCGTGCTTGCAGATCCTAGAGGCGGTAATCCATCTCGCATGCATCTCCATACCCAAGGAAAATGCATTTGACACTCTTAGGATCCAACTTAGTCCTCTTGTCCTTGGGCACATGGCAGAATGCCTCACATCCAAAGACACATAGATGCGCATAAGAGTTTCCCAGTCCATACCTCCTCTGCAACCTGAAAATCCAAACCATTGGAAGGTGATCTATTGATGACATGCACAGCTATACTGACTGCCTCAGCCCAAAAGCTCTTTGGTAAGCTTGCATGGCTAAGCATATTGCGTACACACTCCTGGATGGTTTTATTCATCCGCTCAGCCATCTGGGGTGGGGTATAGGGGGGTGGTCAACTGACGCTTAATACCCCTCTCATCACATAGCTGCTCAAAGGCATGTGACACATATTCTCCCCCATTGTCAATCCTAAGGCATTTCAACCTATGGCTAGTCTGGTTCTTAACCAATGTAAGCCATCTTTGAAACACAGTCAAGACATCTGACTTAAGCTTAATGGGGTAAGCTCATACTTTATGCGAAAAATTGTCAATGAACGTGACAAAATACTTTGTACCACCCATAAACTGATAGGGGATGGTTCCACAGACATCCGAATGTACTAATGCCAAGGGCTCACCCATGCGTGTCCGACCAGACTTCTTATGTGTATTCCTAGTCTGTCTACCTAAAGACAATGCTCACATGAATCAAAACATGAATAGTCAAGAGGCACTAAGTACTGCAGACCAAAAAGCATTTTCATTCCCTTCAAAGACATATGGCCCAAATGGACATGCCAAAGAGATACATGTGGGATGGAACTGATTGACAAAACATGGTTAATAGAGGATCCATAAACTACAAGAGGATAGAGGTTGCCAGCCTTGGCACCTCAAGTAAGCACAAGTCTGCCATGGGTGATCTTCCAAGCAGAATCCCCAAATGAAACATGAAATCCAGCATCATCAAGCTGCCTTGCAGACATAAACTGCTTGTAAGCGTAGGTACATGATGTACATCCTATAACAAAAAAGTGATGCCAATAGAGAACTGCAGCCGTACATCCCCAATGCCAACAATAGCAAGTGACCTGTCATCACCCAAGAGAATTGAACTGGAGACAATGCGGTAGGAATGGAACCATTCACGACATGGTGTAACATGAAATGAAGCACCAGAATCCAAAAGCCAGCACTACGTGTACATAGAGTGAACCTCGGTCAATGGCGTAGCATCACAAGAACTAGCTACAAGTATGTACTCCCCATCGAAGTCATCAGTCTGCATGACATTTATCTCCTCAATTTTCACATAGGATTTTGCAGGTACCATGCTGTGGTCAAATGACTTTTTCTATACTTTGTCCTTTCCCTTGTCTTTGCGCTTCTCATTGTGCAACTCATGACACTGTGGGCGTATATGACCCTTCTTGCCACAATGATGACATGTCACATTAGCATTTCTCGCACGAGACTTGCTGCGTGACTTACCATGCGACTTAGACCTAAACTTCTGCGAGTCTCAGCCATGGCCATTCCCATGGTCATTCTTTCCATTACCATCTCTACCTCTAACAGTCAAATCATGTGATACAGGAGAGGCATCCGAGTTCTTACAATTGATCTCTTCCTATAGAAGAGCACTCTCTACATCAGGCAAGTTCAAAATAGTAGCAAGAGCACATAAGGTAGTGTGGAATACACTGTGCTTCCTCAACCACATCATAATACACTTGCTCATTGAGAGACAAGATGAGGGTGGACTTGCATAACTCATCAAGCTCATCCCATTTGTCATCAGTCATAGTTTCAGGCTGCTCACCATGCATCCTTAGTGGCTTGATCTGAGATTTTTGCACCAATACTTGCCAAAATTGACTCTTCCAATAGGCATAATTTGTACCATCAAGCTTAGTGATGTTGAAGATAGCACTATCAGTGAAAGAAGATGCCATACTACAGTCCAAAATAGTGCAAAATTGCTTGCTAATTTTTTATGTAAATAGCTAAAAGACCACCAAAACCAAGGCAAAATGACCACGAACTGATAGCTAATGATGTTGCCCACCAAGTACTATCAAAAGTACATAAAATCATGATGTTTGAGCATGAAAATTCCACATCAATCCATGCTTAACTGCTTGCTATAATAAATTACAGCCAGGTACCCAAGCACGTCAAAAGAATCCGTTGGTAACCCAGCACACCCCCTATGTAATAGAGCAAAGTGTACACAAAATTGGCAAGACCTGACATAGAGAAGTGTATGCTTAGAGAGTGCAAAGCCCAAATCATCCCAACTACATTTGTGAGGACCGCAGCATATCAATCATGCAACATCCTAGTGAAGAAGATCCCAGTCTCAGAAGACTCAAAGCTCAATAGCATAAACCACTTGCTCAATGTCTGTCAAGCATCCAAAGATGCTCCCACTAGCACAAAAGCCATATGGATCAAGCCAAGAAGCTCAAGAAAGGCATATGATAGCACCAGTGATGGAAGATCCAAGACCACGCATCAATAAGACATCATGAGCATATAGGCTATGTAGCCTCCAATCATAGTATCCATAGACATCAACTATATCCCAAATACAACTCTGGTAAGCCAAGAAATATCCCAAGTAAGCTCCAGGAATCCAAATTCAAGCCAAGACAAAGCTCTAGTAGCAATCAGCTCCAAACAATGTAACTCGTATGTAGTAGTTGGCATAGGACAAGCATGTTAAGATCGGTTAGATATAAATAAAATACATGCCATAAGTACATCAAAGATGTAGCATCCAAATGCTTTCCAAAGTCAAGCTCAAGCTCAATCAATGATCTGGTATGAAAGCCAAGCTCAAAGTCACCCCCGAATATCAATACATCATTGCATACATCCAAGACATAGCTCGAAACCAATAGGCATAACCAAAGGCAATCAGAGGCACTTCAGACCACTGTGTAAAATAGACATTCACTATTTGAAACTGAGTATTTGTAGGTCCAAATCATCACCAAAATGATGGCAAAGAATTAGTACAACATCCACCAAGCATAGGCATTAATGGCATAGCATACGGGTATGAGATAGTGTATGTAGATGAGCTCCAGGACTTGTACGCTTTTGTTGCAGACCTGGACAGACATGCTGCTGTATATTATAGCCAATGTGTGCAATGTCCCAAAGCTCAAGAGAAGCATCAATACATTGCAACCAACATTTCCAAGCATTGCTCTAGTGCCCAAGAGACCAAGTATAGTCATTCCCATGGAGTAGGAGTGCTGCCCTTTGCTGCAATGAAACAATGCAAACTGATGTGGATGATCTGATGGTGCTATTGCTTGTAAATGGCTGGTTTAGGGTCAAAGGAAGCTTGAGGGGGTGCCAAAGAAGGCACACAACAAGCCTTAGCAAGTATTGTATCAAGCCAAATGAGATATAAGAAGAGGGAGGACCAATGGTGATTACCCCTTCCAGTAAATACCCTATGTGACCTGTAAACCAATGAAAACCCTAAAGCAAAAGAAGCAATACCTTTGATACTGTTGGGGGTAAAGGCGCCTCCGCCGTGCCGCCCCGTGTATTACTACACTGACAGTACCCGCCACTGCACACTGCAGGTGGCGGGCGCCCGTCACATCACTTTATTCTTTATTCTTTTAGTGATAGTTTGAATAAAGGAAGGCCCGGTCACACATTGTGACTGTTGGAGTTCCCATTTCTTGTCTCTCTCTTTCTTGCTCTTGCTCTCCCGCCATAGCTCGCGTGCAAGCTTCGATCCTTCTCACCTTTCAACTGGTATCAGAGCTTGGCATTCTCTTGCTCGAGCTCGACTCGGTGCTTCCCGACCTTCGCATCGACTCGCTTCACGCATTGGGTCTCCATCCCGGCAGCCATAGCCGACCTCTTGAGCTCCCGACTCTCCCCGGCTTCCCGAGCTCCATCCTGGCCTTCTTGAGCTTCATCAGGGCCTTGCCCTTGAGGTATTGCTTCAGCATTTGCAGGCATTTGAGTGTATTCTCAGATTGAAACAGGGCAGGAACAAAGGGCAGCCACTCTTCTTGAGCTCCATAGCTCATATCTTCCCTCCCCTTTGCATTGGGCCTTCATGGCTTGGTATGTGCCTACCTTGGGCCATCATTGAGCCCCCCATTACCCCCTTTTCAGCCCATGTGGAGCAACAGCAAGTTCAGCACCAACAGGGCAGATTGCATCATTTTTTCCAGGCTGTGAGCACTCATCTACTTCAGCTCCACACTTGGCCATTGCTTCTTGCTCTCTACCTTGATCAAGAGGGCTATAGACTTCATGTTTGATGTCATTCAAGCTTTGGGTATTGGTCTTGATCTTTCGGGGCTGATTTCTTCAGATTTGGGACTGTCATAAACTGTCATAACAGGCTGAAAACAGGGCAGCACCATTGGCATTAGCATTTGTTGCTTATACTCCATTCCGGTTGTGCTATTTGATGCCCGTATGCGGTCTACATGATGCCTAGTGCCTTGGGAATGTATGCACATGATTATGCCATGATTTTGGCTTGAAATATTGGCTGATTTGGGACTGTTATTTACTGTTATACAGTGCTGGAAACAGGGCAGCCACACTTGACATTGGCATTTGATGCTTATACCCTACTCCGGTTACCTTGTTTGATGCCCATATGCGGTCTATTTCCTACCCGGATGTATTGGGGATGTATGCATTTGGTTTGACCATGATTTTGGCTTGAATTCGGGGCTGAAATCTACTGTTTAGAACAGTAAATACATGCTGGAATAACAGTGGGCTGAAGGTACTTTACATGCTTTGGCACTTACCTACCGATACCGGATGTATGCTTTGAGCTTTGGCATGATGTCTCTGACATTTGGGGACGACTTGGAGCATATGTATGACATTATGGGATGCTTTTGAGCTTCGCATTAGCTCCATCTTCACTGGCATTTGGACCGACTTGGCATGCTCATGGACCGCCTATGCCTCATGTCTCTGCTTGACAGTTAGGCTTTTGCATTACATGCTTTGGTTCGTGACATATGCTATTTGGTTCGTGTATGCCATACCGACATTTGGAGCTTGGATTTGGATGTATTTGCGCATTCCCGGCTTACTTGATCACTGATCTTGGTTGCTATTTGGATGTCATTGAGTTGACCGAGAGCTTATTTGGGCTTATGTATTGCTTCATGGTTAATACGACCGGTGCTTCATGTATGTCATGCTCTCTCGGATGCGCTTGATGCATTGACAGGGTCACTTATCACTGGTGTTTTCTCTTGGGTTGTTTGAGCTTCTGAGCTCGCTTTGTACGCCTTTTGTGCCAGTGGGAGCATTTTACATGCTTTCTTGACCTTTGACAGTTGCATGCTATTGGAGCACTTACATGTATTTGGAGCAGTTTATGTCTTGAGCAACTACATACACATTGAGACTTTGGGATCATACTCCGATCTTTATGGATATGCATTGATGTACTCTTGGTTCACAGGATGCTTATGAGCCGAGTCTCATATTTGGATCTTTCTCTTTGAGCAGACACCTATTTGTGTCAGGTTTTGGCAGTTACAGGAACACTTTGCCTAGAGTGTCTGGGGGTGTGCCTTTCACTGGTAGATGTTATTTTGACATGCTTGGTGTTGAGCTCATGTTCTTTTCACTGTCATTGGCCTTGCTTATGTCCATTTCATGCCGGCTTTGGACCTAGCATTGTTTGCTTGACATTGGATCCTATTTTGGGACAGTTTGCTCTCTAGACTGCATACCTGCAATTTATTACAGCAAGCAGTTATTGGTGGACTGAGGTGTACTTTTCATGCTGAAATATCCTGATTTGGTGTACCGCACCTAGTACTAAGTGGGCAGCAACTTTTGGCACACTTTGCTCACCCTTTGGACCCCGTTTTGGTCATTTTTGGGCAGTTTCTGCAGTAAAACAGCAAGCAGTTTTTGGACTGTTTGGGCATTTCCAGCCTGCATAATGGCGTCATCTTCGCATGATAGTGCCATCTTTAACATTACAAAGTTGGATGGTACCAACTACTCTTACTGGAAGAGTCAAATATGGCAGGTTTTGGTGCAGAAATCTCAGATTAAGCCACTTCGGTTGAGTGGGGAGCAGCCTGAAACTATGGACATTGACGACTGGCTTGAACTTGATGAGCTATGCAAGTCCACGATTGTATTGTCTCTCACTGAACAGGTACATTATAATGTATTTGAGGAAGCACAGAGTGCATGGGATCTATGGAATAAGATCAAGAATCTTTATGATAAGAAAAGTCCGGCGAGTCAGATGTACTGGTTGAAGCAGCTTATGGATCTGCGCATGAAGGATAATGCGACTATGTCTGCTCACTTGAGCCAGTTCCATGCTATACTGAAGAATCTGACTTCGCAGGATATCACCTTTGGAGAGGAAGTAACTCCTCTTTTCTTGCTTGGAACTCTGAATGAGTCATGGGATGTATTCCGCACTGCTCTTTGTGCCTCTAGTGCTACTCTAAAATTGGCAGATGTTGAGAGTGCTCTTCTTCAGGAAGAGGTGAATCGCAAAAACTTGGATGCCTCTCGTGGTAGTCATGCTTTGACAGTTAGAGGCAGGAATGACAGGTATGACCGTGGTAATGGCCGAGGCCGTGACTCGCAGAAGGGTCGGTCTAAATCTCGTGGTGGCAAGTCGCGTAGTAAGTCGCGTGGACGCAATGCAAATGTCACTTGTCATCATTGTGGGAAAAAGGGCCATATTAGACCACAGTGTCATGAGTTGCGCAATGAGAAGCGCAAGGATAAGGGGAAAGATAAAGTGCAGGAGAAGTCCTCTGATCGCAGCATAGTACCTGCGAAGTCCAACGTCAAGATTGAGGAAATTAATGTCACGCAGACTGAAGAGTCCGATGGTGGTGATGAGTTTATACTTGCAGCTAGTTCTTCTGATGCTTCACACTTGACTGAGACACCTAGTATGTATGCACAGTGCTGGTTATTGGATTCAGGTGCGTCCTTCCATGTGACGCCTTACCGTGAGTGGTTTCACTCTTACCGTACTGTATCTGGATCAGTCAAACTTGGAGATGACAGGTCTCTTGATATTGTGGGCTGTGGAGATATTCAGTTGCAGTTTTCCACTGGCAGTTCCTTTTTGCTCAGGGATGTACGTCATGTACCTGCGCTTACGCGTAGTCTTATGTCTGCAGGACAGTTGGATGATGCAGGATTTCATGTCTGTTTTGGGGATTCTACCTGGAAGATTACCAAATGCAGACTTGTGCTTGCTAGAGGCGCCAAGGCTGGCAGCCTCTATCCTCTTGTTGTATCTGGGTCTTCTGTAGACCATGTTTTGGCAGTGGGCTCTATCCCACATGTATCACTTTGGCATGCCCGTTTGGGGCATATGTCTTTGAAAGGAATGAAAATGTTATCTGGTTTGCAGTATCTTCCGCCTTTGGATTATGCATGTTTTGACTCGTGTGATCATTGTCTTTATGGTAAGCAGAATAGGTCTACACATAAGAAATCGGGTAGGCCACGCATGAGTGAGCCCTTGGCATTGGTGCATTCCGATGTTTGTGGGCCTATGCCTTGCATGTCTATGGGTGGCGCGAAGTACTTCGTTACCTTCATTGATGATTTTTCTAGGAAAGTGTGGGCTTATCCCATAAAGCAGAAGTCCGATGTCTTGGCAGTTTTTCAGAGATGGCTTGCTCTTGTTGAGAACCAGACTGGGTATAGGCTGAAATGCCTTAGGACAGATAATGGGGGAGAATATGTCTCGCATGCTTTTGAGCAGTTTTGTGATGACAGGGGTATTAAGCGTCAGTTGACCGCCCCTTACACCCCACCCCAGAATGGTTTGGCTGAGCGCATGAACAGGACTATTCAAGAGCGTGTGCGCTCTATGCTTAGCCATGCAGGCCTACCCCCGAGTTTTTGGGCTGAGGCAGTTAGTACGTCAGTGCATGTCATAAACCGATCGCCTTCCAGTGGATTGGATTTCCAGGTTGCAGAGGAAGTTTGGGCTGGTAAGCCACCCTCTTATGCGCATCTCCGTGTCTTTGGATGTGAGGCATTCTGCCATGTGCCCAAGGACAAGAGGAGTAAATTGGATCCAAAGAGCATTAAATGCATATTCCTTGGCTATGGTGAGTCAGGAGAGATGGGCTATCGCCTATGGGATCCGCAGGCGCGGAAAATAGTACGCAGCCATGATGTCGTCTTCCATGAAGACAAGATGCACAGGCAGCCTGAGAAGGTGGTTGAGATCCGCAGAGTGATCTTTCAGGAGGAGCCTAAAGCTCCAGCACAGCCAGTAGTACAGCCTGCAGCAGTTCCTCCACAAGGCCAGGATGTTGGACAGGTAGTTAGACAGGCAGCAGAGCCTGCGGTGAGACGGTCTGCTAGAGATAGACGTCCACCTGACAGATTTCAGCCCTCTATGCATTATGTTTTGGTTACAGATGCAGGAGAGCCTTTCACTTATGATGAGGCTATGCGCAGGGGTGACAGTCACTCCTGGGAGAGGGCTATGCAGTCTGAGATAGACTCCCTGCATAAGAATGAGACTTGGGATTTGGTTGCCTTGCCTAAGGGCAAGAAGGCTTTGCCATGCAAGTGGGTGTACAAGCTGAAAAGTACCCCTGGACACCCCAAGCCGGCATACAAGGCTAGATTGGTAGCAAAGGGTTTTAAGCAGGAACATGGTGTGGACGTTGATGAGGTCTTCTCTCCTGTGGTTAAGATGACCACCCTGCGCTTAGTCTTGGCTTTGGTTGCACAGCTTGACTTAGATCTATATCAGATGGATGTCAAGACGGCTTTTCTACATGGGGACTTGCATGATGAGATCTATATGGATCAGCCTAAGGGCTTTGCAGAACCTGGCAGGGAGCACCTAGTGTGCAAGTTGAAGAAGAGCTTGTATGGCTTGAAGCAGGCACCTAGGGAATGGTATCATAAGTTTGATGCCTTTATGCAGTCACAGGGCTACAGCAGGAGTGCTATGGATCCGTGTCTTTACATGAAGAAAGCCTGTGATGGCAGTTTGCTTATCTTGGTACTCTATGTTGATGATATGCTGATAGTAGGGAAAGCTCATGATGAGCTAGATGCTCTTAAATCTCAGCTAAAGAAGAGCTTTGAGATGAAGGATTTGGGACAGGCCTCACATATACTTGGGATGCGCATTAAGCGCGATAGGCATCAGGGACTTTTGTATCTCTCACAGCGGGAGTACATTCATAAAGTCCTTGAGCGCTTCCGCATGCAGGACGTAAAGCCTATTGGCTGTCCATTACCTTCTTATGTGAAGGTATCACAGGCCGATTGTCCGCAGACAGATGAGCAGAGGGCCGAGATGGCCAAGATCCCTTATGCATCAGCCGTGGGCAGTTTGATGTATGCCATGATAGCCACTCGTCCAGATATTGCACATGCAGTTGGTGTTGTGGCACGCTATATGGCTACACCTGGCAGCAGACATTGGGATGCCGTGAAGGGTATCATGAGGTACCTGAAGGGCACAGCAGATATGTGTATTTGCTATGGCAGCCAGGATACAGGGGTCGTGGGGTACACTGACTCCGATTATGCAGGACATGCAGATAGTAGGAAGTCCACTTCTGGCTATGTATTCACCTATGCTGGAGGGGCTATCTCTTGGATGTCCAGGGTTCAGAAGTGTACGGCTTTGTCTACCACTGAGGCCGAGTATGTTGCAGCCACTGAGGCTTGCAAGGAGGCCATATGGTTAGGCCGTCTAGTTGCTGACCTTGGGATTGATGCTACACCTACACTGCATTCGGATTCTATGAGTGCCATTCAGTTGGCTAAGAATCCAGTCTTCCATGCGAAGACGAAACACATTGACGTGAGGTATCACTTCATACGTGGTGTCGTGGAGGACAGGTCTGTTGACCTTGTCAAGATCTCCACTGACGAGAATCCTGCAGATTTGCTCACGAAGAGCCTCACTACTGAGCGCTTTGCCTTCCTCAGGAGGTTGATGGGCGTTGGATGAGATGTCGCATTTCCTCATCCCTTGTACCTATGTACATTTGTACTGTCTTTTCTTTTTCTTTTCTCTCTCACTAGGGCAGATTCGCCTTTAAGTGGGAGGTTGTTGGGGGTAAAGGCGCCTCCGCCGTGCCGCCCCGTGTATTACTACACTGACAGTACCCGCCACTGCACACTGCAGGTGGCGGGCGCCCGTCACATCACTTTATTCTTTATTCTTTTAGTGATAGTTTGAATAAAGGAAGGCCCGGTCACACATTGTGACTGTTGGAGTTCCCATTTCTTGTCTCTCTCTTTCTTGCTCTTGCTCTCCCGCCATAGCTCGCGTGCAAGCTTCGATCCTTCTCACCTTTCAGATACAATGCCCTGACAATGTCCAAAGGGACCAGGAAGGTGCTGGGGAAGCCAAGGAGTGATGGGAGGTTGAGGGAGTCGACTATAGCTGCCAGAAAGGAGAACCAATGAGTGTAGGTAATCGATAGGAAGCTGAAGGAGTCATGAACCAAGTTGGAATGCTCGAGCAACCATGCTATGATACTAGTTGAAAGGTGAGAAGGATCGAAGCTTGCACAGGAGAGCTATGGTGGGAGAGAGAGAGAGAGAGAGAGAGAGAGAGAGAGAGAGAGAGAGAGAGAGAGAGAGAGAGAGAGAGAGAGAGAGAGAGAGAGAGAGAGAGAGAGAGAGAGAGAGAGAGAGAGAGAGAGAGAGAGAGACTCACAATGTGAGAAGTCCAACATTCACAATGTATGATTGGGCCTTCCTTTATTCAAATTGTCACTAAAAGAATAAAGAATAAAGTGACGGTGATGGGTGCCCGCCACTTGCAGTGTGTAATGGTGGGTACTGTCAGTGTAGTAATACATGGGCGACTAGGCAAAGGTGCCTTTATCCCCAACAACTTCTTCTTCCTAGCAAATCACGATGTATGTATGTTGGATAACAACTATTTATTGCATTAGTAGATGAATTATGGAACATTATTCAACCCATGTGGCTAAAAGGGCGGCATGGCACACCCAATTTCTTTTTTATCTGTAACTATCACTATTTGCATAAAAAAATAAACTTGCAACTGTAACTATTTGTGTTGAAAAGAAAATCCACAACCATTCCTAATGATTATTCTCTAGAGATGTATATCAACATTTTTAGGAGCAACAAGGGAAACTTTTTTGCATGAATAAGTACATCATGTTGAATATTGATACTAGGCCTAAATGTTGCAATACAAAGGAAATACAGAAAGAAACTCAACTATTACCACTTTTTTCCTTCAACACCCATTCTTGATGAAAATTAAGATCCATATCAATAGCAAAATTGTCAAGGCTAACTCACTAGTATGGATCACTAGAAACAACCAACAATCGTTGGAAAAGGCTATAGCCAAAAATAAAAACTTAGAACTAATCAAGAGTTCATAATCAATATCAAAGATATTAGGTAATCTTAACCACTAACTATGTAGTACTAGACCTAACCCACCTCTAGGACTATTGTTATAAGATCCGAGATACACGCTCGACCTTCTTACATACTTAAAAGGTATATGGTGAATATTATGATGGTGCAAAGAGAGAACAGATGAGAGAAAATAAAGATGTAGAGAGAAAGAGAGAGAGATAAAGAGATTGACAACACACTAGGGACTGGAAGATGGGCCAGTCCCCCCCTTGTGGAGTTATATTATTGACAAGGAGCAAGCTCCTCCATTACACATAAACCAATTCTTAACTTGTAGATCTTGGGAACAAGATCATGGTTCCTTGCATGGTATACAACCAGCTAACACTTGCATAACTTGGAAGTTGGCACCTTTTGATCCTTCTTGAGTCTCTCCTTCTCTCCTACACATATTGTGTAGGGATCTTCTCTTGGAGCTTGATTTCACAGCAGAGCTTCCGTAGCATTTGCATTACTCAAGGGTTGGCAAGCTTGAACTTACACAGATCCTTGCACGGTATACAATCGGCAAGCACTTGCACAACTTGGAAGTTGGCTCCTTTGATCTTCTTTATTTCTCTTCTTCTCTCCTACACAATATGTGTAGGGCTCTCTTCTTGATGTTTGATTTCAGTAGAGCTTCCGCAACACTTTGTGAGACTCAAACCGCCTTCTCTCCTCCTCTTCCATGCGTGCAAAGTGATCCTTCCTTCACCTCCTCCACACCCAAGGAGAGCCTCCCTTTTATAGGCTCCAAGAGCTTGTCTTCTTGGAGAGAGACTTGAGTGCCAAGATTGGAAAGGTTGATCTTCATGCAAGATGTGGGTGTTCCAGAACCTACTATGCAGCACCAATTTTGGAATATGTCTCTGTGCGTTGCTTGGATGGAAAAACATCCAACACAAAAGTTCTAGATCTCGCCGTTTATGATAACCTTCATGGGCCGTTTTTAAAGATCGGCTTTCTATCGCGAGATATTTTAAAAATTGATTCACCATGTCTATTTTAAGAAAATCAGCTTTTTAAACTCTATTCTTAACTTATGGTCCATGCAACCACCTTGAGCCATAGATAAGGAGAGTTCATTAGATTGCCTTGGGCCTCAATCTTAAGTTTGACTTCCACACAACATCTTAGACCTTAGAAAGGGAAAATCACTTCTCTCCTCAGTTCCAGAGGATCATGTCTCTCATCTTTCTTAGTGAGAGAATTACCTCTCTTGTCTTTCTTAGTAAAAGAATTACTTCTCTCCTTAATTCATTAAGAGACAAAAGACCTTAAACCTTGAATTGTAAGGGAGAGGATGGCCCCAAATGAATGCAATGCTCATTACACACAAGTAAACATTCCCAGGCATCCCCGGATGCACACATAATTACATATACACAATGCTAATGCACTTCCTCTTCTTAGAGCTCAATCCATCTTCATTTATGTGTAACTCCTTGGTTCTTGTGCACACTCTTACACTTGGCAGACACTTCCTTCCTCCTCCATAACTTGTACTGCTTATACCAGATATCCCCATCACAGTGCTTTGATCACCCCATTAAGTGATGCACTAGGAATACTGGTCTCTAAATGGTCTCATGGCCATGCTAGATCATCATCAACCCTTAAAGAAAAGTGAGTCATTAATTTATTGACATAAATTTACTAAATAGAGAATGTGTAATAAGCAATCAATTTAGTGACAACTATACCCATTATATGATAAATCATTGATGTGGGATCGGCCACACTAACATGATTGTAGCTATAAGTGAAGATATTATCATACGCATAAAACTATTGGATAGTACCTTCACTTTGTTTGCTTATAGCTATGATGAGATGGATTTTAGGTCTCCTAGGTGAGAAAATGATTGAAGTGGCTACTAAGACCCTTTCGTATTCTTGGGAGGAGCATGAATATAAATTCATTAAGCACACTATCATAGTAGAGGAGGCACTAGAAATAGAAGTATGGACACAAGAAACTTTGCATGATGACTTGGTCATGTCCTTCATGCCTAGCAACTTAGACACAATACAAGAAGACCTAGATGGCTTGGACCACCTGGTGAAATTAGAATGGTCCTTCTTGCACAAGTGGTTTATTCTGCGAGAAAGAATCAACTGTTAGATTATGACCAATATACCAACTTAGATAAATTAGTATGATCCAATCTATGTCACTCCCACATCCATTATGGTGCTTGCATTGACCACAATAGGCCTCTCAAAGATCATATTATATTGCATCCCTTCTTGGATAGAATGTTGAGTGAGGAAGAGCATCATGTGGCAACTAGGATAGGATCAATTGACTTTCTACATGATATCTTAGCTTGCATTATCCATCTTGGTATAAGATTGTATGATGTAGATCACTATGCATTGATATAGGAGAATCCTTACTTTTTAATTGGTTTCAAAAAGGAATGCTCCTTGCAAATAAAAAAACCTTCACTCTTATGTAAAGAAATAAATTCCCTTCTTTACACTAGTTATTCATTCAACTCATTTATTCCTCTTAGCATAAAAACAAAAAGCACCACTTGAGTGTCTTATTAGACTACCTTCTTAGTCACCCCTACAAGACTCCTCACATGCCACATGTATCACATGAGGGAATAGAATATGCAATATAGCGATAGGAAAAGCATTCTTAATCTTGTTTGTTGTTTGGAGCCCTAAATATATTGATAGGAAAAGTATTCTTAATCTTATTTGTTGTTTGGAGCCCTAAATATGCATCAACAACTATCTTTTATCTATACCAAAAGTAAAGATAGAACTAGGCTAAATCATCATTTTTTTCATAGGTGCATTTGTTCAATTTGTGATTTTATCTTTTTGAGTTGTATTGAGATATTATGGGGTTTCTTTGAAAGAGAATATTAGATATAAGATCAATACCATGATCTCTATCCCTTTAAGGTAGAAGCTGTTTATATTGTAAAAAATCTACAAAACCATTTACTTCTATTAAGAAAATCTATTCTTCCTTACCTACCTTAGAAAGTTAGGATCAATCTTTTCATCATTTCAATAATGAAATGTGTTGAAAAATAATGTTTCCTTATTGTAGAAATAAAAAAATATTAATACAATAGAGATGGATTCTTCTGCTTTTATATTCTATGAGTCAAGGACACCCTTTTATAAGCATCATCTATACTCCAAACTCTTTGAAAACAAGGAATCCCCAATAAGTTATCTTACCCATTCAAAGACATAACAAAGAACTTTCCTAAGGCTATATAACTTTTTAGTGCTTCCCAATAATATAAGCTACTAGCTTTGCATGTCCTAGACAAACCATACAACTTTCATGCATAGGTCCCATATATTAGAGAAGCACAACTAAACTATAAGAGTTGATACCTACCTAAGCATGTATATAAATAACGTTTATAATGATCAAATCCCTAATTTGTATTCCTCTTAGATTCTTGGAGTTTAGTTTCTTTTACTTTGTTTTTTCGCATAACTCAACATGCAAAAGGGATATGATCATGTGGTGGATGCCATCGTCAATGTTTCCATGCATTATTTGATTAACACTAGTCTTGTAATTGACCACAAAAGTGGCTATAAGCTGCTTTAGTGGTTGAAGTTATATTTTATTATATTTGAAATAACATGTGCATATGATAGCAAAACTAAATGGTACTTTACCAATAGAGTAAGATAGTGGAATAGAAGATTTGGAACAATCCTAAACAAAAATTGAGTTTTCAAAAGTGCATGAAAATTGGTCAAAAAGACACTTTACAATACAATATGTATGTCTAAATTTAAAAATTTGAAAATTTTTATCTAATTGCAAATCTATTAGATCCCAATGCATAATATACATATCACAATATTTTTAATGAAAGTTTTAGCCTGATAAAACCTTTTTGAGATGGTTTTGATTAGAAACTCTAACAATCATCCCTAGACTTTATCTAATATATGTTTGTATCAAATGAGGCAATTAGAATTTATGATCTCTTCAAAGAGATAAATAGAGATAAGAAGGAAATAGGAACTCACAAGTTCTAGTCAAGACAAAATAACAAAGACCTTCATGCAACATAAGAACTCATTTCTACCTTAGAGTAAAACTACGAATGGAGATTGCAAAGCTCACAGAGGTCGTAAAGTAGGCAAGATCTTATAGACTAAATTCACACAATATGTATTGTAGTGGAGATTAACTTCAAAATGTCCTACATCTTATGGAGCATGCTCCACTTGTGACCATTTTAGCCATGGTATAATCAATCGCTAAGCCTAGGAGGCTCTTATGCCGTACTCCACAAGTAAATGTTGGGTCACAACAAGTCTATAAAGAATCTTCCAATTAAAGAACTCATCACTTAGCATTATGAGACCCACCTTGAACCATTTCAAGGGCT
The DNA here is from genome assembly GCF_053477565.2 of Lygodium microphyllum. Classification (NCBI taxonomy): domain Eukaryota; kingdom Viridiplantae; phylum Streptophyta; class Polypodiopsida; order Schizaeales; family Lygodiaceae; genus Lygodium; species Lygodium microphyllum. The sequence goes on along the minus strand of NC_141154.1, from coordinate 15,956,700 downwards.
TAGGTTAATCCTTCCATGATACTAAGATCTTTAAGGCCAATGATAACATATTCTCCTAGTGATTCCCTTGTGTATCTTATCAACAAACAATATTATGAGAAGGAATGTGTCACATTAGTCATGACAAAGAGAGTGATGTAGTTGTGATTCCCTACTAATTGATTCCAATCATGTTGTAAGGACACACAAAACAAAGTCACGAACTATGCACTAGAAAGGGTTTACTATAAGGATTGCAATCAACCTAGGTGCATGTAAAGCAACTACCCAAAAAAGAAGGAACCTCGATCTAAAATACAAGCAAACATAAGATGCACTAACTCATATGTATTGTGATGATCTTGGATAGGAAGCATTCAGTAGCACTCCCCTAGGATGTACAAGCCCTAATGTTTCAATTCAAAAGTACAATGCCATAGACCACCCTGCACTCCACCATAGAGCTCTAACTTGAGAGTAATGGATAAATATGCAAACCTCCTTCTATGAAATTTATAAAATTGGTTATAGTCTAGTTTACTAAATGGCTTTATCTACAAATGGCACATGGTGATGATCAAGAGAAGGTTATGAATAATGTCTTGTGTAATAAGTTGAAATAATAATGAAGTTCAAAGATTAAATGCATTATTGAATTAGAGAAAGGTATTATTATGAAAATAGAGAAAGGGATGACCAAATAGACATGCCTTCATACATTCATATAATCTCCATTGTACTCAAGAGATCCTTGTGGACCCATTGTTCTAATCAAAGGTTTGTGTTTAGAAGTGGGGGTCGATGTGTATTATGCATGTGTATGTATGTTTATATATGCATGCATGTGTTTAATTCTGTGTTTGAGAGTTGGTGGGAAATTTAAAGGGGATAGCCCTATAAGTTAGCATGGGATCATGTAGGAGCAGTGTAAGGAACGAGAACTAGAAAAAAGAGACGTAATTTATATATTATAACCCTTTGTTGTAGCAGTATTAATGTAGTGAGGATAGAGGGGTCTCTATTGTAAGTTAAGCTACAAATGAAAAGAAAGGATAGAGGAGAACAATAGTCTATGATAAGACTAGTAGGATATAAAATATGACACTCGAGCTTCTATAAAGATCATCAGACATTCATAAGTTGTATTGAGATCTTCTAGTACATACAATTACGAAGGATAGTTGCGAACATGGTAGGTAAGTTAGATGTTTGTTAGAGGAAAATTCTTGTAGATTTCCTTGGAAATTCTTTACAAACATCATTCTTAACAACTAGGTGAGAATTGATGTGTGCTTTAGCAAAATATCTCAAATTTCCTAGGATCAAAATATCTAAAATTATTTCCATCGATGATGTTGGCACGAATTGAAGGAGGGCGTTAGCAGATGCGGGTCGAGAGTCTCCACACTACAACAAAAAGGCCTCTTAGACGCGATTTTTGAATTGAGAGAAAATCTTACGGGCGCGTCTATAAGCCTGTCTAAATGCATGTGTACCATTTTGCGTTTATAGTCACATGTATAAGGAAATCCACATGCACCAATAGACGTGCTTTAGACGCGCATATACACGCATAAATAAACGTGCACATAAAAACTAAAATTATTATTTATTTAATTTCTTTTGTGCATCTACAAGGGCGTCTACTTGGAAGATTAGATGGGAACATAGACACGTGCATAGACGCGCTTTTACATGCGCCAATATACGCGACCGCAAAACCAAAAATCTATTAAAAAAAGATATTTAATTTCTTTTTATTAATTTGAATTATATAGCGGGTCTATGGGTGCGTGTACTTTGCATTTTAGACGCGAGTACAGACGCACATTTTTTGCAATTTAGATGCGCAAATAGACGCAAAGCACAGAATTGGAAAAAAAAACCAGAGAGCAACCACATGCTCTCTGTTTTTTTTCCCCCTTCCATACATAAAATTATGCTTTTGGAAAAAATACAAGGGATCTGAAGGCACGAGAATTGAAAATAAAAATCCATGTATTCATTATATATAAAATGCATTTACATGGGGAGTTTAAGTGCTTGCGACCTAAAGCGTCGCCGTAAGCAGTAGGCCATAGAGGAGGTATGGTGCTCCTCTACAAATCTGAGAAGAAACATCTTCGCTAGCACCACCATCGCTACTGGCGTTGCTATCCCCCTCCTGGCTATGCTCCACATCGGGGTTCGCCTACACACACAAAAGATCAAGGTTGCTTACATACAATTACAAAGAAAAAGTTATAATTAGCCATACTTTTAATAGGAAAGTAAGAAAAACATACCTCCTCTAGCTGTCGAATCCTCATAGCCTGGTTGTATTGCTCCTCAGTGATGAGACTCTCCTCATAGAAGTGAAGCCATGTGGCTGTGCGGTTATGGCCTCGATAGTAACCTACCTCTCTAGGAGTAGGTATCCTACCAACGATAGTAGTCTGTAAAACAATTATGAGACACAATGTATTAGAACAAATTATATAAAAAAATTTAAAAAATATAAATTTTAAAAAACTAAAAATCAAAATATACTTACAAACTCTGCCTCCCACGACTCTCTTCTGCCCGATCCGTAATGCGACGATCCCATAGTTTTCATTTGGATGCGTCACGCCTTTGCATACTAGTGACTCTTCACTTTCTCTGCTGCTTTCTTCTTGGCTTTCTTCCACTCTATGCGGTGGCACATAGGTGGTTGGCTATAGGCTCCACGCCCCTCCTCTTGTCTCCGCAGTGACTCCCTGGCGCATGTCATGAGGTGGGATCTTTTGTTGTGAAGCAAATCCCTCACTTTTGTGCGTCCCCAATCATCCGAGAATCGCTAACCCTCAAGATTTGGGTACCTCCTTTAGACTGCCCTCAACACCTCTTGCCACAAGCCGCTTTTTTGATTCTTGAAGTAAATGAAACAATCTTTATACGTCGCATGCACAACGCTCCTCATGTACGCCATTATATCCCTTCCTTCATCATCATGGAAGATGCCACCAGTATCTGTAACTCTATAGTACTGGCATACAGGCTCCTCTACGTGATCTTCTGGTGAGGGTGATCGCTCGCCACCTCCTAGGCAACCCCCACACAAGCCTCGTCCTCCCCCTCGACTCTCCCTCCTCCCTCTCTATTGACTACCCTCTGCCTCGCCACAAATGCATGTGTGTCGGCTAACGCTTGTGCTTCAGCTGATGCATGTACAGGCGTTGCACGTGGAGTACTTGCAATTGGGGTTTTGACATTTGGTATTTGGGAAGCAATGCCAGGCAAAGACGTCAGAGGCATTCCGGACATGACGCTGAACACCTCGTCTGCTATGGGAGAGCGGCCAAGGTGTCTAGTCATCTCTCCCATGAAGTCTTCCTTACTAGGAAAACCTCCAAAAAAAGCATTGACCCCTGTGCTGAACAAGTCCAATGTATCATTCATGCGCTCCAAATCTGGGTCATTGCTAGATGAACCAGGATGTGACATCTGCAAACAAAACACAGGAATAAGACAAATTTGCTAAACTATAATATTGTGTAAAATGTACTATTGTGTAACATGTTTGTACAATTCCAGAAATAAAAGCTTGTTTTTTTAATCAGAGCTGGCACGTGTATATTCGTGTCTGAGATGCAGAATAGACGCGCTCTCAGACGCTTCCCCGAGGTCAAAGCCTTTGTTTTTTGAGTAGAGCGCGTGTATTCTTGCGGCTAGTATGCAAAATAGACGCGCTCAGAGACGCGGTACTATCATGGAAAAAACTGAGTATGGCGCGTGTATACTCGCGTCTATAATTCATAATAGATGCACTTAGAGATGCGACTATAGATGCGATAACAGCAAACACAGCTGGGTATCTATATTTGTGTTTGCTCTGGAGTCTACACGCGCTGTCAGATGCGCTAAGTTGGTTGCTCTCAGGCCGACAACCGCTATGATTTTTTTGTGATAAAAAAACTTCAAATTCATAGAAAGAAAGATCCTAATACAGAGAGAGAGAGAGAGAGAGAGAGAGAGAGAGAGAGAGAGAGAGAGAGAGAGAGAGAGAGAGAGAGAGAGAGAGAGAGAGAGAGAGAGAGAGAGAGAGAGAGAGAGAGAGAGAGAGAGAGAGAGAGAGAGAGAGAGGACTCACTTTGGGTATTTGGTGTGGACGGGTGGTGGCGTTGCTTTCTTCCTCTTCTTCTTCTCCTTGGTGAGTTGTTCTCCATTGATGCTTGCTGCTTGTTATCTCCTCTCTTTGCCTCTTGTTCCTCTTGTTCTCCTCTCTTTTGTTCTCTCTTTCTTCCTCTCCTTGGCTTTCTTCTTTCCCTTCTTGTCTCTTTGAAGTGAAAGAAGAGGTGAGTCATGAGGAGGTGAGTCATGAAGAGACTAGTGGAGATAGACTGCACGTCGGCTGAACTCGAGCTCCAAAACGTGCAAAAAATGCAGGAAAGGCGCAGTTTGAAAAGAAATCGCTTGTATCTTTTGAATTTTGATGTTTCGTCTATTTTTGCGTGTATATGCGGGTCTAATTTTACGTAAATGCGCTAGTAGATGCATAGATAGATGTAGACATAGACGCACATTTAGCACGCTTGCGTTTTTATCATAATTAGTTTTTGTATTTAAGATAAGTTTTGATAGTAAGTTTTTATCGTAAATTTTTATGTATTTATGCTAAGTTTTGTGTATTTAAAATTGAATATCTTAGAATAATTAATATGCCTTGAAGTTTTGTGTAAACATATTAATAACAAATTTGATGTTGGCATGAATTAGGTTTAATCATGTTGTCGTCATCACTTAGTACGGTGCATGCTGATGAGTCAACGAGCACATCCTCAAGTGAGGATGAAACATTACGTCTTCATAATCGAGATGCATGGCTATGATGAAAAATTAAATGCATGTGTGATCATTGTCGAGGGTGTATTTTTCAAGCACGTCAAGTTGCAATGTCACACCTCAGAATGTATGGAGAATGGGATCGAGAAAAATCACCGGTATTCATTGTTTTTAACACTAAGATTGCTAGTCTATGTTTGAAATATATATCAACGTACATGTAACTCCCTTTTGTGGTTGAGCAGGATGCGGTGCCACATCCTCAAATGCTCCCTCCCGGGCGTCGAGAGGTTGCAAAATGTTGATGCGAGGAGGGAGAGTCTTCAAGAAGAGTGGAGACTGACGACCATGATAGTAGCCCTCATGAAATGCTCCATCAAGTTATAGAGGATGAGATTTTGGACAACATGGTACACGATCTATTTTCGCAACCAATTTGGGGAGAAGGTCACTCGACGAAGCCAGATGATCCACTATACGTAGCATCATCTACTCCATTGTATGAAGGTTGTACATACTCCGTTCTTCATGCGTCCCTCGAGATACTTAACTTGCAAACAATTTATGGATGGAGTAATGTCAGTTTGAATGCGTTATTGAAGTAGGTATCAATTCAGCTTGGCTTATGAATCATAATATTAATTGTTTTATTTTGAAATCAGACACAAATATATGTTGGTGGTTTTTTAATTCACTTTTAAAAATATATGTAAGTTATTACCACAAATGCTTCCAAAAAGAAACAACTTGCCAACTAAGAGAGAGCAAGCAAGACATTACTTGATATCTCTGGGAGGCCTTGATTATGTCAAGATCCATGCATATGTCAATGATTGTGTCTTATTTTGTGGGATTCATGAGTTCGCACGAGAATGTCCTGTTTGTGGTGAATCAAGATACGAAGTGGAGATGAAGTCAATGGATGTGCCTCGTAAGGTTTTGCGACATTTTCCGATTATTCCATGTATTCAACTTATGTTCAAGTGTAAGTCTATTGAAAAGCTCATGTCATGGCATGCTAGTCATCGTTCAAGTGATGGAAAATAGAGGATCCCTGCAGACACACCGGCATGGCAACATATAGACAATTTGTGGCCTGTTTTCAAAGAAGAGCCAAGAAATTTGAGATTTGGTTTAGGTATGGATGGAATCAATCCATTTGGCATCAAAAGCACATCATACAATGTATGGCAAGTGGTATTGGTGAACTATAATATTCCTCCATCCATGGCAATTAAAAAGGGATATGTAATGTTGTCCCTTTTGATTCTTGGAAAGCACAAGGTAAAAAACATAGACATTTACTTAGAGCCTTTGATTGAAGAGTTAGAAATGTTATGGGAAGGTATTGAGGTGCAAGATACAAGCGCATCTGCATCCTCTAGAGATTTCACTTTGAAGGCCATGTTGTTGTGGACCATACATGACTTTTCAAGATATGGAGAGTGCTTAGGTACATGTATATAACTCTATATTTGAAATTCAAGACTTGAATCAATTGCATGTTATTAATTCATTTGTTTATTCAGGTTTAACCACATTAGGATATCATGCATGTCCTATTTGCGGTCCCTCTCTAGTTTCCTCTAGGCCGGCACGCTTAAAGAAGGTTATCTATGACAATCATCATCGATTTCTTCCTATTGACCATCCCAAATATGTTCTTCCTACTAATGGAATGGCTCCACAATCTCGAACAATTCAAGATTGGAAGGAGAGATGGATTAATGCCGACAGTCACCCTCCACTCGGGATGAGTCGGTAAGAAGTATATTTCTCTCGATTGACTTTAAAGTATTTAGCATGATGAATTGTTTACATAATATATTGTTTGTTTGTTAGGTTCTCTATATTTTTTCATCTTTCGTATTGGATTGAACTCAAGATCAATCACCTATTGGACCCCATGCACATATTCAAAAATGTTGTATCTACATTATGGGATCACTTGATAGGGACTTGTGATTTAGTCAATGTAAGGGAGGAATTATGTAACATTGGTCGCATGAGACGAGCCTGGCCACGCATTGGACCTAGAGGAAAGATTGAGCTACCCCATGCACCTTGGATGCTGTCAAAGAACGAGGAAAAAATAGTGAAGGAACAAATATGTAGCTTTTGAACACCCACAGGATGTATGAGATGTCTCAAGGGAGCCTTTATAAAGAAAAAGAAAATAGGTGTGGAGCAGCTATCTGGTTTGAAGTCCCACGATGGGCACAAAATGATTCAATTAAGGGTATCTCTAACCATGAATATAGCAATTAGTGGAGTAACTATGTAAACTTTGGGGTATAATGAATTTTTTCTCAACTAATCATTTGATCTATGAATATTATTTACATTCAGTTCGTACTTTCTACTAGCATATCCCATTGTGTATCCAAAGATGTGCGTGATATCATTTACAAGATGGGAGAGCTTGTGAGGTGTGTATACATTGTATTTTTTTCATTATATATTGCATACATCATGTAGTGAACCTCTTTGAATTTCTATGTAAAAATAAACAATTGTCAAATACATCTTGACAGATACATGAGCTCGAAGGAAATTGATCCAAACACATTGCAAGATGCTCGAGTATTATCTGTTGAGGTGGTTTGTTTGGTGGAGGAAAATTTTACTCGCTCCATTTTGACTACTCAATTACATTTACTCGTACATTTGATTGATGAGATCACACTTTGTGGGGCAGTTCATGCAAGGTGGATGTTTTTTCTTGACCGCATCATGAAAACCTTGAAAGATTTTGTGAGGCAAAAATCACGGCTTGAGGGAAGCATGGCTGAGGGTTGGTTAGTGCAATCATCCCTTGTTTACATCTCTGAATATCTTGCTGAAGTGGATCCCTCTCGACCATGACTATGGAAAGACGATGGAGACTTGAGGATGACCTCTATAATACCTCAAGGAAAAGGAATGAGTAAAGTGCTAACAAAAAAAGAACTTTGTAAGTTAAATAGTTTTTGTGTGCTCAATAGTGATGTAATGAGCAAATGGGTGACACTATATAATTAAGCAAGGGCAAGAAGAAAAAGCGAAAGACAAGCATTGTAATATATCAAATATTTATTTTGATTTTTTTCTCCCTCTTGCGCGGCGGCGCGTCGTGTTGGAAGGGTGGAAGGGGATAGAGGAGCCAGCAAGCTCCTCGCTGGAGCTTGCTCAGTTTACGGGCATGCATAAGGCCACGTTGAGAGGGAGGATTCCCTCCCCTCCCCTATTTAACCAGAAGGGGGGGCTTGCTGCTGCTGCTGGGGGTATGAAGGAGAGGAGATAAGACTGAAGACGAAGATTAGTGCTGCTACCGCTTGACGCCATAACGCCGTGCTGAACGCCGAAAGAGAGAGAGAAGGATAAAGCCAAGCCGCCGCCGCTTGCAGACTACCCCCCCGTCATCGCCGTCAGAATTCCCCCCCACGTGGCTTCTGACTCCCACAGAAGCTTCAAGAAGCTTCTAAGGGGGGCTCCTTAAGCCCCCCTTCCTATACCTTAGAATCCTTTCACCTCCCTCATATCCCTTTTACCCTTTCACCCCTCATACTCCTTTTTAACACAACCCCCTAAGCCTCTTTTTATTCCCCCCGTGTCCCCATTATTTCTTTCTTTCCCCCCCCCCCCCCCCCCCCCTCGCCCCCCGGGTTTTTTTAAATCCCTTAACTCCTTCCCGTAGAGCCACTAAACCCCAACCCATGTTTAAGCCACCATAGCCCCTCTCCTCTTGGCCTCAAAAACCATTAAGCCCCTCCATGGTTTTAATAAGCCTTCATCTTGAAGGGTTTTATAACCTATTTTTCCACCCTCCCCTGGATTTAAAAAAATCCTCCCCGTGGTCTTGCCCCATGAAATGCCTTAGGGTCCTATAAGCCCTTTCATATTGCAAGCCTCTTAATCCTTCCTTGTGGGCTTCCACAAGCCTTCTCCAAGTGGGTTTATACCCCCACCCGAGATTTAAGCACCCATTCCCTCGCAAGTTCCACGGCCTTTTCTTTAGGCTTTATAAACCTTTCCCTCTCTGAAGAAGTTAAGACCTTAAAGGTCTTGTTAACCCTTCCTCGTGGTTAATCCTGTAACGGCTCCTTGCTTCGAAAGAAAGAAGAAGAGTATTGAAGCGGCGGTGGAATTCTGAAAAGGAGTGTAAAGCTGCCTTCACGTTCGAAGGATTACAACTGCAATGCAGCCTAAGAAAGTCCAAGGAGTAGCTGCGGGAGGGTCATCTCCCGGTATCCATGTGGATATCTCACCCCAAAACCAGGTTTTTCCTTCTTGGTTTTATATCGGTTTTAATTCAATCATGCAAGATGAATTGTTAGGGACAAGATATATTTTTTCCTAGTTATTTACGATGAAGGAATTTAGTTTAGTTGAACATGCAAAATGGATAAAGTATAAAACATAGTTTTCCTTCAAAGAGCCTTATGCACTGAAACGAATTATGAGCAAGGTTATTTAATCACTATAGTATATTCCAATTAAATCTTGAAGGAATAAAACTGCACCTTGCACCATTAACTCCTATTCTTTTTTTGCAACGAATCATCATAGAAGGTGAAATTCATGAAAGGTTTCTTACGTTGCTTAAACTCTAGGAAGTTATCATTTCTAACCGCATATCTTAGCAAGGAAAAGATTGTTTATTTGGCATAAGTTTTGTTCGCAAGGAAAAAGGAAGATTAATTGAATTTACCTAACCTCAAATTAATAAAGTTTAGGATTGAAAAACCAATTGACACCTAGATAACAAATCATGAGGAAGTGATCTCGATATTACCTTCTAAGAGTTAACCGAATTAATATAAACTTAGAAATACCTATGTTGCGAAATATGCATTGGGAATGATTTAAGAATCCAAGAAACGTTTATACCTTAAATACTTGCTTACCTTCCCTGATTGTAGGGTCAATAAATCGTAAATGTAAAAGAATTAGAGTTTGTCCCTGAGGTTCTTAAAAAGAGACCCTAGGTCTGACAAACGTCAGCTTAAGAAACTAAAACGGATTGTTTTATCGTATATTACGATGCAGGACTTGCGCAGTAAGTACGAAGTCATATGGTCTTGTGATTGATTCACAAGAAGAAAGGTTAAATACTCTCAACAAGGATGGCGGATCCTTACGTAAGTTATCTTGAAAAAGGATGTATTCTTTGATATCCTTCTAAGTAATGAAGATTAAACAAAAACTGGAAACTAAAGTATCCAATGAACTTTAGGGTTGACGAAGTTGGGTTAATAGGGTACGCCCTAACCCAGAATATAAAGGATCTTGCCAAGTTGCAAGGTACCCCAGATCGAGTGCTAGACACATTCAAAAGGAAAGATTTCTTCCTTAGCAGTTTGCTAAACAACAAGATCGATGAATGGAAATGTTTGTGCTTGCTAGAGATTTTAGAGCATTGTTTGATTTATTTATAAATTAAATGAATATCTATACTTCAGGATGAAGGTGTGAAGGGAGTGGCAGCTTCAGTTACCCCTGACTGTCTGCCTGACCCTAACCAAGGGGGTTGTTGACTACGCCGGGGACGTGGACCGAACTCGTCGCGAGAGGTCTCTCTGTTGAGCTCTACTTGGAGCAGGAGGACGCTTGGGTGCCAGGGGGGGCTCTGGCCGTAAATCCCTCGCCTTTCGGGTCCTGCACAAGAGGCTAACGTGACTCGGGATTGGATCTCGAGGCCCGTATACTAGGCGGAACTCCTTGTATTTCAAAGATAAATATGATGATGTATTAACAAAGAAACTTGTCTGATATTGTTTTTCTATGTCATGTGATAAGATTACATGAAGGAACCAGTGCTTAACGGATTAATTAAAGAAGCTGATTGTTACATGTCTAACTAACGTGTTAGATAATTACCTAATTAAAACAAACCGAGGAAAGTGCGGAGGATGGGTCATCGGTCCGTCCTACGATTGGGTGGTCCCGGCTGGTCGGGAACTTTTCTCAAATCTCGAAGAACAGCGGAATGATCGTCAAAGGACACGAACAACGAAAGCGATAACTTAAAGTTATGTCTTACCCGATTTACGCTGTTTTAGGGGAACGGAATGTGACTATGCCTTATGGAAGAGAGGTTGAGATTGGCATCCCTCTCGTTTCCCATTCTCCTTGAACCAAGTGCATTGTGAATCCTCTTCGGACGTGGCGTTTCTGCGTAAAGTAGTTCGCTTGGGTTCGACACTAGTTGCTGTTAGGAAATGACCAATCAGGAAAATCCTAATTCCGGTCGATCCTAAGTGGGAACGGCGAGAATACTTCTGCTATGTGGCAGACGCGGAAAGCCCTAGATTCCAAACCCCGTAGCGTTCCATGGGAATGCCGGACGGAGATTTCTAGACATCCTTTTCGATGGACTGCTAAGACGTGCCCGTGATGATACTAATGGACACATTACAAGCATTTCGCACCAGATATGGATGTAATGTCTTATTTTCAGATCATCTAAATGCGCTCCCACATCATATTGATATAGATTGGTTACATGAGGAAATGGAGAGAATGGAAAAAGAGGAGAAAATTAATATATCTAAAGCTGAAAAGTGGAAATACGCATGACGTTGTTTATCAAAGGTGAGACCTACTATCAATTAATTTGTTTCTAATTATATTTTATATAATAAAATGACATGCTTGATCTTAATCTTTTACTACTAGTGCACATTATTCAATGCTATTTGGTGTGAGGGCAAACATATTCGAACTCAACGTATAGATGAAAAGAGAAATACCCAAGATTGTGGTGTCTTTGCTCACTTCGAGGATGCCAATGGTACCATGGAAGGTTATTGTGGCTTGATCCAAGATATTCTGAAGCTTGACTTCAAACAATTCTTTATATATGTACTAGATGTGAAGTGGTTTAAAGAAGTGGCAACAAATGGTGAGCATTGCACAATCAGACTTCATCCAAGTGGTTTTGTAATCATTGACTCTATAAAATTTCACCAAAACAAGAATGACACATTAGTACTACCTCAACAATACGAGCAAGTATATATATAAAAGCTAATTTTTTTATATGTATACATGCGATACATATACACAATATAATAAGTATTTAAGTTTCTTGCTTTTATTTTTGAAATACAGGTTGTGTATCATCCAATGGTAAACAATAATCGATGGTGGTATGCCATCCCTATATCTAATCGTTCAAAATAAATATATGGTAATATTATCGACATAGAGATAGCAGATGACAATCCAACAATTAATGATGATTTAGATGATGACACCGTAATGGATGATATAGTACAAGATGAACCTCGCGAGAATGTTCAAGGAAACGCAGAAGAGGATAATAATGTGGTTGATGATGATGAAGTTATTGAGCAATATAGCAATACATCTGATAGTGGGATAGACTTATTTGTTTCGTTACCTCTTGGTAACATAGACCTAGAAGTAGATAGTTTAGCAAGGGCTGATCTCATTGAAGATGAGATGGATCATTCACTCTAACATACTTAATTTGCTTAATGATTCAATGTGTATTCTTAATTCTATGGAAAATATTATATGCACATGTGCATACTCAAGAATCAATAGTCAAGTTTAAAGCTAAATTGAATTTTTCATAATAAAAAGGAAGTATTTTTTATCTTCTTCAAGTAGAGAAGTTACGAGATACATGTAATGCTTGCTACTAATTGTATAATAAGGTTTGTGTCACTTGCCGCTAATTAATTATATCAGGCTTGTCAACTGGAAGAACTGCCATTCATTAGAGAGCAATGCAAAAATAATTATTAACTATGGCTTTTTATTATATTAAGTCCAATTTCAAGTGGTTTAATAATTACGCATTTGAAAACGCATCTATATTCATGTCTATCTGCACGGATATATAGATGCAAAATTCGTGTCTATTTACACACTTTTTTACACGCGCATATAGACACAATGGTAGACGCACCCAACTTTGCGTATCTAACATGCGCATCTATAACATACGTGTCTATGACTCATTTCTGCTGTGGTGCCAATTGCCACTAGCCTATATATATAGGATGCCAATAGGCCAAGCACAATTGCCACTAGCCTATATATATAGGATGCCAATAGGCCAAGCATAGTAATTACTGAATTTCTGCATTCTGAGCTAAGGAGGTCGCCTGCCAATAGTCTTCATCACCTCTGCCTTCATCGCCCGTCAATATGTCGACGATCCGATCGAATGTTCCTTATACCCTGACCCTTGCGTCTGTGACGATCCTGATCGCGCTACTTGCTGTTGCCGGGCGCACGGATGGCGCTCCGCCAGGTAACCTGAATCTCTCTCTCTCTCTCTCTCTCTTCCCCCCCCCGTGTGGGTGCGTAGTACTGCAGGTGCATCGTTTACGATCTTGGGTTGCATTCAACACGTCGTATATTATTTTGCGTTCCTTCTATTGATCGTGTATTTTGCGTTGGTACGATCATGTCCACATTATATGCAGGTACGGATCACGTGGAACATGACCCGAAGGTTGAGCAGCTGGAGGCGCTGGCGGACGACCTGCACTGCCGATGCCCTTTGTTCCAGAGGTCTTGCAGCAAACCTACGCCTTTCCGATTCACACCCCAACCGGCCGCGTTTGATACACTCGGCATTGGTCCAGAAATATTCCACCACCTCCACCCTACTGCGCCCGCAGCTGCGCCTACTACAGGCACTGTGCTAACGAAGCGTGTTAGTCCAGAACAGTATAATGGCATCGGTCTCCGCATGACTCATCCCTGCCATTGCCCTTTGGTCCAGAAGTATTGCAGGAACCTGGGCCCTGCAGCCACTGCCCCAGCTCCGGCCTCGCACAGTACCCCGCACAGTACGTAATCCTACAACACCCAGGCTGGCTGGCTCATACAGTCCACACACCCTTTGGTGATGAGCTTGCTGCCTGTATCTGCCGACTAATTCCGCTTAAGCAGTTTTGGTGATGATGCTGCATGCGCTCTAGTACTAGTGTGTATTTTTGGATGGCTGCCAATTTGTATTGGACATCCTCAGTACGTTTTGAAATCGCAAGCCGTGTTTTTCTGTCGTCCTCTGTCCGTCCGTGTATTCTCAAGAAGGCTTCTCATTCTGCCAAACACAATTTTGACAAGTTATGTTTGAAGCACAAATTGGGGACCAAAGTGTGGTGATGCTAGTCATAGCATGTGTACTCGTGTTTACAAGTATGTATACTTTGAAGCAAGGATAGGTAAAACATGTGCAAGGTTGAAGATATATCCCCCTAAAATTTCGAGCTCTTAGATTCTCTTGACATTTTTGTCACTTTGCATTGCTTCTCCAAATTACTTGCAATCCTATTGCTATGGCAATATTTAGAGTGAGCCTATGGTCCACAAGACATTGTTACTACAAGTTCAAACGATTGGTGTTGGTTAATCATTGGAGACATGATATGTTCAACCTCTATGATATATCAAATCACCTTCATCGGTTGTCACTTACGTATCTATCCTCTTACATAGTGAAATCCCTCATATTGTTTCCTTTGCATGATTCATATCCGGTTAAACTTATATTCTTCTTGTATGAATCAATATCATCTCCTATACTAAACGAATATACTCTTATGCATCATCAATAAGATAATAAAATGTCAAGGTCTTACGAATCATCTCTCACTTTATATGGTTACTATCATAAGATGATTCAAATGGCTTCCTCCTACACATTACAAAATTCTTGCTCATTGATTTTCTTCCAAGTATTATTGATTGTTCAAAAGATTCCAACTATGAATGATCTTTAATGGTATTTGCAACCATGGCATACCTTGGATAAGTGGAGAACATCCTATATAAGCCAATATGAGCACAAATTATAGTGAATCCTCTAGTCCTTTTATGAAAATGTGACTTGAGCAATGCTCAAGCTCAACACCACACCTTATCCTGCCAATGCAATGGCTTTGAGCTTAGCCATGTGGTGAAGCCTCAAGCCACGTGACATTGCTTTCAATGGTAAGATTAGCCCTAAGTCTCTCCTAAGTTCCTAGGACTAGAGAGTAGTCTTAAGCACAGCCTATCATCAATTCTAGCATAGAGGTCCACTTGAGCCAATATAAGCACATGAATGGAGGAGCACATAGAGTATATCATCTCTATCCAAATCTTACGCTTCCACCATGCTTAGCTCACACTTGGAAACTCACCCCAAGGGAATTCTAACATCGAAGCTTTCCTTTTTACGACATATGCTTATCTTGTCAAATGTATTTTTTACATATGCATAAGAGTAGAATCGTTTCAAGAGTGACTAATGTTAACAAGATGTCCCTATAAAGTACCATTAGGATTGGAATTTGCATTCAAGACAAATCTACCATAGGAATAGGCATATAGATCAAGTATGGTTGAGAGTTGTGAAAATAGTCGCAAATATAGGGAAGAATGCTTAGGTATAAATACTTCAACATGCACAAACACAACTAGAAGTAATGCCAAACAATTCAGCTAATAAAACTAACATTATTTACATGTACAAACATCAACATTGGGTCTCATGAAAGACTTCAAGAATCCCCCATTCATGGCCTAGCCATAAGGCCTTAATTAAATGTAAGCAACCCATAATGCCTTAATTAAAGACAACCGACCATAAGGCCTTAATTTAAACAACAAATGGCCATTTGGCCATGGCTTATCAAGGCCATAATTTAACTTTATATATGTATTGGGAGAGGCATTGCGTGGTCATGTAAAGCCACATATGACCATACAAGGATTTGAGGCCTGCCGCCTTTGCCTCTTTTCAGTGTAGACATGCATGAAATTTCTGGGCTGGACATCATTAATTTTATGAGGGTCTTCCTAGATGATTTTGGTATGTTCAAGAGCTATGCCCTTACACGTTCACCATCTACAGCTTTGTTTTACCCAATATTGAGAACATTAGGGCCAAAAATGTTTCAAAAATGAAGCTCATAAGAAAATGATTAAGTTGCTAATTAGAAGAGGTCTTAGAGTAATAAACCCTCCAAATTCAGTCCTTTAGATGTAATTAAAGAGTTCATTGAGAAGAGGTCAACCATTAAAATGGCTCCATTCTTTAATCCATGTCATGGGTCACCTTTTCAATTGTTCTTCCCTTGGAACTTACAAAATTTTGCATAGTTGAGATTTTTGTACCAAAACACATTCATTGATTCTTCTAGGCTTCTTTCTTACACCATTCTTTGTTTTGCACTTTCTTTTATTCTATGTGATATTTTTTTCTCTATGATATTACCAATTGGCTGATTTGATTCTACTAAAATATCTAGCAATACCTCTTCAAGGAATACAAGCTCAAGTGCACACAAATATAAACTTGCTATTCAAATAGATCCACTTTATTCATATCGGAGAAGTATAAATTAGGAAGCATTGTTTAAGAAGGATAAAGCTAACAGATTATGACTTGAAGGAAAGAAGCATTTAGATTTGTGGGTAGATGGAAATATCTATCCCGAAGACCCTTCAACAGGTAAGCCTCCTCCGTTTCTCAATATTTATGAACTCATAACGTTGATGTAGGATCTCATATCCATAATGGAATGATCCACTAATAGGCCATCAACATATGCTACCACCGTTGGGCAATGCTTTCCCAGCATGTTCAAACCAGTCATCCCCCACCCGGGCTATTCCCAAGGGTTCAACAATATACCTAGTGTAAAGAAGCTTCTTAAACTCTTTATGCACTCTTGGAGATAACTTGATCAGTTGTAAGAGATTCACATTAAGCTTCACCTTGCAAAGATAATTGGCTAAATCAAATTCAAAATACTTAGCAATAGTTCTCTTCTCTTGCTAGACCATTCTTTCTCTTGATTGTAAAATAGGCTTAGGTGCCTCGTTCTTGGATTTTACCTTTCTCTTCGGCTTATTGAAGTCATCTTTGCTACCAGTAGCTTTTAAAGGGTTGGCTTCCACATCAGGATTAGGGACTTGCATCTCCTTATCCATCAAGTTTAGGGTTTACCTCAATAGGTTTCACATTATCATTAACACCTTCTTTAACCTTCTATCCTCTTGTAATGGCTTGCAAATTGGAAGCCTTAGTGGTACTGACACTCAGAGCTTTGATAAGGCAGACACCACTACCATTGGACAACTCTTCTATGATAGCTTTTCCTTTCTATAATATTTCCGTCGGTGCTTCATTCTACTGAAGGGTATTTTGTTATGCTTGATGATTAATCAAACTTTTGGCAGCTTACTCCCTTGCTGAAGAGAACTAATCTTACTCTGTTATCTTTCCTCTTTTTTCTCTCTCTCTCTCTCTCTCTCTCTCATTCTCTCTTCCTTTTCCTTCCTTCTTCTTCCTCTCTCCTTTTCTCTTTTTCTCTCTCAATGCATCTCATCCTCAAGAAAAACAAATAAAAGAAAATAAGAAAACACAAGAACAAAGCAAGAAGAGGTAATGTACCTACCGAAAAGGCCCAAGGATGGATTCTTCGTCTCCTCTTTGCAATGTCCCTTCTTTCTCCCTTGTGCACTTCCCCCTCTTCTTCGCGTACGGTGGGGGTGGTGATGGCGGCAATGAGAAGCTCTTCTTCTCTCTCTTTCCCTCTTTCTCTCCCTCTCCCTCCCAAAGCTACGATCTCTTTCACTCTCTTTTGAAACTATTTGTGGCAAATGCCGCACTTGGGTTTTCGGTGCTTTTTTTCCTTAGAATGACATCACTATTAGCATTGCTAACAGCGTCGCCTTTGTGACACTGTTAGCGATACCGCTATTTTCCATTGCAAATGGCTATCACTATTTGCCCATTCTCTTGTATTGTATTCTTGATATCAAGCTGAAGGGAAAATATTAATAGTTGATGGGGTTGGTGGTTTCAATGAAGCATGGCATATCAACATTGACTTACAAACTATCAAATGTATACTTAGGATATGCAATGGGGCCAATGCAAAATACACTTGCAATGATAATATTTACTTTGCATACAAAGATTAGAATAATTGATAAGCTTCTCAAATTGCATCTTGACTATGCATATTCAGTCAAGCCAATATCCTTATTGCATGAGTACATTGATAAATGTGAGGCATTAATCTTAAGAATGGGGTTTCATAGGGGACAAGTTCATTTCAAAAAGGACCCAATAGCTTCAGGAAAAACAAGAGATGTCTTAACAAATGACTCTATGGGAGGGACAAAGGCCACAAGATCTCTCATAAATCACACTGGAATACAGGTAAATGTGGTATGGGAGTGTTGGAGAGAGTTGTGTGAGATCATGACAAACGTGATTAGCATGCCTCGAATTGTGTTTTTGCAAATGGGGGTTTAGATACATCTAGACATCTTTGTGAAAGTGCTCAAGTAACAACAAACATTGTTCAAGTGTCCTTACGACTACAAATCTTCAATTACAAATCTTATTCAAGCAATACATGAAGAAGCATGGGAAGAAATGATATTACTTTCTATTTGGTAAAATAGAGAAAGAGCTCAATCATGTAATTTTGAAACTAAAACACAAATGATAGAAACTAACTCTTGCTTCTTATATGATGCAACACATTCTTCTAATTCATGGGCCTTGTTTTGTAGAGGAGCATGGGCCATTAGCAACTTTTAATAGCCAAGGAATGGAAAAATCCCACTATTGAGCTCGTATATGTTACTTTCATAGCACAATACATATTGGAGGAGTAACAAAACACAATGCTCTTGAGAGTTATTCAATTGGTTTTTTGAAGACAACTTCAAAGACTAAAGAATACAACAAATGTTTATGATATTTGAACAACCAAATACACAAAGGGCTAGCTAGCTTGAAATAGTGTTTTCATCCTCTTCATCCTTAGGCATCTTTCCTTTGTAATGTAAAAACTTTCTCCTCTTATATCCAACAATGAATTTAATATTTGTTTGTTGTGCTGCTTTGTGGGCATTATAGTGTAATCTTGAGTAGCCAAGAACCCTTGTAAGAGCTTTTATGCAAAGAGTGGGTCATGAGGCCTCCTCTGAGTAAGTGCTATGTAATATTAAAAAAATACGAGGATCACTTCTAGCAAGGTACTGTCCAAGTGCAACATCCTTGATAGAGCCACCAATGATTCTTGATCCTTTGCCTCTTCCCAAGAAATTATATTGATTTGCAATCTCCAACTAGAGAAAAAAAATATAAGATGAAAAGGAGATGTGAGAAAAAGGAAATCTAAAATATCTCTAAATATTCATGAAAAATAAATAAATCATTACCACTTGATGCTCATCATTCTCTATTCTACATGGATTCCATAAGGTAATTGATGATATTTCCTTGGCATCTTTAAGTTCCTTACCATACTTTGATTATTCTCTCCCAAACTTGGAAATTTCGAGCCTTTTTTGAAGCTTGTGACACTCCTCATTAGTAATATGTCATTCCTTCTCAACATCCTTTGCTTTGGTCAAACACATTGATAAGACCTCATGTGCATTGATGAACTTATCATTAGACATTCGTGTATCTAGTAAGAGAAATTCATATTTAGATTCATGTTCAACATCAATAATGCTCTCAATATCTGCACAAGCTTTTACAATAATTGCCAAACAATAGCCTTCTCTCAAAGTAAAGAGTCTTTAGATGTCAAATAATAGTAATCACTCCTTGTCTTTGATTGGAAATGTCGAGAGAGAGGGTATAATAAGGCTCCAAGATGACTCATATATTTTAGGGACCTCAACATTACTTTCTTCAATAATAGTCTCTACTTTGAAATGAGCAACATCTAGTTTCTTTGCAATAGATACGTCCATTTGAGGAGACCTGCTCCTCCACATCCTTGTCAACCTCCATATCCTTGTGTAGATGATAGTTAAAGGATCCAATTTTCTCCATCTATTGCTCATTATAACTCACTGGATACTTCACAAGGGAATACATAATGAATGCAACGGACTTCAACATAAGCCTGCATTTTCCTAGGTATAGAGAGCACACAACATCTGAATCACAAAACTTCTCCAAAGAATGCCTTGTAAACTTGTTTGCGAATGATGTCTTCTCTATGGGTGACTTGCCAATATGTATGTGAACAAAAAAATTTGAGTCCACTTGCACAATTGGGCCTCCTAAATCTTCAAACTCTACATAGTCCTCCATGCACAAGTCTTTGCAATAATTAATTACTACTTGATCAAGATCCCATTCAAGATTGAACATGCCCATGGAAATGGGAAAAAATGACAGTTCTATATTACTCTAAATAGGGAAATCCAAAAGCCTCTCAAAGGGGGCTATTTCTATGATTTGAGTAAGGCCTAGGGTCGTCAATGGTGAATTTTCTTTGCCTGGTGGAGTCCTTGAAATTCCTACACTTTTGGTGGACCTTGGAGAGTTAGGAGAAAGAATATGTGGGACAAGATGTACCTTTCTCTCTACTACCTCCTTGCATCCTACAAAGGAGACAACCCCTTTCCTTTTCAGACTCACAGCCTTGGTAGATGAAATAGGGAGGGAACCTAACTCTTGAAACATACTTGAAGATTACTAAAATGGAAAAATTAGAGGAGGGAAAATTTTATCATAATGGCACAAGGAGTGGCAGTGCCATTGTTGGAGTTCAAAAAACTAGCATAGAATAATATGCCATAATGGTGTGAGGTGAAGCAATTTGAGATTTAGTCCTTGTGCCAATTGTGCTGTGATGGACAACTGAAACATAGCAATAATGGAAACCCACCAAACAGAAGACCCACAAACACACAAATTCGAAATTATGAGTATCCATAGGTAGAGCAAAAAAGCTAGAGAAAAGATGGCAAAAATCTAGCCATCGGACTTTTCACTTAAAACTAGTTGTTTAAAACCTAGCTCATCCCATGAATAGAACATTGATATGTGGCATGCTAGGTGGGAAAGTATATAATGTGGAACTATTTTCATTGCATCATTCACATTCCTCTCTTAGCCCTTGCTCAATCCTACCCTAAAAGCCTTGGGTATCCTCCATTATGCTGTGATGACTATTCCTCGCAGCAGATCTGCAAAGGCATGATAGTGCCTTGCTAGCCCTCACATATGCTCTTAATTGTGCCATGGTTGCAATCGTCTCTCACAACTTAGAACTAAGTTCCCTCACATCATTTTCAATGGTGCGATCCTACTCATCCACCCCTAGAACCACATGTCCTTGCATTGTGACGACTTACTATGCACTCACCAGCTGTATCTACAAGAGTACAATCCTGTTTATTCAACATCAAGTAGCATGTCTCCTCATGCCATGACGGCTTTCTTCACACTCACCAACCACGTCCACAATCACGTGAATATGATATCATGACAAGTAGGACAAGCTCCCCTTACACTGTAACGGTCTTGGTTTGCAACAATGTGATTTTCTCTAAACATTCTCTTGTAAGTCTTATTTTCACGTTGTGATGTCCATCACTCGTTACATCCTTATCTTTCCAATTTTCCAAGTTTATCATCCTTCTCTTGGTGATTTCCAATCGCTAGGGGGAAGCAGATTGCAAGGTGTATATCAACTAGCCACCAGAGCCTCAAGCCTATGATGTTTCTTTAGAGCATCTTGGCAAATCTGACACTGAACTTCCCACAATACCTCAAGAGGTTCCCATCAAGACTCCAATTGAAGCAATATCTTCAAATGATAGTTGAACATCAACTTCTCACAGTCCTAATGCCTCAACCCCTCATCTTATTTCTGGCCAAGGAGAGCATTCACTTACCCTTGTTGCTCTTAAGCCTAGCTAGCATTTGTGCCAGCCGAGGAACCTCTCAAAGCAACCCTAGCCAAGAGGAAAAGGAAGTCAGCATGGTTTTACATGTAGAGATGCTTTAGAGAAATAAGAAGAGCCTGGAAAGCAACTAACCAGCTTATCACAAAGACCACATTTATCAGAGTGGTCAACAAGGATATCTCAAATAGATTGTCCAAGGTTGCCGCCACAATTCATGGATTCCAAAAGAAGTGGCAACTTTTGGTTATTGTGTGTTTATAAGAGGTTGTAGAGGACTTCATCATAGATTTTATAAATGATGCTTACATTGGTGATGCTCATGCACACAGGGTCACATTGATTAAGAAGGACTTTAGTAGGGTGAGCAAAGTTATGTATAGGTTTGACAATGAGTTGAATCCAATTCCCAACACTGATTATAAAGCTTTTGAGATCCTCAGTGTTCCCTCAAAGTCGAGAAAGTTCACAATGCCTATCGTTGAAGATGTTACTCTCTTATATTTAACTATAATTGCACCTCAAAGAGAGAGACTACCATAGAGGAGAAAATCAAAGAGGAGGTTGAAAGTAAGGATGTTATTTGCAAGAGGAAGGTTAATTTTATTGGCCCCGTTTACTATGAGAGGATGAGTAAGGCATTTGGCCAAATGGTTGTGAATGTCTCTCAAGGTGCAAATAAAGAGAAATACCTTAGCATATCTCCATAAGATAAGACTACACTAGAGAAAAAAGATATATAGCTATCAAATTTTGTTGTTTATTATTATCTTAGGTGAGTTTTGTTGTTGGTTTTATGAACTTTTTAAAAGTACATTGCACTTCCATTATCTTATTTCGGGCTTTTTTTCGATACATAGCATACATTGCTTCTCTCAACAATGAAATTGCAAAGAACATTTTCATTATTGACCCACTTCTCTTTATGGTTCTTGTTTCAAAGCTTAATTGAAATATTGCAAAATTACTTAGGTTTTTTTATAATACCACACATACACAATCTTTTTTAGTATATTGAAAGGTAAATAAATCCTTTATACATAGTTAACTTTGGTGATTTTTCTCATATTTGTTACTTACTAATTTTTTCTTTATAGTGGACATTGGAGTTTGATCTACTTCAATATTATTGCTCGAGAGGTCATGCTTATGGATTCTCTTTTAGGAATTCATGGCATGGGAAAAATATATTATAAATAGTCTTCTCTTGTTTTTTGGATTTGTTACAGGTAGTCTTTACTATTTCCTAACAAGTCTTCACTTCCAGTGTTGCTAGACTTATTACTGTCTACTTGGATGCCACTTTCAATGACGTTTTTGACTTTTAGAGACCTTTTAAGTTTCTCCTTCAAGAGGTGTCACTACAAAATGATGCACATAGTTGCCAATGGATAGTTATCTCGAATGTTTGACTATAAACTCAAAGTTGTTGAACATAAATGGGGTGAATATAAGTCTTTTGCCTTGTTTTATTAAGTTAAAATTCTCTTATATTCTCAACTAAGTTTTTTTGTGGTTAGTTTCAGTGCACAGATTACCATAAGTCATATACGTGATGGATAAGGGACAAGTGTATTGAGGTAATTTTAGATAAGGCAATCACACCAGTGGACCCTCACTCCTCTCTTCCTCCTAAATATTTCAAGGACAAAGTCAAGAGATAAGTGAAAGCTACAAGCAGTAAGGGCACTACCAAGGCAACTACCAAAAAGCCTTCTACCATCTCTATAAAGTAAGATAAGGGCACATCCAAGTCAACCACCAAAAAGACTCATGTTGCCTCCACAAAGAAGGGTACATCGAAGCTTTCTCCTCTGAATTTTGATCCATCTCCTCTTAAGCCCTAAGAGAAGAGGGTTCCCATGAAATTCAAATTCTTCCAACAAGAAGCAAGCTTGATCCTCAGGCTCTAAGCTCCATTTTCGTGTGAGAGACAAGAGAAGAGAAGAGAAGAGAAGAAGAAGAAGAGAGGAGAAGATGGAGAGCTTCTCCACCACGGTCCCTCACCTTCAAACACTCACTCCCTCACTCCCTCACACTCCCTCTCTCAAGTACACACTCAAGCAAGCAAGAACAAGAAGAAGAAGAGAGCTAGTTTTTGCCACACACAAGAATGAGCTTCTTCATTCACTTTTTTCCTTTTATTCAAAACCTTAATCCCCTTTGGGAATCCGTCCCTTTTTTACATGCTTGGCCATTTTAGCGTAGGTCCTCTTTTCCTATTCCCTTCCTATTTGCATTGTGCCTTCACCCATGCACATCTATATTTATAAATTGCATAGGAGGGAGCTTGGTGCTCTCTTACAAAAATTTAGAGTGTGCCTTTGCATTCAAAATGTGCCTTTCCTTCTTTGCGCTTGCCCTAAACTTTTAAGGTTGTCCTTGCATTTTGGCCTTTTTTCCTCTTATTTCTTTAGCTACGGTGAGCCGCCTTTTTTTGCTTTGCCCTACATCTTTTTAATTTTCTTTTTGATTTCTTGTAGTGGGATTAACAATATATTCTAATTTCCACCATGAAACCTTGAGTGAAGCTTGAGAAGAAAAGAAAGAAACCCTATCTTGAAAAATTAGGTAATGTTTTGATCTCCTCTGACCTCCTCTAGCACTTTTTTTGTCAAATATCCTTCAAAATAAGCTTAACTTTGATGAGAAATTGGGAGATTAATGGAGTCCTTGCATTTGTTACCAAGAGTTTCTTGAAATTGACCATAGTTAATTGTAGATGTCTACCCTAGCTAGACTAGTCATAGTAACTAAGAATGTAACTCTAGTTGTCTATTCTAACCCCTACCACCATATCTCAAGCTTAAAAATGACCTATTAGTTGGATCTAACCTATTAATGTAAAGAAGGATACTCTAAATAAAGAATTACATTAAGTAAGTACTGCCAAAAAATAAGAAATTGCACAAGAAAATGAAAAATCGTGACCATGTCATGGATAATCTTTCATTAATCCATAACACAAGGTATCCATGGCTACTATAAGAAAATAATATATGGAAGAATATGCTAATGCTAAATTAAGCTAAACTAGAAACTTTTTATTTGTAAAATGATAAAAAAGCTTCTTCACATGTTACAACTCTAGCCTTTTATACTTCTTCCTATCCTGTGCTTTTACTTGATTATTTAGAAAGGTCCCCTGATTCTCAAGTCTAACACTAGTAAAAAATACCCTAGAAATTTTCTACATTACAAGACCATTGACAACAATCTACACAAGTAAACTATCTAGAAAAATCTCAATTGTATAATCAACTGTTCTTTAAGATCTTTGATCTTTATAAAAAACTATCCATAGAGTTATCTTCATCCATATGTTCACTTTCTTACTGCTTATATAGGTAAACAACATGAGCCTACTTTCTTCATTTGATACAAAAATGCAAGAGTATCCCAATCATTCTTAGTTCTCTTACATGATTGGAAATGCGAGATCATGGTATGTGTAACAAACAATGAAATCAAAGCATGAGCTTCTTTATCTCTACCATCCCAATGAATCTATTTAGGAGTAGGTAATGGTGGCCCTCTAGTATCAGTTGGAGAAAAATCTAAACTTGCATCACACTCAACATCACCTATTTATGTTACTTTTGCTACCCTTTTAGCTTTTTGAAATACCACTAGGACATCTTTCAACTCCATATACAATGTTCCAAAGCCCCTTTCCAAGCAACAACCAATACATGACACATCATATAATTTCATAGTGGATAGTTGGTTCCACCCAACTTGTTCTCAACAACCAATATACAGAATACATTATTGTAAGATAGTATCTGAGGGTAAGTGCAATCGGAATAAGAAACTTCATGTGGTTATTTGGGCTTATAACACAACATTTAAGAGACGAGAGGTCACACTCCATTCAAGTTGGTATATGGGGAGGAGTGTGTCTTATCCTTGGAAATCGAGTTAACCACTGTGAGGTTTGCTCTAAATCATTCTTTGCATGAGGCAGAAGTATTGCAAGAAAGATTCACTTCTCTCGTGCATCTTGATGAAATACCTTTGTAGGCTCTATTACATCAAGAGGTAGGGAAGAAGAGGATGAAAGCACTCCACGACCTTTAGGCTAAAAGATGAAGGATTAGTTGGTGCTATATTATGATGCTTGCTGTGAGTTATTCCCTCGCAAGCTAGAACCTAAATGGGATGGTCCTTATAAGATCGTTTGGATAGGAAAGAATGGCTCTACTTCCCTCTTAGCAAATTTGCAAGGTGTAGAGTTTAAAACTAAAGTGAACTTTCATAAGTTGAAGCCTTGCTATGTGTAAGGATTGACATCGGAATTGGTGTCTTTGCAGATCCTTTAGGATCTAGCTTAAACCTCTAGTGGGTACCAAGACAATTGGATGGGAAAAATCATTTCGTATCTTGAACATCCATATTTAGAGCAGTGTTACCACCAAGGTTGAGTGATTTGGTGGAGTAAAGGTTATCATTTCATTGAGTGGCAAGATGAATCTGTTACTTGGGATATTAAGGTCTACTGCCACCATTGTCATAGGGTTCTTGTTAGCATTCCTATTGAGTTTGGTGAGAAAGGAGGGATTGTACACGCTACACATCCTCTCTCTTGGTGACTTTGACAATCATAAGTATAAGTAGATTGATTGATATGGTATGGCCTATCAATGAAGAATGGGTTTATACTTTGTATTTTGACGGAGCTTCTCAAGAGCCTGCTAAGCATGCGAGTGTCAGGATGGTCATTAAAGATCCTCGGCATAGAATTGTTATGAAAATGGGAGTATATTTAGGAAACTCTTTTACTAATAATATGGAAGAATACAAGGCCTTAACCATGGGGCTAAATATAGCATGGTGTGGTGGTATCCACCATTTATTAGAGTGAAAGGTGACTTGCAACTAGTGATCAACCAATTGAATGGGATCTATAGTGTGAGGGATTCCATTCTGCGGCAGATGTACCATCATGCAGCTTTAGACATGTTACAAATTTTTGAGATAGCGACTTGCCAACTGATTCCCCGATAGTGGAATTGCTTTGCAGATTCCCTAGCCAATTATGCTTTTATTGAAGATGTTTTTTTCAACTATGGTCCTGAGGGGCTCTTATAATTTCCTTTAGATATTAGCCTAGGACTACTATGGGGACTTCTTGTTGATATGTCCTATTTTGGCCATCGATGGATAGTGTGGGATATGAGTCAGATAGCACTTGATCACCTTCCTATTTTGTCATGGATGCATAGGATTGTTCAACGTTATATTTGTCAGACTGGTGCGCAGATCGGACGCAGGTAGCTCACGTAGTGAATTCCCAAAGGTCCCCAAGAACAAAGTACTCTACTTTTTAGCACAAAAACCAATGTAAAAGCAAGCACGACATGAGACAAGAGACAAATTGGGTTGAATCTCCCCCATGCCTTGTGTGAGCGCTTCACAAAGCATGTATTTAATGTATATTTCCAATCTTTTTGCTCAAAAATAGCCCAATTACAAAAATATGACAAGCTTTTAGCTTTTGAGTTTGCTTTCTACCAAAAATAGGAAAATAAAGCTAATGGACGGTGCCCAAAGAGTCTGGCACGCCCAATCTTAATGTCCAAATAAAAATAACATATCCAGGCGCATAAGCGCATACAAAATAATAATAAATAATCGATGTCTCTATAGACATAATCAAAATATAGGCGTGGCGCCTATCAAAATATAGTCCAAAGATCGAAAACCCGCTAGACTCCAATGCTTTCCTCCGCCACTGCTGCTATCTCTACACATCAACTGAAGCATTCACAATCGTTAGTAAAATAACACAATTAAACCGACAAAAGTGAATACCTAGCAGTCTTCAGCTACATAAATAAATCAACTGGTTAGAAATAAATCCTAACCTTAATTTATTACGAGTGTGCACTCTAAACTCATAAACGTTTATTAATTTAATATGCATTTTGCGGAATCACCCGCTATGGAATCACCCATGTACACACTAAATTAATGAAACGCCCGAAAAGGACAGGCGTCCCCATCAACTTCTCGCACAAAGAATCCTCTTTGCGTATGAGCCCCGGTCATCTAAGTTTACGGAATCCACCGTAAAACCTCACGGAATCCACCGTGGAATATGCCTCCTGGCATCATACCCCCGGGGTGGGATAGCAATTGACCTCAATTGCTATTAGCTCAATGTGGAGCTAACAGAGTGGGGAAAGCATTTAGGTCTCTAGCGTGCATCCATTGTGCTTCTTCTACAGGATGGTTCTTAAATTTCACGAGATATCTAGAGTACCTTCGGCCAGTTCTAGTGGTCATGTAATCAGTGTCTATGATGGCTTTTGGTTCAAGGATTTCAGTCTCTTCTTCTAGTAAAGGTGGGTTTTCATAGACAGGGTGGATAGGTAATTGTCCTCTAAATGGTCTCAATAAACTAATATGAAATGTATTATGAATTTTCCAATGAGATGGCAATTCTAACTTGAATGCATTGTCATTAATCTTATGAATGATTCTAAATGGTCCGTAGAATCTAGGGGCTAATTTGACAACTGGATGTCTATCTACACTTTGCAGTCTACGCTTTTCTATTCTAAGCCAAACATAATCATCAACTTTGAAATTCATGGCTTGTCTTTTCTTGTTGGCTTGTTTGGTATATGATTGTTGGGCTTTAGCAATCATATCCTTTACTTCATCAAAAATAGTGTTATGCATAACAGCAATATCATCGGCACTTTGTATTCTATTAGACAAAGATGCAACAGGTGTAGATAATCTATGTCCATAAATAACTTCAAAAGGTGCTTTCTTTGTAGATGTGTGCGGTGTATTGTTATATGCAAACTGTAATAAATGTAAATGAGTATCCCATGTCTGAGGTTTAGAGATAGTGTATGCACGTAAAAGATCTAAAATAGTGCTATTTGTGGCTTCTGTTTGTCCATTTGTTTCTGGATGAAATGCAGATGAAAAATCAATCTTTGTGCCTAGATTTGCAAACAGTGTAATCCATAAATTATTACAAAATCTAGAATCTCTATCTGAAATAATCACTTTCGGCAATCCATGGTTAATAAAAATAGTTTTCAAAAATAACTGTGCTGCTTGTGATGCTGTTAAAGTTTTCTTACATGCAATGAAATATGCTTGCTTACTAAATCTATCTACAATTGTCCAAATCATGTCATGGTTAGATTTAGTATTTGGTAAGCCAGTAATGAAATCCATAGATATATGTTCGCAAGGTTTAGATGGAATAGATAAAGGAATTAATAACCCATACTGTTTACCATGATGTCTTTTTATTCTTTGACAAATCAGACATTCAGAAACAAAATTAGACACATCTGCATCCATATGCGGCCAATAAAAATCTTCAGTTAACATGCGTAATGTAGAAATGATACCTCTATGACCTTGATATGGGGGACAATGAATTTCATTCAAAACAAAAGATCGGAATGGAATAGTAACACACAGTCTCTTTTCAAAGAACATGAATCCATCATTATATGACAATGAATCAACAGGAATGAAATTATTTTGAACTAATTTTTGCCAATCAGAATGAAGAGTAATATCCTGGTGATATGTGTCTTTCATAGCAATCAAAGAATCAAAAGATATGATAGAAATGTTATGAATTGCAGGTCTTCTACTTAATGCATCGGCAACTACATTTTCTTTTCCAGGTTGGTATTGAATGATAGGATGGAAACTTTGAATGAATGAAGCCCATTTGATATGACGGTCAGAAATTTGGGGTTGGCTAAGTAGATGTCTAATGCTTTGTTGGTCAGTCTTTATCATGAATTCTGAACCCATTAAATAATGCTTCCATTGTTTCAATGCTTGTACAACTGCTAAGAGTTCCTTGTCATAAGTGGAATATTTAAGCTCAGAGGGTTTTAGCTTAGAACTAGAATATGCTATTGGATGGTTGTCTTGCATTAGCACGGCTCCTATTCCTGATCCGCTAGCATCGGTCACAACTAAAAAGAATGGTCTATTAAAGTCAGGCAATTGTAGGACAGGGGCATTGGTCAATGCACGTTTAAGTAAATCAAAGGATTTCTGCTGGTTTTCAGTCCATTGATAAACAATACCTTTCTTAAGAAGTTTGGTCAGTGGTAAAGCAAGTAATGAGAAATTACGTACAAACTTCCTATAGAAACTAGCAAGACCAAGGAATGAGCGTAGTTCATGTACATTTTTAGGAATAGGCCAATGCAATATTGCGTCAATTTTCTTAGGATCAACTTTTATTCCTTCTTTTGATACAATATGACCTAGATATTCTATTTCTGTCTTAAAGAATTCACTCTTGTCAGGATTTGCAAACAATTGATTTTCTTTTAGTAATTGAAAAACTAATGATAAATGCTCATAATGCTCTTTTTCACTTTGACTGAACACTAAAATATCATCAAAGAAAACAATCACACAATACTGATATTTTAGAAAAATACGGTTCATCATTCTACTGAAAGTGGCAGGTGCATTAGTTAATCCGAATGGCATAACTAAGAATTCGTAATGGCCAAACTGTGTCCTGAATGCAGTCTTAAATATGTCGGATCTATCTAACCTCACCTGATGATATCCAGATTTAAGATCAATTTTACTAAATATAGAAGATTCTTGCAGTTTGTCCATAAGGTCGTCAACTCTAGGTATAGGATACCTATTCTTTACAGTGATCTTGTTTAATGCTCGGTAGTCAATACACATCCGATAAGTATTATTCTTTTTCTTGACTAAGAGCACAGGTGCACCGAATGGAGAACTGCTAGGTCGAATTAAACCTCTATTTAGTAATTCTTCTACTTGAGTCTGGATTTCTTTTTGCTCTATTTGATTGTGCCTATATGGGGCTTTGCAAGGTGGTTGTGTGCCAGGTATTAGGTCAATCTTATGGTCTTCTGGACGTGATGGAGGTAAACCTGGTGGTAGGTCTTTTGCAAAACAGTCCTTAAAATATGCAAGAAATTCCTTATGTCTAGGGTGCATATGAGTTTCTTTTGCGTGCAATTCATTCACCCAAATGAGATATGATTTAGTATTCTTGCGTAGTGCACGTTTTGCTTGAGTATGCGAAAGCAGTGGAAACATATGAGATGCATGCATACCAAATAATGTAATAGATTTTCCTTGAAAATTTATATTCATTGTGTGTGTGGAATAATCTATATTGGGATTATGTTGGTGTCTCCATGGCATTCCTAGAATAATGTCGCTAGATTGTAATGGGACAACTAAGAAATTTCTTCTTTCAATATATGGACCAATTTGAATTTCTAAATTTTGAACTTGTTGTGTGCCATTGTACCTAGTACCTAAAAATGCAGCTTTTATGCGATAATGCGTAGGTACTGTATGCAGTTTCAATTCCTTTACCAATTTTGCTGAAATAAAATCATGCGTACTACCGTCATCATGCAATATAATTCTTTCTTTTCCATGCACCATACATTTCATAGTCAACAATGAATGTAAAGTAGGCATACCTGGTAAAGTGTCGGAAGTAGTAGTAGGATCATCTTCTTCTTCAGTGAAATCCGGCATATCCTCATGCTCGTCCTCGTCCATAGCTCCAAGGTAGTTGATATGTGCTGATGGCTTCTTTGAATGACAATTTGCTGCGAGATGCCCTGGCTGGTGACACTTGTAGCATACGATGGGCTTGGCTTTGGTCACATTATTTGCAATGGCTGGGAGTCTGGGTATATTTGGATTTGCTTGTTGGATAGGCTTAGGATTTGGATTGACAGTGGATGGTAATGCAGGTGGTTTAGGCCAATTCTTGCGGAAAGATGGTGATGAAAAACGACCTGGATTAAACCTTCTGAAATTTGAATTGAATTGTTTAGATCCATAATTACCGTTTGCTTGGAATGACTGCGGTCGTCGATCTCTTCCACGTAACTTATCTTCAGTGTCGTGAGCTAAGGAGATGGCATCTTCAAGGGTAGCAGGCTTGAACATATTCACCTCAGCGTAGTAATGTCCAAGAAGTCCAGACATGTACTTCCGCTTATGGGTCGTCTCTGGTACGTCTTCAAGCATGCGTAGCTGTAAGAGTGCATTCCAAAAACGCTCTGTATACTGTGGAATAGGCTCACGGTCACGTTGTTGAAGTAAATCCCATTGCTTGATAGCCTTCTCATGAAATTGCGGTGGAAGAAAATTTTGCATGAACTTCTTCTTGAAATCTTCCCATGTAGCAGGACATTCTATGCTCTTGCGGACGACAGTCCACCAAAGTGATGCTCTATCTATCAGATGATTAGTAACACACTTGATTTTATCTTTCTCAGGATAAGTTTCCTCATGGAAATAGTCATCAAACTGGCTAATGAATGATAAAACAGTCTTTCCTTCTCTTATGCCATTGAAAGTGCGAAACTTGAAACTTCGTTTACTTATCTTAGATTCCTTGCGAATGGTTTGTGCTTCAAGAGTGGTGTCGATGGTACGGTGAATCAAATCTTCAGCTTGGGGTTCTTCTTTATCAGTGGACGCTCCTTGTAGCTTTGTCAATTGCGCTTGCAAGGCTTGCCTAGCTCTTCGCTCTTCGTCCAATTGTAACATGATAAGATCCAGCTTTTGTTCCATGGTAGGCTCGGGTAGGTCGTCTTCAGCCATAGGATCATCCATATGTGGGGTAGTCATCCTGTAAAACTCAACAAACCTTTCTCACTCAAAATCAGTTAGCGGGATGAGCGTAGCTCAAATTTGGGGTTACAAGGCTATGTATTTTTGGGTATTTTCTTCTTCAATTTTCAGAAATTCTGAAATATTTCTGTCTCCGTTTGCTGAAAGTACTTCAACGAACTTGTAGATAGGTAAAACAGCTTGCTGCGAACAACTTTCCAGTTCTGAGTTTTTGCAAATGAACAAGTCTTCTAGAAGTTTCGAGCGTTAGTCAGTTCTGATTTAGTCTGACTTGCAGAGTTGCAGACTTAACAGACTTGCAGGGTTGTTGACTTGCTGGACTTAGCCGATTTGCAGGACTAGCAGGACTTGTTTAGAGTCGACTTGCGAAACTTGACTTCTGGTGCACAGGACCCGGAGTTTACAGACTTCTCTGCCTTGTCTGACTTGAGAGTAGCTTGATGACTTAAGCTTAATTTATTAAGCTTAAGCTTAATAAGCTTAAATTGGCCGCCGTTTTCTGATCGTGAGGGGGGGGGGCCGTTTTTGTCAGCGCGAAATTTTCGGAGTTCCTCTTCTTGATCGATTCGACGATTATGAAGCTTATAAGCTTCTTAAGCTTTGTATTAAGCTTTTAAACTAAGCTTTTTGAAGAAAGAGATATGGCTTTCTTACTGTTTATCACGACTTGTTCATGGAGTTGAGGGAGTGGTCCTCCGCCGACAGAGAGTGGTCCTTCGCGATCTGATAGTAGAAATAGGGGTTCTTGATCGCCAGAAGTCTGCCTGTATCGACGGTTCGCGACGAGATTGACTGTAGAGGCCGTTTGTTCCTGGAGCTCCGCCTTCGCCCGAGATTGGTAGCGATTGGAAGCCCTTGATCTCTGCTCCGCTCTGATACCACTGGTGTGCAGATCGGACGCAGGTAGCTCACGTAGTGAATTCCCAAAGGTCCCCAAGAACAAAGTACTCTACTTTTTAGCACAAAAACCAATGTAAAAGCAAGCACGACATGAGACAAGAGACAAATTGGGTTGAATCTCCCCCATGCCTTGTGTGAGCGCTTCACAAAGCATGTATTTAATGTATATTTCCAATCTTTTTGCTCAAAAATAGCCCAATTACAAAAATATGACAAGCTTTTAGCTTTTGAGTTTGCTTTCTACCAAAAATAGGAAAATAAAGCTAATGGACGGTGCCCAAAGAGTCTGGCACGCCCAATCTCAATGTCCAAATAAAAATAACATATCCAGGCGCATAAGCGCATACAAAATAATAATAAATAATCGATGTCTCTATAGACATAATCAAAATATAGGCGTGGCGCCTATCAAAATATAGTCCAAAGATCGAAAACCCGCTAGACTCCAATGCTTTCCTCCGCCACTGCTGCTATCTCTACACATCAACTGAAGCATTCACAATCGTTAGTAAAATAACACAATTAAACCGACAAAAGTGAATACCTAGCAGTCTTCAGCTACATAAATAAATCAACTGGTTAGAAATAAATCCTAACCTTAATTTATTACGAGTGCGCACTCTAAACTCATAAACGTTTATTAATTTAATATGCATTTTGCGGAATCACCCGCTATGGAATCACCCATGTACACACTAAATTAATGAAACGCCCGAAAAGGACAGGCGTCCCCATCAACTTCTCGCACAAAGAATCCTCTTTGCGTATGAGCCCCGGTCATCTAAGTTTACGGAATCCACCGTAAAACCTCACGGAATCCACCGTGGAATATGCCTCCTGGCATCACAGACACCCGTTGGCATTTTCAATAGAGTTATGTGGGGACCAAGGGTTTGTTTTTGGTTTATTTCATTAGGCCAAAGAGGACTACTTATCTTGAATTTAATGTTTCATTCTCGTTAGGCCAAGAGGGCCATGTATTTGTTTAGGTGCAAGTGTAGTTAATATTTTCTTATTTTAGTATTGTACCAGATAGATTCGATGGAGTACCTAGAGTGAGTCTCTTACTGCGTAGAAGCTTCTTGTTGCAAAGTCTAGGTGATATCCTTCTTTATGAGCTCTTTCCCTTTATCGTGAATGGTTATGTGTATGTGGGAAATTTTCTTCTTTTGGGGGTTGGCAGTCAAGGCATGAAGTCCCAAGGTTAGGTTAGATGCATATGGGGAGGTCCAAGCAGTCATCTACCTCCTGTGAAGACATTATTGAGCACTCTAAGAATTGCATTAGAAAAAAAATGAACTCACAAATAGGGCCTTAAAAATAATATAGTTTAAGATGTGGGCCTTTTGGATTGTCCAATAGGAAGGCTAGATGTTGACATCCATGGAGGGTGAATCTTCTCTCTCCAAATCTTGGATTTTCTATTAAAAAAAGGGACAGTGGGGGATTAAAAAAAAGGGAGAATGAATAGTACACAAAATTTGAGTTTCTCTCACCTCATATTTCCCTCCTTTTTTTGGAGAATTTTCAATTTTGATTTTTTTCCCTCTCACGAAATCAGTTTGACCCAAAAGTTGAGTAACAGACCACTTTCCCTCTCTTCTCTATACTCGTGAATTTTCCTCTCCATTGAAGCTCCCTCTGCTGAGAGTAATTAGGGTTTTGAGTGTTCTTCTTATCTCTGAACTTTGTTCTCCATGAAGCTCCAGATTTTGGGCAAAACACATGTGCCCATCTCTCTTTGCATTTTCTCTTGTTTGCTATTTTTTCAATAGGGTGGGTTTGATGTCGTTTCTTACTGTTATTGTTGTTTTATTGCAGAGGTTGTTTTGGGCAAGAGGCAAAGGTGCTCATCTCTCTCTTTCTCTCTTTCTCTCTCTCTCTCTCTCTCTCTCCTTTCTTTCCCCCTCTCTCTATGTGCTGTTTCTCTTTTATGTTGTGTTTTCAATAGAATTTGATGTTGATTCTAATTGTTGTTTTCTTGTAGAGTTTATTTGGAGCAAGAGACAAAGGTATTAATCTCTCTCTCTCTGTTTGTTTTTTTTTTTGTGCTATCTTTTCAATACAATATGATGTTAGTTCTAACCCTTGTTGTTTTATTGCATAAATCATTTTGGGTGACATTGCATAAGTACTCATCTCTCTCTCCCTCTCTCTTTCTCTCTCTATGTTTCCTCTTTTCTATTGTTTTTTCAATATACCTTCATGTAAATAGTAACTCTTGCTATTGTCTTTTGCAGAGATCAATTTGGGCAAGATTGGATAGGTGCTCATTTTTCTTTCTCTCCTGCATACTCACACACTCTCTCTTTCTTCCTCTCTACATTATCCCTTTTCTACTATCTTTACAATAGGATTTGAAGCTAGTTCTAACTTAAGGATCAATTGTTGTTGCAACATTTAACACAAGGTAGAGTAGAGATTCTGTAGCTCAATTTATGGGTAAATCTGCCATATTTTGTGGTGCCAAAACTTATTCATTTAATTAGTGACTTTTATGTTTGATGGAATTGATGTTTTCTTATGTCCATCATTTGCAATGGGTTTTGATCAGCAAAAACAATTCAATCTTATCTTCAGCAGATCAACTTATAGGTAAATTGGCCCTATTTTATATTGCGTTTATTCATGTAGTTATCTAGATATTTTTTGTTAAAAGGGATTCATGCAAGTATTTTTGTTAAAAGAGATTCACGCATGTATTTTTTCATACATGCAGGTATTGTACAAGGTTTAGGTAAAGCACATAATTCTCGATTGACTATTTTGATGTGGTGAGTGATTACTTTGTACTTGATGATATGGATCTGATGGAAGTCGATGGTTCAAAAATCCTGTGCTTTATCGGTCATGTGTATCCATTCGGATCTCCATGCCGATTGGCAATGATCCATGAAACTCTTGTATCATATCATCCATATAACACACAATGTGTTGAGTCTTAGAATATCTCAGGTGTCAATCCAATGTGCCTATTAAGATTTGCATGCCATGTGGCTGCTATCATTGTAACAAGTACTCTATAATACCCACGTTTCATATATTGTGTCGAGTCAAATCAAACTCCTATTCATTATAATAAAATTGATTTTGACAAATTTCTTTGAGTATTCTTATGCTATTCTTTTCATTATATTTCATGTAAATTGTATGATTAAAGTGATGCCTTGAAGTTGAATCTATACTTTGCATTGATGTACATATCCACATGTGTTTCGATATCAATGTTTGTGTCTGTTTACAAAAGTGTAAACATATCTTAATGCCATGTTGATTTGTATGGCATATTGGTGATTACTAGACAGACTTAAAATGCTTATTATTTAGGGGTTAATACACACTTCTTTACATCTAATGCGCACGTTATAATACCTGAGAGAAGAACAAGCATTCTCTTGATAGAAGTACGTAACAGAAAAGATGAAGAAGGGAATTGGATCACTGATACGTATCATTGCTCGTCTTTTGATACATATCCATCCAAGTATAAAGAGAGCTGTCAAGGTGAAAGCATATGCAATTGCAGATGTATCAAAGCACTAGAAGGGTAAAATTTTAGCTCTTAGACAAAGGAATGTTGATTCTCGCCTTGTAAAAGAGGCATTTGTACAACATGCATTCATGCAAAAACAAATACATATTGCGCCCACTGTGCCCTTTCAACGAAACATTGCAAATAGTAAGTACTTGTAACTCATTGAGAATGAGAAATTTCATGATATCTATGTAACTACTTGTCTTGTATTTACAGAAGTATATCCTTCGGTGCTGTGAGTGGCAAAATGTTGAGAGTTTCATACGTTCTTTTAAGTGTTACCACCTCAAAATTGGTAGATTGCTCTTTGAGGGGCATACAACTAAGAAGCTCATAGAGGACCTTGTTTTTTTTATGACTCCAAGTACATATTGCCCAAGGGGGGTTGAGAATATGGAACTTTTGAGTCTATACACATATCAAATCTCACTAGCATAGAATGGCCTTTGTGTAGTAGTGATATTTTACACATGTGTAGCACAAAAATTTTAATCGACATATTGAATTCTATGAAGCTAAGCACCGGCTCAAAGAATGTACATCTAAGCTGGTTCACATCGATTGCAATTTTTGCACACATGTTTAAGGAATGTAAGGGTTTGAGACGTACCAAAAGCACGTATGTCATAAAAAGTGCATCAGAGGATTATGTAAGAAGGATTCTAGGAAAAGCTTGGACATAAAAAATGACTCATAGTCTTGACACAATGGAGTGTCAAGTCACAATAAGGGACATGGCTTTCAGGTAAAAGTTTTCTCTTAGTTGACTATTATCTTACTTTGGGATGACTTGGCTAACTTTCCTTTCCAATTATAGGTACTTTGTCACACGATAGAATTTATACCTAGTGTTCAAGTATTGTAGATGGAGAATGCTCAAGGATATACGGTTGTGCCTTGATCAAGACATGTGTGAAAGTGCAGTTGTGGATGTTACTGTCATTTGTGAGGGCTGCGAGCCCCAATTGTTGCAAATGGAGGATGATTGGCCCTTGAGTATAATGTGGCAGGAAATTACAATGTTAATGCAGAATCCACATGTTAGCTTCTATTTTAAACTAGATGGTAGGAAAATTCAAAGCCGAGTTGAAGATACTGTTACTAGTGGAAAGCGTGTGGCTCCATGTATTTTAGAAATTATAGAGTCTCCCTAAAAATCCCAACACCATAAGTTGTAATATCCAACACCTATAAATTTTTGGATTTTTTTGGCCAATATAATATTGTTGATTGCAAACTTGCAATATTTAAAAATTATTATATTTATGCAAAATCATACACACTCTTCACATCAACACATTTACATATGCATGTAAACTTTACAAAGGCCTAAGTAAATCCATAACTAAATATCGTATGCAAACAGTCCTTAATGGTTTAAAACTTAAGGTTTTTAAGGTAGAACTAGTTTAGTTCTTGTTTCATTGTTTCATTTCACACTTTCTCTCTTCATCTCTTTATATCCACCACATCCCTCCTACCTGCTATGATGGATGCTCTCACACACTTTGATGAGTGGATCCACGAGACTATCTTTGCCAGCCAGGGTGATGAGATATTTCAAGTTTTCTCTAAGAACTTCAACCTTGAAAGCGTGCTCTAGTTTTGGAGGACTTTGTGAGCACCATTCCTACCTGCACATACTCCATCGAGGGATCTGACATGACTTGGGTGCTTCTGGAACAATTCATGGTATTTTAGGTAGAAAAGAATCACCAAAAAGTGGTAAATAGGTATCTGGCCCATGTGGATCCTTTGCACAGAGTATGCACTGTTCCCATGGGTAGTGCACCAAGTACAACACCTTTGGATCTCATGGAGTGTGATTGCGCATTGGCAATTTACCTCCTTGCATTGGATATACCCCTAGAGGAGGAGAGTGATGAAGATACAACTCCACAAGTTGTTGCTATCACATACACGGGGGAAGAATCAATTGAAAAGCTCATAAATTTTGAAGAGGAGCATCGGGTGTGGTGGCAGAGCAACGGTTGGCTCTCATAGTGCCATCTTCTTTAGAACAGCCCCACAAGTCGACAAACCCAACCTTGCCTCCTTGACGCCCATTGAAGTAGACGGTGTACAATACTTACTTCTATCGGATGTGTTGCAATACTTGGAGATGAAGGAAGAAGAGTTGTTTTCCATCCTAGTTAGAGGTTCGATAGAAGATTCGATTGACTATGATTACATGGATGTGCATCCGAAGATGACAGAGATTGGAAGATATGATGGCACAAGCTTAGATATAGTGAGTGCCGTCATAGTAGCACATGAGCATATTACCTCGATTGAAGAAGATTACATGGATGTGCATCCGAAGATGATAGAGATTGGAAGATATGATGGCACAAGCTTAGATATAGTGAGTGCCATCATAGGAGCACATGAGCATATTACCTCGATTGAAGAAGATTACCTTGTGTCGGATTGCTGAATTTGAAGCACTACAGTATGATCTGTTTGGACCAAGGCCCCAACTTCCTACCAAGGAGTTTGTAGATCCCTCTACCCAAAGAGGTGTCTCTCTGACACATGAGGAAATGAAGATACAAGGTGATCTAGAGAAGGTGAGATTTCTAATTACCATATATTTTTATGCAACCAAACTTGACAGTAGGGTGCATCGGGTCCCCCAGAGTCCACTGATGAAATCTTGGCAAAAAATGATGCCTGCAACTGCCTTGTTCGAAGTGTGGCGTTTGGGGCCACTTTCTGGCACCGATGGACTTTGAGGGATCTGAGGCATCCTACCATCAAGTTTCGTCACTCTCTAATAACTCTAGGTTAGTTGCTAAATATATTGTTTGATTTGACTTTGTCATTCAAGACATAATATATATAGATGAGTTTGCATTAAGGCAAGGAGGAGCTCGGCATGCGGATCGATGGAATAATTCAGCTATGAAGGAGTACATTGGCAACCTTGTTGGAGGCTTGGTGGTCTTGCATAAGAAGTGCTCACTACGAGGGCGAGAAATAATCATGAAAATTTAAGCTTTGACCAAGTTTGGACCTTTTCGAGCGATACATGTGACATCTAGCTTGGAGAAGGTGGTGCTAATCAAGCGATCAAAGCTTCTTTACTTATACCTTTGTATTAAGTTGCCATCAGGCCTCTATTAACTTTGAATGTTGAGGAAAAGGCATGATTCTATTTCTCTTTAGCACATGACCAAACCTAGCCTTCACACCTTTGAATATCTTTGAGTAAGTCGTTGTGCTAATACCGGCCCTGTCACAAATGGATTGTGCATCCATAGCTGAGAACTCATTGATACATCTTTCAATGTACACTCAATCACCTTTTCCTTCATAGTCTTAAACTTAGGATTCCTCAAAGAGTTTTCCAATGTACTTGCCTTCAACAATCTACTAATACACGATCCAACCTCACCCTCACCTAGGTTCTCATTCTGAGCTACCTTACATGCTTTGATATGTTGCTTCCACTGGCCGATGTTCATAATTAACTCATTGATTGGCTTCTTCTTTTGTTTTTGCTCCTGTGTTAGCTTGCTGTTGATCTTTCTTAGGTCATCCAATTGTGCCTTTGTCTCCTCATATGAGATATCAATGCCATGGATAGTGTCCTACATTGAAATAATTTGATTGTTTTGTTGAATTATAGTGTCATGCAGCTGTACTACTTGTCCTATGAGCTGTTGTATATGAAGTTGATGTGCAACGATCACATCATGATAAATTTTTATGGTTGCTTGGTAAGTTGTAAATACTTTGAACACTTGATCATTGAGCTGCCTAGTGTAACCGAGCAACCCATTTTCACCCTTTCACACATACTTCAGCAAATTTGTGATTCCTGAGAAAGTTGGAGGTCTATTGTTTAAGGGGTCAATTGGGTAGATTCCCCCATCAACCCACAAGTCCACATGTTTCAATACCATTTGCATGTAACTTTGCAAATCCTGAGGGTTGACATTGGTACACTGGGCTCTTTTGAATAATGGGACGTATTCAATCTCTACCTCAATATGCAGCTCCTTCTTTTTTGTATTCATTTTACTATTAATAGAAATGGGGAGCCTACTTAGTTGTCACAGGAGGTAGAGTGGAGATGCACAGAGAGGCACACAAAGGTGCGAAGGGAAAGGAGGGTGTAAGTAATTCACTTTGTTAATGAAGGTTGCATAAACACATAGAGAGGTCACAATAGAGCCATGAGAGAGTATAGATATGGGGGAAAATACCTTAGAGGGTAGGGATATCCAAGACTTTTCATATTTTAGACATTTTTATTTTACCTCCAAAAACATTTTCAAAAACACAAAATGTGACCAGTTGGTTTGTCTTTTGACCAAAAGCTAGAATATAAAAAATCCCCAAAAATATCTTAAAAGGAACTTTTAAAATTTCATTTTCCTTGTTCTCGATTAAAAAATCAATTACTCGTATCTACTAATCATTTTGCATTGAAAATGAAGCACCACACTCCCGTAACCAACTCCTTTTTGAATATAAAATTTTGTTGAAAAAGACTTTTTGAATGAGGAGAGAGAAGGAATCTGAGTAGATCTTGTGTAGATAATATAAAAAAGGCAAAACAAGATTGCAAAAGTGGAGAGAGAAGAGGATTATTTTACTATTCTTCTCTTCTCTTTTCCTTGTTTTAAGGAGGAGGGGGGGGGATAAAAGGCCCATTTGTGAGTTCATTTTTTTCCTAATGGTTTTAGAAGGTAGCCATAGTGACATTGTCCTGCTAGCCTGCTAGGCAATTGTTTCTAGGCATTTTTATTAGTTGTGTATGGAGGTGTGTAAAAAGGAGTTCTAACCCCTGAACAAAAGAAATACAAAGGAAAAGAAAAAATCTAAGAGCAGATGATCATTGCCTTGTGAAGGCTTGGTAGGTTCCTAGGGATGAGTTAGATGACTTGGGGCTGAGACTTGGGGCCAATGCCTTGTCTTCCTGGGGGTGATGTCTAGCCGAACAAATAAACAAGGATGGTTGGAGCAAAAATAAAAGTGAGCATAAGAAAAAGGATTTAGTGTCGCATTACAAGGGGTTGGTAGGTTCTTGGGTACTGAGTCAGGACTTGAGGCCGATGCCTTCTTCTCATTGGGTCACTATGCTTCATTCTCTCCTTTTTACATGCCTGAGTATCAAGTTTAGAAGTATCAAAAAGTGGCAAATTAAAAGAATCTAAAAATACAAGACTATGCTATGGGTGTCCTCGCCTAGTAGGAGGTTTTGGTCCAGTTGTCCTAGGACTAGTGGCAGGTCAACCACCATATATGATGACTCCTTTCATAGTTCTTTTCAGCCTGTCTTTGTTAGAGCAGTTGGTTAGCAACTAGCTCTAGATCTTTATGAGGTTATACTTGGCCTATCCCTTGTGGATTTCCATGCCTTAATTTGGTCATGGGGTAGGGTGAGAGCTGTGTTTGTGTTTTGTTATGTATTCTTCTGTGAAGTATCTTGATGCTCTTTATAGTTTCTTCATGTGCAAATCAATTCACCCTATCTTGTGGTCGCCAATGAGAGAAGAATTTAAACATCGGGAAAATATCAGCAAGCAAGTGTCAAATTATGAGAATTTTGTCAAGAATCGCGTGGTGGGGGGACTTGCTTGAGCTGCTGTGCCAAACACACATTGTATACACAAGAGGAAGCTCACTCAAGAACATAAGAAGAGAGATGGAGGCCAAAACGTTTTCTTGATGGTTTCTTCTTATTTTTCCACACACTATACAATGTACACAAAGTATACATAAAATACAACATAAAGAAAAGTGTCCTACTAAGTCAAACAATGCATAACCGACTAAACTAATCGACTGCTGGTACTATGTCTTTGCCAGCTGCAGGTAGGCGTAACAAACTAAATATAATAAGTGATAAGTCAGTGGCCATGTGAGTATCATAATGACCACCAACGTGCTGTGTCGACGTGCGGACTCATCTAGCCAGGCGGTTCATCATCAATGTCTCCACATGTTGAGCTTGCCATCTTAACACTCTCCCTCAAGCTCAGCTCTATCTCTGCAACTCCAAGTAAGCTTCGGAACTTTCGAAGCTTCTCTGCACCCAATGCCTTTGTAAAAATGTCAGCTATCTGATCCTGTGTGCTGACTTATACCAAGTTAATCTCTCCTACAAGTACCTTATCTCTCACAAAGTGGTAGTGTACCTCAATGTGTTTTGTCGTAGCATGGAACACTGGATTCCTAGCTAACTGTATGCTGCTCATGTTGTCACAATGAATGACAACTGGACCATCTCCCTACACATCCAAATCACTAATAACTTTTGTAGCCACACCACCTCACATGCTGCCATAGTA
The DNA here is from genome assembly GCF_053477565.2 of Lygodium microphyllum. Lineage (NCBI taxonomy): Eukaryota > Viridiplantae > Streptophyta > Polypodiopsida > Schizaeales > Lygodiaceae > Lygodium > Lygodium microphyllum. Next base: position 15,913,851 of record NC_141154.1, on the reverse strand, counting down.
GCACCTCTGTACTTAGCCTCTGTACTTGATAAAGCAATTGTAGGTTGCTTTTTGCTGCTCCATGTAATTGCTGCACTACCAAGGGAAAACATGAATCTACTTGTAGATCTTCTGTCTGACGTGCTACTAGCCCAATCTGCATTTGTGTATCTAAAGACCTATACATCCTTGCCTGCCTCATAAAAAAGTCCATAATGTAAAGTGTGTCAAGATTGTGGAAGAGAAGGAAGGAGTCTCACTTGTAGCTTTCTTGCTTGCACAATGAGGGAATACACACAAAGGTGGAGGCTGAAAACAGTTTTCCTCTTCTTAGTTGTGTAAGCCAAAAGAACTCAAGTACATAGAAATAGAAGAACCCTATATATGGGTCTCAAACCAAACTCAACTAACTAAGGTGGCATAGTAACTGAGCCATGAACTAGAGTAGATAAGGATAGCTGTCATCTAGCTATTATTCATGGGCGGTGTACCAACCGCATCTGCAAGACAAGTCCATGACATAAATGCATAACGGTCACCCTGGCATATCACGAGTGGAGCTCGATATCTCAACACTCCCCCTCGAGCTCAATCCCAATTCCTGCACACCAAGCAGGTCTCTGATCTTGCGCAGCTTCTCTGCCCCCAATGCCTTCGTAAATATGTCAGCTACCTAATCCTCTGTGCTGACATAAACTAGATCAATAAGACCTAGTAAAACCCTCTCCGGCACATAGTGATAATGCAACTCAATGTGCTTTGTTCTAGCATGATAGACTGGGTTATTTGCCAAGTGTATACTACTCATGTTGTCACAATAAATGACAACTGGCCCATCTGTAGGCTGATGCATATCATAAAGTAGCTTATGCAACCAAGCTACCTCACATGTAGCCATTGCTACGCCCCTGTACTCAGCCTTTGTGCTCGACAAGGCAACTGTAGGCTGTTTCTTGCTGCTCCAAGTGACTGCAGCACTCCCAAAAGAGAACACATATCCATTGGTAGATCGTCTATCAGAAATACTACCAGCCCAATCAGCATCAGTGTATCGATGCAACTGTATCTGAATCCCAGTCTCATAAAATAGTCCATACTGCAATGTGGATTTCACATACGTGAGTATGCGTCTAGCCGCAGCCAAATGCGGTTTCCTTGGAGCCTGCATAAATTGACTTACCAATCCAACAGCATAGCTCAAATCTGGCCTGGTAATAGTCATATAAATCAAACTTCCTACTATGCGTCTGTACATACTAGGGTCTTCCAGAAGCTTACCTGCATCTGCGCTCAGCTTCACATTCTGCTCCAAAGAAACTGAAATAGGCTTACAGCCTGTCATCCCATATTTGGACAGCATTTCCAATCCATACTGCCTCTGCAAGAGCCGTATCCCACTTGGTGATCTAATCACCTCAATGCCCAAGAAATAACGCAGCTCTCCCAAATCCTTCATCTCAAACTTCTGCTTCAATAGCATTTTCACATGAAGGATATCTTCATCACTATCACCTGTGATAATCAAATCATCAACATAAATGACAAGTAGCATAATACCTTTCTCTGTTTTTCTCACATAAAGTGAGAAATCTGCCTTGGAAATCTGAAAGCCAATAGTGACAAGATACTGTCCTATCTTGTTAGACCATGCTCTAGGTGCTTGCTTCAAGCCATACAAGGATTTCTTCAACCTACAAACAAACTCAGGATGAACAGCATGCACATAACCTGGTGGCTGCTCCATATATACCTCTTCTTGCAAATCACCATGCAAGAAGGCATTCTTTACATCCATCTGATGTAAAGACCATTCCTTTGATGCAGCCATAGCAATGACTGCTCTTATGGTTGCCATCCTTGCAACCGGGCTGAATATTTCTTCAAAATCAATGCCATATGTTTGTGCATACCCCTTGACTACTAATCTTGCCTTGTATCTGTTCACAGAACCATCTGCATTGTGCTTCACCTTATAAACCCACTTACAACCAATTGCACTCTTATCTTTAGGCAAAGATACAAATTCCCATGTAGCATTTGCTTCCAAGGCATCCATTTCTTCATCCATGGCTTTCTCCCATTTTTCTTTTCCCATGGCTTGCTCAAAAGAAGTGGGTTATGGTTCCTGTATCACTTTGACCATATAGGCATAGTGAATGGCTGTAAATCCATCATATTTCAGCCTATCCACAGGATACCTAGCTCTGGTAGACCTGCGCAAAGTAGATTCACTCCCAGGTGCTCTCAAAACATCCCTGGTCTTCCTTATTCTAGGTGTAACAATAGCCCAACTCATCATCAATGCTCTGTTCTGAGCCACTGGATTCACCATCCACATAAGAGTGACCTGCATTCACATCAAACATGGGCTGATCTACCTTCTCTTTTCCTTTTCGTGATACCTGCATACCACTATCTGCATTGCTTTGAGAAGATTCTCCTGATCTCAATCTGCCTGTCCATGGCGAAGAATGTGAACCACTGCTAAAGGACGCTCCAGGTCCACTAATATCTTGTGACTGCTGCTGTGAATTCTGTGCAGCATTACCATTTTGTGCATCTACATTATCAATCACATTTACTGGTTTATACCAGCTACTCATCTCATCAAAAACAACATCTCTGCTCACTGTAAACTTACGAGTAGAAGGGTTATAGCATCTATACCCTTTTTGCTGCGGAGAGTAACCAATAAAGATGCACTTCTCAGCTTTTGGATCCAACTTGGATCTCAACTCATTTGGCACATGAACATAGGCAATGCAACCAAAAATCTTCAAATGAGAAATATGTGGTTTCCTACCAGTATACCTGTCCTCTGGAGTCATCCCATGTATTGTTGCAGTGGGAGTCCTGTTCATTATGTAGACTGCTGTAGCAACTGCTTCAGGCCAGTAAAAATCTGGCAAGTCTTTTTCATTGAGCATGGCACGAGATACCTCTCCAATATGCCTGTTTTTTCTTTCTGCAATTCCATTTTGTTGTGGGGTATGACTGCATGAATATTGCTGCTTTATGCCATGCTCTTGCAGGAACATTGTAAACTCATTTGAGAGGTACTCTCCCCCTCCATCTAACATTAGGCATTTTATTTGCAGGCCTATTTCTTTTTCAACCATAGCTTTAAGAGTTTTGAAATGCCCAAAAACTTCACTTTTCTTTCTCATAAAATACACCCAAACATTTCTGCTATAGTCATCAATAAAAGTGACAAAATAATGACAGCCTCCAAGAGATGCAGCTTTAGTGGTCCACACATCAGAGTGGATTAATTCCAATGGCTTCTTACTCTCTTGAATATGTCTAGAAAATGGTTTCCTTGCTTGTTTTCCAAACTGACAGGCTTCACATACCTTATGCATTTCTGCAACCTTGAATTTAGGCAATCCTGCAACAATGTTTTGGGCTTGAATTGATTTAAGTCGCTGTACATTAACATGACCAATGCGTTTATGTCAGATATCAATATATGCAACTACACTGGTCCCATGTGCAAATATTGCTGCACTCAATTCAGGCATGTCTGCATCCAACATAAACATTCCGCCCTTCTTCTTTCCTTTTGCTATCAAGAGACCTTTATTTTTCATATCCTCAACAAAGCATCCATGAGAATTAAATCTGACCTACAAGCCCTGCTCAACCATTTGACCAACAGAAAATAGGTTCTTGGTGATATTCAGGACATGAAATACATCCGACAGGTATTTCTTTTTCCCATCCTGCATAGACAAAGGAATTTTTCCAATCTACACAATAGGATGTGCAGTATCATCACTAGTCTCCACAAATCCTGGTTTTTCCATTTTCCTTGCATCCTGCATCCATTCTGCATGACCTGTCATGTGGTTTGATGCACCTGAGTCAACATACCACACATCGTTGCTTTCTTCTACACTTGTCACAGAATTGGTCATGTGCTGCACCATTAAAAAATGCTCATTTCTGTCGTCACTCTATCTACTAGAAGATGCATAATTCGGTTGTTGCAATTTTCCATTCATGATGTCATTCTGCTTTTTATAGCAGTCTTTAGCCATATGACCCATTTTACCACAGTAGTGGCATTCAACATTGCTGTTTGCATTTTGGCCTCTTTGCCATCCACCACGACCTCTTTGGCTCCCCTGCCTCTAGAGTTACCACGTCCTTCTCCAAAGGACTAGTTTTCTTGAGTTTGCTGTATATTCTGATTTCTACCACGGCCTCCAGATCGGCCTCCTCTACCTCTGCCTCTACCTCTTCCAGCATTTGAGTAGAAGACAGCTTCTTTTGAAGTTCCTCCTGAAGAAGATGCACCACCATTTCTCTGCTCCTCAGGAATTAGAAGAGCAATCAACTCCTCAAAATCAGGAAATCTTTCACGGACGGAAATGGATGTTCAGAACTATACATAATCCTTTCCTAGACCACTCAAGGTCACAGAAACTAAATCATCATCTTCCACTGGCGACCCAATGGAAGCAAGTGCATCTGCAATCTTCTTCACCTTCATGTGGTAGTCATTGATGCTCATACTTTCTCTTTGCACATTGTGCAACTCTTGCTTGAGCTGCATTTCCCTGGCTTGCGTATTTGTGCTATATATTTATGACAAAGTATCACATGTCTCCTTTGGCGTACTTGCATCTTGAATATGCACAATCATAGAGTTTGAAATGCTGATAGACAGCCAGTACATAACTTTCCTAGCTCTCTCATGCCATGCTTTAAATGTCTGCATTTGCTGTTGATTGGGAACATCAGGAAGAACTGGTTCTTCTTCATTTCCTGCAACGAATTCCCAATATCCTTTTCCCATAAGGAAATTCGTCATTCTAAACTTCCATGCTTGGAAGTTATTCTTGTCAAGCTTTTCAGTGACAATCTATGAAAGAGAATCAGACGCCATTACAGAACACTGCAAAAAATTCTGTCACTGCAAAGAACACAGCTTCAACCTCATAAGGGCAAATCTGCAAAACTGACAAAAGTGGTATTTGACCACACAGTCACTTCCTAATGACGATTTGCATCAACAGGCAACAAGGATGATTCTGTAACTCCCAATGTCTCTGCGCACAGGCATATGCTGCAATTTCTACAGTAACTTTTCACCGACATGTAGAATAGTGGTCGTACAGCATAAAATAGGGCCTTTTCTTGAGTGCGTACAGAAAACTTCTGCCTCCAAAAAAGCCCCGAAATGTCCTCAAATCAATTTGAGACAATGCACTCTCTTGCACTTTTCGGCTATGCTACCTGCAGAGACTTGCTCCCAAAATAGAAAAATGAAAGCAACACTGATCCTCTTACCAGAACATCGCGAACTTGGTTTGCTTTCTTGAGCTCTTTACCACAAACAAGGCTCTGATACCATGTCAAGATTGTGCGAGAGAAGGAAGGAGTCTCACTTGTAGCTTTCTTGCTTGCACAATGGGGGAATACACACAAAGGTGGAGGTTGAAAACAGTTTTCCTCTTCTTAGTTGTGTAAGCCAAAAGAACTCAAGTACATAGAAATAGAAGAACCCTATATATGGGTCTCAAACCAAACTCAACTAACTAAGGTGGCATAGTAACTGAGCCACGAAATAGAGTAGATAAGAAAATAGCTGTCATCTAGCTATTATTCATGGGCGGTGTACCAACCGCATCTGCAACTGACAAGTCCGTGACATAAATGCACAACGGTCATCCTGGCATATCACGAGTGGAGCTCGATATCTCAACAAAGTGGACTTCACGTACCTCAATATACGTCTAATTGCATCCAAATGAGGCTTTCTAGGCATCTGCATAAATTGACTGACAAGGCCAACAACATAGCTCAAGTCTAGCCTTGTGATAGTCATGTAAATCAAACTCCCTACTATCCTCCAGAACATAGTAGGGTCTTCTATCTCATCCCCAACATCAGCACTCAGCTTCACATTTTGCTCCAATGGTACTGAAAAAGGCTTACATGCTGTCATACCATACTTGGATAATACGTCCAAGCCATACTGCCTTTGGGATAGCCATATACCATCATCACATCTGATTACCTCAATACCAAGAAAGTATCTCAGCTCACCCAAATCTTTCATCTCAAATTTCTTCTTTAAGAAGTCCTTAACTTCAACAATCCCATTGTCACTATCACCTGTAATAATCAAGTCATCCACATAGATGACTATGATAACCAAGCCTGCATCTCCCTTTCTCACATAAAGTGAGTGATCAGCATCAGAAATACAAAATCCAATATTGAAAAGATACTCTCCAATCTTGTCAGACCATGCTCTAGGTGCTTGTTTAGGCCCATAGAGTGCCTTCTTTAACCTGCATACATATGTGGGATGCTCTAAATCCTCATAACCTGCTGCTTGCTCCATATACACTTCTTCTTGCAATTCACCATGTAAGAAGGCATTCTTAACATCCATTTGCTGCAAGCTCCAACCTTTGGCTGCTGCCAAGGCAATCACACACCTAACAGTTGCCATCCTAGCAACTGGACTGAATGTCTCTTTATAATCTATGCCATATGTTTGAGCATAGCCTTTTGCAACCAGCCTAGCTTTATACCTGCTAATTGAACCATCTGCATTATGCTTGACTTTGTAAACCCACTTACAACCAATATCTTGCTTACCCTTAGATAAGGGTACCAAATGCCAAGTCTTATTGACTTCTAATGCAGCCATCTCCTCATCCATTGTTGCATCCCAATGAGCATGACCAACAACATCCTCAAAACAAGTGGGCTCAACATCCTCAACTAGTTTCACCATATAAGCATAATGGTGAGCTGCATAACCTTCAAAACCAAATCTTTTAACAAGGTATCTGACCCTGCTAGATCTGTGTACCACCGGATCACTCAATGGAGCCTTTACATTACTATGAGCTCTCTATACACCTGGTGTCCTGACTGAAGGAATACCAACCTCATCATCCAAACTCTTTGAACCACTGGAATCTCCGTCAAATCCCAAATGACTGGTAGATGTATCATTACCATCCAGCACTTTCTTCTTTCCTTTGTCCTTCCTTGCAGCACTTATAGATCCACCTGAAGATGTGGGGCTACTCCTTAGTCTCCCAGACCAAGGGCTCACTGTAGGATAGTACCACATGATATTTCTGGTCCACCAAGACTCCATGATTCTTGTTTATCTTTCTGCACATAGCTGTCCTGATCATTATCATCATCCAAAACATCACCAGCAGGTGTATACCAACTTTCCATCTCATCAAAGATAACATCCCTGCTCACTCTGAACTCACGTGTGATAGGGTTATAACAGTGATACCCTTTCTACTCTAAAGAGTATCCAATAAAAACACATTTCTCTGCCTTTGGATCAAGCTTCTTCCGTAGCTCATTTGGCACATGAACGTATGCAACACAGCCAAATACCTTCAAGTGCGATACATCACGCTTCTTGCCAGTAAAGCATTCTTCAGGAGTCATCCCATGAACTGCAGTTGTGGGAGTTCTATTCATAATGTAGACATCAATATGGATAGCCTTAGACAAAAAATGTTTGGGCATATTCTTTTCAGCCATTAATGCCCGTGCAACTTCTGCAATATGCTTGTTTTTTCTTTCTACAACACCATTTTGCTGTGGGGTATACTTGCAAGTTTATCGCATGAGTCCTCAAGAAGCCACTTAACTCATTAGAGAGGTACTCTCCCCCTCCATCTAATCTCAAGCACTTCACTTTTAAGCCTGCTTCTGTTTCAACAGCTACCTTAAAAGATTTGAAGTGCTCAAACACATCAATCTTTTCCTTCATGAAGTATACCCATAACTTCCTTGAACAGTCATCAATAAATGTGACAAAGTATTTGCTGCCACCAAAAGATACATTCTGTGTAGGCCCCCAAACATCTGTATGTACTACATAAAGTATTTTTCTACTCACTTCTCTATCATGCGAAAAGGGTTGTCTTGCCTGCTTACCAAACTGGCACGCTTCACAAATTTTATGTAATTCTGCAACTCTAAAAGAAGGCAACCTTGTAACCAATCCTCTAGACTGCATTTATGCCATATTTCAATATCTGCAACTACTCCTCTTTCTTTAGCATACATAGCAGCATCCATTGCAGGAATTTCAGCATCTAAAGTGAACATTCGGCCAACTCTACTTCCTTTTGCGACCAACCTGCACTTATCATTAAAGTCTTCTATAAAACAACATTTTGCATTGAATCGGACCTGCAACCCTAGCTCTATCATTTGGCCAACAGATACTAGTTTCTTTGCAATTGATGGCACATGTAATACATATGTCAGACTCTTTGTCTAGTCATCATACAAGGACAAGGGAACCTTTCCAATGTGTGAAATTGGGTGGCATGAATCATCACCCGTCTACACATAACCTGGGTTTTGTAAGTCTTGCATCTCTCTAAACCATTCAAAATGACTCGTCATATGATTAGATGCACCTGAATCAACATACCATATATCATCATGTGTCCCCTTTCTTGTAATTGCATTCATCATATGCAGCATAACAAACAGACGGCGCTCATTTTTGTCTTCATTCAATCTTGAAGACGATGCATAGCTTCCTTGCTGCAATTTATCACTGCGAATATCATCCTTCTTTGCATAGCGTTGGGCTGCAATATGGCATGTTTTGCCACAATAATGGCAAACAATAGCAGAATTTCCAGAACCTCTATTTTGCCATCCACCTTTTCCTTTACAGCTCCCTCTGCCTCTAAAGTTTTCTCTGCCTCCAGAAACCTGCATTTGACCAAACTGTTCAACGGGCAGGTCATACTAATAGAGAGAGTGTAATACTTCCACGCAATTAAAAGTTAGTTGGTTAGTTTGAAAGTTAGTTGGTAAGTTAGTAAGGTTACTAACTAAAGACTAACTAAAGAAAAAAATTAACCAACGTTATTAACTAACTAACTAATAATTTTTTAAAAAATGAGGATCATAACTTGACATTTTTTCTAGATTGACAAGGACTGTAGCCACCCATCATGAAAGTTACCACATGAACGAGAGTTATGAGCCATATTAGTCATTAGTCTCAGTGTGTATAGTATGGATGGTCCAAAAATACTATATTTTTGGACAAAACTAGCATATTTTTGAAATTTTGGATATTATTTATTGTAAATATCCTAAAAAGCTATGGAAATTTCTAGAACAGGATGTCATGTAAAAAAAAGGAAGTGGTTTTTTAAGCCAGTTTTGGAGATTTAATACAAAAAAAAGGATTGGGGAAATCACGCGCGTCGCAATCGCAGTTTACAAGCAGCAAACATCACTGTGAACAGGGAGAAGAAGTGATCTAGAAGATTTCTAATCAAGTGTTTTGTGGATTTACCCCCCTTCAGGAGCAACAGAACCATCAGATTTGTGATTTGAGTATCAGACTGTATCTTAGAAGTTTCAGATTGCTGATTTTGCTAAGATCCCCTCCATAAATAGCTCTTCTTCTTAGCCACAATCCTTCCTCTCTAATTTAGCTATAAATAAGAGGCATGGGGAGCAGTTTAGAGAGGCATAAGGAGACCCCGAGAAGCTATAAGAGGAAGGTAGAGAAAGGGAGGTAGAAGGATACTCCTCCAAGAGGCTGTGAGACAAAACTATCGAGAGAGAGAGAGAGAGAGAGAGAGAGAGAGAGAGAGAGAGGAGTTACCCCAAGAGGCTACGAGGGAGAGAGTTAGCTCAATCCCCCCTGCCTCGTTCTTTGACTAAGCCATTTTCTCTTACGCTCTCCCATCCCAAATTCATTTCTCCTTCTTTTTCTCTTGAATCCATTTACGCACGATAGCTCCAAAGCAACGAGGTGAAAAGACCATGAGAACCACCACAACCAGTATTGTTGAAGATATGGGAGTGCCCGAGGTTGCCACAATTGCCACTACTAATGGAACATCAGGTGTGGTGAATGCAAGTGCAAGCAAGGATGAAATTCCCAATGTCGTTGTGCTAAACCAGCTTATTCACATTTCAATAATAGGTTATTATTTTCATATCGTCACATAAAATAATACGTTCTTTTTCAAAAATTTGCATAAAATGTTAGCATTTGCATTAAATGGTACAATATCTACTTATTAGATTGCATGGACAACATCCATATAAGAATTAAGTACAAAAAAATTAGCTTTCATATTTTTCACTTACATGAATTGACATTTTTATCTAGAGAGTGTATTAATATACACATAAATGGTTAACTACTACCTATGATTTGTAGTTAGATTAATCAAGGTTATAATTCATAAGATCATGATGGAAATAGTTGTAGGAGGATATTGTACGAAATGAGTAAAAGACTATATGTGCACTTGAGATTAATAAAATAACTTGATGAATCTTGGAAACGATTCTTGATCTTTCGAGTAATGTTTATGTCAACTATGCATTCATCCAGTTTTTCTTGGATAATTTAGATGATGCAGAGTACAACCCCTTGCCTTTATATCGTGAAAGACGGTGGATGATTAGTGGAGAATACTACTATATCAATGCAATCCATCTAGCTTATCTTTAAAATAATCTGAAAAGGGTAAAATGGATGAAAGATCTTAAAGTTGTCAAGATCTATCTATTTTATGAGGTCCGTATAAACTCAACTCTATATATACTAGAGGCAAGAAGATCAAACTAAACTAGTATATCTATGAGGAAGTTACGAAGATCCTTCTTTGCAGCCAATAGAATAAAAGTTGTAGGTTGCTCTAGTTGCTGCAACTACAAAAAGGACGGATTTCCTAAACTCCCTCTCAAAAATATAGATTCCTAAATATCTACTCTCAGAATCCAAGTTACTTCATAAAGGATATATTAGAATGTCATGCTTAGATTGTAGTAGGAAATTCGTTTCTGGAAAAAAAAAAAGGATGAACCTCTGAGCTATTTGATTACCTTGTACATTCGTTATAATAAGGATTGATTGATACTTTATCAATCAGAGAAATAATAGAACCTTATTTTTCCTTGGAACCTCTAAAATTGCAGTTTAACTTTAGTAATGAGAAAATAATTTTATTTGAAAATTATTTCAATAAAGTAAGCGAGAAATAATTTGAGTATCGAACTCTAATATTAATGCTATATAAATTTTGTAAAATTTAACTTCAGGATTGCTAAAAATTTCCCGAAATTTCACACCCACAATAATTCCTAGCAAAGCCCAAGAGAAAAGGAATGTTTTGAAGCAAGTCAAACCTCCAGGATTTGACAAGAAAGGCAAGAATGTGGAAGCCGATGCAGAAATTTGGATTAAATCCATGGAAGATTATTCTACTAATGTTGGAACTATCCCAGCCAACCAAGCCATGATAGCTAAGCTAAAATTAATTGGCGAAGCTCGACTCTAGTGGAAGCAGTGGTGTCGAGATTAAGGTGTCCCTGAAAATACCATTACTTGGGATTTGCTGAAAGAAGCTATAAGAGGAAGATATTTACCTCTAGCTCATCACACTTGGAAGATGAATGAGTTATTTAATTTGAAGCAAATGGGACTGACCCTGGAGGCATATTACTCCAAGTTTGTTGCACTTCTTAAATATGCACCCTCCATGGATACTGCTAAGCAAGTGTTCAAGTTTTGCAATGGGCTAAATTCTCCTTTGAACACTTGTTTGGAATCAATGTGCCCAATAGACCTCCAAGATGCTTTGATTTGAGCTGCTCCTATTGTGTGGGAAGTACAATCAAAGCCTAAAAATAATAAGTTCTGGAGCTACAATAACTAGAACAAAGGAGGATTCACAGGGCAAGGAAAAAGAACCCAAGGTCAATTTTACCAAGGTTAGAAGAAAAAGGCAAAATCCAATGCAGTTGGAAATTTTGTTCCTACCCAGGGAAACACATATGGTCTTAGGTGCTTTCACTATAATGAGTTAGGATATTTCAGGAGTGGAGACCCAAGAGAGACACCAAGGAAAAGGGGATTCTATTGCAAGAAAATCTATCTTGTAACATCAACAATCTTTTATTTCATTCTTTCGATGACCAAAACAAAGAAAACAACATTTCTTCACGTAGCATCATAGTAGATATCTCCCACGGATTTGATAGAAACAACCATAATCTTCAACATCTTCACAAAATCCATCAATAGAACAAGGAACACAAAGGAATACCCCACTTTTGAATGGAAATCAATCACATAGTATTCATCTTCAATGTCTTCATAGTTTCCTCTCTCAATCTCTCATATACAAATACATTGGTTTGATAGAATTGGCTATATCTGAGTCTCTCTCTCTCTCTCTCTCTCTCTCTCTCTCTATCAATAGTACATCATCTCCTCACTACAATACTCAAGAATGACTCTCAATAATCCTTCTTAGGTCATGGATACACCTCCCAATATGTATGTCTGTGTCGAAGAGGCACTAGAGCCACTATAGTAACCCTTCATATCTGGCTTCTATCTCTGTCACTCCAGTCTTCTCTTCAATCTTCAGCACAGCTGCTTCTTCCATTTGTTTTAGCTCTTTTTAACTTAGATTCATCCTTTCCAAAATTTATAAAACTTTTCCAAAGCCACACATACATTCTACAGAACACTTACAGAAGATCTATAGAACAGAAACATAACATAAATAAAAGCTCAACAAAAGGTTTACAAAGAGTTACAAAAGGTCATCAGAGAACAACATATCCTCATAACTCATACTAAAACCATTCCAAACTATCAAAAAGTATTCAATAAGCTTCCAAAATATTTCAACCTTCATCAATCATCAATCCATGCTTCATACATAAGAAAATCAGAACAAAACAGAAGCTATACAGAAGGTATCAGAACCAATCAGAACCTCAACAGAACCTATTAGAACATCACAAAGCTTCATATTTATATTAAGAATCATCATGAACTTCCAAAACATAATCAATATCATCCAAAACACTCTCAAAAACTTCCATTAACAACCATACATCACTCTAAATCTATCAAAAATCAACCATTCAGACCTAAAAAACAACAAAAATCAATCAAAAATTCAATATTTTTTCACTCTCAACATATCCCCACACTTAGAAAGGAAGTGTCCTCGTGACCTAAGGAAAAGAAGAATGTAAGTTTAGTAAAGAGCTCAATTTGATCTTCTTTAGTATCTTCAATAATCACCCCAAACCACGACCCCAACTTATTACCTATACATCTGATAATACTACAACAAAAGGAAAACACCCTTTTGGATATTATCTCCATTTTTAAAAAATTGTTAGCAATCACAAAGTCATAAAGAATATAAGAGTTTTCTTTGAATCAGCATCATCTTCTGCTAGCTTGTAGTCCAACGTCTCCTTCATCAATCCATCTTCAACTTCAGCTCCATCCAACAAAGATAAACAATATATACATACCACATATACAACTCACACAAACAAAACACCAGGTAATCTGAATGGCACATGCCCCCAAAAAATGGAGAGCACAGAAAAATATTTCCATTAAAGAAAAAGAATTGATACATCCAAAAAGAACTCCATTGCTAAGCAGGATGCAGACACTTCTTCTTAAACTACATGCTAGACTTGAGATGCTCCAGAGTTTTATTCTCATCTACAAAATGCAAATGCACATTCTGGAGGAACTGTATACAACACATCTTTTCCAGCAAAATAAGAAATTTGGTAGGGAAAGCTTGTGAGAAGTAATACAGAATATCCATCTGAGCAATAGTCACATTCACATTCGGATTGATGTTCAAACGGGGGATACACTTACGAGTGTTTAAATTAGACTGCTAATGCATAAAAGCAAGATATCAGCAAAAATGAGCTATAAGACGTATAGAGGTATTCTCAAAATAAGCATGCACCCGAGCAAAATGAAGGTAAGAGTTTGAACATGCTGCAGAGGTATCCCTGTCAAGAATCATGTGATAGGGGGATGTGCTTGAGCTGCTGCGCCAAACACACACTCTATACACAAGAGTAAGCTCTCTCAAGAACACAAGAAGAGAGATGGAGGTCAAAACGTTTTCTTGCTGGTTTTTTTCCTTCTTCTTCCACACACTATACAATGTACACAAAGTATAGATAAGATACAACATAAAGGAAAGTGGCCTTCTAAGTCAAACAGTGCATAACCGACTGCACTAATTGACTGGCCCTATATCTTTGCTAGTTGTAGGTAGGTGTAACAAACTAAATATAATAAGTGGTCAGTGAGTGGCCATGTGAGTATCATAATGACCACCAACATGCTATCTACCCAGGCAGTCCATCATCAATGTCCGCACGTATTGAGCTGCCATCTCAACACTCCCCCTCAAGCTCAACTCTATCTCTCCAACTCCAAGTAAGCTTTGGAACTTTCCAAGCTTCTTTGCACCCAATGCCTTTGTGAAAATGTTAGCTATCTGATCCTATGTGCTGACATATACCAAGTCAATCCCTCCTGCAAGTGCCTTCTCTCTCACAAAGTGGTAGTGCACCTCAATGTATTTTGTCCTAGCATGGAACATTGGATTCCTAGCTAGCTATGTGCCGCTCATATTGTCACAATGAATGGCAACTGGAACATCTCCCTACACGTCCAAATCTCCTGATAACTTTTGCAACCATTCCACCTCACATTCTGCCATAGCAGTACCTCTGTACTCATCCTTTGTACTCGATAAAGCAACTATAGGTTGTTTTTTGCTGCTCCACGTAACTGCTGCATTACCAAGGGAAAACATGAATCCACTTGTAGATCTTCTGTCTGACATGCTACCAGCCTAATCTGCATCTGTGTATCCAAAGACCTGTACGTCCTTACTTACCTGATAAAAAAGTCCATAATGTAAAGTGGACTTCACATACCTTAATATACGTCTAGCTACATCCAAATGAGGCTTTCTAGGCATCTGCATAAATTGACTGACAAGGCCAACAACATAGCTCAAGTCTAGCCTTGTGATAGTCATGTAAATCAAAAGTCCCTACTATCCTCCTAAACATAGTAAGGTCTTCTATCTCATCCCCGACATCAGCACTCAGCTTCACATTTTGCTCCAATGGTACTGAAAGAGGCTTACATGATGTCATACCATACTTGGATAACATATCCAAGCCATACTGCCTTTGGGACAGCCATATACCATCATCACATCTGATTACCTCAATACCAAGAAAGTATCTCAACTCACCCAAATCTTTCATCTCAAACTTCTTCTTCAAGAAGTCCTTAAATTCAGCAATCCCATTGTCACTATCACCTGTAATAATCAAGTCATCCACAAAGATTACTATGATGACCAAGCCTGCATCTCCCTTTCTCACATAAAGTGAGTGACCAGCATCAGAAATACAAAATCCAATATTGACAAGATACTCTCCAATCTTGTCAGACCATGCTCTAGGTGCTTCCTTCATCCCATAAAGCGCATTCTTTAACCTGCACACATATGTGGGATGCTCTAACTCCTCATAACTTGATGCCTGCTCTATATACGCTTCTTCTTGCAATTCACCATGCAAGAAGGCATTCTTAACATCCATTTTCTGCAAACTCCAACCTTTGGCTGCTGCCAATCCAATTACACACCTAACAGTTGCCATCCTAGCAACTGGACTGAATGTCTCTTTATAATCAATGCCATATGTTTAAGCATAGCCTTTTGCAACTAGCCTAGCCTTATACCTGCTAACTGAACCATCTGGATTATACTTGACTTTGTAAACCCACTTACAGCCAATAGATTTCTTACCCTTACGTAAGGGTACCAAATCCCAAGTCTTATTGGCTACTAATGCAACCATCTCCTTATCCATTGCTGCATCCCAATGAGCATGACCAACAGCATCCTCAAAACAAGTGGGTTCAACATCTCAACTAGTTTCACCATATAAGCATAATAGTGAGCTGCATCACCTTCAAAACCAAATATTTTAACAGGGTATCTGACCCTGCTAGATTTGCGTACCACCAGATCACTCAATGGAGCCTTTACATTACTATGAGCTCTTTGTACACCTCACATCCTAACTAAAGGAATACCAAGCTCATCATCCAAAATCTTCCAACCACTAGAATCTCCATCAAATCCCAAATGACTGATAGATGCATCATTACCATCCAACACTTTCTTCTTTCCTTTGTCCTTCCTTGCAACACTTATAGATCCATCTGAAGGTGTGGGGCTACTCCTTAGTCTCCTAAACCAAGGGCTCACTATAGGTGTAGTATAAGATGATGTTTCTGGTCCACTAAGACTACGTGATTCTTGTTTATCTTTCTGCACATAGCTGTCCTGATCATTATCATCATCCAAAACATCACCAATAGGTGTATACCAACTTCCCATCTCATCAAAGATAACATCCCTCTCACTCTTAACTCACCTGTGACAGGGTTTTAACAACGATACCCTTCTGTTCTAAAGAGTATCCAATTAAAACACATTTCTCTGCCTTTGGATCAAGCTTCTTCCGTAGCTCATCTAGCACATGAACATATGCAACACATCCAAATATCTTCAAGTGCGATACATCGGGCTTCTTGCCAGTAAAACACTCTTCAGGAGTCATCTCATGAACTACAATTGTGAGAGTTTTGTTCATAATGTAGATAGCAGTATGGATAGCCTTAAACCAAAAATATTTGGGCATATTCTTTTCAGCCATTAATGCTCGTGCAACTTCTGCAATATGCCAGTTTTTTCTTTTTGCAACACCATTTTGCTGTGGGGTATACCTGCAAGTAAATTGCCTCTTTATCCCATGAGTTCTCAAGAAGCCACTGAACTCATTAGAGAGGTACTCTCCCCCTCCATCTGATCTCAAGCACTTCACTTTTAAGCCTGTTTCTATTTCAACAACTGCCTTAAAAGATTTGAAGTGCTCAAACACATCACTCTTTTCCTTCATGAAGTATAGCCATAGCTTCCTTGAACAGTCATCAATAAATGTGACAAAGTATTTGTTGCCACCAAGAGATACATTCTGTGTAGGCCCCCAAACATCTGTGTGTACTACATCAAGTATATTTCTGCTCACTTCTCTATCATGTGAGAAGGGTTGTCTCGCCTGCTTACCAAACTGGCACGCTTCACAAATTTTATGCAATTTTGCAACTCTAAAAGAGGGCAACCCTGTAACCAATCCTCTCGACTGCATTAGTTTCAGCCTTTGCACATTTGAATGTCCCATACGTTTATGCCATATTTCAATATCTGCAACTACTCCTTTTTCTTTAGCATACATAACAGCATCCATTGCAGGAATTCCAACATCTAAAGTGAACGTTTGGTCAACTCTACTTCCTTTTGCAACCAACCTGCACTTATCATGAAAGTATTCTACAAAACAACCTTTTGCATTGAATTAGACTTGCAACCCCTGCTCTACCATTTGGCCAACAGATACTAGATTCTTTGTAACTGATGGAACATGTAATACATCTGTCAGACTCTTTGTTTGGCCATCATACAAGGACAAGGAAACCTTTCCAATGTGTGAAATTGGGTGGCATGAATCATCGCCCGTCTGCACATAACCTGGGTTTTGTAAGTCCTGCATCTCTCCAAACCATTCAACATGACTGGTCATATGATTAGGTCCACTTGAATCGACATACCATACATCATCATGTGTCCCCTTTCTTGTAGCTGCATTCATCATATGTTGCACATTGGGCTGCAATATGGCATGTTTTGCCACAATAATGGCAAACAATAGCAGAATTTCCAGAACCTCTATTCTGCCATCCACCTTTTCCTTTACAACTCCCTCTGCCTCTAAAGTTTTCTCTACCTCCAGAAACCTGCATTTCACCAAACTGTTGATTGAACCTGTTTTGCTGGTTATCGCTGTCAAGATTGTGGGAGAGAAGGAAGGAGTCTCGCTTGAAGCTTTCTTGCTTGCACAATGGGGGAAGACACACAAGGGTGGAGGCTGAAAACAGTTTTCCTCTTCTTAGTTGTGTAAGCCAAAAGAACTCAAGTACAAAGAAATAGAAGAACCCTCTATATGGGTCTCAAACCAAACTCAACTAACTAAGGTTGCATACTAACTGAGCCACAAACTAGAGTAGATAAGGATAGCTATCATGTAGCTATTATTCATGGGCGGTGTACCAACCGCATCTGCAACTAACACGTCGGTGACATAAATGCACAACGGTCACCCTGGCGTATCACGAGTGGAGCTCGATATCTCAACACTCCCCCTCGAGCTCAATCCCAATTCCTGCACACCAAGCAGGTCTCTGAACTTGCGCAACTTCTCTGCGCCCAATGCCTTCGTGAATATGTCAGCTACCTGATCCTCTGTGCTGACATAAACTAGATCAATAAGACCTAGTAAAACCCTCTCTCGCACATAGTGATAATGCACCTCAACGTGCTTTGTTCTAGCATGATAGACTAGGTTATTTGCCAAGTGTATACTACTCATGTTGTCACAATAAATGACAACTGGCCCATCTGTAGACTGATGCATATCATAAAGTAGCTTATGCAACCAAGCTACCTCACATGCAGCCATTGCTGCACCCCTGTACTCAGCCTCTGTGCTCGACAAGGCAACTGTAGGCTGTTTCTTGCTGCTCCAAGTGACTGCAGCACTCCCAAAAGAGAACACATATCCACTGGTAGATCGTCTATCAGAAATGCTACCAGCCCAATCAGCATCAGTGTATCCATGCAACTGTATCTGAACCCCAGTCTCATAAAATAGTCCATACTGCAATGTGGACTTCACATACCTGAGTATGCGTCTAGCTGCATCCAAATGTGGTTTCCTTGGAGCCTGCATAAACTGACTTACCAATCCAACAGCATAGCTCAAATCTGGCCTGGTAATAGTCATATAAATCAAACTTCCTACTATGCGTCTGTACATAGTAGGGTCTTCTAGAAGCTCACCTGCATCTGTGCTCAGCTTCACATTTTGCTCCAAAGGAACTGAAATAGGCTTACAGCCTGTCATCCCATATTTGGACAGCATGTCCAATCCATACTGCCTCTGCAAGAGCTGTATCCCACTTGGTGATCTAATCACCTCAATGCCCAAGAAATAACACAGCTCTCCCAAATCCTTCATCTCAAACTTCTGCTTCAATAGCATTTTCACATGAAGGATATCTTCATCACTGTCACCTGTCATAATCAAATCATCAACATAAATGGCAAGTAGCATAATACCTTTCTCTGTTTTTCTCACATAAAGTGAGAAATCTGCCTTGGAAATCTGAAAGCCAATAGTGACAAGATACTGTCCTATCTTGTTAGACCATGCTCTAGGTGCTTGCTTCAAGCCATACAAGGCTTTCTTCAACTTGCAAACAAACTCAGGATGAACAGCATGCACATAACCTGGTGGCTGCTCCATATAGACCTCTTCTTGCAAATCACCATGCAAGAAGGCATTCTTTACATCCATCTGATGTAAAGACCATTCCTTTGATGCAGCCATAGCAATGACTGCTCTTACGGTTGCCATCCTTGCAACCGGACTGAATGTTTCTTCATAGTCAATGCCATATGTTTGTGCATATCCCTTGACCACTAATCTTGCCTTGTATCTGTTCACAGAACCATCTGCATTGTGCTTCACCTTATAAACCCACTTACAGCCAATTGCATTCTTACCTTTAGGCAAAGGTACCAATTCCCATGTAGCATTTGCTTCCAAGGCATCCATTTCTTCATCCATGGCTTTCTCCCATTTTTCTTTTCCCATGGCTTGCTCAAAAGAAGTGGGTTCTGGTTCTTGTATCACCTTGACCATATATGCATAGTGAATGGCTGTAAATCCATCATATTTCAGCCTATCCACAGGATACCTAACTCTGGTAGACCTGCGCAAAGTGGGTTCACTCCCAGGTGCTCTCAAAACATCCCTGGTCTTCCTTACTCCAGGTGTAACAATAGAAGGAATACCCAACTCATCATCAATGCTCTGTTCTGAGCCACTGGATTCACCATCCACATAAGAGTGACCTGCATTCACATCAAACATGGGCTGATCTACCTTCTCTTTTCCTTTTCGTGATACCTGCATACCACTATCTGCATTGCTTTGAGAAGATTCTCCTGATCTCAATCTGCCTGTCCATGGCGAAGAATGTGAACCACTGCTAAAGGACGCTCCAGGTCCACTAATATCTTGTGACTGCTGCTGTGAATTCTGTGCAGCATTACCATTTTGTGCATCTACATTATCAATCACATTTACTGGTTTATACCAGCTACTCATCTCATAAAAAACAACATCTCTGCTCACTATAAACTTACGAGTAGAAGGGTTATAGCATCTATACCCTTTTTGCTGCGGAGAGTAACCAATAAAGATGAACTTCTCAGCTTTTGGATCCAACTTGGATCTCAACTCATTTGGCACATGAACATAGGCAATGCAACCAAAAATCTTCAAATGAGAAATATGTGGTTTCCTACCAGTATACCTGTCCTCTGGAGTCATCCCATGTATTGTTGCAGTGGGAGTCCTGTTCATTATGTAGACTGCTGTAGCAACTGCTTCAGGCCAGTAAAAATCTGGCAAGTCTTTTTCATTGAGCATGGCACGAGATACCTCTCCAATATGCCTGTTTTTTCTTTCTGCAATTCCATTTTGTTGTGGGGTATGACTGCATGAATATTGCTGCTTTATGCCATGCTCCTGCAGGAACCTTGCAAACTCATTTGAGAGGTACTCTCCCCCTCCATCTGACCTTAGGCATTTTACTTGCAGGCCTGTTTCTTTTTCAACCATAGCTTTAAGAGTTTTGAAATGCCCAAAAACTTCACTTTTCTTTTTCATAAAATACACCCAAACTTTTCTGCTATAGTCATCAATAAAACTGACAAAATAATGACAGCCTCCAAGAGATGCAGCTTTAGTAGTCCACACATCAGAGTGGATTAATTCCAATGGCTTCTTACTCTCTTGAACATGTCTAGGAAATGGTTTCCTTGCCTGTTTTCCAAACTGACAGGCTTCACATACCTTATGCATTTCTGCAACCTTGAATTTAGGCAATCCTGCAACAATGTTTTGGTCCTACATTGATTTAAGTTGCTGTACATTAACATGACCAATGCGTTTATGCCAGATATCAAGATCTGCAACTACACCGGTCCCATGTGCAAACATTGCTGCACTCAATTCAGACATGTCTGCATCCAATGTAAACATTCTGCCCTTCTTATTTCCTTTTGCTATCAAGCGACCTTTATTTTTCATATCCTCAACAAAGCATCCATGAGGATTAAATTTGACCTGCAAGCCCTGTTCAACCATTTGACCAACAGAAACCAGATTCTTGGTGATATTCGGGACATGAAATACATCGGACAGGTATTTCTTTTTCCCATCCTGCATAGACAAGGGAATTTTTCCAATCTGCACAATAGGATGTGCAGTATCATCACCAGTCTCCACAAATCCTGGTTTTTCTATTTTCCTTGCATCCTCCATCCATTCTGCATGACCTGTCATGTGGTTTGATGCACCTGAGTCAACATACCATACATCATTGCTTTCTTCTGCACTTGTCATAGAATTGTTCATGTGCTGCACCATGAACAAATGCTCATTTCTGTCATCACCCTGTCTGCTAGAAGATGCATAATTCCCTTGTTGCAGTTTTTCATTCATGATGTCATTCTGCTTTTTATAGCAGTCTTTAGCCATATGACCCATTTTACCACAATAGTAGCATTCAACATTACTGTTTGCATTTTGACCTCTTTGCCATCCACCACGACCTCTTTGGCTCCCCCTGCCTCTAGAGTTACCACGTCCTCCTCCATAGGACTGGTTTTCTTGAGTTTGCTGCATATTCTGATTTCTGCCACGGCCTCCAAATCGGCCTCCTCTACCTCTGCCTCTACCTCTTCCAGCATTTGATGTAAAGACCATTCCTTTGATGCATCCATAGCAATGACTGCTCTTATGGTTGCCATCCTTGCAACCGGGCTGAATATTTCTTCATAGTCAATGCCATATGTTTGTGCATACCCCTTGACTACTAATCTTGCCTTGTATCTGTTCACAGAACCATCTGCATTGTGCTTCACCTTATAAACCCACTTACAACCAATTGCACTCTTATCTTTAGGCAAATATACAAATTCCCATGTAGCATTTGCTTCCAAGGCATCCATTTCTTCATCCATGGCTTTCTCCCATTTTTCTTTTCCCATGGCTTGCTCAAAAGAAGTGGGTTATGGTTCCTGTATCACTTTGACCATATAGGCATAGTGAATGGCTGTAAATCCATCATATTTCAGCCTATCCACAGGATACCTAGCTCTGGTAGACCTGCGCAAAGTAGATTCACTCCCAGGTGCTCTCAAAACATCCCTGGTCTTCCTTATTCTAGGTGTAACAATAGCCCAACTCATCATCAATGCTCTGTTCTGAGCCACTGGATTCACCATCCACATAAGAGTGACCTGCATTCACATCAAACATGGGCTGATCTACCTTCTCTTTTCCTTTTCGTGATACCTGCATACCACTATCTGCATTGCTTTGAGAAGATTCTCATGATCTCAATCTGCCTGTCCATGGCGAAGAATGTGAACCACTGCTAAAGGACGCTCCAAGTCCACTAATATCTTGTGACTGCTGCTGTGAATTCTGTGCAGCATTACCATTTTGTGCATCTACATTATCAATCACATTTACTGGTTTATACCAGCTACTCATCTCATCAAAAACAACATCTCTGCTCACTGTAAACTTACGAGTAGAAGGGTTATAGCATCTATACCCTTTTTGCTGCGGAGAGTAACCAATAAAGATGCACTTCTCAGCTTTTGGATCCAACTTGGATCTCAACTCATTTGGCACATGAACATAGGCAATGCAACCAAAAATCTTCAAATGAGAAATATGTGGTTTCCTACCAGTATACCTGTCCTCTGGAGTCATCCCATGTATTGTTGCAGTGGGAGTCCTGTTCATTATGTAGACTGCTGTAGCAACTGCTTCAGGCCAGTAAAAATCTGGCAAGTCTTTTTCATTGAGCATGGCACGAGATACCTCTCCAATATGCCTGTTTTTTCTTTCTGCAATTCCATTTTGTTGTGGGGTATGACTGCATGAATATTGCTGCTTTATGCCATGCTCTTGCAGGAACATTGTAAACTCATTTGAGAGGTACTCTCCCCCTCCATCTAACATTAGGCATTTTATTTGCAGGCCTATTTCTTTTTCAACCATAGCTTTAAGAGTTTTGAAATGCCCAAAAACTTCACTTTTCTTTCTCATAAAATACACCCAAACATTTCTGCTATAGTCATCAATAAAAGTGACAAAATAATGACAGCCTCCAAGAGATGCAGCTTTAGTGGTCCACACATCAGAGTGGATTAATTCCAATGGCTTCTTACTCTCTTGAATATGTCTAGAAAATGGTTTCCTTGCTTGTTTTCCAAACTGACAGGCTTCACATACCTTATGCATTTCTGCAACCTTGAATTTAGGCAATCCTGCAACAATGTTTTGGGCTTGAATTGATTTAAGTCGCTGTACATTAACATGACCAATGCGTTTATGTCAGATATCAATATATGCAACTACACTGGTCCCATGTGCAAATATTGCTGCACTCAATTCAGGCATGTCTGCATCCAACATAAACATTCCGCCCTTCTTCTTTCCTTTTGCTATCAAGAGACCTTTATTTTTCATATCCTCAACAAAGCATCCATGAGAATTAAATCTGACCTACAAGCCCTGCTCAACCATTTGACCAACAGAAAATAGGTTCTTGGTGATATTCAGGACATGAAATACATCCGACAGGTATTTCTTTTTCCCATCCTGCATAGACAAAGGAATTTTTCCAATCTACACAATAGGATGTGCAGTATCATCACTAGTCTCCACAAATCCTGGTTTTTCCATTTTCCTTGCATCCTGCATCCATTCTGCATGACCTGTCATGTGGTTTGATGCACCTGAGTCAACATACCACACATCGTTGCTTTCTTCTACACTTGTCACAGAATTGGTCATGTGCTGCACCATTAAAAAATGCTCATTTCTGTCGTCACTCTATCTACTAGAAGATGCATAATTCGGTTGTTGCAATTTTCCATTCATGATGTCATTCTGCTTTTTATAGCAGTCTTTAGCCATATGACCCATTTTACCACAGTAGTGGCATTCAACATTGCTGTTTGCATTTTGGCCTCTTTGCCATCCACCACGACCTCTTTGGCTCCCCTGCCTCTAGAGTTACCACGTCCTTCTCCAAAGGACTAGTTTTCTTGAGTTTGCTGTATATTCTGATTTCTACCACGGCCTCCAGATCGGCCTCCTCTACCTCTGCCTCTACCTCTTCCAGCATTTGAGTAGAAGACAGCTTCTTTTGAAGTTCCTCCTGAAGAAGATGCACCACCATTTCTCTGCTCCTCAGGAATTAGAAGAGCAATCAACTCCTCAAAATCAGGAAATCTTTCACGGACGGAAATGGATGTTCGAAACTATACATAATCCTTTCCTAGACCACTCAAGGTCACAGAAACTAAATCATCATCTTCCACTGGCGACCCAATGGAAGCAAGTGCATCTGCAATCTTCTTCACCTTCATGTGGTAGTCATTGATGCTCATACTTTCTCTTTGCACATTGTGCAACTCTTGCTTGAGCTGCATTTCCCTGGCTTGCGTATTTGTGCTATATATTTATGACAAAGTATCACATGTCTCCTTTGGCGTACTTGCATCTTGAATATGCACAATCATAGAGTTTGAAATGCTGATAGACAGCCAGTACATAACTTTCCTAGCTCTCTCATGCCATGCTTTAAATGTCTGCATTTGCTGTTGATTGGGAACATCAGGAAGAACTGGTTCTTCTTCATTTCCTGCAACGAATTCCCAATATCCTTTTCCCATAAGGAAATTCGTCATTCTAAACTTCCATGCTTGGAAGTTATTCTTGTCAAGCTTTTCAGTGACAATCTATGAAAGAGAATCAGACGCCATTACAGAACACTGCAAAAAATTCTGTCACTGCAAAGAACACAGCTTCAACCTCATAAGGGCAAATCTGCAAAACTGACAAAAGTGGTATTTGACCACACAGTCACTTCCTAATGACGATTTGCATCAACAGGCAACAAGGATGATTCTGTAACTCCCAATGTCTCTGCGCACAGGCATATGCTGCAATTTCTACAGTAACTTTTCACCGACATGTAGAATAGTGGTCGTACAGCATAAAACAGGGCCTTTTCTTGAGTGCGTACAGAAAACTTCTGCCTCCAAAAAAGCCCCGAAATGTCCTCAAATCAATTTGAGACAATGCACTCTTGCACTTTTCGGCTATGCTACCTGCAGAGACTTGCTCCCAAAATAGAAAAATGAAAGCAACACTGATCCTCTTACCAGAACATCGCGAACTTGGTTTGCTTTCTTGAGCTCTTTACCACAAACAAGGCTCTGATACCATGTCAAGATTGTGCGAGAGAAGGAAGGAGTCTCACTTGTAGCTTTCTTGCTTGCACAATGGGGGAATACACACAAAGGTGGAGGTTGAAAACAGTTTTCCTCTTCTTAGTTGTGTAAGCCAAAAGAACTCAAGTACATAGAAATAGAAGAACCCTATATATGGGTCTCAAACCAAACTCAACTAACTAAGGTGGCATAGTAACTGAGCCACGAAATAGAGTAGATAAGAAAATAGCTGTCATCTAGCTATTATTCATGGGCGGTGTACCAACCGCATCTGCAACTGACAAGTCCGTGACATAAATGCACAACGGTCATCCTGGCATATCACGAGTGGAGCTCGATATCTCAACAAAGTGGACTTCACGTACCTCAATATACGTCTAATTGCATCCAAATGAGGCTTTCTAGGCATCTGCATAAATTGACTGACAAGGCCAACAACATAGCTCAAGTCTAGCCTTGTGATAGTCATGTAAATCAAACTCCCTACTATCCTCCAGAACATAGTAGGGTCTTCTATCTCATCCCCAACATCAGCACTCAGCTTCACATTTTGCTCCAATGGTACTGAAAAAGGCTTACATGCTGTCATACCATACTTGGATAATACGTCCAAGCCATACTGCCTTTGGGATAGCCATATACCATCATCACATCTGATTACCTCAATACCAAGAAAGTATCTCAGCTCACCCAAATCTTTCATCTCAAATTTCTTCTTTAAGAAGTCCTTAACTTCAACAATCCCATTGTCACTATCACCTGTAATAATCAAGTCATCCACATAGATGACTATGATAACCAAGCCTGCATCTCCCTTTCTCACATAAAGTGAGTGATCAGCATCAGAAATACAAAATCCAATATTGAAAAGATACTCTCCAATCTTGTCAGACCATGCTCTAGGTGCTTGTTTAGGCCCATAGAGTGCCTTCTTTAACCTGCATACATATGTGGGATGCTCTAAATCCTCATAACCTGCTGCTTGCTCCATATACACTTCTTCTTGCAATTCACCATGTAAGAAGGCATTCTTAACATCCATTTGCTGCAAGCTCCAACCTTTGGCTGCTGCCAAGGCAATCACACACCTAACAGTTGCCATCCTAGCAACTGGACTGAATGTCTCTTTATAATCTATGCCATATGTTTGAGCATAGCCTTTTGCAACCAGCCTAGCTTTATACCTGCTAATTGAACCATCTGCATTATGCTTGACTTTGTAAACCCACTTACAACCAATATCTTGCTTACCCTTAGATAAGGGTACCAAATGCCAAGTCTTATTGACTTCTAATGCAGCCATCTCCTCATCCATTGTTGCATCCCAATGAGCATGACCAACAACATCCTCAAAACAAGTGGGCTCAACATCCTCAACTAGTTTCACCATATAAGCATAATGGTGAGCTGCATAACCTTCAAAACCAAATCTTTTAACAAGGTATCTGACCCTGCTAGATCTGTGTACCACCGGATCACTCAATGGAGCCTTTACATTACTATGAGCTCTCTATACACCTGGTGTCCTGACTGAAGGAATACCAACCTCATCATCCAAACTCTTTGAACCACTGGAATCTCCGTCAAATCCCAAATGACTGGTAGATGTATCATTACCATCCAGCACTTTCTTCTTTCCTTTGTCCTTCCTTGCAGCACTTATAGATCCACCTGAAGATGTGGGGCTACTCCTTAGTCTCCCAGACCAAGGGCTCACTGTAGGATAGTACCACATGATATTTCTGGTCCACCAAGACTCCATGATTCTTGTTTATCTTTCTGCACATAGCTGTCCTGATCATTATCATCATCCAAAACATCACCAGCAGGTGTATACCAACTTTCCATCTCATCAAAGATAACATCCCTGCTCACTCTGAACTCACGTGTGATAGGGTTATAACAGTGATACCCTTTCTACTCTAAAGAGTATCCAATAAAAACACATTTCTCTGCCTTTGGATCAAGCTTCTTCCGTAGCTCATTTGGCACATGAACGTATGCAACACAGCCAAATACCTTCAAGTGCGATACATCACGCTTCTTGCCAGTAAAGCATTCTTCAGGAGTCATCCCATGAACTGCAGTTGTGGGAGTTCTATTCATAATGTAGACATCAATATGGATAGCCTTAGACAAAAAATGTTTGGGCATATTCTTTTCAGCCATTAATGCCCGTGCAACTTCTGCAATATGCTTGTTTTTTCTTTCTACAACACCATTTTGCTGTGGGGTATACTTGCAAGTTTATCGCATGAGTCCTCAAGAAGCCACTTAACTCATTAGAGAGGTACTCTCCCCCTCCATCTAATCTCAAGCACTTCACTTTTAAGCCTGCTTCTGTTTCAACAGCTACCTTAAAAGATTTGAAGTGCTCAAACACATCAATCTTTTCCTTCATGAAGTATACCCATAACTTCCTTGAACAGTCATCAATAAATGTGACAAAGTATTTGCTGCCACCAAAAGATACATTCTGTGTAGGCCCCCAAACATCTGTATGTACTACATAAAGTATTTTTCTACTCACTTCTCTATCATGCGAAAAGGGTTGTCTTGCCTGCTTACCAAACTGGCACGCTTCACAAATTTTATGTAATTCTGCAACTCTAAAAGAAGGCAACCTTGTAACCAATCCTCTAGACTGCATTTATGCCATATTTCAATATCTGCAACTACTCCTCTTTCTTTAGCATACATAGCAGCATCCATTGCAGGAATTTCAGCATCTAAAGTGAACATTCGGCCAACTCTACTTCCTTTTGCGACCAACCTGCACTTATCATTAAAGTCTTCTATAAAACAACATTTTGCATTGAATCGGACCTGCAACCCTAGCTCTATCATTTGGCCAACAGATACTAGTTTCTTTGCAATTGATGGCACATGTAATACATATGTCAGACTCTTTGTCTAGTCATCATACAAGGACAAGGGAACCTTTCCAATGTGTGAAATTGGGTGGCATGAATCATCACCCGTCTACACATAACCTGGGTTTTGTAAGTCTTGCATCTCTCTAAACCATTCAAAATGACTCGTCATATGATTAGATGCACCTGAATCAACATACCATATATCATCATGTGTCCCCTTTCTTGTAATTGCATTCATCATATGCAGCATAACAAACAGACGGCGCTCATTTTTGTCTTCATTCAATCTTGAAGACGATGCATAGCTTCCTTGCTGCAATTTATCACTGCGAATATCATCCTTCTTTGCATAGCGTTGGGCTCCAATATGGCATGTTTTGCCACAATAATGGCAAACAATAGCAGAATTTCCAGAACCTCTATTTTGCCATCCACCTTTTCCTTTACAGCTCCCTCTGCCTCTAAAGTTTTCTCTGCCTCCAGAAACCTGCATTTGACCAAATTGTTCAACGGGCAGGTCATACTAATAGAGAGAGTGTAATACTTCCACGCAATTAAAAGTTAGTTGGTTAGTTTGAAAGTTAGTTGGTAAGTTAGTAAGGTTACTAACTAAAGACTAACTAAAGAAAAAAATTAACCAACGTTATTAACTAACTAACTAATAATTTTTTAAAAAATGAGGATCATAACTTGACATTTTTTCTAGATTGACAAGGACTGTAGCCACCCATCATGAAAGTTACCACATGAACGAGAGTTATGAGCCATATTAGTCATTAGTCTCAGTGTGTATAGTATGGATGGTCCAAAAATACTATATTTTTGGACAAAACTAGCATATTTTTGAAATTTTGGATATTATTTATTGTAAATATCCTAAAAAGCTATGGAAATTTCTAGAACAGGATGTCATGTAAAAAAAAGGAAGTGGTTTTTTAAGCCAGTTTTGGAGATTTAATACAAAAAAAAGGATTGGGGAAATCACGCGCGTCGCAATCGCAGTTTACAAGCAGCAAACATCACTGTGAACAGGGAGAAGAAGTGATCTAGAAGATTTCTAATCAAGTGTTTTGTGGATTTACCCCCCTTCAGGAGCAACAGAACCATCAGATTTGTGATTTGAGTATCAGACTGTATCTTAGAAGTTTCAGATTGCTGATTTTGCTAAGATCCCCTCCATAAATAGCTCTTCTTCTTAGCCACAATCCTTCCTCTCTAATTTAGCTATAAATAAGAGGCATGGGGAGCAGTTTAGAGAGGCATAAGGAGACCCCGAGAAGCTATAAGAGGAAGGTAGAGAAAGGGAGGTAGAAGGATACTCCTCCAAGAGGCTGTGAGACAAAACTATCGAGAGACAGAGAGAGAGAGAGAGAGAGAGAGAGAGGAGTTACCCCAAGAGGCTACGAGGGAGAGAGTTAGCTCAATCCCCCCTGCCTCGTTCTTTGACTAAGCCATTTTCTCTTACGCTCTCCCATCCCAAATTCATTTCTCCTTCTTTTTCTCTTGAATCCATTTACGCACGATAGCTCCAAAGCAACGAGGTGAAAAGACCATGAGAACCACCACAACCAGTATTGTTGAAGATATGGGAGTGCCCGAGGTTGCCACAATTGCCACTACTAATGGAACATCAGGTGTGGTGAATGCAAGTGCAAGCAAGGATGAAATTCCCAATGTCGTTGTGCTAAACCAGCTTATTCACATTTCAATAATAGGTTATTATTTTCATATCGTCACATAAAATAATACGTTCTTTTTCAAAAATTTGCATAAAATGTTAGCATTTGCATTAAATGGTACAATATCTACTTATTAGATTGCATGGACAACATCCATATAAGAATTAAGTACAAAAAAATTAGCTTTCATATTTTTCACTTACATGAATTGACATTTTTATCTAGAGAGTGTATTAATATACACATAAATGGTTAACTACTACCTATGATTTGTAGTTAGATTAATCAAGGTTATAATTCATAAGATCATGATGGAAATAGTTGTAGGAGGATATTGTACGAAATGAGTAAAAGACTATATGTGCACTTGAGATTAATAAAATAACTTGATGAATCTTGGAAACGATTCTTGATCTTTCGAGTAATGTTTATGTCAACTATGCATTCATCCAGTTTTTCTTGGATAATTTAGATGATGCAGAGTACAACCCCTTGCCTTTATATCGTGAAAGACGGTGGATGATTAGTGGAGAATACTACTATATCAATGCAATCCATCTAGCTTATCTTTAAAATAATCTGAAAAGGGTAAAATGGATGAAAGATCTTAAAGTTGTCAAGATCTATCTATTTTATGAGGTCCGTATAAACTCAACTCTATATATACTAGAGGCAAGAAGATCAAACTAAACTAGTATATCTATGAGGAAGTTACGAAGATCCTTCTTTGCAGCCAATAGAATAAAAGTTGTAGGTTGCTCTAGTTGCTGCAACTACAAAAAGGACGGATTTCCTAAACTCCCTCTCAAAAATATAGATTCCTAAATATCTACTCTCAGAATCCAAGTTACTTCATAAAGGATATATTAGAATGTCATGCTTAGATTGTAGTAGGAAATTCGTTTCTGGAAAAAAAAAAAGGATGAACCTCTGAGCTATTTGATTACCTTGTACATTCGTTATAATAAGGATTGATTGATACTTTATCAATCAGAGAAATAATAGAACCTTATTTTTCCTTGGAACCTCTAAAATTGCAGTTTAACTTTAGTAATGAGAAAATAATTTTATTTGAAAATTATTTCAATAAAGTAAGCGAGAAATAATTTGAGTATCGAACTCTAATATTAATGCTATATAAATTTTGTAAAATTTAACTTCAGGATTGCTAAAAATTTCCCGAAATTTCACACCCACAATAATTCCTAGCAAAGCCCAAGAGAAAAGGAATGTTTTGAAGCAAGTCAAACCTCCAGGATTTGACAAGAAAGGCAAGAATGTGGAAGCCGATGCAGAAATTTGGATTAAATCCATGGAAGATTATTCTACTAATGTTGGAACTATCCCAGCCAACCAAGCCATGATAGCTAAGCTAAAATTAATTGGCGAAGCTCGACTCTAGTGGAAGCAGTGGTGTCGAGATTAAGGTGTCCCTGAAAATACCATTACTTGGGATTTGCTGAAAGAAGCTATAAGAGGAAGATATTTACCTCTAGCTCATCACACTTGGAAGATGAATGAGTTATTTAATTTGAAGCAAATGGGACTGACCCTGGAGGCATATTACTCCAAGTTTGTTGCACTTCTTAAATATGCACCCTCCATGGATACTGCTAAGCAAGTGTTCAAGTTTTGCAATGGGCTAAATTCTCCTTTGAACACTTGTTTGGAATCAATGTGCCCAATAGACCTCCAAGATGCTTTGATTTGAGCTGCTCCTATTGTGTGGGAAGTACAATCAAAGCCTAAAAATAATAAGTTCTGGAGCTACAATAACTAGAACAAAGGAGGATTCACAGGGCAAGGAAAAAGAACCCAAGGTCAATTTTACCAAGGTTAGAAGAAAAAGGCAAAATCCAATGCAGTTGGAAATTTTGTTCCTACCCAGGGAAACACATATGGTCTTAGGTGCTTTCACTATAATGAGTTAGGATATTTCAGGAGTGGAGACCCAAGAGAGACACCAAGGAAAAGGGGATTCTATTGCAAGAAAATCTATCTTGTAACATCAACAATCTTTTATTTCATTCTTTCGATGACCAAAACAAAGAAAACAACATTTCTTCACGTAGCATCATAGTAGATATCTCCCACGGATTTGATAGAAACAACCATAATCTTCAACATCTTCACAAAATCCATCAATAGAACAAGGAACACAAAGGAATACCCCACTTTTGAATGGAAATCAATCACATAGTATTCATCTTCAATGTCTTCATAGTTTCCTCTCTCAATCTCTCATATACAAATACATTGGTTTGATAGAATTGGCTATATCTGAGTCTCTCTCTCTCTCTCTCTCTCTCTCTCTCTCTATCAATAGTACATCATCTCCTCACTACAATACTCAAGAATGACTCTCAATAATCCTTCTTAGGTCATGGATACACCTCCCAATATGTATGTCTGTGTCGAAGAGGCACTAGAGCCACTATAGTAACCCTTCATATCTGGCTTCTATCTCTGTCACTCCAGTCTTCTCTTCAATCTTCAGCACAGCTGCTTCTTCCATTTGTTTTAGCTCTTTTTAACTTAGATTCATCCTTTCCAAAATTTATAAAACTTTTCCAAAGCCACACATACATTCTACAGAACACTTACAGAAGATCTATAGAACAGAAACATAACATAAATAAAAGCTCAACAAAAGGTTTACAAAGAGTTACAAAAGGTCATCAGAGAACAACATATCCTCATAACTCATACTAAAACCATTCCAAACTATCAAAAAGTATTCAATAAGCTTCCAAAATATTTCAACCTTCATCAATCATCAATCCATGCTTCATACATAAGAAAATCAGAACAAAACAGAAGCTATACAGAAGGTATCAGAACCAATCAGAACCTCAACAGAACCTATTAGAACATCACAAAGCTTCATATTTATATTAAGAATCATCATGAACTTCCAAAACATAATCAATATCATCCAAAACACTCTCAAAAACTTCCATTAACAACCATACATCACTCTAAATCTATCAAAAATCAACCATTCAGACCTAAAAAACAACAAAAATCAATCAAAAATTCAATATTTTTTCACTCTCAACATATCCCCACACTTAGAAAGGAAGTGTCCTCGTGACCTAAGGAAAAGAAGAATGTAAGTTTAGTAAAGAGCTCAATTTGATCTTCTTTAGTATCTTCAATAATCACCCCAAACCACGACCCCAACTTATTACCTATACATCTGATAATACTACAACAAAAGGAAAACACCCTTTTGGATATTATCTCCATTTTTAAAAAATTGTTAGCAATCACAAAGTCATAAAGAATATAAGAGTTTTCTTTGAATCAGCATCATCTTCTGCTAGCTTGTAGTCCAACGTCTCCTTCATCAATCCATCTTCAACTTCAGCTCCATCCAACAAAGATAAACAATATATACATACCACATATACAACTCACACAAACAAAACACCAGGTAATCTGAATGGCACATGCCCCCAAAAAATGGAGAGCACAGAAAAATATTTCCATTAAAGAAAAAGAATTGATACATCCAAAAAGAACTCCATTGCTAAGCAGGATGCAGACACTTCTTCTTAAACTACATGCTAGACTTGAGATGCTCCAGAGTTTTATTCTCATCTACAAAATGCAAATGCACATTCTGGAGGAACTGTATACAACACATCTTTTCCAGCAAAATAAGAAATTTGGTAGGGAAAGCTTGTGAGAAGTAATACAGAATATCCATCTGAGCAATAGTCACATTCACATTCGGATTGATGTTCAAACGGGGGATACACTTACGAGTGTTTAAATTAGACTGCTAATGCATAAAAGCAAGATATCAGCAAAAATGAGCTATAAGACGTATAGAGGTATTCTCAAAATAAGCATGCACCCGAGCAAAATGAAGGTAAGAGTTTGAACATGCTGCAGAGGTATCCCTGTCAAGAATCATGTGATAGGGGGATGTGCTTGAGCTGCTGCGCCAAACACACACTCTATACACAAGAGTAAGCTCTCTCAAGAACACAAGAAGAGAGATGGAGGTCAAAACGTTTTCTTGCTGGTTTTTTTCCTTCTTCTTCCACACACTATACAATGTACACAAAGTATAGATAAGATACAACATAAAGGAAAGTGGCCTTCTAAGTCAAACAGTGCATAACCGACTGCACTAATTGACTGGCCCTATATCTTTGCTAGTTGTAGGTAGGTGTAACAAACTAAATATAATAAGTGGTCAGTGAGTGGCCATGTGAGTATCATAATGACCACCAACATGCTATCTACCCAGGCAGTCCATCATCAATGTCCGCACGTATTGAGCTGCCATCTCAACACTCCCCCTCAAGCTCAACTCTATCTCTCCAACTCCAAGTAAGCTTTGGAACTTTCCAAGCTTCTTTGCACCCAATGCCTTTGTGAAAATGTTAGCTATCTGATCCTATGTGCTGACATATACCAAGTCAATCCCTCCTGCAAGTGCCTTCTCTCTCACAAAGTGGTAGTGCACCTCAATGTATTTTGTCCTAGCATGGAACATTGGATTCCTAGCTAGCTATGTGCCGCTCATATTGTCACAATGAATGGCAACTGGAACATCTCCCTACACGTCCAAATCTCCTGATAACTTTTGCAACCATTCCACCTCACATTCTGCCATAGCAGTACCTCTGTACTCATCCTTTGTACTCGATAAAGCAACTATAGGTTGTTTTTTGCTGCTCCACGTAACTGCTGCATTACCAAGGGAAAACATGAATCCACTTGTAGATCTTCTGTCTGACATGCTACCAGCCTAATCTGCATCTGTGTATCCAAAGACCTGTACGTCCTTACTTACCTGATAAAAAAGTCCATAATGTAAAGTGGACTTCACATACCTTAATATACGTCTAGCTACATCCAAATGAGGCTTTCTAGGCATCTGCATAAATTGACTGACAAGGCCAACAACATAGCTCAAGTCTAGCCTTGTGATAGTCATGTAAATCAAAAGTCCCTACTATCCTCCTAAACATAGTAAGGTCTTCTATCTCATCCCCGACATCAGCATTCAGCTTCACATTTTGCTCCAATGGTACTGAAAGAGGCTTACATGATGTCATACCATACTTGGATAACATATCCAAGCCATACTGCCTTTGGGACAGCCATATACCATCATCACATCTGATTACCTCAATACCAAGAAAGTATCTCAACTCACCCAAATCTTTCATCTCAAACTTCTTCTTCAAGAAGTCCTTAAATTCAGCAATCCCATTGTCACTATCACCTGTAATAATCAAGTCATCCACAAAGATTACTATGATGACCAAGCCTGCATCTCCCTTTCTCACATAAAGTGAGTGACCAGCATCAGAAATACAAAATCCAATATTGACAAGATACTCTCCAATCTTGTCAGACCATGCTCTAGGTGCTTCCTTCATCCCATAAAGCGCATTCTTTAACCTGCACACATATGTGGGATGCTCTAACTCCTCATAACTTGATGCCTGCTCTATATACGCTTCTTCTTGCAATTCACCATGCAAGAAGGCATTCTTAACATCCATTTTCTGCAAACTCCAACCTTTGGCTGCTGCCAATCCAATCACACACCTAACAGTTGCCATCCTAGCAACTGGACTGAATGTCTCTTTATAATCAATGCCATATGTTTAAGCATAGCCTTTTGCAACTAGCCTAGCCTTATACCTGCTAACTGAACCATCTGGATTATACTTGACTTTGTAAACCCACTTACAGCCAATAGATTTCTTACCCTTACGTAAGGGTACCAAATCCCAAGTCTTATTGGCTACTAATGCAACCATCTCCTTATCCATTGCTGCATCCCAATGAGCATGACCAACAGCATCCTCAAAACAAGTGGGTTCAACATCTCAACTAGTTTCACCATATAAGCATAATAGTGAGCTGCATCACCTTCAAAACCAAATATTTTAACAGGGTATCTGACCCTGCTAGATTTGCGTACCACCAGATCACTCAATGGAGCCTTTACATTACTATGAGCTCTTTGTACACCTCACATCCTAACTAAAGGAATACCAAGCTCATCATCCAAAATCTTCCAACCACTAGAATCTCCATCAAATCCCAAATGACTGATAGATGCATCATTACCATCCAACACTTTCTTCTTTCCTTTGTCCTTCCTTGCAACACTTATAGATCCATCTGAAGGTGTGGGGCTACTCCTTAGTCTCCTAAACCAAGGGCTCACTATAGGTGTAGTATAAGATGATGTTTCTGGTCCACTAAGACTACGTGATTCTTGTTTATCTTTCTGCACATAGCTGTCCTGATCATTATCATCATCCAAAACATCACCAATAGGTGTATACCAACTTCCCATCTCATCAAAGATAACATCCCTCTCACTCTTAACTCACCTGTGACAGGGTTTTAACAACGATACCCTTCTGTTCTAAAGAGTATCCAATTAAAACACATTTCTCTGCCTTTGGATCAAGCTTCTTCCGTAGCTCATCTAGCACATGAACATATGCAACACATCCAAATATCTTCAAGTGCGATACATCGGGCTTCTTGCCAGTAAAACACTCTTCAGGAGTCATCTCATGAACTACAATTGTGAGAGTTTTGTTCATAATGTAGATAGCAGTATGGATAGCCTTAAACCAAAAATATTTGGGCATATTCTTTTCAGCCATTAATGCTCGTGCAACTTCTGCAATATGCCAGTTTTTTCTTTTTGCAACACCATTTTGCTGTGGGGTATACCTGCAAGTAAATTGCCTCTTTATCCCATGAGTTCTCAAGAAGCCACTGAACTCATTAGAGAGGTACTCTCCCCCTCCATCTGATCTCAAGCACTTCACTTTTAAGCCTGTTTCTATTTCAACAACTGCCTTAAAAGATTTGAAGTGCTCAAACACATCACTCTTTTCCTTCATGAAGTATAGCCATAGCTTCCTTGAACAGTCATCAATAAATGTGACAAAGTATTTGTTGCCACCAAGAGATACATTCTGTGTAGGCCCCCAAACATCTGTGTGTACTACATCAAGTATATTTCTGCTCACTTCTCTATCATGTGAGAAGGGTTGTCTCGCCTGCTTACCAAACTGGCACGCTTCACAAATTTTATGCAATTTTGCAACTCTAAAAGAGGGCAACCCTGTAACCAATCCTCTCGACTGCATTAGTTTCAGCCTTTGCACATTTGAATGTCCCATACGTTTATGCCATATTTCAATATCTGCAACTACTCCTTTTTCTTTAGCATACATAACAGCATCCATTGCAGGAATTCCAACATCTAAAGTGAACGTTTGGTCAACTCTACTTCCTTTTGCAACCAACCTGCACTTATCATGAAAGTATTCTACAAAACAACCTTTTGCATTGAATTAGACTTGCAACCCCTGCTCTACCATTTGGCCAACAGATACTAGATTCTTTGTAACTGATGGAACATGTAATACATCTGTCAGACTCTTTGTTTGGCCATCATACAAGGACAAGGAAACCTTTCCAATGTGTGAAATTGGGTGGCATGAATCATCGCCCGTCTGCACATAACCTGGGTTTTGTAAGTCCTGCATCTCTCCAAACCATTCAACATGACTGGTCATATGATTAGGTCCACCTGAATCGACATACCATACATCATCATGTGTCCCCTTTCTTGTAGCTGCATTCATCATATGTTGCACATTGGGCTGCAATATGGCATGTTTTGCCACAATAATGGCAAACAATAGCAGAATTTCCAGAACCTCTATTCTGCCATCCACCTTTTCCTTTACAACTCCCTCTGCCTCTAAAGTTTTCTCTACCTCCAGAAACCTGCATTTCACCAAACTGTTGATTGAACCTGTTTTGCTGGTTATCGCTGTCAAGATTGTGGGAGAGAAGGAAGGAGTCTCGCTTGAAGCTTTCTTGCTTGCACAATGGGGGAAGACACACAAGGGTGGAGGCTGAAAACAGTTTTCCTCTTCTTAGTTGTGTAAGCCAAAAGAACTCAAGTACAAAGAAATAGAAGAACCCTCTATATGGGTCTCAAACCAAACTCAACTAACTAAGGTTGCATACTAACTGAGCCACAAACTAGAGTAGATAAGGATAGCTATCATGTAGCTATTATTCATGGGCGGTGTACCAACCGCATCTGCAACTAACACGTCGGTGACATAAATGCACAACGGTCACCCTGGCGTATCACGAGTGGAGCTCGATATCTCAACACTCCCCCTCGAGCTCAATCCCAATTCCTGCACACCAAGCAGGTCTCTGAACTTGCGCAACTTCTCTGCGCCCAATGCCTTCGTGAATATGTCAGCTACCTGATCCTCTGTGCTGACATAAACTAGATCAATAAGACCTAGTAAAACCCTCTCTCGCACATAGTGATAATGCACCTCAACGTGCTTTGTTCTAGCATGATAGACTAGGTTATTTGCCAAGTGTATACTACTCATGTTGTCACAATAAATGACAACTGGCCCATCTGTAGACTGATGCATATCATAAAGTAGCTTATGCAACCAAGCTACCTCACATGCAGCCATTGCTGCACCCCTGTACTCAGCCTCTGTGCTCGACAAGGCAACTGTAGGCTGTTTCTTGCTGCTCCAAGTGACTGCAGCACTCCCAAAAGAGAACACATATCCACTGGTAGATCGTCTATCAGAAATGCTACCAGCCCAATCAGCATCAGTGTATCCATGCAACTGTATCTGAACCCCAGTCTCATAAAATAGTCCATACTGCAATGTGGACTTCACATACCTGAGTATGCGTCTAGCTGCATCCAAATGTGGTTTCCTTGGAGCCTGCATAAACTGACTTACCAATCCAACAGCATAGCTCAAATCTGGCCTGGTAATAGTCATATAAATCAAACTTCCTACTATGCGTCTGTACATAGTAGGGTCTTCTAGAAGCTCACCTGCATCTGTGCTCAGCTTCACATTTTGCTCCAAAGGAACTGAAATAGGCTTACAGCCTGTCATCCCATATTTGGACAGCATGTCCAATCCATACTGCCTCTGCAAGAGCTGTATCCCACTTGGTGATCTAATCACCTCAATGCCCAAGAAATAACACAGCTCTCCCAAATCCTTCATCTCAAACTTCTGCTTCAATAGCATTTTCACATGAAGGATATCTTCATCACTGTCACCTGTCATAATCAAATCATCAACATAAATGGCAAGTAGCATAATACCTTTCTCTGTTTTTCTCACATAAAGTGAGAAATCTGCCTTGGAAATCTGAAAGCCAATAGTGACAAGATACTGTCCTATCTTGTTAGACCATGCTCTAGGTGCTTGCTTCAAGCCATACAAGGCTTTCTTCAACTTGCAAACAAACTCAGGATGAACAGCATGCACATAACCTGGTGGCTGCTCCATATAGACCTCTTCTTGCAAATCACCATGCAAGAAGGCATTCTTTACATCCATCTGATGTAAAGACCATTCATTTGATGCAGCCATAGCAATGACTGCTCTTACGGTTGCCATCCTTGCAACCGGACTGAATGTTTCTTCATAGTCAATGCCATATGTTTGTGCATACCCCTTGACCACTAATCTTGCCTTGTATCTGTTCACAGAACCATCTGCATTGTGCTTCACCTTATAAACCCACTTACAGCCAATTGCATTCTTACCTTTAGGCAAAGGTACCAATTCCCATGTAGCATTTGCTTCCAAGGCATCCATTTCTTCATCCATGGCTTTCT
The DNA here is from genome assembly GCF_053477565.2 of Lygodium microphyllum. Taxonomy (NCBI): domain Eukaryota; kingdom Viridiplantae; phylum Streptophyta; class Polypodiopsida; order Schizaeales; family Lygodiaceae; genus Lygodium; species Lygodium microphyllum. The sequence goes on along the minus strand of NC_141154.1, from coordinate 15,874,259 downwards.
CCCATTTTTCTTTTCCCATGGCTTGCTCAAAAGAAGTGGGTTCTGGTTCTTGTATCACCTTGACCATATATGCATAGTGAATGGCTGTAAATCCATCATATTTCAGCCTATCCACAGGATACCTAACTCTGGTAGACCTGCGCAAAGTGGGTTCACTCCCAGGTGCTCTCAAAACATCCCTGGTCTTCCTTACTCCAGGTGTAACAATAGAAGGAATACCCAACTCATCATCAATGCTCTGTTCTGAGCCACTGGATTCACCATCCACATAAGAGTGACCTGCATTCACATCAAACATGGGCTGATCTACCTTCTCTTTTCCTTTTCGTGATACCTGCATACCACTATCTGCATTGCTTTGAGAAGATTCTCCTGATCTCAATCTGCCTGTCCATGGCGAAGAATGTGAACCACTGCTAAAGGACGCTCCAGGTCCACTAATATCTTGTGACTGCTGCTGTGAATTCTGTGCAGCATTACCATTTTGTGCATTTACATTATCAATCACATTTACTGGTTTATACCAGCTACTCATCTCATAAAAAACAACATCTCTGCTCACTATAAACTTACGAGTAGAAGGGTTATAGCATCTATACCCTTTTTGCTGCGGAGAGTAACCAATAAAGATGAACTTCTCAGCTTTTGGATCCAACTTGGATCTCAACTCATTTGGCACATGAACATAGGCAATGCAACCAAAAATCTTCAAATGAGAAATATGTGGTTTCCTACCAGTATACCTGTCCTCTGGAGTCATCCCATGTATTGTTGCAGTGGGAGTCCTGTTCATTATGTAGACTGCTGTAGCAACTGCTTCAGGCCAGTAAAAATCTGGCAAGTCTTTTTCATTGAGCATGGCACGAGATACCTCTCCAATATGCCTATTTTTTCTTTCTGCAATTCCATTTTGTTGTGGGGTATGACTGCATGAATATTGCTGCTTTATGCCATGCTCCTGCAGGAACCTTGCAAACTCATTTGAGAGGTACTCTCCCCCTCCATCTGACCTTAGGCATTTTACTTGCAGGCCTGTTTCTTTTTCAACCATAGCTTTAAGAGTTTTGAAATGCCCAAAAACTTCACTTTTCTTTTTCATAAAATACACCCAAACTTTTCTGCTATAGTCATCAATAAAACTGACAAAATAATGACAGCCTCCAAGAGATGCAGCTTTAGTAGTCCACACATCAGAGTGGATTAATTCCAATGGCTTCTTACTCTCTTGAACATGTCTAGGAAATGGTTTCCTTGCCTGTTTTCCAAACTGACAGGCTTCACATACCTTATGCATTTCTGCAACCTTGAATTTAGGCAATCCTGCAACAATGTTTTGGTCCTACATTGATTTAAGTCGCTGTACATTAACATGACCAATGCGTTTATGCCAGATATCAAGATCTACAACTACACCGGTCCCATGTGCAAACATTGCTGCACTCAATTCAGACATGTCTGCATCCAATGTAAACATTCTGCCCTTCTTATTTCCTTTTGCTATCAAGCGACCTTTATTTTTCATATCCTCAACAAAGCATCCATGAGGATTAAATCTGACCTGCAAGCCCTGTTCAACCATTTGACCAACAGAAACCAGATTCTTGGTGATATTCGGGACATGAAATACATCGGACAGGTATTTCTTTTTCCCATCCTGCATAGACAAGGGAATTTTTCCAATCTGCACAATAGGATGTGCAGTATCATCACCAGTCTCCACAAATCCTGGTTTTTCTATTTTCCTTGCATCCTCCATCCATTCTGCATGACCTGTCATGTGGTTTGATGCACCTGAGTCAACATACCATACATCATTGCTTTCTTCTGCACTTGTCACAGAATTGTTCATGTGCTGCACCATGAACAAATGCTCATTTCTGTCATCACCCTGTCTGCTAGAAGATGCATAATTCCCTTGTTGCAGTTTTTCATTCATGATGTCATTCTGCTTTTTATAGCAGTCTTTAGCCATATGACCCATTTTACCACAGTAGTAGCATTCAACATTACTGTTTGCATTTTGACCTCTTTGCCATCCACCACGACCTCTTTGGCTCCCCCTGCCTCTAGAGTTACCACGTCCTCCTCCATAGGACTGGTTTTCTTGAGTTTGCTGCATATTCTGATTTCTGCCACGGCCTCCAAATCGGCCTCCTCTACCTCTGCCTCTACCTCTTCCAGCATTTGAGTAGAAGACAACTTCTTTTGAAGTTCCTCCTGAAGAAGATGCACCACCATTTCTTTGCTCCTCAGAAATTAGAAGAGCAATCAGCTCCTCAAAATCAGGAAATCTTTCACGAACTGAAATGGATGTCCGAAACTGTGCATAATCCTTTCCTAGACCATTCAAGGTCACAGAAACTAAATCATCATCTTCCACTGGTGACCCAATGGAAGCAAGTGCATCTGCAATCTTCTTCACCTTCATGTGGTAGTCGTTGATGCTCATATTTTCTCTTTGCACATTATGCAACTCTTGCTTGAGCTGCATTTTCCTGGCTTGCGTATTTGTGCTATACATTTTTGACAAAGTATCCCATGCCTCCTTTGGCGTACTTGCATCCTGAATATGCACAATCATAGAGTCTGAAATACTGATAGACAGCCAGTACATAACTTTCCTGGCTCTCTCATGCCATGCTTTGAATGCCTGCATTTGTTGTTGATTGGGAACATCAGGAAGAACTGGTTCTTCTTCATTTCCTGCAACAAATTCCCAATATCCTTTTCCCATAAGGAAATTTGTCATTCTAAACTTCCATGCTTGGAAGTTGTTCTTGTCAAGCTTTTCAGTGACAATCTGTGAGAGAGAATCAGACGCCATTACAGAATACTGCAAAAAGTTCTGTCACTGCAAAGAACACAGCTTCAGCCTCACAAGGGCAAATCTGCAAAACTGGCAAAAGTGGTATTTGACCACACAGTCACTTCCTAGTGACGATTTTGCATAAACAGAAACCAAGGATGATTCTATAACTCCCAATGTCTCTGCGCACAAGCATACGATGCAATTTCTGTGGTAACTTTTCACCGACCTGTAGAACAGTGGTCGCACAGCATAAAACAGGGCTTTTTCCTGAGTGCGTGCAGAAAACTTCCGCCTCCAAAACAGGCCCCGAAATGGCCTCAAATCAAAATAACAGGGTCGCCAAGAGCTAAAGCTCTGTCCCGCAGCATATACTGCCCTCTTGCTTCAGCGCGAAGGGCGTCTCAACCTGAGACAATGCACTCTTGCAATTTCCGGCTGTGCTACCTGCAGAGATCTGCTCCCAAAACAGAAAATGAAAGCAACACTGCTCCTCTTACCAGAACACCGCGAGCTTGGCTTGCTTTCTTGAGCTCCTTACCACGAACAAGGCTCTGATACCATGTCAAGATTGTGGGAGAGAAGGAAGGAGTCTCGCTTGAAGCTTTCTTGCTTGCACAATGGGGGAAGACACACAAGGGTGGAGGCTGAAAATAGTTTTCATCTTCTTAGTTGTGTAAGCCAAAAGAACTCAAGTACAAAGAAATAGAAGAACCCTCTATATGGGTCTCAAACCAAACTCAACTAACTAAGGTTGCATACTAACTGAGCCACAAACTAGAGTAGATAAGGATAGCTATCATGTAGCTATTATTCATGGGCGGTGTACCAACCACATCTGCAACTAACACGTCGGTGACATAAATGCACAACGGTCACCCTGACGTATCACGAGTGGAGCTCGATATCTCAACAATCGCCGGCACATCCCATACCACGGCCTCTCGAAGAGGATCTACCACGTTCCCTTTCTGAACTCGAGTAAAGTGCTTGGACATGTTCACCATTTCTTTCAAACGAATCACCTTGTATATTGATCTCTTCAGTAATCATGAGAGAGATCAGTTCATCAAAATCTGGAAATGGCTTCTGTACATATACTGAAGTAACAAATGATTTCCATGCCTTCTCATTGTTAAGGCCACTCAGAGTGGATGAAACCAAATCATCATCATCCAGCATTGCATCAATCATTGTTAAAGCATCTGCAATGCTCCTCACCTTCAACACATACTCATTGACAGATATTTTTTCTTTCTTTAAGGCATTTCAACTCTTGCTTGAGTTGAATCTTTCATGCCTTTGTATTTACTGAAAACATGCTCTCAAAAATTGTCCAAGCTGCATGTGAAGTTTTTGCATTCTTGATATGCCCCAACATCGTATTATCAATGACTATAGATAACCAGTACATCACCTTTTTGTCTTTCGAATTCCATTCTTTCCATGCTTTTAATTGATCTACAATCGAAGGGATACTGAGCTCTAGCTTCTTTTCTTCACTTGAAACAAACTCATAAAGGCCCTTTCCAATGAGGAAGTTTGTCACACGGAACTTTCATGAAGGATAGTTGTTCTTGTCAAGCTTCTCAATAATGGGATTTCCACTATTCTCTGCCATCATCACAAACAAGGATACAACACAACAAGCTAGTCTTCCACAATCTTTCACAACACGTGCACAACACTACACCAAGCAATCTTTTTCACTGATTGCTCAATAGTACATGTAATCTGCAACCTGTTTGCAGATAAACCTTATGTTTTCTTCTTGCAAACACCTCAAAAATTACAAATTCGTAATCTATAACCTGTGCACCCACTTTTGTTCAATACAGCTGAAATCACAGTGTATCCTAAAACGGCTGTCCATAACCTTGCGGCTCTAAAACGGGGCCTGAAATGGCCTCAGATGCCCAAAAAAACTGCAGGATAGCCCTCTAGGGCTGATGTGCAGAATATATAGTGCTCTGCTTGTACACCAAATCTCACAGCAATCTGAGATTTTTTATCGACCCTGCTTCCGGTGCCTCCACAGGTACTATCCAAGAGAGAGAGTGGAAGAATGGATTCTTACCCGTTGCTTGCTTGCTGGAACCTTGCTTCTTTTCCTTCACTTTAGCCTTCAAGATCAGCCTCTCTCAGTGGAGTGGCTTTGATACCGTATCAAGAATCTCATGATAGGGGGATGTGCTTGAGCTACTGCACCAAACACACACTCTATACACAAGAGGAAGCTCTCTCAAGAACATAAGAAGAGAGATGGAGGCCAAAACGTTTTCTTGCTGGTTTTTTTTCTTCTTCTTCCACTCACTATACAATGTACACAAAATATAGATAAGATACAACATAAAGGAAAGTGGCCTTCTAAGTCAAACAGTGCATAACTGACTACACTAATCGACTAACACTATATCTTTGCCAGCTGTAGGTAGGTGTAACAAACTAAATATCATAAGTGGTAAGTTAGTGGCCATGTGAGTATCATAATGACCGCTAACGTGCTAAGTGTAGACGTGTGGACCCATCTAGCCAGGCGGTCCATCATCAATGTCCGCACGTGTTGAGCTTGCCATCTCAACAATCCTAGGACCCTGGAATGAAAGGCCGGTCCTGTCACAGAATCATAGTGTCCATTGTTGTCGATGAAGTATGTCACTATCATACCCTGGTGTATCTAGTACTAATTGAGGAGGAAGGTTAATGTAATTAGAAGGAGAGGGGAATGGAATAAGAGGAGAGCATTGTAGAGGAGGATAGGATAGATCATAAAAAAAAGGGAAATGAAGAGATAAGGAAGATGGAAGAGATGGAAAATTCAACAAAAACTTATGAAGAAAATCTGTTGAGAAAATAGAAGGAACAGGAGGAACTATAGGAGGAGGTTCAAAAGGGGTAGGCAATGATGTCGGATCAGCAATGAAAGGGAAAAAAGTAAAAACGGGAATGTGAGGAGAATTAGAAAGAGTAAAGAACAACAGAGGAATAGTGTCAGGGTTGGAAGTGAGGAGGGAAACATATAACGGAAAACGATAGTACATAAGAGAATAAGACAAAAGATAATTGGGATCTAATGGATAAAAAGAACAATGATAAGCAAGATCTTGGAAAAAAAAATCAGTGAATAATGAATAATCAACAATATGACTCAATAGTTGAGTTTGCAAAGGCTAGATATCAGATTTGTGGAATACACCCCTGAGACGACGAGGTTCCAAAGCAACATCTTCCAAAGGTAGATGCCAAGCATGTCCTCTACACTAAGATGTCTGCTCATGATAATGCTTCAAACTATCTACTAGCAGGAGCTCAACTGAGTGCACATACATCACTGCCTGTAAAATCACATCTCCCACATAAACATTCAAATCCTCCTCATCATGAATCTGCAAATGCCCTGTAAGATACATGAAAGACAGCAACTGTACTTTATGCGAAATCAACTCATCAACAAATCTATCAAACACAGACTTCAACAAATCTGCATACCACAAATTCTGCCACCCATCCCCTGGAGGTTCTAAATCCACATTGCTCAAAGAGATATACAAGGCAAAACGCTGCTAATTATACTTGATGGGGTGACACCAGCTCAGCATAACTAGTAAAATCATCCTGCACATAGTTCATTCATTGTTGAAGGCATTCTACCTTAGCAGAAAAACCATTACACAACTTCGCCTTCTGCTGTAACTAGTCAAGCTCCTCGTTGGAAGATACTATAGAAGAAACCACACGAGATGGAGGAACAAAAAGAGTAACAATCTTCTTATTAAGCTCTGCAATCATCTTCTTTTGTGACTCAATAGTTTCCTAAGAAGACTGTAGCTGACCCTCACAAGAACCCAACCTACTGGCTAAGTCGATCATCTCCTCAAGGGCAGAATTCTTCTCTTTAGTCAAAGATGCATTCTCTGCTTCCAAGGTAACTACTTGAGCTTCTAACTTCTGAATGGTGACCTTCTGGGAATCCATCAGGGCAGTAGCTTCAGTCATTTGTCTATGAATATCTGTGAGGGTGGCTTTCTTAGATGTTAGATCCTCCAAAATCCTTATTCAATTGACTAGTCAGGGAATCCACTTTGTCTTGCAAGGAAGTATACACTCCTGTGTAAATTGACTGAAGACAAGTCGTCAGTGAAGTCTCCAATGTAGCCTAGACACCAGAAACTAGCTGAGGAAGCAAAGGTCCAGCTAACATTGTTTGTAAGGAAGAAGGGATATGTTTAACCAACTGCCCATCCCTTTGTGCTGCAAATAGATTAGGACATGACAAGAATGAAGGAAGGGAACTGGTAGAAACAGGAGGAATGGAGTCCTGTGCAGGAGATTCAGAAACTGAAATAGAAACAGGACTAAGGGGCCCTTTAGTACGTAATCTTTTACTGTGGGAGAATCTGGTAGGGGGTTTATCCTTCGAATCAAAATTGGGCTGTAATGGAGGAGGAGTTGGAACAGAAGGTGGCAGCTGCTTCGGAAGAGGAGCAGGATCAAGAACTGGCACACCACCAGGAGGAGGTGCAAGGGAGATAATCTTCTGAAGAAAATTACCATAGGAGACATTACTTCCCTAACCTTTCTGAACTCTCTGAAAATGATGATCCATCTTTGCGAGCATGAATGCTGCCCAATTGAACTTGGCTCCCTCCAAGATCCTAATAGAAGCAGTGAACATCTCCTTGGATAGACATTTGGAAGCAGGCTTCCATGACATGAACTTGTATGTAGAAAAATTGGTAAAGTTGTTTCCATACCAGGGAGGAGATGTGAACTACAGAAACCCCACAACTGGTGATAACTTTGCTGGAGACCAAAGGAGTAGAGGTTTCTTTCTGCAGGAGAATGATTGAAAATACTATTTTTTTTAAAAAAATAAGCTTTTTGGATTTTGAAAATTAATAACTCATGATTACAAGCATAGGTTCTGAATTTTATGGCACATAGTCCTCAAACATATTGCAACTAATCATCAAATAGATTTTTATTGCACATGAATGAGATTTGCATAATAAATTATAAAAAAGATTTGAATTTTGATTAAAAACAGGCTTATCGCTATTTCTTGGGTTTCAAAAATTAATATTTGTATTTTTGAGCACCCACCAAACCCTCCATTGATCCTCAAAGCGCGATGGTCATCATTTCTCATCATCAACATGATCCTGTCATAATTCTGTTCAAGCTAGACAGCTGGTTCCAACCTCTTCCAAGAATCGTTAGCATGAACACACCTTAAGAGGAGAGAGAGGGAGAAGAGAGAAAGACTGATTTCTATTCTCTCTGATCAGTCCACCATTTCCTATTCAGAGATAGGGAAAATAGAGCAAAGAAATTGTGGAGTAGGATGGTATCTTTAAATTGGGTGGGTGCATTTGAGCCCCATATCCCCCCTTGAAAAATTGTCACGTAGGGAAGTAGGCGATGTGTTTTCATGCCCCCCATGTCAAAAATGCTCCCCCTTCCCAATTCATTAATTTTCGGGTCCCAAAGGTCCCAAGAGTCATGCCCTTTCAATTCTTCAAAGGCAATTCACATCTCGAGTGCCCGCCGATCTTTAGCTTCTCCCACGTCCATTGCCCATTTCGCTTCTGAAAAATTTTGCACATCTATCCCAAAGTCCCAAACTATTTGGAACTTGTCTTGCTTCAATTCAAAACCCAAAAAAATAATGAAAAATCTATAGCCACAATGAAGTATGGTTTCCGAAGTAATTTGAATTCCTGTCTTCCTCCCTGGCCACTTAAAATGATAAAATCCGCGTCCTCCACTTCCTTCAAGCTTTGAATTTCTTCTTAAATTCTCATCATTTGGCACTGGAATTTTTTCGATGTTTAAATTCCACTCTCATTCTTCTCTTCCCCGGCCACTTAAAATTATCAAATCTGTGTCCTCCGCTTCCTTCAAGCTTTGAATTCCACCTTAAATTTGTTGAGATGGCAAGCTCAACACGTGCGGACATTGATGATGGACTGCCTGGCTAGATGAGTCCGCACATTGACACTTAGCACGTTGGTGGTTATTATGATACTCACATGGCCACTAACTTATCACTTATTATATTTAGTTTGTTACACCTACTTATAGCTGGCAAAGACATAGCGCTCAATTCCCCCCTTCAACTGGGCTTGATACTTCAGTTTCCTATATTTCTCCCTAGCATAAGTGACTGATTCTTCATAGGATGTGGGAAACTTGCCTTTGAGCTTACCTTAGTAGGGCAATCAGGTACTATCTCTCCCTCGACTAAGGAGGTTGTCCATTTATCCCATAATTTTATAAACATGCCTTCATATGCTTAGTACTCCCTTGGTAAGGTTTGGCGAAGATCTAGGAGTTGTCTCCAAAGATCTTCAGGAGGCTCTCTATCTTGGTACTCATGCAAGAATGCGGTCTTGATATCCTCTCAGTTACCCCTTGTAGCCTTCAAGAGAGCTTGATACCACACTCGAGCATCACCCTTTAGAAATAAAGAGAAGGCTTGTACTTTGGTTGCTTCATCATCTCGACCTGTGACTAGAAAGGCCATTTCTAAGTCATCCAAAAAGTCTAGAGCTTTCTCCCCTTTGTGCCTAAAAAAGCTTGGAAAAGCCATGATAGGAAAACATTGATCTAGATCAATACAAAACATAGATGAACACATCTAGGCCCAAGTCATATCTTATGAAGGGTAGAATAAATGGATTCACAGATGCATTAATTTTAGCAAGACGACAAGGGTCCAATAAGCCCCTTATGATATTTTGGAACCTGAGCTTTGTGCTAACTATTATGTGCACGGTTTGCCTAGCAAGAGGATGGATAGGTCCATACAAATCCCTATGGTTCATGGGATGCACTTAGAGTAGAATGAATATGTGTACATTAAAGGAGATGCTATAATCCAAAATAGAAAATATTATGGGATTAGGGGGGACAACAAGATCTCTCTCAACCTCTCAGCTCCAAAATAGAAGACCAACCTTTGCTGAAAATATATCTTTCTTAATGCACACATCCACCCTAATGTTTTGAACCGATTGAAAGTTGTAGAAAAAAGGAGTATTCATTTATGCATTAACTACAAATTTCCACTACAAACTTTCATGAAGCCTGTTGCTGAAGCTCTAGGAGATGTGAAAGATTTGCTCACCAGTGATTAGCCTAGCTTTGGTGTGACGATCATTAGCCTTGTAAAGTTCATGGGCTTCGATAGCTACCTTCTCAATTACTTTGAGCCTTCTTGCTAGTAGTAGTTGAAGCACATCACCATATGTAGCGTCTTGCCAATACCGCACACCATTGATGTGTAACTCCTCCTTCAAAAACTTGTTAATCCTTGAATTTGAAAGCGCCTTCACCACTTGAAGACAAGCCTTCTTAGGGAGTGTCTTTACACTAGACACCAAGCACTCAACACAATGCCTTGGTCTAGAGACTTGATGAGAGCAAGATTTCTCTTGAAGCAAAGAAGGGCGTGTGTAATTAACTTGCTTTACCTGCAAAGAATTGGCACAGATAATTCCATAACACATCCACACATTCCAAACAATATCCCATTGAAACTCAATAGCCTTAGAGTTCTCTACCAAGAAAGACCACTTTGGGTGATCTGAATTACTACCTACCACTAAGAAATCAAAGAAATCATGCACATGATACTTGGAGAGGGCTTATCATCACTAAGAGGGATAAGATCCTTTGTTACTATTTTCTTTCCTTTCTCTTTCAAATTGCATAGATGCCTACAATATGTCACTACTATGCACCAACTCCATAATGGCCACAAATAGTACCTTCTATGATGGTCCCAATCATAAGAGTAATGGTCTCAAAAACAATCTGTCCAAAGAAGAGAGAGAAGCCATAGAAGCTATGAACAAGAAGGTGAGATAAGAGACAATAAATGTATTAATGTTTTAAAAATGTGAAATTTTACATTTCTCATCCCTTTTATACCTATGTCAGTGTGACAATGTATTAATAATAATTTCACACTAAGATATATCTTCTTTCTAGCTTCTTACAATCCATTCCTTTCAAATGTTTTTGCATACAAAAACAAACTTACAATGGTTGGAAAGGATGGATGAAACAAAATACCACTCTAATTTCTATTGAGACTTCAAGCTCAACTACTCATATGTATGTGTGTGTGACCAACATTACCTACAACTATGTCAAGTTATACTCAAGTGTGGGACATTAAATAAGTCGGTGTTGACCATAGTTAGTGGTAACCTAGTTGTACTATCTCTTTCATGTTAGTAGAGATTGAATAATGAAGATGAATGAGATGAGTTGACTCCTCACTCTTTGACTCCACGCTATCTCTCTTATATTTGAACATGGTATCAAAACCAACATGAATGGGCTCTCTGGAACATGGCATTAAAGGAGTTTGGATCTGGAGCTTGAAGATAAGAGTCTTTGCTGAAGAAGAAAGTCTCCCATTGTTTTTGTCAAGGTATACATTAGTGTTTATGCTTTTTCCTTATGTAAGAGCTTGATGTGGCTTGTTTGGGAGCTCCATAAGGCTTCATTGAGCACCTGTGAGTGGCCATTTGACATCAAAGACATCATATCCAAAAAAATATAATCAAAGGAGATTGTTTTCTATAGAAATGGATTTTGGAGAAATGGCTCTCGTATTCTTAATCATTTTGACATGGGCTACACCTTTGCAAAAGAAAGGTTTTTCAAATTCTTCACAGGTTTTGAGATATTTAGCATAAACATGTACATATTGGCTGTTTACTGCAGTAAACAATAGGTGGTTCTAGGGCACTGGTGGCTTTTATCCTAACGATGTATATGCCCTTATTGTCATGCATTTGAGCATGGCTATGGAGTATCAAATATTCAACTTTGGAAGGTTTTAATAGGATGGAATTTTGTCCTCAACTGTGGACAGCAAGCATCTATTACTTCTTGAAGCAATCTATGACATTGGATAGTATTTGTGGACCTTGATTTTGGGCATATGTATGTTGGATGTTGTATGAATTGAAAAGAGCATTGAATGATGACTTTTGGAGCTGCAAAATCAATTGTATTGACATGATTATTGGTTGTACATAAACAATACAAGAGTTATATGACATTGGTTCTTAAAGATAGGGCATGTATGAATGCCGATATGATCATGTCTTTGTATCTACATGTGTTGGCATATGTATGCTATGATTCAGGAAGATTTTGAGCTTGGATTTCCCTTGTTTTGGTTATGTATTGTCTGATTGTTATCAGCCGGGAAGATATTTGGAATTTGTACTTGTTGTACATGTACTACAGTGTGCTTGAAAGGTCATGTATGGACTCCCCATATAGTGGCAAATGTCTAGGATGTTTTGGGGTATGTTTGACACATAAATTCTTTGTTTTGATTGAGAAAAGGTTTTTGGAGATTGTATGTTTCTCTATTATGAGTAAGATTGAATATACACAGGGTATGCAGCAACTACATGCTCTACAAACTGGTCGATGTACCTACATGCTGTGCCACTTGATTGTGGATGTATCTGACATGTTTGTGGATTTAAATGCTATGATTTCAGCAAGGATTTTGTTACATAAAACTATCATAAAAGTTGAAGATTGAAATCGGTCAGTAAGACATCTTGGTTCAGGCATTGATTAAAAACTGTCTGCTACAATATGGCAAATGATCAGGGCACTGATAACATCACCCAAATTGTCGATGATAAGCTTGATAACAAGAATTTTGAACTATGGAAGTTCAGGATGTAGAATTTTCTGATTGGCAGAGGATACTGGGATTTGTTGAGATGGCAAGCTCAACACGTGCAGACATTGATGATGGACTACCTGGCTAGATGGGTCCGCATGTCTACACTTAGCACATTGGTGGTCATTATGATACTCACATGGCCACTGACTTATCACTTATTATATTTAGTTTTTTACACCTACCTACAGCTGGCAAAGACATAGCGCCAGTCGATTAGTGTAGTTGGTTATGCACTGTTTGACTTAGTAGGCCACTTTTCTTTATGTTGTATCTTATCTATACTTTGTATACATTGTATAGTGTGTGAAAGAAGAAGAAAAAACCAGCAAGATAACGTTTTGGCCTCCATCTCTATTCTTGTTTTCTTGAGTGAGCTTCCTCTTGTGTATAAAGTGTGTGTTTGGCGCAGCAGCTCAAGCAAGTCTCCCCACCACGTGATTCTTGACATGGTATTAGATCCGCGCCACTAAGAGAGACTGATTTTGAAGGCTGAATTGAAGGAGAAGAATCAAGGTTCAAGAAAGAAAGCAACAAGTAAGAAGCTCTCACATTCTTCCACTCTCTCTCTTGGATAGTGCATGTGGAGGTACCAGAAGCAGGGTCGAGCAAAAATCCCATTATTGAGAAGCTCGACAAGAACAACTACCCTTCATGGAAGTTTCGTGTGACAAACTTCCTCATTGAAAAGGGCCTTTATGAGTTTGTTTCAGGTGAAGAAAAGGAGCCAGAGCTGGGTATCCCTCCAACTGCAGATGAGTTAAAAGCATGGAAAGAGTGGAATGCGAAAGACAAAAATGTGATATACTGGCTATTTGCAGTCATTGATAATACTATGTTGGGACATATTAGGAATGCAAAAACTTCACATGCAGCTTGGACAATTTTTGAAAACATGTTTTCAGTAAATACAAAGGCACGAAAGATTCAACTCAAGCAAGAGTTGAATACCTTGAAGAAAGGGAAAATGTTTGTCAATGAGTATGTGTTGAAGGTGAGGAGCATTGCAGATGCTTTAGCAGCGATTGATGCAATGCCGGATGATGATGATTTGTTTTCATCCACTCTGAGTGGCCTTAACAATGAGAAGGCATGATAATCATTTGTTACTTCAATATATGTATAGAAGCCATTTCCAGATTTTGATGAGCTGATTTCTCTCATGATTACTGAAGAGATCAATATGCAGGGTGATTTGTTTGAAAGAAATGGTGAACATGTCTAAGCATTTTACTCGAGCTCAGGAAGGGGATGTGGTAGATCCTCTTTGAGAGGCCGTGGTATGGGACGTGCTGGCGATAACCAGCAAAATAGGTTTAATCAACAGTTTGGTGAAATGCAGGTCTCTGGAGGTAGAGGAAACTTTAGAGGTAGGGGGAGCTCTAGAGGAAGAGGTGGATGGAAGAATAGAGGTTCTCGAAATTTTGCTATTGTTTTCCATTATTGTGGCAAAACAGGCCATATTGCAGCCTAGTGCTAAGCAAAGAAGGATGATATTCTCAGTGGTAAATTGTAGCAATGAAACTATGCATAGTCTTCACGACAGAATGAAGACAAAAATGAGTGTTTGTTTGTTATGCAGCATATGATGAATGCAATTACAGGAAAGTGGACACATGATGATGTATGGTATGTCGATTCGGATGGATCTAATCATATGATCAGTCATGTTGAATGGTTTGGAGAGATGTAGGACTTACAAAACCCAGGTTATATGCAGGTGGGTGATGATTCATGCCACCCAATTTCACACATTGGAAAGGTTCCCTTGTCCTTGTATGATGGCCAGACAAAGAGTCTGACAGATGTATTACATGTGCTATCAATTACAAAGATTCTAGTGTCTATTGGCCAAATGGTAGAGCAGGGGTTGCAGATCCGATTCAATACAAAAGGTTGTTTTGTAGAAGACTTTAATGATAAGTGCAGGTTGGTCACAAAAGGAAGTAGAGTTGGCCGAATGTTCACTTTAGATGTTGGAATTCCTGCAATGGATGCTGCTATGTATGTTAAAGGAAAAGGAGTAGTCTCGTAGATATTGAAATATGGCATCAACGTATTGGACATGCAAATGTGCAAAGGTTGAAATTAATGCAGTCTAGAGGATTAGTTACAGGGTTGCCTTCTTTTAGAGTTGTAGAATTGCATAAAGTTTGTGAAGCATGCCAGTTTGGTAAGTAGGCAAGACAACCCTTCTCGCATGACAAAGAACTGAGTAGAAAAATACTTGATGTAGTGCATATAGATGTTTGGGGGCCTACATAGAATGTGTCTCTTGGTGGCAGCAAATACTTTGTCACATTTATTGATGACTGTTCAAGGAAGTTATGGGTATACTTCATGAAGGAAAAGAGTGATGTGTTTGTGAGAGCGGAGTTTTGATGCCGAGAAGTGCTTAAAAATAGCCAAAAATTACGAATATCAAGGGAAAAATATTCAACGTCGAAGGCGGCGGCTCCAGCTAGGACGATTTTAAGCATCAAGTGCTTTAAAGGCGCCCGAGCGACACTTGTTGATTTTTTATAAATTTTTAGACTGGCATGCGGGTTGTCAGGAGTTACCCGCCAATGTGGGATGTCGAGCCGGATGCGTGGAAATTTACAGCGCTCGATTTGGAGCCCGGACGGGGAAATGGCCACAAATGGGGCAAGATATGAAAAGGTGGACATTGGAGAAGACCAAAAGGGGTGCCCTTTGGGACATTTTAGGCCCCCCTTCAAATTTTTGATCAAGAAGCATGAAAAAACGTGGAGAGAGAATGAGGCAAGAAGGCGCCATCTTCATGCCATTTTTTTGCGCCTCCATGGATGGAGATGGAGATGACAGGCTGTCAGTACCCCATACAACCAATCTTGGGGCTGATCTTCTTCTTCTTGGCCGATCTTATCGCCTGTCTTCACCGTCCAACGATAGCCTGAATGAAGAGAGCCAATTCTAGTCTTTCTCTCTCCTCCCTCTCTCCCTTAAGGGGTTGTTCTTGTGTGGATGAAGACAATGAAGAATGGTGGAGGAAAGCTTGTCCGGATGAGACCGGATTGCTTCCGGATGGATGGAGATATGAAGAGTGCTGTTCTTGAAGATGCTGAGCATTAAATGCATACTGGAAATCAGTCCCGTAATCAAACGAAGAAATCGAGACCTGAAAATAGCGATAATGCTATTTTTATAAAGAAAAATGATATTTTTATGCTATTTGCTTTATGAAACCTTATTCATATGGGATGAAAGCTCATTATGATATTGTTTGCCATGAGTTTGATCAGTTTATGCTCTGAAAATCAGAAAATATAAGGCTATATGACTAGAATTAGTGTTAAAATACATGAAAAACATACGTTTTAAGGGTAAAATTGGGATTTTTGCTATATAAATGAGAAATATGATATGTCACACCAACTAAATCTGAGTTTTTGCTGTCAATAAACCTAAGGGCCATAGACCACAATCAATTTTCATTTTCAATCATTATTTATTAAATAAAAATAGAAAAAAGGCCCACAAATGGAAAAAAATGGATTTAAAAATAGGAAAAAATAGGAAATGGGCTGAGAAAAATTAGGGAAAATTATATCTATGTTTGTGCAATGTATAGTACGAGGTTGGCCTTATTTTGTCCCCATTTCTATGTTTTGTGCATATTTATCGTTCTTTTAAAAGGGAAATATGCATAGAAACCCTATCTAACCGGTCAATGATGCAAAATGCTAAGAGTTGGACGAAAAGGGGCTGAAACATTGAAAGATAAGAAAAGATTTGATTTATGTATTACACTTGGCAAATAGGAAATGGTTTAAATAAAGAGGATGGTAGCATGAGCATATGGCTCGGTGCCTCCTTTCAACGCAGCATGCGCTAGTAAAATTCATGGAAAGAATGTTTTATGCACTATGCACGATGCTGATCTTTCTTTTGCTTGAGCACATAGCCATACACGATTTTCATTAAGCATAATAATTAAAAGGTATCAGAAAAAAACCTCCTAGATGCATGGCACCTGTCTTCCTTAGGTTGTGACCAATGATGAGCGTGAGAGGATGCCCTAAGCTGTAGGTTGGGTCCTAAGGGGAAATTGTAGTGAGGAATGGTACATCCTGGAATGTAAAATATTAGTACCTTGAGAGGAGTTTGTGCTCATATATGTTATATGTTTAGCAATGCATCAAAGGGCCAATCCCTGTGATGTAGGAGAGCTGCAGTGGGGCTTTGACTATTAGTCGGTGGAGTGCCTCCATATATGTGATCGTGGCATTGCCAATGTATAAGGGTTCTCCCTTTGAGGAGTTTTAGGGAAACGTTAGACTATAAACCATAAACACATGAATTAAGCTTTAGGGCAGTTTGTCCTTTAGCATTAGATTGACGCTCCTGGTCCGCGAGGCCGTGAGGGTGTTTGTGTGTCATGAGCATGAAGTCCAGCTAGTGCTATAGCTAGTGCCGGCCCATTTCAGGTCCCATCAGTGGTGCGTCTGCCGGGAGGCGACTATAAGTGGTGGTTTTTGGATCTAGGGTTTCTAGGAACCAAAAGGAAGTTGGTTTATGTCCTCTGACAAGGACCGTCAAGCCGAAATCCAAAAAGCAGAACATGTTGAGAGGGCTAGGCGATGGTTAGAGATAGTAAGTCGTTGCTCTCCTCAAAGGAGTAGCCCGATACGTATAAGAGGCAGTGGTCTTAGTAACCCAACTGCTCTATATAGTTCGTTAGGTTCAGGAGGAAGCGTAAGTTCTTCCTCTCCTCCACCAAGTCTATCCACTTCAAGTGGGGGGGTGAATTCACTTGTTCAAGATCCTATTGCTAATCTGATTGTCACCACGGCATAACCCATTGGAATTCCTGCAAGGACGCCGGATTTACTAGCCTTAGGAGTTCCCTTGCCCATTTTTAATGGGTTAGCAGAAGAGGATGCACAATTTCACATTTGTGAATTTCAAAGATTGATGTTTAATTATCGCATCCAAGACGAGGGACATATCATGATGTTCTTCAATATGACGTTAAAAGGAAGGGCTGCGGTATGGTATCACAGCATAGAGTCTGGAACCATAACCACCATTGATCAATTCTATGCAGCTTTTCGAGGAGAGTATGCCCCTGAAAGAGGTAGCCAATATTGGTTGCGGGTCTTGAATGTAACACGCCAAGATCCCCATGAGAATGTGAAAGCATATGCCAAGAAGCTGAAAGAAGTATTTCGTAAGTTACAAACTTACATTCCCATTCCGCCGGCTGCCCAATTGCAATATTTTTTGCATGGATTGGACTTTAATATTCAAGTACAATTGAGCAGTGTGGCCTTGGCAGATATAGACACCGCTATTACATGGGCAGAGGGAGTAGAAGCACGATTACAAACGGCCTACTCCTCTCGAATGAATGTTAATGGGGGTTTAGTACCTGGCGGCAATCCATCATTGACGAATGGAAGTCAAGGGATGCCTATGACTAACCCTATTGGGAGAGGGAGTGTGGTTCAGAATGTACCTTTACTGCCAGCTCCTCCCAGTGTGACTATGCCTATGGCAAGTTAGTTGGATCCACCAAATGTTGGAGGCCAAGTTTTGAATTCTAACGTTGTTCCTGTGGGTCAACAGCCAATGCCAAATCAGATGATTAGGCCAATGGAATGACGGGTCGACGATCGAGACTATGAGTCGAGTGCATCTAATGTCCTTGGCAAAGTTAAGGACATGATGAAGCATTATACCGATATGATTTTCGAACAATATCGACAAATAGCTGTCAACGTTAATTTCTTGAAGAAGAAACAAAATCTGATAGGGAGTTGATGCCCTGAAGAGGGTGGACCCTCTAGATTTAGTTGTAAGTGGTTCGGTGGACAGCACTTCCCCTTAAACTGTCCAAATGTGAAATGTGACATTTGTGGGAAGTCGGGCCATTTAGCTGCTACCTGTTGGAGTAAGATTAGTTCTCTCCAACAAGGGAGTAAACAGCCAGGCCCAGTGAATCATAGAGCGCAATGAAATAACTTGCAGCAGAATGATGCACCAAGACAAATATTGCAGAGGGGAAAAACAACTATAGAAGAGTTGCCACAAGGCAATGGAGTCAACCTTATTGAGGCTGTACGAGTCAATGATGCTAAAACCTCTAACTTAAGAGCCGTGACAAGAGGCCAAAAGGCTAAAGAGGTTGACAAAGATAATGCAAAACCGGTTGAGGGAAACCCTAAACAAGGGAATAAGGGGACACAAGTCCAGAATCCTAGCATAGAAGGGGGATCAGTAAGGCTAGTTGACAGAAAAGGCGACCCTAAGGAGGATGAGGAAGTGCCAAGAAAGAAGGCAAGAGCTAAGAAAGAAGCACCAAAACCGGTCCAAAGACCAAAAGAGAGGATGGTTTGGCGAGAAAAGAGAGCTTTGGCTACTTATCATGACTTTGATTTAGCAAGTCCTCTTCGCGAAGTCAAACCAGATGTGAACCTCTTGCAATTGATTAAATTATCTCCATGAGTACGCAAGGAATTTAAGAAGATCGTACGTATTGGGTATATTGTAGAACCTTTGGGCATAGCACGAGTAGGGAAAGATTGGTTTGACCATGCTGAAAAGAATTGCCCTAGGGTTCCAGCTTATGTGGATGGAATATTGGTGGAGCATTAGACACTAGATCCTCCATCAATATCATGAGTTCAGAGTTGATGGAGAGGTTGGGTCTAGGCATCCAAAAGGATAGCTCCACCCTTCTTAGAATGGCTGATGATAGTCTGAGACAACCAGAAGGTTGCATTACTAAGGTCCATGTTACAGTTGCAAGTGTAGAATGCTTCTTGGACTTTAGGGTGATAAGATTTGCAGGACGTCCTAGCTATCGAGTCTTGCTAGGTAGGCCTTGGATCTTACGAACAGACTATCAAGTTGATATACCCGTCAGTCGAGTGGTTCTAGGTAGAGGTGCTAATCGAGTAATAGTCGATGCTTACCCTAAGTCTCCTCAGAGTGAGAGAGCTCCTTTATCTTCTACTGAATTAGAGATAGCAAACGATCCATCTGGTAGTGAGACATCATCTAGTGACGAATCTAAAGAGAGGTCCACTACAGAGGATATTTATCAGATAACTCTAAATGAGTCGATAGAGCCGCAAGATAGGATAAGAGATGTGGATGTGATTGAGTTAGACCTTGGCACGCCGAATGATTCACGGCCAATGAAATTAGGTTCCATTCTTAGTTCAGCAGAAAGGGAGGACTATGTGTCCTTGATTCAAGAATTCCACGATATTTTTGCTTGGAGTTATGATGAGCTGAGAGGTATTCCTCCCAGCCTAGCTGCTCATACTATTCTTGTAAAAGAAGGCAGTCGTCCTGTGCGTCAGAAAGTAAGGCGTATGCCTTTTGAATTGAGGGATGGTCTGTTTGAAGAGTTACAGAAGTTACGAAAAGCTGGTTTAATCTTCCCTATACAACATACAGAATGGTGTTCACCAGTTGTTATCAGGAAGAAGAAAAATAACCACACCCGACTGTGTGTAGATTTTAGAGAGCTGAATAAGCAGACGGTTAAGGATTACTACCCGTTGCCATTTATTGACCAGATTTTGGATCAGTTAGCGGGTAGGGAGATATATTCATTCATGGATTGCTTTGCAGGATACAACCAGATGGCAATTACAGAAGAGGACAAGTTGAAAACAACTTTTATTACGGTCTTTGGTACTTTTGCGGACCATGTGATGGCCTTTGGTTTGTGCAATGCACCTAGATTGTGGCAACGAACAGCAGATAAGACCTTTGGTGACATCTCCCCAGATGAGTTGAAAGTATTTATTGATGACCTGGGGGTAGCCACTGTAAGGGAAAGGATGTTGATTATTTTGAGAAAGTGTTGTGAGTGTTGCAGACAATTTTTTATCGCTCTTAACCCACAGAAGTGTGTTTTTGGAGTACCTTATGGGCTATTGCTAGGCCATGTGGTCAGTTCAGTAGGGATAGCAGTTGACCCTGAAAAGATCAAGGTCATAGTTGCTATGAGTCCACCACGCACTCCGAAAGAGGTTCATAGCTTTCTGTCATTGATAGGGTACTATCAGAGGTTTATAAATGCCTTGGTAGAAAGGAAGTTGCTATTAACGAACTTATTATCCTTTAGCTGTCTATTTGAATGGAGCGACCCTTGTAAGGTAGCTTTCAAGGACGTGAAACAGGAGCTAGTAAAAGCACCTATTTTAAAAGCACCTAAAAGAGCTGAGGTGTTCTATATATTTTTAGCAGCCACCATGCATAGTATCAGCTGCTGTTTAGCCCAAATTTGGGAGGACAAGTGGTATCATTCGATAGCTTTTGCTAGTCAAAAATTGGGCATTTCAGAGATCAATTATACCTGCATGGAGAAGTTGTGTCTTGCAATGGTCTTTGGGACTAAGAAATTCAGGCACTACATCCTCTATGAAAATGTAGTGTTCTATACAAAGGCGGAAGGGCTTAGATTGCTTATGAACAAGTTGCAGTCGCCTGATTGTTTGGCAAAGTGGTTAATCACTTTGCAGTAGTTCGATTATTAGATTAAGAGTAAGCCACCGAGGCTGCAAGGTATTGTGGAATGCCTTGTGGATTTTGGGGAGCCGAAAGAGACTTTGGCTGAAGGAAGTGATATTGAGGAAATGTTTAAAATTGATACAGCTTCTATCCCATCTTGGTATGCTACTATTACGCATTATCTATCAATAGGAGAGACTGGAGTTGGTTTATCAAAGTCAGAGAAGAGGAAAATCAAACAACATGCTTTGAAGTTTTCCTTGATCGCAGGGACACTATATCGGCAGGGTGTTGATGATATCTATCACCGATGTGTGATGCCTGACGAGGTTCCTTTCATCTTGGAGGAGTGTCATGACTCTGCATGTGGAGGGCACTTTGCAGGACGGTTGATGGTGCAGAAAGCTTTACGAGTTGGATATTGGTGGCCGTCAATCTTCCAAGATTCCTTTGAGTATGTGAAGAAATGTGATACATGTCAAAGGCATGACAGTAGAGAGAATAGGAAATGCCCACTTACGCCTATCATAGCTATCCTTCCATTTGAGAAGTGGGGCATTGATTTTGTGGGTCCTATTACCCCGTTGTCTACTACCCAGAACATGTACATTATAGTAGCCACTGATTATTTTACAAAATGGTCAGAAGCGCGGGCAATGAGGCAGGACAATGCAAAAGAGACTACAAGTTTCCTTTAAGAGTAGAGTATCTGCCGTTTCGGTCCACCAAAAGAATTGGTGTCGGACCGTGGAACCCATTTTTTGAATAAAGTGATCAAAAGCTTGACTGAAGCTTGGCAAATCAAGCATAATAAAACGACTCCTTATAATCCGCAAGCAAATGGACAAGTCAAAAGTACTAATAAACAGCTTGTGGGTATCTTGTCTAAAATAGTCTCTGAGAAGAAACGAGACTGGGACAGGAAGTTGTATGTGGCAGTATGGGCGTACAATACCACGTTCAAGCGAGCTATCGGCCATACTCCATTCAAATTGGTTTATGGGGAAGAGTGTGTGTTACCCCTCGAAATCGAATTGCCAACCATACGGTTTGCAATTAACCACTCTTTGGGAGATGAGGATTCCCTTTTTGAACGTTTCACGACCCTAGCCCATCTGAATGAGCTGAAATTGCAAAGCTTACTACACCAGGAGGTAGCTAAACATTGGATGAAGCAGTTGCATGACCTTAGGCAAAGAAATATACCTTTAAAAAATGGCAATTAGTTCTGTATTATGATGCGCATAGGGAGCTGTTTCCAGGGAAGCTTGAACCTAAATGGGATGGCCCCTACAAGATTGTCAGGTTAGGGAAAAATAGGTCTATGGCTCTATTAGCTGATCTATAGGGAGTAGAGTTTAAGAATAAGGTTAATCTTAATAAGATTAAACCTTATTATTTCTAAGTATACTAATACAAAGAAAATGCATTGCAGGTCCATGCTGGGGATGATTTGAGACCTGCAAAAAAGAGCTTACAAGCTGGTTGATGGGTCGGTTAATTCCTTATTTGGAGCACCCATATCTGGAGCAAAGATACCATAAGGGGAAACTTATCTGGTGGAGTAAAGGATACAAAGTGATTGAGCAAGAAGACGGAACCTTTGTGTGGGAGATTAAAGTCTTATGCCATCACTGCTTACGACTGCTGACGAGTATCCCTGTTGAGTTCAATGAAGAAGGTGGGATGGAGCCGTTAGTTCATCCTCTCAACATGCTAAACTTTGACTATCATAATTACGAATATAGGAGTTCGTGATGGCAGGCTGTGTAAACCCATTGTGGACGTATACATTATATTTTTATGGAGCGTCCAGGGGCCCTAATAAAAAAGGGAGTGTTGGATAGTAATCCGAGATCCCTGACGTAGAGTGATGATGAAGTTAGCTGCTTATCTCAGGGTAGGATTCACTAACAATATGGCGGAGTATAAAGCCTTGATTATGGGACTGCATATTGCCAAACAAGGTGATATTCGTCGGTTGTTAGTAAAAGGGGATTCCCAGTCGATCCTGAATCAGCTAGATGGGACATACACAGTGCGGAATCCCATTCTTTGTATGTATCATCGAACTGCTATGACCCTACTTGAGGAGTTTGAGAGAGTGTCTTTTCAGCTGATTCCATGTTACTGGAATCAGTTTGCGGATTCACTGGCAAATCTTGCTTATGAAGAAGACCTTTTCTTTAACTGTGGTCCTAGTTTGGATATTGTGATCAATGATGAAACAGGGCCCGGTCGCTTGTGGGAAATGTTATCAAAGCATGCAATATATGGTAGACGATGGTTGATATGGGTGATACAAAGAGTAGCCGAGACCAATCTACCGTTGTTATCCTGGGCCCATAGTGAGTACTGTGGTTTTTGTGCTATATATGTCTGTGGGCTTGTAAGGGGTTTTTCTTTTCTTGTTGGGGACTGGCATCCAAGGCATGAAGTCCTAGGTTTAGGTTCGGTATGTTTGAGGGAGGTCTGAGTAGTCGTTGCCTCTTGTAAAGACATTGCCAGGCATTGAAAGACCTGTTTTAGGCGGGAGTCCTAGTGACCCTGTTCTGCTAGCCTGCTAGGCAACCGTTCTAAGAGTTCTTGTTAGTTGTGAGGAAGTTAGAGAGGCCTGCAGAAGAAAAAATAATGATGATGATAAAAACCCTGAATATCTTAAAGACAATAAATATGTACAAAGGTGCGTAAAAAGGGGTTCTAACCCCTATAAAAATAGAAAAGAAAAGAAAGGAAAATTTATAAGCAGTTGTTCATCACCTTGCGAAGGCCTGGTAGGTTTCTGGGGACGAGTCAGATCCGGGGCCAATGCCTTGTCTTCCTAGGGGTGGAATCTTGCTAGGAAAAAAGAAATTAAGGAAGGTTGGAGCGAAAATAAAAGTGAGCGTAAGAAAAGGATTAAGTGTCGCCTTGTGAGGGCTTGGTAGGTTCTTGGGTACCGAGACTGGGCCTGAGACCAATGTCCTGTTCTCCTTGGGTCACTAGGCTCAGCTCCCTCCTTTTTACATGCCCGAGTATGGAAATAAAAACCCTAAAAGAAGAAATGTGCTGAAAGAAAATGCTTCTTGATCAGGCTATAGGAGTCCTCGCCTAGTAGGAGCTCCTGGTTGTGTTGTCCTTAGTTAGGTAGGTAGTTCAGACCACCACTTAGGGCAACCTCTTTGATAGTTCTTTTTAGTTTGACCGTGTTGGAGCAGTTGATTAATGACTAGCTTCGGACCTTTTTCAGATTATGCTAGGCCTACTCCTTGTGGATGTCATGCCTTGGTATTGTTAGGGGGTAGGGTGAGCATTGTGTTGTATTTAGTATGTATCTATTTTGCATCAGCTTGATGCTTCCTTTGGTTGTTTTGTGCAGATCTACTGTGGGATTCGACGGGCTGAGTTGCCCTATCCCGTGGTCGCCAATGAGAGTGGAGTTTTGATGCCGAGAAGTGCTTAAAAATAGCCAAAAATTACGAATATCAAGGGAAAAATATTCAACGTCGAAGGCGGTGGCTCCAGCTAGGACGATTTTAAGCGTCAAGTGCTTTAAAGACGCTCGAGCGACACTTGTTGATTTTTGATAATTTTTTAGACTGCCGTGCGGGTTGTCAGGAGTTAGCGGCTAATGCGGGATGTCAAGCCGGACGCACAAAAATTTACAACGCTCGATTTGGAGCTCGGACGGGAAAATGGCCACAAATGGGGCAAGATATGAAAAGGTGGACATTGGAGAAGACCAAAAGGGGTGCCCTTTGGGACATTTTAACCCCCCTTCAAATTTTTGATCACGAAGCATGAAAAACGTGGAGAGAGAATGAGGCATGAAGGCGCCATCTTCACGCCATTTTTTTGCGCCTCCATGGATGGAGATGGAGATGACAGGTTGTGAGTACCCCATACAACCAATCTTGGGGCTAATCTTCTCCTTCTTGGCCAATCTTATCGCCTGTCTTCGCCCGTCCAATGGTGGCCTGAATGAAGAGAGCCAATTCTAGTCTTTCTCTCTCCTCCCTCTCTCTCTCTTAAGGGGCTGTTCTTGTGTGGAAGAAGACAATGAAGAATGGTGGAGGAAAGCTTGTCCGGATGAGACCAGATTGCTTCTGGATGGATGGAGACATGAAGAGTGCTGTTCTTGAAGATGCTAAGCATTAAATGCATGCTAGAAATCAGTCTCGTAATTAAGACCAAGAAACCGAGACCTGAAAATAAGCGGTAATGCTATTTTTATAAAGAAAAATGATATTTTTATGCTATTTGCTTTATGAAACCTTGTTCATATGGGATGAAAGTTCATTATGATATTTTTTTCCATGATTTTGAAAATCAAAAAATATAAGGCTACATGGTCGGAATTAGTGTTAAAATACATGAAAAACACACGTTTTAAGGGTAAAATTGGGGTTTTTGCTATATAAATGAGAAATATGATATGTCACACCAACTAAATCTGAGTTTTTGCTGCCAATGAACCTAAGGGCCACAGCCCACAATCAATTTTAATTTTTAATCATTATTTATTAAATAAAAATAGGAAAAATGCCCAAAAATGGGGAAAAATAGATTTAAAAATAGGGAAAAATAGAAAATGGGATGAGAAAAATTAGGAAAATTTATATCTATGTTTGTGCAATGTATAACGATGGCAAAGCATGAGGTTGGCCTCGGTTTGTCCCCGTTTCTATGTTTTGTGCGTATTTATCGTTCTTTTAAAAGGAAAAAATGCATAGAAACCCTATCTAACTGGTCAATGATGCAAAATGCTAAGAATTGGATGAAAAGGGGCTGAAACATTGAAAGATAAGAAAAGATTTGATTTATGCATTACACTTGGCAAATAGGAAACGGTTTAAATAAAGAGGATGGTAACATGAGCATATGGCTCGGTGCCTCCTTTCAACGCAGCATGCGCTAGTAAAATTCATGGAAAGAATGTTTTATGCACTATGCACGATGCTGATCTTTCTTCTGTATGAGCACATAGCCATACACGATTTGCATTAAGCATAATAATTAAAAGGTATCAGAAAAAAACCTCCTGGATGCATGGCACCTGTCTGTAGGTTAGTCGTTGGATCCTAAGGGGAAATTGTAGTGAGGAATGGTACATCCTGAAACGTAAAATATTGGTACCTTGAGAGGAGTTTGTGCTCGTATGTGTTATATGTTTAGCAGCGCATCAAGGGGCCAATCCTTGCGATGTAGGAGAGCTGCAGTGGGGCTCCGACTATTAGTCGGTGGAGTGCCTCCATATGTGTGATCGTGGCATTGCCAATGTATAAGGGTTCTCCCTTTGAGGAGTTTTAGGGAAACATTGGACTATAAACCATAAACGCATGAATTAAGCTTTAGGGCAGTTTATCCTTTAGCATTAGATTGACGCTCTTGGTCCACGAGGCCGTGAGGGTGTTTGTGTGTCATAAGCATGAGGTCCGATTAGTGCTATAGCCAGTGCCGGCCCATTTCAGGTCTCATCAGTTTGAGCACTTCAAATCTTTTAAGGCAGCTGTTGAAATAGAAACAAGCTTAAAAGTAAAGTGGTTGAGATCAGATGGAGAGGGAGAGCACCTCTCTAATGAGTTCTTTGGATTCTTGAGGACTCATGGGATAAAGAGGCAATTTACTTGCAGGTATACCCCACAACAAAATGGTGTTGCAGAAAGAAAAAATATGCATATTGCAGAAGTTTTACGGGCATTAATGGCTAAAAATAATATGCCCAAATATTTTTGGTCTGAGGCTCTCCATAGTACTGTCTACATTACGAACAGAACTCCCATAGCTACAGTTCATGGGATGACTTATGAAGAGTGCTTTACTAGCAAGAAGCCCAATGTATCGCACTTGAAGGTATTTGGATGTGTTGCACATGTTCATGTGCTAGATGAGCTATGGAAGAAGCTTGATCCAAAGACTGAAAAATGTATTTTTATTGGATACTGTTTAGAGCAGAAAGGGTATCGCTATTATAACCCTGTTAGAGGTGAGTTCAGAGTGAGCAGGGATGTTATCTTTGATGAGATGGGAAGTTGGTATGTACCTATTGGTAATGTATTAGATGATGATAATGATCAAGATAGCTATGTGAAGAAAGATAAACAAGAATCACGGAGTGTTAGTGGACCAGAAACATCATCTGGTACTACACCAACAGTGAGCCCTTGGTCTGGGAGACTAAGGAGTAGCCCCACATCTTTATGTGGATCTATAAGTGTTGTAGGAAAGGACAAAGGAAAGAAGAAAGTGCTGGATGATGGTAATGATGCATCTACTAGTCATTTGGGATTTGATGGAGATTCTAGTGGTTCGGAGAGTTTGGATGATGAGCTTGGCATTCCTTTAGTCTGGACTCTAGGTGTACAGAGAGCTCATAGTAATGTAAAGGCTCCATTGAGTGATCCGATGGTATGCAGATCTAGTAGAGTCAAATACCCTATTAAAAGATTTGGTTTTGAAGGTTATGCAGCTCATCATTATGCTTATATGGTGAAACTAGTTGAGGATATTGAGCCCACTTGTTTTGAGGATGCTGTTGGTCATGCTCACTAGGATGCAGCAATGGATGAATAGATGGCTGCATTGGAGGTTGGGATATGGTACCCTTACCTAAGGGTAAGAAAGCTATTGGATGTAAGTGGGTTTACAAAGTCAAGCATAATGTAGACGGTTCAATCAGCAGGTATAAGGCTAGGTTTGTTGCAAAAGGCTATGCTCAAACATATGGCATAGATTGTGAAGAGACATTTAGTCCATTTGCTAGGACGGCAACTGTTAGGTGTGTGATTTCCTTGGTAGCAAACCAAAGGTTGGAGTTTGTAGCAAATGGATGTTAAGAATGCCTTCTTGCATGGTGAATTGCAAGAAGAAGTGTATATGGACCAGCCACCAATAGGTTATGAGGATTTAGAGCATCCCACATATGTGTGCAGGTTAAAGAAGGCACTCTATGGGCTGAAGCAAGCACTCTATGGAGTGAGACTGTCTTTTCAATATTGGATTTTGTATTTCTGATGCTGATCACTCACTTTATGTGAGAAAGGGAGATGTAGGTTTGGTCATCATAGTCATCTATGTGGATGACTTGATTATTACAAGTGAGAGTGACAATGGGATTGCTGAAGTTAAGGACTTCTTGAAGAAGAAGTTTGAGATGAAAGATTTGGGTGAGCTGAGATACTTTCTTGGTATTGAGGTGATCAGATGTGATGATGGTGTATGGCTATCCCAAAGGTAGTATGGCTTGGATATGTTAGCTAAATATGGTATGATAGCATGTAAGCCGCTTTTAGTACCATTGGAGAAAAATGTGAAGCTGAGTGTTGATGTTGGAGATGAGATAGAAGACCCTACTATGTTCAAGAGGATAGTAGGGAGGTTTGATTTACATCACTATCACAAGGCTAGACTTGAGCTATGTTGTTGGCCTTGTCAGTCAGTTTATGCAAATGTCTAGAAAGCCTCATTTGGATGGAGTTAGACGTATATTGAGGTATGTGAAGTCCAGCTTACATTATGGACTTTTTTATGAGGTGGGTAAGGATGTATAGATCTTTGGATACACAGATGCAGATTGGGATGGTAGCATGTCAGATAGAAGATCTACGAGTGGATTCATGTTTGTCCTTGGTAGTGCAGCAGTTACATGGAGTAGCAAAAAGCAACCTACAATTGCTTGATCGAGTACAGAGACTGAATATAGAGTATAGAGGCGCGGCTATGGCAGCATGTGAGGTGGTATGGCTACAAAAGTTATTAGGTGATTTGGACGTGCAGGGAGATAGTCTAGTTGTCATTCATTGTGACAACATGAGCAGCATACAACTAGCTAGGAATCCACTATTCCATGCTAGGACAAAACACATTGAGATGCACTACCACTTTGTGAGAGAGAAGGTACTTGCAGGAGAGATTGACTTGGTATATGTCAGCACACAGGATCAGATAGCTAACATTTTCACAAAGGCATTGGGTGTAGAGAAGCTTGGAAAGTTCAGAAGCTTACTTGGAGTTGCAGAGATAGAGTTGAGCTTGAGGGGGAGTGTTGAGATGGCAAGCTCAACACATGCAGACATTGATGATGGACCGCCTGGCTAGATGGGTCCGCATGTCTACACTTAGCACATTGGTGGTTATTATGATACTCACATGGCCACTGACTTATCACTTATTATATTTAGTTTGTTACACCTACCTACAGCTGGCAAAGACATAGCACCAGTCGATTAGTGTAGTCAGTTATGCACTGTTTGACTTAGTAGGCCACTTTCCTTTATGTTGTATCTTATCTATACTTTGTGTACATTGTATAGTGTGTGGAAGAAGAAGAAGAAACCAACAAGAAAATGTTTTGGCCTCAATCTCTCTTCTTGTGTTATTGAGTGAGCTTCCTCTTGTGTGTAGAGTGTGTGTTTGGCGCAACAGCTCAAGCAAGTCCCCCCACCACGCGATTCTTAACATGGTATCAGAGCCACGCCATTGAGAGAGGCTGATTTTGAAGGTTGAAGTGAAGGAGAAGAAGCAAGCAATGATAATAAGCTCTCCCATTCCTCTACTCTCTCTCTTAGATAGTGCCTATGGAGGCACCGGAAGCAGAGTCAAGCAAAATTCTCAGATTGCTATGAGATTTTCTGTGCAAGCAGAGCAGTTATTTTGGGTATTTGAGGTCATTTCAGGCCCTATTTTAGAGCCGCAAGGTTGCGGACAATAGTTTCAAAGTATACTGTGATTTCGACTATATTGACCGAAAGTGGGTGCACAGGTTATAGATTGCGAATATATAATTTTTGAGGTGTTTGCAGGAAGCAAACGTAAGGTTTATCTGCAAACAGGTTGTAGATTACATGTACTACTAAGCAGTCTCAGGGGAAAAGGTTACTTGGTGTAGTGCTGTGCACGTGTTGTGAAAGATTGCAGAAGAGTAGCTAGCTATGTTGTATCGTTGTTTGTGATAATGGCAGAGAACAATGGAAATTCCATTATTGAGAAGTTCAATAAGAACAACTACCCTTCATGGAAGTTTCGTGTGACGAACTTCCTCATTGGAAAGAGCCTTTATGAGTTTGTTTCATGTGAAGAAAAGGAGCTAGAGCTGGGTATCCCTCTGACTGTGCAGATGAGTTAAAAGCATGGAAAGAGTGGAATGCGAAAGACAAAAAGGTGATGTACTGGCTATCTGCAGTCATTGATAATACTATGTTGGGACATATCAGGAATGCATAAACTTCACATGCAGCTTGGAAAATTTTTGAGACCATGTTTTTAGTAAATACAAATGCATGAAAGATTCAACTCAAGCAAGAGTTGAATACCTTGAAGAAAGGGAAAATGTTTGTCAATGAGTATGTGTTGAAGGTGAGGAGCATTGCAGATGCTTTAGCAGCGATTGATGCAATGCTGGATGATGATGATTTGGTTTCATTCACTCTGAGTGGCCTTAACAATGAGAAGGCATGGAAATCATTTGTTACTTCAGTATATATACGGAAGCCATTTCCAGATTTTGATGAGCCAATCTCTCTCATGATTACTGAAGAGATCAATATGCAGGGTGATTTGTCTGAAAGTAATGGTGAACAGGTCCAAGCATTTTACTTGAGTTCAGGAAGGGGACGTGGTAGATCCTCTTTGAGAGGCCGTGGTATGGGACATGCTGGCGATAATCAGCAAAACAGGTTCAATCAACAGTTTGGTGAAATGCACGTTTCTGGAGGTAGAGGAAACTTTAGAGGTAGGGGGAGCTTTAGAGGAAGAGGCGGATGACAGAACAATGGCTCTGGAAATTCTACTATTGTTTGCCATTATTGTGGCAAAATAGGATATATTACAGCCAATTGTTATGCTAAGAAGGATGATATTTGCAGTGGTAAAGTGCATCAAGGAAACTATGCATTGTCTTCATGATAAAATGAAGACAAAAATGAGCATCTGTTTGTTATACATCATATGAGGGGACACATGATGATGTATGGTATGTCGATTCAGGTGCATCTAATCATATGACTAGTTATGTTGAATGGTTTGGAGAGATGGAGGACTTACAAAACCCAGGTTATGTGCACACGAGTGATGATTCATGCCACCCAATTTCACATATTGGAAAGGTTCCCTTGTCCTTGTATGATGGCCAGACAAAGAGTCTGACATATGTATTACATGTGCCATCAATTACAAGGAATCTAGTGTCTATTGGCCAAATGGTAGAGCAGGGGTTGCAGATCCAATTCAATGCAAAAGGCTGTTTTGTAGAAGAATTTAATGATAAGTGCAGCTTGGTCACAAAAGGAAGTAGAGTTGGCCGAATGTTCACTTTAGATTCTGGAATTCCTACAATGGATGCTGCTATGTATGTTAAAGGAAAAGGAGTAGTTATAGATATTGAAATATGGCACAAACATATTGGACATGCAAATATGCAAATGCTAAAATTAATGCAGTCCAGAAGATTGGTTAAAGGGTTGCCTTCTTTTAGAGTTGTAGAATTGCATAAAGTTTGTGAAGCATGCCAGTTTGGTAAGCAAGCAAGACAACCCTTCTCACATGATAGAGAAGTGAGTATAAAAATACTTGATGTAGTGCATACAGATGTTTGGGGGCCTACACAGAATGTATCTCTTGGTGGCAGCAAATACTTTGTCACATTTATTGATGACTGTTCAAGGAAGTTATGGGTATACTTCATGAAGGAAAAAAGTGATGTGTTTGAGCACTTCAAATCTTTTAAGGCAGCTGTTGAAATAGAAACAGGCTTAAAAGTGAAGTGCTTGAGATTAGATGGAGGGGGAGAGTACCTCTCTAATGAGTTCAGTGGCTTCTTGAGAACTCATGGGATAAAGAGGCAATTTACTTGCAGATATACCCCATAGCAAAATGGTATTGTAGAAAGAAAAAACATGCATATTGCAGAAGTTGCATGGACATTAATGGTTGAAAAGAATATGCCCAAACATTTTTGGTCTAAGGCTATCCATATTGCCGTTTACATTATGAACATAACTCCCACAGCTACAGTTCATGGGATGACTCTTGAAGAATGCTTTACTGGCAAGAAGCCTGATGTATCGCACTTGAAGGTATTTGGATGTGTTGCATACATTCATGTGCCAGATGAGCTACGGAAGAAGCTTGATCCAAAGGTAGAAAAATGTGTTTTTATTGGATACTCTTTAGAGCAAAAAGGGTATCACTGTTATAACCTTGTCACAGGTGAGTTCAGAGTGAGGAAGGATGTTATCTTTGATGAGATGGGAAGTTGGTATACACCTACTGGTGATGTTTTGGATGATGATAATTGTCATGACAGCTATGTGCAGAAAGATAAACAAGAATCATGGAGTGTTAGTGGACAAGAAACATCATCTGGTACTACACCAATAGTGAGCCCTTGGTTTGGGAGACTAAGGAGTAGCCCACATATTCACGTGGATCTATAAGTATTGTAGGGAAGGCCAAAGTAAAGAAGAAAGTGTTGGATAATGATAATGATGCATCTAACAGTCATTTGGTATTTGATGGAGATTCTAGTGGTTTGGAGAGTTTGGATGATGAGCTTGGCATTCCTTTAGTCCAGACTCCAGGTGTACAGAGAGCTCATAGTAATGTAAAGGCTCCATTGAGTGATCCGGTGGTACACAGATCTAGAAGGGTCAGATACCCTATTAAAAGATTTGGTTTTGAAGGTTATGTAGCTCAGCATTATGCTTATATGGTGAAACTAGTTGAGGATGTTGCGCCCACTTGTTTTGAGGATGACGTTGGTCATGCTCATTGGGATGTAGCAATGGATGAGGAGATGGCTGCATTAGAAGCCAATAAGACTTGGGATTTGGTACCCTTACCTAAGGGTAAGGAAGCTATTGGCTGTAAGTGGATTTAAAAAGTCAAGCATAATGCAGACGGTTTAGTCAGCAGGTATAAGGCTAGGCTGGTTGCAAAAGGCTATGCTCAAACATATGGCATAGATTATGAAGAGACATTCAGTCCAGTTGCTAGGATGGCAACTGCTAGGTGTGTGATTGCCTTAGCAGCAACCAAAGGTTGGATTTTGCAGCAAATGGATGTTAAGAATGCCTTCTTGCATGGTGAATTGCAAGAAGAAGTGTATATGGACCAGCCAACAGTTATGAGGATTTAGAGCATCCCACATATGCGTGCAGGTTAAAGAAGGCACTCTATGGGCTGAAGCAAGCACCTAGAGTATGGTCTGACAAGATTGGAGAGTATCTTGTCAATATTGGATTTTGTATTTCTGATGTTGATCACTCATTTTATGTGAGAAAGGGAGATGCATGTTTGGTCATCATAGTCATCTATGTGGATGACTTGATTATTACAGGTGACAGTGACAATGGGATTGCTGAAGTTAAGGACTTCTTGAAGAAGAAGTTTGAGATGAAAGATTTGGGTGAGCTGAGATACTTTCTTGATATTGAGGTGATTAGATGTGATGATGGTATATGGTTGTCCCAAAGG
Source organism: Lygodium microphyllum (assembly GCF_053477565.2). Taxonomy (NCBI): domain Eukaryota; kingdom Viridiplantae; phylum Streptophyta; class Polypodiopsida; order Schizaeales; family Lygodiaceae; genus Lygodium; species Lygodium microphyllum. The sequence continues at coordinate 15,840,789 of NC_141154.1, read as the reverse complement.
CAGTATGGCTTGGATATGTTATCCAAGTATGGTATGACAGCATGTAAGCCTCTTTCAGTACCATTGGAGCAAAATGTGAAGCTGAGTGCTGATGTTGGGGATGAGAAGAAGACCCTACTATGTTTAGAAGGATAGTAGGGAGTTTTATTTACATGACTATCACAAGGCTAGACTTGAGCTATGCTGTTGGCCTTGTCAGTCAGTTTATGCAGATGCCTAGAAAGCCTCATTTGGATGGAGCTAGACGTATATTGAGGTATGTGAAGTCCACCTTACATTATGGACTTTTTTATGAGGTAGGTAAGGACGTATAGGACTTTGGATACATAGATGTAGATTGGGATGGCAGTATGTCAGACAGAAGATCTACGAATGGATTCATGTTTGTCCTTGGTAGTGCAGCAGTTACATGGAGCAGCAAAAAGCAACCTACAGTTGCTTTATGGAGTACAGAGGTTGAGTATAGAGGCATTGCTATGGCAGCATGTGAGGTCGTATGGCTGCAAAAGTTATTAGGTGATTTGGACGTGCAAGGAGATGGTCCAATTGTCATTCATTGTGACAACATGAGCAGCATACAGCTAGCTAGGAATCGAGTGTTCTATGCTAGGACAAAACACATTGAGATGCACTACCACTTTGTGAGAGAGAACGTACTTGCAGGAGAGATTGAATTGGTATATGTCTGCACACAGGATCAGATAGCTGACATTTTCACAAAGGCATTGGGTGCAGATAAGCTTCGAAATTTTCGAAGCTTACTTGGAGTTGTAGAGATAGAGTTGAGCTTGAGGGGGAGTGTTGAGATGGCAAGCTCAACATGTGTGGACATTGGTGATGGACCACTTGGCTAGATGGGTCCGCACATCTACACTTAGCATGTTGGTGGTCATTATGATACTCACATGGCCATTGACTTATCACTTATTATATTTAGTTTGTTACACCTATCTATAGCTGGCAAAGACATAGTGCCAATCAATTAGTGTAGTCGGTTATGCACTGTGTGACTTAGTAGGCCACTTTCCTTTATGTTGTATCTTATCTATACTTTGTGTTCATTGTGTAGTGTGTGGAAGAAGAAGAAGAAACCAGCAAGAAAACGTTTTGGCCTCCATCTCTCTTCTTGTGTTCTTGAGAGAGCTTTCTCTTGTGTATAGAGTGTGTGTTTGATGCAGCAGCTCAAGCAAGTCCCCCCACCATGCGATTGTTGACATCCTAGCAGTCAAATGGGCAGTCTAATAGGAACAAAGACTGTCATTATTGTGGCAGATATGGACATATTGCCAAATATTGTCATAAGAAGTAAGTAGACATGAAAGCAAAAGGTAGACAACATGGAAAGTATGCATCTTCCAGTGGTGCTCATGATGATTAGGGAGACAAGTTGTTTGCTATGTAGCATGTATCAAAGAATATGCCTAAGCAAGGCAGAGATGAGAAATGGTACATAGATTCAAGGGCCTCTAATTATATGACACCCCATGGAGAATGGTTTGATGAGTTGGTTATCGATTCTCATAGATATGTCTGCACTAGGGATGAAACCCAACATGAAATTCAACATACAGGTGTGGTCCCATTTCTTATGCCTGACAGCAAGAAAAAGAGTCTACATGATGTGCTTCATGTACCATTGATCACTAAAAATATTTTGTTGGTTGGACAAATGGCATGAATAGATGGTAGAGTAGAATCTACAAGTCAGATTCAATAAGGATGGATGCTTTATCAAGGAATATGGTAATGGCTGCAAAATTGTTTGCTAAAGGAAAAAGGGATGGCAGAATGTTAATGTTAGATGTATCTATTCCGGAATTGAAGGCAACCATGTTTGCCCATGATGATGGAGTTGTATGGGATGTTGAAATTTGGAATAAACGTATTAGCCATGTAAATGTTTAGAAGCTAAAATCTATGCAACAAAAAGAGGTTGTACTTGGGTTATCTAAGTTCAAATACAATGATCTTGGACATGTATGCTCTACTTGTCAGTTCAGGAAACAAGCAAGGTTTCCTTTTACGAGACATGTCAGGAAAAATTCTCGTCCATTGCAGTTAATACACTTGGATGTATGGGGTTTGTCTCATAATGTTTCTTTTAGTGGTGCTCCATATTATGTCTCTTTCATTGATGATTTCAACAGATACACATGGATGTACATTATGAAATACAAAGATGAGGTGTTTGATGCTTTTAAAGACTTCAAAAATCATGCTAAAAATGAATTGGCCTGTTATATATCATGTTTAAGATCAGATCAAGGCAAAGAATATGTATCTAGAGAGTTTGGTAGGTATCTTGCCAAATATGGTATAAAAAGACAGCTTACTTGTAGTTATAAACCACAACAGAATGGTATCTCAAAGAGGAAAAACCGTGTGCTTATGGAATTGGCAAGGGCAATGCTTAATGAAAAGATTTTTCCTACTACTTATTGGGTTGAAGCAGTGGTTACTGTTGTTTATGTGTTGAATAGAACTCCTACAACCGGGATTCATGATGTAACTCCCTATGAGAAGCTATATGGGCACAAGCCTAACATTAGGCATCTTAAGGTGTTTGGATGCATTGCTTAAGTGCATGTTCCTAATGAAAAGAGGAAGAAATTGGATCCAAAAGCTGTCAAGAGTGTTTTTCTGGGTTATGCACAAGACAAGAAGGCTTACAAATATTATGTACCGTCCACTCATGAGACCTTGATTAGCAGAGATGTAGTTTTTGACGAGTTGGCTTCATGATATGGTAATCCTATTGCAATGGTTTTTGATGGATCAGCCCCAACACTACTAATATTGAAAATTCTTCTTTAGCAAATACTTCTATAAGTGGTCCTACAGGTAATGCTTCATCTATAATTAGTCCTTGGACAGGACGACTGCGTAATCCTACTCCTACATCCATTGACATGGATATGTCAGTGAGGGGTAGATTGGATAAATGAAAGGAAATGATTTTTGATGATGTGATTAATCCACTTACAATAGGATATGAGTCACCTGGCAGTGACAATTTCGATAGTGAGTTGGGAATACCTTCAGTTATGATGCCTAGTGTAAGGCATAGCAGGTATGTGCCGCCTCATGAGAGGCAATTGGACCGCAATTAAGAAGGTCTAAAAGAGTCAAAAAACCAATTGACATATAGTGGATATTCAGCCCCTGTCATTATGCTTACATGACTAGAGTAATAGGTTTCAAAGAACCTATGAAGTTTGATGATCCAGATGAGAATTATGTGCTGCCATGGATGAAGAATATGCAGCACTAGCTGAAAATGAAAAATGGGATTTGGTCAAGTTGCCTAAAGGCAAAGTACCCATTGGCTACAAATGGGTCTACAAAGTAAAATGCAGGTCAGATGGTTCACTAGAATGGTATAAATCCTGACTGGTTGCAAAGGGATATGCACAACAGTACAGATTGGATTATGAAGAGACTTTTAGTCTAGTTGCCACCCAAGATGGAAACAATGAGAAAGGTCACTACTTTGGCAGCGTCTAAGGGCAAGAAATTATGGTAGATGGATGTTAAAAATGCTTTTTTGAATGGAGAATTGCTTGAAGAAGTGTATATGGAGCAGCTTGAAGGCTACATTCATCCTGATTTTCCGACATATGTGTGTAAGATAAAAAAAAAGCTTTGTATGGGCTGAAACGTGCACAAGAGCATGGAATACTCAGATAAGCAGTTATTTGCAGTAGCATGGATTTCACATAGCTCATGCAGATCACAGTTTATTCACGAAGAAGACAGATCATGTGGTTATGTTTTTTTGGTGGTTTATGTAGATGATCTTATCATCACTGGAGATGATAATCAAGGGATTGTTGAAATTAAATCATTGCTACATACTGAATTTGAAGTTAAAGATCTTGGAGAGCTAAAATATTTTCTTGGGATTGAAGCTATATCTACACTATAGGATATATGGCTATTGCAAAAACAATATGCTCATGATATGTTGCATAACTATAGCATGACGGAGTGTAAAGCTATGGAGACACCCTTGGATCCAAATGTCAAGCTAGCAATTGATGTTGGGACTAAAATAGAGAATGTAATTATGTATAGACAGATGGTGGCTAGCTTGATCTACCTTACTATCACTCATCCTGACTTGAGTTATGTAGTGGGGCTGATCAGTCAATTCATGTAGAAGTCTCATAAGCCACATTTAGATGCAGTCATGAGGATTATGTGGTACATGAAGAGTACAGTGGATTATGGGCTATCTTATGAGTATGGGAAATCCCTTGACTTGATAGGTTACATTGATGTGGATTGGGCTGGTTGTGTCTATAACAAGAGGTCAACCAGTGGTTATGCATTTGGTTTGGGCAACAATATGATCAACTGTAGTAGTAAGAAATAGCCTACCGTTGCTTTGCCTAGCATGGAAGTGGTATACAGGGGTGCAGTATTAGTGGCATGTGAAGAAGCAATTTGGTTGATGAAACTACTAAATAACTTGGGGATACAATTGGATAAAAAATTCAGATTGCATTGTGAAAATCTCAACAGTGTCATGTTAGCTAGCAATCCTGTCTATCATGCTAGATCCAAACATATCAAGGTTCATTACCATTTCATAAGAGAGATAGTACTTGCAGGGCATCGACTTGTTGCATGTGAAGATTGAAGATGAGGTAGTAGATATGTTTACCAAATCACTAGGTAAAGAGAAGTTTATCTACTTTAGACAACTACTTGAAGTTCAACAGTTAATTTGAGCTTGAGGGGGAGTGTTGAGACTTCAAACGCAATTTCTCTTATGTATGTGTGTGTGACCGACATTACCTATAGCTGTGTCTAGTTGTACTCATGTGTGAGACATCAAATAAGTTGGTGTTGACCTAACCACAGTTTGTCATGGTTAGTGGTAACATGGTTGTACTATCTCTTTCATGTTAGTAGAGATTGAATAATGAAGATGAATGAGATGAGCTAACTGCTCACTCTTTTGACTTGTAACGTGCCCACCCCTCAAATTGCGGGACAAGTCTTAGCAGCCCATCGAGAGATCAATCTAGAAGACGCCGCCTGGCACTCCCAAGGAATGAGACAGGTTTGCCAACTAGGGTCTCTCGAGTTTGCCTCGCAACGGAACTTATCCGGCCGTTCCCACTAGGATCGACTTGAAGTCCGGGTTCCTAGCAGTCAAGACTTCCTGACAGCCTTCTAGCGTTGTTCAACAGGGGGGGATGCCTAGCATCCAGGGGGTGCTCTCCAGCTTGATGAAGAGCCCCCACGGGGATTTATAGAGGGAGGAGGTGGTATGGGGGAAAGAGAATCCACTCTCCATTTGGGGGGCTGCATGCCCCCCTCTTGTAACTTACTCTCTCTCTCTCTCTCTCTCTCTCTCTCTCTCTCTCTCTCTCTCTCTCTCTCTCTCTCCCCGCCATGCACACGGTAGGGGGAGAAAGAGGGAGAGTAATAAAATTTGCATTAAATAGAACTTAAGGGGGGTTCTCATTTGGGGGAGGCACGGGGGTCACGGGCGGGGGGGGGGGGGGACATTACATGACTCCACTCTGTCTCTCTTATCTTTGAACAATTTTAGCTATATAAAGTATAAAAATGAATGAGAGATTGAAGATATATTAACTAAAATGAAGACGTAAAGGTAACCTTAGCTGTATACATGATCTTGATGTCTTCAAAAGAGTTTGGAGCCTATAAGTCTTTAGGAAATAAGCTCAAGGATGAGAGGACTGCTTGCCATAAAAAACAAACCCTACTGAACAAAAGCTACCATAACTTTTGGTAGAAGTATCCAAATGAAGCTTCTCACATGTCAAAACGTAGCTTTTGAAGAGTAATTTGACCTTATGTTGGTGAAATATTTTTAAAATTTTGGCAATTTTTTTTTAAAAAAATATACTATTGTCATCAAGACCCTATCTGCTCCATAATTGACTCCACTATAGTTATGCTTCAACCATCACCAATGCATCCCACAGATAAGGAAACTCATCTAATATAGATTCATGCCTCCAAGAGGCTTCTTCAAATGGTAAACCTCTCCATCTTATCAAATATTCAATGATAGAATGAGAGCAAAGCTTTTTCTCAGGCTAACCTATGATCATCTTAAGGATGTACTAAATAAGACCTTCTTTATCTATAGGTGGCAGCTCATCAAGTGTATCCACAAGAGTACCATAGAAGGGATTGAGTTGATTAATATGGAATACATTATGAATCTCATTAGAAGAGGGTATTTTAAATCTATATGCCAAGTCTACAATGTGCTTCGAGATCCCGTAGGGTCCATAAAACTTGTGAACAAGCTTATTACTAGATCCATCCTTCAAGGTAAAGTAATGAGACTTGTGTACTTTTAACGAAACTAATTCTCCTTTTTGGAACTCTAAAGGTCACCTCTTCTCATCTATATACATATTCATTTGAGCTTGGGCCTTCCTAAGATTCATCTTACACTACTAAAGAAGGGTTTATATTCTTTCCAAATTTTCTTTCCCATCCATGAGGATTGATTTTCTCATTGAAAATCACTGTGGATAAGAGAACCTTATAACTATACATAGCCTTTAAGGGTGGAACTCCAATACTAGCATGAGTGGAGCTATTATAAGAAAAAATTAGTCAAATGAAACCAAGAATCCCACGCATGCTACACATCATGACCAAAATGGCGAAGGTAAGTCTCCGACTACTTATTTACCCTTTCTATCTAGTCATTAGTCTATGGATGATAGGCTATAGAAGGAGCCAATTTAGTGTCCATAAAGCTGAATACCACTTGCCAAAAGTTACTCTTGAACTTTGAATCCCTATCATATACAATCACATACACTAATCCATATAATCTAAAGATCTGCTATATAAATTGATTAGCCACCTATAAAGCACTGAGCTATGTCTTGGTAGAAATAAAGTGGGTTGCCTTGGTGAGTCTATCCACTACCACATAGATGCTGATCCAGGTTTTTTACAAACCAGATTTCTACCATAAAATTTGGCCAAAACCCCTATCAAGAGCCTTACCCATAGCTTAAACCCTACATCTTATCACTTTGGGTTTACTCTTCAAGTAATCGGTATGCTACATTGCTTCTCTATTATGATAACTCTAGCAAGTGGGGAAACAAGTTCTTAGGAGGGATGTCAATGTAAAGGGCAAAAGGGACGGGTTATCCTAGTGAAGGTGGAAATGGATTACATCTAAGGGTTGAGTGATGTAACCTGTCCGGTCGTTCGCTTGTGGGACACGTCTTAGCAGCCCATCGGGAAGAGAGTCTAGAAAGCGCCGCCTGGCACTCGCAAGGAATGTCACATGGTTTGCGATCTAGGTCTTCCTGAGTCCGCCCCGAGTGGAAGTGTCCGACCGTTCCCACTTAGGATCGACCTGAAGTCAGGGTTCCTTTCCTATCAGCAAAGTCTCTAGGAAGTAGCTAGTGTCGAGCTCCAGATGAACCACTTTGCATAGAAACAACAGAGTCGAAGCAGATTTATGCTGCACTTGGTTCATGGAGAATGGGAAACGAGAGGGATGCGAAGCTCAACCTCTCTGCCCATAAGGCATAGTCCCATTCCGTTCCCCTAAAACAATATAAATCGAGATTCTAACTCTACTGACGCTAGGTCTTCATAGCCTTATTATCACGTCTTTTGAGAAAAGTTCCCAACTAACCGGGACCATCCTTCCATAGGACAGACCCAAGTCATGTCCACCACACTTTCCTCAGGTTGCTTAGTTATCTAATGACCTACCACATTATGTTTGACATGCAAAAGCAACTTCCTTAATTAATCAATTGAAACACAGGTTCCTTCACGTAACTTAGGTATTGACACAAAAATAATGTCAAGCAAGTTCATTTTTCAAATATATGATCTTTATTTATCATAGTCTCGGAATACATCAAGTATCATGCCCGAAGGCTATCCCAGCAATCTACAAGATCACTACTCCAAGTTTCACTCGTAGACTAGTACACAGGCCTCAAGATCCCATCTTGAGTCACGTCGACCTCTTGTGTGGGATCCGGAGGTAAGGAATTTACAACTAGAGCCTCCCGTGGCACCCAAGCATCCTCCCGCTCCAAGCAGCATCCACGGAGAGACCTCTCATGGCGGGTTAGGTCCATATACTCGGCACGGCTGACAACCCCCTTGGATAGGGTCAGGCAAACAGTCGGAGGTAACTGAATTTGCCTCTCCCTCCAGGTTTTTAACCTGAAGCATTAAGTGTTTTGCCTTGAATTAGTTCCTTGAGCAAGGAAATTCAAACAATGTACCTAAATATACAATCACGATCATTTCAGAGGTCGTTTGTACGACCAACTTCTAAGGTGTGATTCCTTCTTCCCGAATGCTCCCAGCATTCGATCCTGGATCGTTCACAACATGGCGAGATCCCAAGGGCTTGGCAAGCTAGGTTGCCCGTTTCCCCTTTTCCTTTGGGTTAGGGTTTGTACCCTACTGACCCTAATTATCCTTACCTTAGGTCTTCTTGTAAAATAGGTCATGGACAACCCCATTGTCCTTGGTTGGTCAACTTGTTGGTTATCTCCTAGGTCCCTTGAAGTACCTATGTACCTCTATCTTTGATCTTAATAGATCAAGATCGCCTATCCCTTTGACCATGGCTGGTCGAGATGGTTCTATTTAGAACAGTTCCTTCTCCATCTTAAGTATAATCTTCTTAAGCGTTCTTAATAATGCTCACAAGCACTAAGATTTTACCTATCCCCCTTGAAGTCACCAAGGACTTTATCATGGGATTCATGGATCTCAATCCCATTTGGTAAATTACAAGCAACGTTGAATTTTCCCAACAATTTTAAAGTACGCAACGTAATGCCATGCCTTCATTTCAATGCTTACAATTTTGATATTTTGTGCCACACATGCGAAGGTGCTTTCTATGCATGTAATCTTAACATTATCCTGCATGTAATTATTTACACGATCTATGACCTTCTTGAATGATCTAACTTTATGTGATCATTGTATGAGCCTAGCTGCACTTTAATCTTTTCAACAGATTATTAAATGTACCTTAGAATCCATCTTGCGATATGGAGATGCACTTTATTTCTTTCAATGTCCTCTAAAATGCATTTTAAGCAAGAACTTGTGCAAGGAGTAATGCACTTTATGCAAGAATTTATGCAAATTTTTTTGGCAATTTACGATGCAGTTTCTAATCAATTTTACCTATTACGATGTCATCTTACAAAGGAGATTATCTTGTTCGTTACATCATCACAACTATGTTCATACCTAGGAAATTATCAAACACGCAATTAATGTGATGCGTGTGAATATGTTTTTTCTACCATAATATTTATAACCTATGATTTAATAACGGAACAACCTGGGTTTGGAGTGATGCCGTGATTCTAGTGGTATTGATGCCTGATGAACCGTTCGCGATTGCGGTGCCACCTTGTTTCGAATCTCCATCCACGCTTGTAGGGTTTCGGGCCATCTTTGTGGAACTACGCTTCGGGGCCATACGCGAAGACACGTGTATGAGTGATGGGGTTCTCGCACTCTCCTAGAAAAATTCTCGCCAACTCTCCTTGAGTGGGGAAATAAAATAATGAAGGGAGAGGGGTGTATCTTCAGGAATTCTTCTTCTTCTTCTTCTTCTCTTCTTCTCCTCTCTCTCACTCTCTCTCTCCTTCTTCTTCTTCTTCTTCTTCCTCTCTTCTTCTCCTTCTCTCTCTCCCTTCCTCTTCTTCTTCTTCTTCTACTCTTCTTCTCCTTCTCTCTCTCTCCTCTTCTTCCTCTTCTCCTTTTTCTTCTCTCTTCTTCTTCTTCTTCTTCTTCTTCTTCTTCTTCTCTTCTTCTCCTCTCTCTCTCTCTTCTTCTTCTTCTTCTTCTTCTCCTTCTCTCTCTCCCTTCCTCTTCTTCTTCTTCTTCTACTCTTCTTCTCCTTCTCTCTCTCCTCCTCTTCTTCTTCTCCTTTTTCTTCTCTCTTCTTCTTCTTCTTCTTCTTCTTCTTCTCTTCTTCTCCTCTCTCTCTCTCTCTTCTTCTTCTTCTCTTCTCCTTCTCTCTCTCTCTCTCTCTCTCTCTCTCTCTCCTTCTTCTTCTTCCTCTTCTTCTTCTTCTCTTCTTCTCCTTCTCTCTCTCTCCCTTCTTCTTCTTCTTCTCTTCTTCTCCTTCTCTCTCTCCCTCTTCTTCTTCTTCTCTTCTTCTCCTTCCCTCTCTCCCTCTTCTTCTTCTTCTCTTCTTCTCCTTCCCTCTCTCCCTCTTCTATCTCTTCTCTCTCTCTCTCTCTCTCTCTCTCTCCCTCTTCTATCTCTTCTCTCTCTCTCTCTCTCTCTCTCTCTCTCTCTCTCTCTCTCTCTCTCTCTCTCTCTCTCTCTCTCTCTCTCTCTCTCTCTCTCTCTCTCTCTCTCTCTCTCTCTCTCACGGCCAGGGGGTGCTGTTCACGGATGACGGCGGGGGGGGAGGGGGCTGCTGCCTATTGACATGGAGGGGGACACGCTCTGTCAAAGGTGGAGGGGGGTGTGATGATGCAGGCCAGGGCGGGGGACTACGCTGCCGGAGGGAGGGGAAGGCTCCCCTTTTAAAGAGGGGGAGGAGGGTTGTATGGCCATCACCCTTCCCACCTGGGGGGGCTGCATGCCCCCCCTATCTTCCTCTTACTCACTTACACACTCTCTCTCCCCGCCATGCAGTTGGCAGGGGGAGAGAGAGGGAGAGTAAAAAAAATTATTTTAAAATTAAAAATTTTTAGGGGGGGTTCTCATGGGGGGGGGCACAGGGGATATTACATCCTCTCCCCCTTAGAGGAATCGAGATGTCCTCATCTCGAGAAGACCTAGGGGTATTGTTGGTTGAGAGTATTTTCGTCAATCCAGGTGGCATCCTCTTCTGGATAATCTTTCCACTGGATGAGGTATTTCCTCAAGGTCCTTAATCTCCAATGCCTCTCCCTAACATCTAGGATCCTATCAGGCCGTAGCTTAAGGACTCCTTGGCTAGGCATTACAATTTGTTGATCATCAAGTACATGATTTGGATTAGGTAGATACTTTTTGAATAGGATAACGTGGAATACATTATGAATCTTTAGAGTTGCGGGCAGTTGTAGTCTGTAAGCATTAGGCCCTAGGCACTTGGTGATCTTATAAGGTCCACAATACCTTGGACTTAGCTTCTTGTACTCTCCCAAGGACAGTGAACTCTTTTTAGGGCGTACACGGATGAAGACCATATCACCTTCAACGAAGGATTTGTCTTGAGGCTTCAAGTCAACATAAGCCTTCTGTCTATCCTTGGCAGCTTGAATGTCTTGTCTTATTGATTTGATTTGATCATCCATGTCTTCCAGCATCTGCCTTGAAGCTTCTACCCTCAAAGTTGGATCTGAGAAGTTCAAAGGGATACGACAATCATGCCCATACAATGCTTGGAAAGGGGTCATCTGAATACTCTATTGGTAAGAAGCATTATAGGCAAACTCAACCAGTGGCAAGTATTGAATCCACTTTTTGGGTTCGCGACAACAGTATGCCCTAAGCATATCTTCAATGACTTGATTGACTCGTTCTGTTTGACCATCAGTTTGGGGATGGTAAGTTGTACTGAAACAGAGTTGAGTTCTAATAGCCTCAAAGATAGCCCTCCAGAAGTGTGATGTGAAAAGAGAGTCACGATCACTAATGATTCTTCTAGGGTAACCCATGAAATTTGAATATTTCCTTGATGAATAATCTTACAATGTCTGAAGCTTTATAGTTCGTCTTGACAGGGATGAGATGTGCGACCTTGGTGAGCATATCTACTACAACCATAATAGAGTTATATCCTCCCTGAACTTGGGGTAGGCCAACAATGAAGTCTATACTAATGAAGTCCCATTTCATTTTTGGAATTTCAAGTGGTTGCAATTTCCCAGGCATTTTAACATGTTCTGTCTTAATGCGTTGACAAGACAAACATTCCGTGACGTATTTGAGTATGTCTCCCTTGAGCCTTTCCCAATAATAGCTCTTCTTGACCGCATTAAGGGTCTTGGCATAACCAGGATGTCCTGAGAAAGGGGAGTCATGGGCTTCCCAAAGTATCTTTTGCTTGAGAGTTTGGCTTGCATGGATACATAATCTTGTCCTAAAGTAGACAAGTCCATTATTGATGGAGAATTCTTGATACTTTGTCTTTAGCTTCGGGTCTTGATCCTTGATGGGGATCTCCCTTAGCATTTTCTGATAGATTGGGTCATGATATGCCTCTTCTTTTGCTAGCTCAAGGATCGGGTTGTTTGGCATTAATACCTTTGTGGCTAGAGACCTTGCTGTTGATGGATCTTGCAAAATGAGAGAATTTAGAAATGCCTTGTGACTAAGTGCATCGGCAACTACATTCTCTTTTTCAGGCCTATATTTGATTTCAAAATCATATTCTTCCAGCACTGCGATCCATCGACATTGCCTCATATTGAGCTCACTCTGAGTGAAAATCCATTTAAGACCCTTGTGGTCCGTTATTAAGGAAATTTTTTTACCTAGCAAGTAATGTCTCCAAAGTTTGAGAGCATGGATGATAGCTGGCAGCTCCAGGTCGTGGGTAGCATAATTCCTTTCATGGCTCTTCAATTTTCTTGAAGAATATGCTACGTGATGACCTTCTTGCATAAGTACATATCCTAAAGCAAGTGCGCTAGCATCACTTACCACTTCAAACTCCTTACTAAGATTAGGAAGTTTCAGGATGGGTGCTGATACTAAGCTTTGCTTTAGTTTGTCAAAGCTAGTTTGTTCAGCAGGTGACCATACAATTGCTACTTGCTTCTTTAGTAGATCAGTCAGAGGTGCTGCAATCAAAGCATAATCTTTGATGAAAATTCTCTACCATCCTATCAACCCAAGAAAACTTCATATTTCTTTGACAGAAGTTGGTGTTGTCCATTCCAGAACGTCTCTGACCTTAGCTGGATCTACTGAAATTCCTTCTGCTGATACAATAAATCCCAGATATTCAATTTGTCACTTGAAAAATGCACACTTCTTCTTCTTGGCATAAAGCTTGTGTGCTCTCATTGTTTCAAGAACAATGCGAAGTGGGGGTTCATGATCCTTTTCTTGTTTCGAGTAGACTAGGGTATCATCAAAGAAGGTGAGTACGAAGTCATCAAGGTAGGTCCTAAAGATATCATGCATTAACCTGTTGAAGGCAGCAGGAGCATTCGTTAGCCCGAATGACATCACTAGGAATTCAAAGTGTCCATACCTTATACTAAATGCAGTCTTCGGAATATCTTCTTCCTTGATCCTTATCTGATAATATCAAGATCTGAGATCTATCTTTGAGAAGATCTTCGCTCCGACGGTCAAGTAATTCATCTATTCTTGGAATGGGATATTTATTTTTGATGGTTACTTGATTCAACCCTCTATAGTTAATGCATAGGCGAAGCGTTCCATCTTTCCTCTTTTGGAACAACACTGGAGCTCCCGATGGTGAACTGCTAGGACGGATGTAGCTTGATCTAACAGTTGCTTGAGTTGCTCTTTCAGTTTGATAGCTTCCCGAATGGACATCTTATATGGCCTCTTTGTGACCGGTGCAACTCCTGGCACAAGTTTGATTTCGTGGTCGACTTCCTTTTGGGGAGGAAGTTCCGTCAAATCTTCAGGGAATACGTCTGTGTATTCCTTTAACCATGAAGGTTCTTCTCTAAATTCCTCATTCTATTCTAGTTTATTCAGTTTAATCAGACAGGCAGGCAGACCCTTTTGAACACCTTTTATTATCCATGTTGCTTTTGCCAACTGTATTTTTTGCTTACCGGCCTCACCTTGGGTCGTGACTAGTTCCCCTTTAGAATTTCAGAAGGAGACTTGGCCTTTCCCACAGTGGATGTGGATATCATTGGGTATTAGCCAATCCATTTTGAGTAAACATTCGTGGACACCTAGGTTCATTACCTTGAATCTCAGAGAAGCTGGCTTCCCACCCAGTAGGAATTTCACGTTAGCAATTTGCCTAGTACAAGTGACTTCACGACCATTTGCTAATTCCACAAGTAAAGTAGGTGTATCAATTGTGGCTATCCCTAATCTTTTTGCACAGATTGGTGAAATGAAGGAATGTGTACTGCCACAGTCAATTAGGGTTTGAAGCCTTTACCTTGATATTCTGATGGAGTTTGAATCACCGAGAATTAGCGATTTGGACCCTTCTTGTGAAGAGTGGTGTGAACCGTTGCCCTCTCAATGTCAGCATCCATGGATGGGTCTTCTTCATCGTCTAGCTCCTTGTTGGAAACACTGGAGGTTGTCCCTATGGCCATAACAGTGGTTCCTTGGCCATGAGTGGCTCTATTTTGACCTTGGAATTTCCCTTGGCGATGCCCTCTGCCAAGCTTGGGGACTCCCTCTTGAAGTGTACGGGCTCATTGCAATGGAAGCAATGTGGATGTTGGAACAAAGTTGTTGACGGAATTGGCCCTAGCTTTCTTTCTTTGGCCCTCATTCTGACCCTGCGCTCTCTTAGTCTGAGCCTTAGACATACCCTTATTCTAATCTTTGTAAGGCCAAATCCTATTGTACCTTGGTTTGGTTTGCACCTCCTATATTATTGGAGTAGCTTGAATAAGTACGTCTTGTAGGTTCATTGGGTGCATTGATTCCAATGGAGTGTTTATGGGTGGATTCAACCCAACACAAAATTTTGACGCCTGTTGTGTCATATCGGGATGCATACTTTAGGAGTGAAACGAACTTTGAATAATATGGAGGGATAATCCTAGCTGCTTCAAGTCATAGAATTCATTCATCTTTTGTGTGCGGTAGGCAAATGGTAGATACCTCCCTCGCACAGCTTCCTTAAGCTTATCCCAAGTGACTATCCCCTCCAAGTTCACTTGATCTCTGCACCACTGTTTCCACCAAAGTCTCGCTTCGCCTGTAAGCTTAAGTTTGGCGAGCATGGCTTGGTTAGTAGGTGCAGTTCCTGCTGCCTCAAAATAGTTCTCCATGGACTCAATCCAGATCTTGGCGTCAGCTTGAACAGTCCTTCCCTTGCCATCAAACTCAGGTGGCTTAATTTTTTTGAGAAGGAACTTCTTCTCTTGAACCACAGCTAGACTTAGTGTAGGAGTCAGATTTGGAACTTTCGCTTGGGGTTGCGTCTGGACAAAAAGATTCTTTATGTTAACATCTTATCATACATTCTCATATTATGTTAATATGACTAGCACAGCCTTTTGCTACGTGATTTAATCACTTAACACCTTAGCTAACATTTACAATCAAGATAAAAAGTATTATTTATTCATGAGGGCATAACCCTTGAGTACATTTATTTTGGATAAGTAGGACAAGCTGATTGATACATCAGTTTGGGAAAAATAGGATCGTGTTACAATCAGCTACAGGGACGGAATAATAATATGGAGTGGGGTCATGGATTTTCAGGAAATGGTAAGTCATAGGAAGCTTGGGCTATCCCTTCCTTTGATACCCATTCTTCTCATAGCGCCCTCACACTTTGATTCTGTTAGCAGAGATCACCCTGGTCACTTCTTCATAGACATACTTGTTCTGCTTGACTTGCCGACCACTAATGTGCAAAGTTGTGTTTACGCGAGCTTCGACAAAGATGAACAGCTTCAAGATCTTTAAATCCTCCATCCACTTGATTCTCTTCAAGTTGGTCTGAAGGTACGTGAGTTGGTGGGTTGCTATGTAGTATATTCCTGAGTCTCCCGTCCATCTCCGCTCCGCATACAGGGGCGAAGGGTTATAGATGTGGTCCAGAATATCCATCATGCCAAGCCTCTGGTGATATTTTGAAGCGTGCATTGCAGTCATGAACATGACCTGGAACAACAAGAACTTGCTCTATGCTTCATGACTCTGCAACCCAGCATTCATAAGTGAGTAAACAAATGTTTTCAATAGAAAACACTACTCTATTCTACTCATCTTTCCCTGTTTATCCCCTTATTTCCTTTATTTTTCCTCCATTAAGTTACCTTGTAATCCTTAGATCTCGTTGGTTTGCTCTGATACCTTGCTTTGATACCAACCGTAACGTGTCTGCTTATGGGACACGTCTTAGCAGCCCATCGGGAAGAGAGTTTAGAAAGTGCCGCTTGGCACTCGCAAGGAATGTCATAGGGTTTGTGATCTAGGTCTTCCCGAGTCTGCCCCGAGCGGAAGTGTCCGGCCGTTCCCACTTAGGATTGACTTGAAGTTAGGGTTCCTTTCCTATGAGCAAAGCCTCTAGGAAGTAGCTAGTATCGAGCTCCAGATGAACCACTTTGCGTAGGAACAACAGAGTCTAAGCGGATTTATGCTGCACTTGGTTCATGGAGAATGGGAAACGAGAGGGATGCGAAGCTCAACCTCTTTGCCCATAAGGCATGGTCCCATTCTGTTCCCCTAAAATAGCGTAAATCAGGATTCTAACTCTACTGACACTAGGTCTTCATAGCCTCGTTATCACGTCTTTTAAGAAAAGTTCCCAGCTAACTGGGACCACCCTTCCGTAGGACGGACCACCGCACTTTCCTCGGGTTGGTTAGTTATCTAATGACCTACCACATTATGTTTGATATGCAAAAGTAGCTTCTTTAATTAATCAATTTAAACACAGGTTCCTTCACGTAACTTAGGTACTGACACAAAAACAATGTCAAGCAAGTTCCTTTTTCAAATATCTGATCTTTATTTATCATAGTCCCGAAATACATCAAGTATCATGCCCAAAGGCTATCCTAGTAATCTATAGGATCGTTGCTCCAAGTTTCGCCCATAGACTAGTACACGGGCCTCGAGATCCCATCTCGAGTCATGTCGACCTCTTGTGTGTGGCCTCTTCTGCGGGATTCGGAGGCAAGGAATTTATAGCCAGAGCCTCCCCTAGCACCCTAGCGTCCTCTTTCTCCAAGCAGCATCCACGGAGAGACCTCTCGCGGCGGGTTAGGTCCATATACCTGGCGCGGCTAAAAACCCCCTTGGATAGGGCCAAGCAAATAGTCAGAGGTAACTGAATCTACCTCTCCCTCCAGGCTTTTAACTTGAAGCATGAAGTGTTTTACCTTGAATTAGTTCCTTGAGCAAGGAAATTCAAACAATGTACCTAAATGTACAATCACGATCATTTCGGAGGCCGTTTGTATGACCAACTGCTAAGGTATGATTCCTTCTTCCCGAATGCTCCCAGCATTTGATCTTGGATCGTTCGTGACATGGCGAGATCTCAAGGGCTTGGCAAGCTAGGTTGCCTATTTTCCCTTTTTCTTTGGGTTAGGGTTTGTACCCTACCGACCCTAATTATCCTTACCTTAGGTCTCCTTGTAAAATAGGTCATGGACAACCCTGTTGTCCTTGGTTGGTCAACTTGCTGGTTATCTCCTAGGTCCCTTGAAGTACCTATGTACCATGGCTGGTCGAGATGGTTAAGATTGCCTATCCCTTTGACCATGGCTGGTTGAGATGGTTCTATTTAGAATAGTTCCTTCTATGTCTTAAGTATAATCTTCTTAAGCGTTCTTAATAATGCTCACAAGCACTAAGCTTTTACCTATCCCCCTTGAAGTCACCAAGGACTTTGTCATGGGATTTGTGGATCTCAGTCCCATTTGGTAAATTACAAGCAATGTTGAATTTTCCCAAAAATTTTAAAGTACGCAACGTAATGCCATGCCTTCATTTCAATGCTTACAATTTTGATATTTTGTGCCACACATGCGAAGGTGATTTCTATGCATGCAATCTTAACATTCTCCTGCATGTAATTATTTACACGATCTATGACCTTCTTGAATGATCTAACTTTATGTGATCATTGTATGAGCCTAGCTGCACTTTAATCTTTTCAACAGATTATTAAATGTACCTTAGAATCCATCTTGCGATATGGAGATGCACTTTGTTTCTTTCAATGTCCTCTGAAATGCATTTTAAGCAAGAACTTGTGCAAGGAGTAATACACTTTATGCAAGAATTTTTGGTAATTTACGATGCAGTTTCTAATCAATTTTACCTATTACGATGTCATCTTACAACGGAGATTATCTTGTTTGTTACATCATCACAACTATCTTCTTCTTCTTCTTCTTCCTCTCTTCTTCTCCTTCTCTCTCTCCCTTCCTCTTCTTCTTCTTCTACTCTTCTTCTCCTTCTCTCTCTCTCCTGTTCTTCTTCTTCTTCTTCTCCTTTTTCTTCTCTATTCTTCTCCTCTCTCTCTCTCTCTCTCTCTCTCTCTCTTCTTCTTCTTCTTCTTCTTCTTCTTCTTTTTCTTCTTCTCCTTCTCTCTCTCTCTCCCTTCTTCTTCTTCTTCTTCTTATCTTCTTCTCCTTCTCACTCTCCCTCTTCTCTTTCTCTCTCTCTCTCTCTCTCCTTTTTATTCTTCTTCTTCTTCTCTTCTTCTCCTTCTCTCTCTCTCCCTTCTTCTTATTCTTCTTCTCTTCTTCTCTTCTTCTCCTTCTCTCTCTCCCTCTTCTTCTTCTTCTTCTTCTTCTCTTCTTCTCTTCTTCTCTCTCTCTCTCTCTCTCTCTCTCTCTCTCTCTCTCTCTCTCTCTCTCTCTCTCTCTCTCTCTCTCTCTCTCTCTCTCTCTCTCTCTCCGGCTAGAGGGGGCACTGTGGACGATGGGGGGGGAGAGGGGAGCACTGCTTGTTGACACAGAGGGGGGCCGCACTTTGTCGAAGGTGGAGGGGGGGCGTGATGATGTAGGCCAGGGTGGGGGCTACGCTGCCGCAGGGAGGGTAAGGCTCCCCTTTTAAAGAGGGGAAGGAGGGTGTTATGCCGCCACCCTTCCCACCTGCTGGGGGGCTGCATGCCCCCCCTATCTTCCTCTTACTCACACACACACTCTCTCTCCCTGCCATGCAGTCGGCAGGGGGAGAGTAAAAAAAAATATTTTAAAAGTAAAAATTTTTAGGGGGGGTTCTCATGGGGGGGCACGGGGGATTTTACAAGTGAATACATAGATATTTTCAAAAGACTAGCATCCAACTACACCTGGATTCCACTTGCATCACCAAGATTTGGGATCTATCACCATCATTAGAGGACGCCCCTTATACACAAGTCAATGTCCATATCATGGTGTCATTTGGATCTTACACAAAAGCATATAAGCATGGATCCACTCTGTCACATGCTTATATGTATTTATATATATATAAGAAACTAAAGTCAAAGTAACTTTTGGAAGCCGTTTTTTATAATTTCAATAAATCCTAGAGGAAAGAAAATTTAAGAAAATTCTTATGTTGCCCAATCGATTTCGAACTGGTCTATAAAGTTGTAGATGAAACTTTTTTCAGATTTTTCACCGATTTGAAGTTACAAAGGTGTAGACTGCTGGTTGCACACACAAATGTCTTCTCTCTTTCACCCTTATCACATCAACTTCCGAATTTATCCTTCTTGTAAATATATTATAATAATGTACTTTGGGCATCCACCTCTTGTAATCTAGCTCCCTTTCTCTATTTTGTGTACCACCACCCTTGGCTTCTTGCATGATGACCAAGGTGGAGACTTGTCCCATCCACTATTCTCTATATTTTTAAATATGCCATCCATGTTTTAGGATTATGTTAGTAAAGAAGATTAGCTTAATCTAATCCCTCATGGAGGCTATATAAGGTATCCATGGAGATGTAAAGAAACAAAATGACAAGCACATGAGAGCACTCTAGAACACCCTCATGCTAGTCCATCTCTTTGAGGTAAGATATGAGCGAGTCTCTTTTATTATGTAGCATTCCATGAATACATAATGGCAAGCTTCCTCTACCTCTTCTCCTCTTGTCTCCCTCTCTTCTCCTCTCTCTCTCTCTCTCTCTCTCTCTCTCTCTCTCTCTCTCATATTCTAATATGGTGTCTAGATCATATGTACTCTCTTCTAATTTGTTATCTACATTTATACTTAAACTTATTAAGTAAGACTTTCCATATGCTCTATTGGTGGGAAATCCTTATTTCCTCATGTTATATATGTTGCTGGGAGAAATTAGGAGCCATCACCTCTCTTAACCTTCCATCATCTTCATTTCCCTTAAGATGGGCTACAAATTCTCTCTCATGAATTTGTGTTTTGGTTCTTTCCATTCTCTTTGAGGAAAGGGATGTCCTATCCCATCCTCCCTTTGGCTAGGTGGTGCCCTTCTCTAGCTCTCATAGTGAGGATCGGAGGATGGGTGGGTAAGAGGCAACCCACTCATCTTTTCAGCTCTCATTTTTGGTGCCCTCGTTAAGGACTTCTCAAGCTACGCTCTACAATTCTATGAAGGAAGAAACATGTAAGGAGTTGTCATCTTCTTCAATGAGTGTTTGTCAAGGGATTACTAAGGAGGAATCTTCATCAAACCCTATTCAAGGGATTCATGTATAAATGAATAATCCTATTTTCTACAACTTTCAATCGGTTCAAAACATTAGGGTTGATGTGTACATTAGTAAAAATATACATTTTCAGCAAAGGTTGGTCTTCTATTTTGGAGTTGAGAGGTTGAGAGAGATCTTATTGTCCCTTGATATCCCATAATAGTCCCTATTTGGGATTATAACATCTCCTTTAATGTGTACATATTCATTCTACTCTAAATGCATCCTATGAACCATAGGGATTTGTACGGACCTATCTGTCCTCTTGCTAGGTGACAAACTGTGCACATAATAGCTAGCACAAAGCTCAGGTTCCAAAATAGCATAAGGGTCTTATTAGGCCCTCGTTGTCTTGCTGAAATTAATACATTTGTGAATCCATTTATTCTACCCTTAATAAAATATGAGTTGGGCCTAGACATGTTCATCTTTTTTTGTATTGAGCTAGATCAACATCTTCCTATCATGGCTTTTCTAAGCTTTTTTTGGCACAAAGGGGAGAAAGCTTTAGACTTTCTAGATGACTTAGAAATAGCCTTCCTAGTCACAGATCGGGATGATGAAGAAACCAAAGTACAAGTCTTCTCTTTAGTTCTAAAGGTTGATGCTCGAGTGTGGTATGAAGCTCTCCCAGAGGCTATAAGAGGTAACTGGGAGGATCTTAAGATCGCATTCTTGCATGAGTACCAAGATACAGAGTCTCCTGAAGATCTTTGGAGACAACTCCAAGATCTTTGCCAAACCTTACCAGGGGAGTACATAGCATATGAAGGCATGTTTATAAAATTATGGGATAAATGGACAGCCTCCTTAGCCGAGGGAGAGAGAGTAACTGATTGCCTTAAGAAAAATTATTTTCTGGCCGGGACTCCACCCTCTACTAAGGGATAAAATCAAAGGCAAGCTTCCCACATCCTATGAAGAATCAGTCACTTATGCTAGGGAGAAAGATAGGAAACTGAAGTATCAAGCCCAGTTGAAGGAGGGAGTTGAGCCCATGCAGATTTTACCAACCATGCCAAGGCCTAGAGAAATAGTAGAGCCTCCACCTAAATTAGAGATGCCATAGCAAGAGCTCCTACAACGCATTATTAATCAACTTGAAATCCTTTTGTTGAATTTAGTGCAAGGAGTACAGCCCCCTCCCTTCACAAGTGAAGGCAATTGCGGTCCAAGGAGACAAGAAAGAGAGTATGTTTGCTATAATTGTGGGGAGACTAGCCATGGTATGTACTTTTTCTCTCATCCCAAGCGTCTGCCAAGGAATGGGTTCCAACCAAGAAGGAGGGGACAAAAAGTGACACGACCTAGGGAGAGGTTTGTTCCACTGAATCCAGGGCCCCCACCGCCGGTTGAAGTTCTCTAGTATCCTCGACCACTTGCAGAGGTACCACCCTTGCCTGTCCAGCCACCAGAGAATTGTGACATCAGGATGATAAGTTTGGATGAGAGTGATATCAAAGGGAAGGACAAAGTAGCAGAGGTTGAAGCAATGCTGGGGTGAAGAAAGCCTGTAGAATTGAGAGGATGGAGCCTACACCACTAGAGAGATGGAGCCTACACCACTAGAGAAGGTTGAAAATATGGAAGAAGAGGCAGAGTCTTCAAAGGCTGCAAAGACATGCAACAGTAAAAAGAGGAGGGCTCTCTCATGCAGATGCATTGAGACAGATGATTTTTCCCTGGGTAAAGGTACTAGAGCTTATGATTTTCTTACTAATGTGAGGGATCAAGGGCCAAAAATTCATGGCCACAATTACTGCATCTATCTTCAACAGTGTGGCAACAATGGTCAAAGATGGTAAGAATTAGACCCATGAAGAATAGACACGTGAATGCAATCAAGGCTAGAAAGACAAAATATATTGTGTCTCTAGTGCAAGCCAAATTCAATGGGCATAGAGTATCAAAGGCATATGTGGATGGAGGTGCAGAGATTTGTGTCATGATGGAAAAGTTGATGCATTGTTTGGGATTAGAGGTAAGTGAAACTATTGAATTTGGGGCCAAAATGGCAAACGATGTAGCAACAAATTGTTTGGGAGTTATAAAGAAAGTCAAGGTAAAAGTGTGTGGGGAGTGCAATTGGAGCTTGACATGTATGTGATGCCAGTGAATGGGGATGGCTATCCAATCATTCTTGGGCGACCATGGCTAATGGGAATGAAAGCTAGAGAAGATTGGGAGATTGGGGCCTTAGAGCTAAGGCCATAGAAGGGGCTGTATAAAAAATGGAAGAGCACTATCTATAACATGAAGGAGCGCCGATAGGAAGATCTTGTGTTATTGACGACCGCTGATGAACGGAGTTCCAGCGAGGATTGGTCATCTACGATAGAGGGAAAGTCTTCTAATAAGGAGGAAGAAAGCTTTCTAGAAGTGATTGGGATTACGTTAAAAGGACCTTCTAGTAGTGAAATTCTGTAGCAGCTTCCAAAGGTCGAGAAGGAGGAGTTAGAAAAAATGTTGGCTAAGGATCTATCAATTGAGGAGAAGGTAGCCTACATGGAAGTGGTGACAAAACACTCTGCACTTTTTATTTTTGATTATGAATACATTACAAGTGTGACAATAGTACAACATCACATTAATCTAAAAGATGGAGCAAGGCCAGTGGTGCTGCGGCTACAATGGTTGGGAGCAGTTCAACAAGAAACTCTACTCATTGAGGTGCAATGACTTTTAAAGGCAGGTTTCATCTATCTAGTAGGGGACTCAGAGTGGGTTTCACTTGTAGTGGTGACACCCAAGAAGAACGAAAAATGGCGGATTTGTGTGGACTACAAGCCACTAAATGGTGCAACAAAGAGAGATCACTTTCCTCTTCCCTTTTAGGATGAAATACTCAACGAGGTGGCCGGGCATGAGAGAGACATCATTTGTGATGGGTATTTAGGTTATTTTCAGATCCGAATAGCTGAGGAGGATCAACAAAAGACCACCTTCATCATGCCTTGGGGGTGTTTTTCTTACAAAAGTAATGACATTTGGATTAACAAATGCCCCAACTACCTTCTAGCGATTCATGAATTATGTCTTCCATCCATATTTTGGTAAGTCGATCAGGGTCTTTATTGATGACTTTATTATTTATAGTTCTAAGGCTCTACATCTAGGGAAGGTGGATGAAGGTTTCAACCACCTCGCACAAATGGGAGGGCAGCTAAACCATGAGAAGTGTCATATTGGCGAAAGTAGTGTAACTTTGTTAGGGCATGTCATAAGTGAGAGGGGCATTGAAGCGGATCCAAACAAAGTTAACGCCCTATTGGCAATGCCGTCACCATCTTTTGTGAAGCAACTAACCTCTTTCATTCAGAAGGTGTGATATATGGGGTGGTTCATTCATCTCCTAGTATTTCCACTGCAACAATTGACCCACTCTGAGGAGCTCCTATGGAGTGACGAAAGAGAAAGGTACTTTCACGAGGTGAAGAAGGCTCTCAGCACCCTTTCCATAATTTTACAGGCTTGCTGGGATCAAGAGTTTTGGTCAATTCGAGTTTTGGGGAAGATGCTCTAGGGGTAGCACTAATATAAAAGGATGCTAAAACTAGTTTGATCAGGCTAGTTTACTTTTCTAACAGAGTAATGACAACATCAGAACAAGGGTACAAGATGGTGGGGGTGATGCTTTTGTCTCTAATGTTTGTTGTAAGAAAGTTT
Organism: Lygodium microphyllum; assembly: GCF_053477565.2. NCBI lineage: Eukaryota > Viridiplantae > Streptophyta > Polypodiopsida > Schizaeales > Lygodiaceae > Lygodium > Lygodium microphyllum. Next base: position 15,816,794 of record NC_141154.1, on the reverse strand, counting down.
TATCCTTAGCTTCTCCCTAGGCCGTGCACAGTGATCATGTCAAAAGAGCATTTTCCCTATGCCTTACATCACATGGATGTTTCAGTCAGAATCGCTAAGTGGGTGATACAACTCCAAGAGTTTTACTACAGCTTCAAGGTGGAGGACTCTACTCGGGCCTGCCTAGTTGACTAGTTGACCCATAGATGCCATCAAAAGAAGGAAAAAGAGAAGAGAAAGGTAAAAAAGGAGACATCTCCTCTTGAGGACGTGCCACGGGTGGAGAATGCCCATGCCCTCTACTTCATGGGGCCTACAAGCGTATTAAAGATAGAATAGTAGTAGGAATAGTGGTGTTTAGTCCCGAAGGTGACAAACTTTATGGAGAAGGTATCAGCTTGGAGGATGCCCATTCTAACAATGAGGCAGAATATCAAGCCTTGCTTTTAGGTTTGAGGTGGTGTCTCTCACATGGTGTCACTCAACTTAATGTTTTTGGGGATTCTATGCTAATTGTTAAGAAAATGAAAGGAATTCGGGCTTGTAAAAATGATAACTTAGCTTTGAAAATGAGAGAAGCTAAAACTCTCATGAGGAAGGTACAGAAAGCCCAAATCTATTTTGTGCCAAGGCACACAAATGGCGACGTAGATACTCTAGTAGTTGAAAAATTGAAAGAGGTAATGGTGGGCATCATTGTAGTAAAGCTCCCCTTGTTTCAGAATAAGTTCCAACTACAAGATGAGCTTTATTTTCTTGAGCATGGTGAGGCACCTACACATATGAGTAAGAGAGAGAAAAGGTGGTTGGCTACTAAGGCCACTAAATACCACTTGATAAATGATGTGTTATATTGCAAAGGAAAGGATGTAGTGCTTAGAAGGGTGCCAACAACAAAGGAGATTATGGATGTGATTAAGAGCTTCCATGAGGGGGTTTGTGGTAGACATTTTGCTCATCAAGAAATAACCAGCAGAAAGATTCTCCAAACTAGTTTTGTGTGGCCTAGTTTGCATCGAGATGTAAAACATTGGTGTTGCACTTGTGATGCTTGCCAAAAAGCCAGACCAAGGAAGCTAGTGCATGAGGAAAAAAATCCCATAACTACATACGGTCCATTTGAAAAATGGGAGATTGATGCAGTAGGGCCACTCCCACGAACTCAGTTTGGCAAGGAATACATCATAATGGGTGTGGACTACATGACGAGGTGGGTAGAGGCTTCAGCAACTAGTAGGATCATAGCCCAAGAAGTGGGAAAATTTGTGTTTGAAAATATTTGTTGCAGTTTTGGCACACCTTTAGAAATTATCTCTGATCGGGGTCTTGGTTTTAGGGCTAATCTAGTGGGGGAGCTAATGGAAAGGCTAAAAATCAAGCACAGGCATTCCACTCCCTACTATCCATAATGTAATGGTTTGGTCAAAAAGGTGAATGGGTTGATTTGTAAGATAATTACCAAGTACACATGCACCCCAAGCACTGGGATAAAAAATTGAGTGTAGCTCTTTGGGCTTACAGGACTTCATTCAGAACCTCACTTGGCTATACTCCATTTCACCTGTTTATAGCCAAGAGGCTTTACTTCCTATATAGGTAGAACTAGCCAGCTTACGTGTTTTAGTAGCTAGTTGAGAGAAGAATCAAGATAAGAAGTTAGAGGAAAGGATCTTGGATCTGGAGAGGCTGGAGTTAGACAAAGAAGTAACAGTACAACACTATTCTATGCAGGTTGAAGAGAGGAGGAAGAAATTTAATAAGAAGCTGGCTAGCAAGCACATAAGGGAATGATCACTTGTGTTATGCTATGATAACCACTTTGATAATAGAAAGTATGCTAAACTTGTGATCAAGTGGGAAGGGCCATTCATGGTCATAAGGAGATATCCACATAGCAGCTATAAGCTAGGTGAGATGGATGGGAGGGTTCACAAGACAAGGGTAAATGGATGGTGACTCAAGCCTTATTTTCAAAGAATTAGGGACACTTTGGAGCAGTCATTTGACGAAGAGGCACCAGTGCGGGGGTGTAGTCCTCCCTGCTCTATTGGATCAGGGAGGACTCCATCCCCTCATTGCTGGCTCTTCATCGAATGACTGCTCCAAAGTGTCCCTATTTCTTTGAACATACGGTTTGAGTCACCATCCATTTACCCTTATCTTGTGAACCCTCCCATCCATGTCACCTAGCTTATAGCTACCATTTGGATATCTTCTTATGACCATAATGGCCCTTCCCACTTGAACACAAGTTTAGCATCCTTTCTATTATCAAAGCGGTTATCATAGAGTAGCACAAGTGATCCTTCCCTTATGTGTTTTCTAGCCAGCTTCTTATTAAATGTCTTCCTCCTCTCTTCAGCATACATAAAATAGTGTTGGACTACTACTTCTCTGTCTAGCTATAGCCTCTCCAAGATCCTTTTCTCTAACTTCTTATCTTGATTATTCTCTCGATTGGCTATTAAAACACGTAAGATGGCTAGTTCTACCTCTATAGGAAGGAAAGCCTCTTAGCCATAAACGAGGTGAAATGGAGTATAGCCAGGTGAGGTTTTGAATAGAGTCTTGTAGGCCCAAAGAGCTGCACTCAATTTTTTATCCCAGTGCTTGGGGTGCATGTGTACTTTCTTGGTAATTATCTTACAAATCAGCCTATTCACCTTTTCGACCAAACCATTACACTATGGGTAGTAGGGAGTAGAATGCCTGTGCTTGAACTTTAGCCTTTCCTTTAGCTCCCCCACTAGATTAGCCCTAAAACCAGGACCCCAGTTTGAGATAATTTATAAAAGTGTGCCAAACTTGTAGCAAATATTTTTAAACAAAAATTTTCCCACTTCTTGGGATGTGATCCTACTAGTTGCTGAAGCCTCTGCCCACCTTGTCATGTAGTCCACACCCATTATGATGTATTCCTTGCCAAATTGAGTTCGTGGGAGTGGCCCTATTGCATCAATCCTGCATATCTCAAATGGGCCATATGTAGTTATGGGATTTTATTCCTCATGCACTAGCTTCCTTGGTTCGGCATTTTGACAAGCATCACAAGTGCAACACCAATGTTGCACATCTCAATGTAGACTAGGCCACACAAAATCAGCTTGAAGAATCTTTCTACTGGTTATTTCTTGAGAAAAATGTCTGCCACAAACCCCCTCATGCCATCTCTTAATCATATCCATAATCTCCTTTGCTATTGGCACCCCTTCTAAGCACTGCATCCTTTCCTTTGCAATACAACACATAATTTATCAGGAGATATTTAGTGGCCTTAGTAGCCAATCATCTTTTCTCACTCTTACTCATATGTATAGGTGCCTCACTATGCTCAAGAAAATAAAGCACATCTTGTAGTTGAAACTTACCCTGAAACAAGGGGAGCTTTACTGCAATGATGCCCACCATTATCTCTTTCAAATTTTTAGCTGCTAGAGTATCTGCATTGCTGTTTATGCGCCTTGGCACAAAATAGATTTGGGCTTTCTGTATCTTCCTCATGAGAGTTTTAGCTTCTCTCATTTTCACTGCTAAGTTATCATTTTTACAAGCCCATATTCCTTTCATTTGCTTAACAATTAGCATAGAATCCCAAAAAATATTAAGTTGAGTGACACCATGTGAGAGACACCACCTCAAACCTAAAAGCAAGGCTTGATATTCTGCCTCATTGTTAGAATGGACATCCTCTAGGCTGATACCTTCTCCATAAAGTTTGTCACCTTCGAGACTGAACACCACTATTCCTATTTGTACTCCTTTAATATGCTTGTAGGTCCCATCAAAGTATAGGACATGGGCATTCTCCACCTGTGGCGGGTCCTCAAGGGGAGTGTCTCCTCTTTTACCTTTCCCTTCTCTTTTTTCTTCTTTTGATGGAATCTATGGGTCAACAAATCAGCTAGGCAAGCCCGAGTAGAGTCCTCCACCTTGAAGGTGTAGTAAAACTCTTGGAGTTGTATCACCCACTTAGCGATTCTGGCTGAAACATCCATGTGATGTAAGGCATAGGGAAAATGCTCTTCTAACATGATCACCATGAACAGCCTAGGGAGTAGATAGTGATGAAACTTTCTTATAGCAAACATTAGAGACAAAACCATCACCTCCACCATCTTGCATCCTCATTCTGATGCTGTCATTAGTCTGCTAGAAAAGTAAATAGGCCTCATCAGGCTAATTTTAGCATCCTTTTGTATTAGTGCTACCCCTAGAGCATCTTCCCCAAAACTCGAGTTGACAAAAAAATCTTGATCCCATCAAGGATGCAAAATTATGGGAAGGGTGCTGAGAGCTTTCTTCACCTTGTGAAAGCACCTTTCGCTTTCGTCACTCCACACGAGCTCCTCAGAGTGGGTCAACTATTGCAGTGGAAACACTAATTGGGAGAGGAGATGAATGAACCATTACAAAGTGAGAGAGAGAGATGGACAAGGCTCATGCTTGAAGGGTAGTAGACATGCTCCTTGTCAGTTTATTCCATCAACACACACCCCCAAAAGCCAACTATGTACACTACACACAAAAGATCAATAGACCTAGATCTAATCATGGTTAAGTTAGTGTGACTTAACCTCCTTATTCAACTAGGATAAAAAACTAACCAAAGACTAAGAGCTTGAATCTCAACACTCCCCCTCAAGCTTGAATGTCACTATGTACAGATAAAGTGATAGTGTATCTCAATGTGCTTAGTCCTAGCATGATAGACAAGATTACTGGCTAGGAGCACACTACTCATGTTGCCACAATAGAGTGTGACATGCTTGACTTTCTGCATGCCCAAATCATCAAGAAGCTTCATGAGCCATGCTGCCTCACATGCAGCTAATGTAGCACCTCTATACTTTGCCTCAGTACCAAAGAGTGCGACTGTAGGTTGCTTCTTACTGCTCTAGCTGACCATACTACTACCAAGGGAAAATGCATACCCACTAGTAGATCTCCTATCATAGGTACTTCTTGCCCAGTCAGCATCTGTATATCCTGTAAGCTCCAAAGGTTTACCATGCTCATAGAATAGACTAAAATTTGATGTAGTCTTCACATACCTCAAGATCCTACTCACTGCATCTAAGTGTGGCTTCATAGGCTTCTGCATGAATTGGTTAATCAATCCAACTGAATAGCTAAGATCCGATCTAGTAATGGTAAGGTAAATTAGGCTACCCACCATTTGTCTGTACATAGTGACATTCTCAATCTCATGTCCAACATCTGCAAGTAGCTTAACATTTTGTTCCAATGGAGTACTCAATGCTTTGCAATCCAACATACCATACTTGATTAACATGTCCTATGCATACTGCTTCTGCAACAACCAAGTACCATGAGGTGTAGAGACAACCTTAATCCCAAGGAAATATGCTAGTTCACTCAAATATTTCACTTGAAATTCAGCATGTAATATTTCCTTGATCTATCAAATTCCTATAACATCATCACCTATAATGATCAAGTCATCCAATAGATGATATTAACCAGCCCTTGTCTTCTTTGTAAATAGGCTATGATCAACCTTGCCCATAGTGAAACCAAGTTTCTGTAAGCATGCACTTATCTTAGCATTCCAAGCTCTAGGTGCTTGGTTTAGTCCATATAATGCTTTCTTCAATCTATACACGTGTAGAAAATCTAGATGTACATAGCCCTTCCATGTATACTTCCTCAACCAAATCACCATTGAGAAAAGCATTCTTCACATCCATCTGATACATACTCCAACCTCTAGATGCTATCAAAGCAATCACTATCCTCATAGTTGCCATTTTAGCAACATGACTGAATGTTTCCTCATAATCAAGACCATATTGTTGTGCATACTCTTTTGCCACAAGTCTTGCCTTGTATCTTTCTAATGTGCCATCTATTTTACACTTCACTTTATACACCCATTTGCAACCAATAGACATTTTTCGTTCAGGAAAATCAACCAAATCCCAAGTGTTATTTTCAGCCAATGCTGAATATTCCTCATCCATTGCCTTGCACCAATGATCATCCAAAATAGCATCAGAAAACTTTGTGGGTTCTTTGAAGCTAGTGTTTTTTACCATATATGCATAGTGCCTCACTGTATAACCACTATATGTAAGCCTATTCACATGCTTCCTAACTCTTTCTGATCTCCTCAACTGAGGTGTAGTATGAGACTCTCCTATCTCATGAGGTGGTACATATCTATGTCACACCAGGAGTCTCAACTGATGGAATACCAAACTCACTATCCAAGTTGTCAGTGCCAGGTGAATCATAACCACAAGTGAGTGGCCCTGTAACATCATCAAGTTTGCCTTTGCCTTTATCCACATTTCTCCCCCTCACTGACATATCCGTGTCAGTGGACAAAGATATTGAAGTCCTCCATCTACCTCTCCAAGGACTAACTGATGTAGTATCATCTTTAGAAGGCCCAAAAATTTATGCACTTTCATTTGTACCTGCATGTACATAAGTCTCTCGACAACCATCACCATCATTAATCAAAGTGATCTTCTTCTCATGCCATGATTTTAGCTCATCAAATACCACATCTCTTGAGACCAATTCTCATGAGTAGAAGGATTGTAGCATTTGTACGCTTTCCTATCTTGTGTATACCCAATAAAAATGGCATTTTCTACATTTGGATCAAGCTTCTTCCTCTTTTCATCTAGAACATGTACATATGCCAAGCATCCAAAGACCTTAAGATGGCTAATGTCCACATACAACCATGTGTATCTACTATAGTCATCTATGAATGACACATAGTAACATGATCCCCCAAGAGATGCATTCTGTGAGGGTCCCCATACATCAAAATGTACAAGCTGTAATGGTCTAGTAGTAGTGCTTACATGCCTCCTAAATGGAAGCCTTGATTGCTTCCCAAATTAACATGACTAACATACATGTCCCAATTCCGCATGCTTGAACTTAGGGAGTCCAAGTAAAACTTTCTTATGCTGCATATTCTTCAGCTTTTGAACATTTACATGATTGATTCTTTTATGCCATATCTCAATATCCCTTATTGCAGCATTGTCATATGAGTATATAGCAGCATTCAATGATGGAATTTTCATATCCAATGTAAACATCCTGCAATTTCTTTTGCCTTGAGCAATGAGTTTGCATCCTTGAACATACTCTTCAATGTAGCATCCATCTCTATTGAATCTAACTTGTAGATTCTGTTCAGCCATTTGTCCCATAGAAAGCAAGTTTTTGGTTATGGAGGATACATGTAACACATCATAGAGACTCTTTTTCCTGTCACCATGCATCATCAAGGGAACAGTACTTGTATGCATAATGCCATGCTACGCATCATCCTCTGTGCAAACATATCCATGAGCACCTTCTACCAATGTGTCAAACCACTCTCCATGAGGAGTCATGTGGTTAGATGCCCATGAGTCTATACACCATACATCATCTTCTTTGCATTGTGTAGGCAACCCTTTCGTCACATGTTGCATAGCAAACAACTTGTCATCCTCCTACATACCACTAGAAGAAGCATAATTACCATGTTACTTCCCTCTTGCTCTCTGATCATTTTGCTTCTTGTAGCAATCCTTAGCTACATGCCCGTATTTGCCACAATAATGGCAGTCCTTGTTTGCATTTGATTGCTGTCCATGACTCATTTGAGGTTGCTGCCAAGTGCCTCTTCCTCAAGGTGAATAACCTCCTCTTCCACGAGCATTTGAGGCACCTCTATTTTTTGCCTATTTTGCCATCCAGTAGCTTGATCTCCATGGGATGCATATGCATTTCCAGCACCTCTTCCTTGTCAAGAATCACGTGGTGGGGGACTTTGCTTGAGTTGATGCGCCAAACACACACTGTATATATAAGAGGAAGCTCACTCAAGAACACAAGAAGAGAGCCGGAGGCCAAAACGTTTTCTTGCTGATTTTTTCTTCTTCTTCCACACACTATACAATGTACACAAAGTATAGATAAGATACAACATAAAGGAAAGTGGCCTTCTAAGTCAAACAATGCATAACCGACTACACTAATCGACTGGTGTTATATCTTTGCCAGCTGTAGGTAGGTGTAACAACCTAAATATAATAAGTGATAAGTTAGTGGCCATGTGAGTGTCATAATAACCACCAATGTGCTAAGTGTAGATGTGCAGACCCATCTAGCCAGGTGGTCCATCATTAGTGTCCGCACGTGTTGAGCTTGCCATCTCAACATTCCTCTAAAGTTTGATCTTCCTCTTTCATCTCTACCCCTTTGATTGGAGTAGAAGACACTATCCCTGCTGTTTTTAGACCCACTAGAACTTGTATTGAGTCCAAGTTTCACTTCTTTATGCAATAGAAATGCCACAAGTTCATCAAAATCAGGCTGTTCTTGACGTACTGAAATGGAAGCATCAAACTGCTTATATTCCCATCCAAGTCCATGGAGGGTAGTAGCTACTAAATCATCATCCTAAACTTCAGCTCCAATTGAGCCTAGTTGTTCTGCAATGGATTTGATCTCACTGACATAGTCTTCAATAGACCTTCCATTCCTGGATATGTGGCTGAATTTTTTCTTTAGTTGTGTCTTTCTCGCATGAGTGACATGCCCATAATTCTTCATCAATAAGTCCCAAGCAGCTTTTGGGGAAGTACAATTTGCAATTTGCATAGATTTTGCGTCTGACACACATAATGACAATCAATGCAAGACCTTGCTGACCTTTTTCAACCAAGTCTTGTGTGCCTTTAATTGATCATGTGTTGGAAGTGTATCCTCCAGTAGCTTGGGCTCATCTTCAAGACCTATGACTAGGTCCCAATAGCCTCTTCCAATAGTCTTGTCTGCCTTTAATTGATCATGTGTTGGAAGTCTATCCTCCGAGAACGAAATTGTTGTAGTCTAGATTCTCAGCAACTATTTGAGTGATAGTATCCTTCTCTCTTGTATTTGCCATTGCAAAGTCTTAAGCTTTGCAAAATCAGCCAATTTCTCAAAATGCTAGTAGCAAGAAATATACTTCAGTGACCTATAGTGAAGCCAATTTTTACTGTAAAACTACAGCAATAACCACTATTGCATTTTAAGACACTACATGTGCTTCTGTTTCCATTTAACTGCACTTACAATGCATCAACAACTTTGCATTCCAATCTGATATGATGACTGCATAAGATCCAATACATGCATGAAATATACCCTCAAAAAATCCTTCAAATGTTCATTGAGACACCATGATATTCTGTATAGAATTATCAACATGACCATGAGTGCTTTACTCCAAATTGCTGATTTCACCATGTATACATTTACTGATAAAAAACTATTGCAGAGACAGTTACAGAGATAGTTTTTACAAGCAACAACCACCAGACTCAAATTCAGAGTGCAAGTACCACCCAGAGCTACCATGAAAACTTGCAATTCTTTCTTGCACTGCATGGAAGCCCTTTTGCATATTGCCTAGGCCCTCTATAGTAGTCACAAAGCACCCATGAGGGTAAGGAAAATTAAGACTGAGCCTTGCTTGGAAATCGAGCTCAACCTAAATGCGCACACACTTTGCTGCTGTAAAAAAACCAGCTGGCCCTTCAGGTCATTGGTAGTACGGAATTTTTATTGCCAACAATTTGCTCAAGTGACTTTTCATCATTTCATTTTGTCAGAAGTTTCTTCTTATATCCTCTTAGTGGCATGACAGAGAAGATAGTCTATCAATCTCCCCTATATAAATAAGTAGGGTTTGTGTGTTGCTGTTGAAGGTGAAAGGCAATGTAAAATCCCAAACCGAGACAAGCTCCCTGGGAGGGATTCATGAATCTGATTGGCTCTCCTTCTTCACGGGTGTAATCCAGTCGTCCCCCCTTGTCAAAATGTTACACGCCATTAGAGGTCTCGAGCAACATCCATGATCCCTCGTCTAGCCTGAATCATCTGCTTGCTGTGTTTGAAGAGAATGACTTGTCTCAGACTGACCTGGTGGTTATTTTGGGAGGTCACATGATTGGGGTGGCTCGATGTGGTACCTTTAGTGACCGTTTTAGCAGTAATAATGACACCATGGCGGCTGACCCAATGTTGGACCCGACCTTTGCATAGTCCTTGGAAGCAACTTGTCCCATCAATGGTAGTGGGTGGTTCTCTGGGGAGTGCAACAGTTCCCTTGGATGCACTGACAAGCACTCATTTCGACAATGCCTATCCTCCTAGTTACTGCTTGTAGCCTCTAAGAGAGCTTGATACCACACTCAAGCATCACTCTTTAGAAATAAAGAGAAGGCATGTACTTTGGTTGCTTCATCATCTCGACTTGTGACTAGAAAGGCCATTTCTAAGTCATCCAAAAAGTCTAGAGCTTTCTTCCCTTTGTGCCTAAAAAATCTTAGAAAAGCCATGATAGGAAAATATTGATCTAGATCAATACAAAACATAGATGAACATGTCTAGGCCCAAGTCATATCTTATGAAGGGTAGAATAAATGGATTCACAGATGCATTAATTTTAGCAAGACGACGAGGGTCCAATAAGCCCCTCATGATATTTTGAAACTTGAGCTTTGTGCTAACTATTATGTGCACGGTTTGCCTAGCAAGAGGACGAATAGGTCCGTACAAATCCCTATGGTTCATGGGATGCACTTAGAGTAGAATAAATATATGCACATTAAAAGAGATGTTATAATCCAAAATAGGAAATATTATGGGATCAGGGGGGACAACAAGATCTCTCTCAACCTCTTAGCTACAAAATAGAAGACCAACCTTTGCTGAAAATATATCTTTCTATTAATACACACATCTACCCTAATGTTTTGAATCGATTGAAAGTTATAGAAAAAAGAAGTATTAATTTATGCATTAACTACAAATTTCCACTACAAACTTTCATGAAGTGTGTTGTTGAAGCTATGGCATCTTAGATCCCACCATTTGAGAGATGTGAATAATTTCCTCACTAGTGATTAGACTAGCTTTGGTGTGACCATCATCAGCCTTGTAAAGTTCATAGGCTTTGATAGCTACCATCTCAATTACTTTGAGCTTTCTTACTAATAGTAGTTGAAGTGTATCACCATATGTAGCCTCTCGCTAATACTGCACACCATTGATGTGTAACTCCCCCTCCAAAAACTTATTAATCCCTGAATTTGAAAGTGCCTTCACTACTTGAAGATGAGGCTCCTTAGGGAGTGTCTTTACACTAGACACCAAGCACTCAACACAATGCCTTGACCTAGAGACTTGATGAGAGGAAGATTTCTCTTGAAGCAAAGAAGGATGTGTGTAATTAACTTTATTTACCCGCATACGTGCCATTTGTCAATAAAGATTCTTCTTCTCTTGAGCTTGTTTTGGAGACCATAGTGGTACTCTTGAGCAATGAATCCCTTGAATAGGGTTTGATGAAGATTCATTCTCAGTGATTCCTTGACAAATACTCGTTGAAGAAGAGGACAAATCCTTAGATGTTTCTTCCTTCATAGAAATTTTAGAGCGTATCTTGAGAAGTCCTAAGTGGGGGCACAAAAAATGAGAGCTGAAAAGATAAGTGGACTGCCTATTACCCACCTAGTCTCTAATCCTCACTAAGAGAGCTAAAGAAGGGTACCACTTAGCCAAAGGGAGGATGGACTAGGACATACCTTTCCTCAAAGAGAATGGAAAGAACCAAAACACAACTTCACGAGAGAGAATTTGTAGCCCATCTTAAAGGAAATGAAGATGATGGAAGGTTAAGAGAGGTGATGGCTCGTAAATTCTTCCATGAACATATATATAACATGATAAAATATGGATTCCCCACCAATAGAGCATATGGCAAGTCTTACTTAATAAGTTTAAGTATGAATGTAGAGGGAGAATTAGAAGAGAGTACATATGATGTAGACACCATATTAGAATATGAGAGAGAGAGAGAGAGAGAGAGAGAGAGAGAGAGAGAGAGAGAGAGAGAGAGAGATGAGAAAAGAGGGAGACAAGAGGAGAAGAGGTAGGGGAAGCTTGTCATTATGTATTCATGAAATGCTACATAATAAAAGAGACTCACTCATAGCTTACCTTAAAGAGATGGACTAACATGAGGATGTTCTAGAGTGCTCTCATGTGCTTGTCATTGTGTTTCTTTACATCTCCATTGGCACCTTATATAGTCTCTATGAGAGATTAAATTAAGCTAATCTTCTTGATTAATATAATCTTAGATGATTTATGGTATCTTTGAAAACATGGAGAATAGTGGATGGGACATGTCCCACCTTGGTTATCATGCAAGAAACCAAGGGTGGTGGTAGACAAAATAGAGAAAGGAAGCTAGATTACAAGAGGTGGGTGCCCAAAGCACATTATTATAATATATTTACAAGAAGGATAAATTGAAAAGTTGATATGATTGAGTTTGGTTTGAGACCCATATATAGGGTTCTTCTATTTCTTTATACTTAAGTTCTTTTGGCTTACACAACTAAGAAGAGGAAAACTGTTTTCAGCCTCCACCCTTGTGTGTATTCCCCCATTGTGCAAGCAAGAAAGCTACAAGTGAGACTCCTTCCTTCTCTCCCACAATCTTGACATCTCTATCTTGTGTACCACTACCCTTGGCTTCTTGCATGATGACCAAGGTAGGTACTTGTCCCATCCATTATTCTCTATATTTTCAAATATGCCATACATCTTCTAGGATTATATTAGTAAAGAAGATTTGCTTAATCTAATCCCTCATGGAGGCTATTTAAGGTACCCATGGAGATGTAAAAAAACACAATGAAAAGCACACGAGAGCACTCTAGAACACCCTCATGCTAGTCCATCTCTTTGAGGTAAGGGTATGAGTGAGTCTCTTTTATTATGTAGCATTTCATGAATACATAATGGCAAGCTTCATCTACCTCTTCTCTTCTTGTCTCCTTCTCTTCTCATCTCTCTCTCTCTCTCTCTCTCCCTCTCTCTCTCATATTCTAATATGGTGTCTAGATCATATGTACTCTCTTCTAATTCTTCCTCTACATTTATACATAAACTTATTAAGTAAGACTTTTCATATGCTCTATTGGTGGGGAATCCTTATTTTCCCATGTTATATATCTGTTCATGGGAGAAATTAGGAGTCATTGCCTCTCTTAACCTTCCATCATCTTCATTTCTCTTAAGATGGGCTATAAATTCTCTCTCAGGAAGTTGTGTTTTGGTTTGTTCCATTCTCTTTGAGGAAAGGGATGTCCTAGCCGATCCTCCCTTTGGCTAGGTGGTGCCCTTCTTTAGCTCTCTCAGTGAGAGGATTGGAGGATGGATGGGTAAGAGGCAATCCACTCATCTTTTCAGCTCTCAGATACTAATCCATCCCCTTTTGGCAATAAACCAGTAATGAAGTATATGATAATGTGCCTCCACTTGCCCTCAAGAATAGGTAGTGGCTGCAACAAACCACCTGGCTTATGGGGGTTGTTCTTATTCTGCTCATGACAAGGCATACACTTCATAACAAAATCCTTAACATCTTTCCATAATTCTTTCTAATAAAAACTTTTGTTGATCTTATCATAGGTTTTAAAAATTCCAAATTATCCAGCTAAAGATGTAGAATGCAACTCCTCTATAATTTTTCCTGTGAAAGAAGAAGTAGAGGGGATAACAATATTGCCATTAAACCAAAATAGGCCATTTTTAAGCTAATAATGTGAGTTTTTCTCCCTAAGAACTTAGTGTAATTTTTGAAAAACATGGTTGAGCTCATCATCCAAAAGATAGGATTTTTTTTAATTCTTTAATCCAATCACTATGTAGCTCAATCATAGCTAAAACTTTACATGCCCACATGCAGGAAAGAGAATCAACTACCACATTGTCTTTGCTCCTCGTAAGAGTGATGTTAAAATCATAATTTTGCAAAGTATCTACCTACTTGTACTGCTTAGGAGTGAGATTTGACTGATTGAGGAAATACTTTAGGACCCTTTGATCACTCTAAACTCTAAACTAGCTACCATACAAGTAATGGCGCCATTTCTTTATCACATCTAAAATAGCCAATATCTCTTGGTCATAGATATTCATAGCCATTGTCTTATATGTAAGCATGCAACTTTCAAAGGGAATAACTCCATACTCCTATAACAAAATAGTTCCTATGCCATGGCCACTAGCATCACACTATATGGTAAACTCTTTCAAAATATCTAGGCATAATAGAATAGGAGAGAAAATAAGGAGTTCCTTTAACTAGTTGAAACTATTATCTGCAATTGCATCCCAAAATCTTCCTTCTTCCCTATCAATCAAAGGAGTTGCAATAGTCACATAATGCTTAATGATTTGGTGATAAAATGATGATAGACCAAGAAATCTCTAAGTGAAGTAGTGGTAGTAGGTGTTGGCTGACCCACTACATCTTCTTAGAGTCAGCATATATCCCTTTTTCACCAACAATATGTCCCAAGTACTTCACCTCAGTCTGCATGAAAGAGTACTTCTTCTCCTTAGCAAAGAGTATATGACATCTCAATACATCAAAAACCTTCCTCATATGTGAGAAATGGTCCTGTAGAGTCTTGATGCAAATCAATATGTCATAAAAGAATACTAGGATAAACTGGAAGAGAAAAGGCTACAAAATCTTATTCATCAAATTTGAAAGATAGTTGGAGCATTAATAAGCCCAAATGGTATCATTTAAAAATGTTATACCCCACGATCCTCTTTATTCAAGTGTAAGACAAAAATGTGCAAGTATCTCTTATACTCCTTGAGTTTTTGGATGGTGATAAGTAGAAAATTAGAATACTAGAGAATCCCTATAAGTGGATAGGTTAGTCATCAAAGACAAACTCCATATACAATTGTGGGAATCCATAGTAATATTTCCTAAGGTCAATAGCCAATCACATCCAAGTACAATATCTATGGGTTCCATTTCCAAAGTGTTGAGATATCGAGCTCCACTCGTGATATGCCAGGGTGACCGTTGTGCATTTATGTCACCGACTTGTCAGTTGTAGATGCGGTTGGTGTCAAGATTGTGGGAGAGAAGGAAGGAGTCTCACTTGAAGCTTTCTTGCTTGCACAATGGAGGAATACACACAAGGGTGGAGGCTGAAAACAATTTTTCTTTTCTTAGTTGTGTAAGCTAAAAGAACTCAAGTACAAAGAAATAGAAGAATCCTATATATGGGTCTCAAACCAAACTCAACTAACTAAGGTGGCATACTAACTGAGCCACGAACTAGATTAGATAAGGATAGCTATCATGTAGCTGTTATTCATGGGCGGTGTACCAACCGCGTCTGCAACTGACAAGTCGGTGACATAAATACACAATGGTCACCCTGGCGTATCACGAGTGGAGCTCGATATCTCAACACTCCCCCTCGAGCTCAATCCCAATTCCTGCACACCAAGCAGGTCTCTGAACTTGCGCAGCTTCTCTGCGTCCAATGCCTTCATGAATATGTCAGCTACCTGATCCTCTGTGCTGACATAAACTAGATCAATAAGACCTAGTAAAACCCTCTCTCGCACATAGTGATAATGCACCTCAATGTGCTTTGTTCTAGCATGATAGACTGGGTTATTTGCCAAGTGTATACTACTCATGTTGTCACAATAAATGACAACTGGTCCATCTGTAGAATGATGCATATCATAAAGTAGCTTATGCAACCAAGCTACCTCACATGCAGCCATTGCTGCACCCCTGTACTTAGCCTCTGTGCTCGACAAGGCAACTGTAGGCTGTTTCTTGCTGCTCCAAGTGACTGCAGCACTCCCAAAAGAGAACACATATCCACTGGTAGATCGTCTATCAGAAATACTACCAGCCCAATCAGCATCAGTGTATCCATGCAACTGTATCTGAACCCCAGTCTCATAAAATAGTCCATACTGCAATGTGGACTTCACATACCTGAGTATGCGTCTAGCCGCATCCAAATGTGGTTTCCTTGGAGCTTGCATAAACTGACTTACCAATCCAACAGCATAGCTCAAATCTGGCCTGGTAATAGTCATATAAATCAAACTTCCTACTATGCGTCTGTACATAGTAGGGTCTTCTAGAAGCCCACCTGCATCTGTGCTCAGCTTCACATTCTGCTCCAAAGGAACTGAAATAGGCTTACAGCCTATCATCCCATATTTGGACAGCATGTCCAATCCATACTGCCTCTGCAAGAGCTGTATCCCACTTGGTGATCTAATCACCTCAATGCCCAAGAAATAACGCAGCTCTCCCAAATCCTTCATCTCAAACTTCTGCTTCAATAGCATTTTCACATGAAGGATATCTTCATCACTGTCACCTGTCATAATCAAATCATCAACATAAATGACAAGTAGCATAATACCTTTCTCTGTTTTTCTCACATAAAGTGAGAAATCTGCCTTGGAAATCTGAAAGCCAATAGTGACAAGATACTGTCCTATCTTGTCAGACCATGCTCTAGGTGCTTGCCTCAAGTCATACAAGGCTTTCTTCAACCTGCAAACAAACTCAGGATGAACATCATGCACATAACCTGGTGGCTGCTCCATATAGACCTCTTCTTGCAAATCACCATGCAAGAAGGCATTCTTTACATCCATCTGATGTAAAGACCATCCCTTTGATGCAGCCATAGCAATGACTGCTCTTACGGTTGCCATCCTTGCAACCGGACTGAATGTTTCTTCATAGTCAATGCCGCATGTTTGTGCATACCCCTTGACTACTAATCTTGCCTTGTATTTGTTCACAGAACCATCTACATTGTGCTTCACCTTATAAACCCACTTACAACCAATTGCATTTTTACCTTTAGGCAAAGGTACCAATTCCCATGTAGCATTTGCTTCCAAGGCGTCCATTTCTTCATCCATGGCTTTCTCCCATTTTTCTCTTCCCATGGCTTGCTCAAAAGAAGTGGGTTCTGGTTCCTGTATCACTTTGACCATATATGCATAGTGAATGGCTGTAAATACATCATATTTCAGCCTATCCACAGGATACCTAGCTCTCGTAGACCTGCGCAAAGTAGGTTCACTCCCCGGTGCTCTCAAAACATCCCTGGTCTTCCTTACTCCAGGTGTAACAATAGAAGGAATACCCAACTCATCATCAATGCTCTGTTCTGAGCCACTGGATTCACCATCCACATAAGAGTGACCTGCATTCACATCAAACATGGGCTGATCAACCTTCTCTTTTCCTTTTCATGATACGTGCATACCACTATCTTCATTACTTTGAGAAGATTCTCATGATCTCAATCTGCCTATCCATGGCGAAGAATGTGAACCACTACTAGAGGACGCTCTAGGTCCACTAATATTTTGTGACTGCTGCTGTGAATTTTGTGCAGCATTACCATTTTGTGCATCTACATCATCAATCACATTTACTGGTTTATACCAGCTACTCATCTCATTAAAAAAAACATCTCTGCTCACTGTAAACTTACGAGTAGAAGGGTTATAGCATCTATACCCTTTCTGCTGCAGAGAGTAACCAATAAAGATGCACTTCTCAGCTTTTGGATCCAACTTGGATCTCAACTCATCTGGCACATGTACATAGGCAATGCAACCAAAAATTTTCAAATGAGAAATATCTGGTTTCCTACCAGTATACCTCTCCTCTGGAGTCATTCCATGTATTGCTGCAGTGGGAGTCCTGTTCATTATGTAGACTGCTGTAGCAACTGCTTCAGCCCAATAAAAATCTGGCAAGTCTTTTTCATTGAGCATGGCACGAGATACCTCTCCAATATGCCTGTTTTTCCTTTCTGCAATTCCATTTTGTTGTGGGGTATGACTGCATGAATATTGCTGCTTTATGCCATGCTCCTGCAGGAACCTTGCAAACTCATTTGAGAGGTACTCTCCCCCTCCATCTGACCTTAGGCATTTTATTTGCAGGCCTGTTTCTTTTTCAACCATCGCTTTAAGAGTTTTGAAATGCCCAAAAACTTCACTTTTCTTTTTCATAAAATACACCCAAACTTTTCTGCTATAGTCATCAATAAAACTGACAAATTTATGACTTCCTCCAAGAGATGCAGCTTTAGTTGTCCACACATCAGAGTGGATTAATTCCAATGGCTTCTTACTCTCTTGAACATGTCTAGGAAATGGTTTCCTTGCCTGTTTTCCAAACTGACAGGCTTCACATACCTTATGCATTTCTGCAACCTTGCATTTCGGCAAACCTGCAACAATATTTTGGGCCTGCATTGATTTAAGTCACTGTACATTAACATGACCAATGCGTTTATGCCAGATATCAATATCTGCAGTCCCATGTGCAAACATTGCTGCACTCAATTCAGACATGTCTACATCCAATGTAAACATTCTTCCCTTCTTCTTTCCTTTTTCTATCAAGCGACCTTTATTTTTCATATCCTCAACAAAGCATCCATGAGGATTAAATCTGACCTGCAAGCCCTGCTCAACCATTTGACCAACAGAAACCAGATTCTTGGTGATATTCGGGACATGAAATATATCGGAGAGGTATTTCTTTTTCCCATCCTACATAGACAAAGGAATTTTTCCAATCTGCATAATAGGATGTGCAGTATCATCACCAGTCTCCACAAATCCTGGTTTTTCCATTTTTCTTGCATCCTCCATCCATTCTGCATGACCTGTCATGTGGTTTGATGCACCTGAGTCAACATACCATATATCATTGCTTTCTTCTACACTTGTCACAGAATTGTTCATGTGCTACACCATAAACAAGTGCTCAGTTCTGTCATCACCCTGTCTACTAGAAGATGCATAATTCGCTTGTTGCAGTTTTCCATTCATGATGTCATTCTGCTTTTTATAGCAGTCTTTAGCCATATGACCCATTTTACCACAGTAGTAGCATTCAACATTACTGTTTGCATTTTGGCCTCTTTGCCATCCACCACAACCTCTTTGACTCCCCCTGCCTCTAGAGTTACCACGTCCTCCTCCATAGGACTGGTTTTCTTGAGTTTGCTGCATATTTTGATTTCTACCACGGCCTCCATATCGGCCTCCTCTACCTCTGCCTCTACCTCTTCCAGCATTTGAGTAGAAGACAGCTTCTTTTGAAGTTCCTCCTGAAGAAGATGCACCACCATTTCTCTGTTCCTCAGAAATTAGAAGAGCAATCAACTCCTCAAAATCAGGAAATCTTTCACGAACTGAAATGGCTGTCCGAAACTGTGCATAATCCTTTCCTAGACCATTCAAGGTCACAGAAACTAAATCATCATCTTCCACTGGTGACCCAATGGAAGCAAGTGTATCTGCAATCTTCTTCACCTTCATGTGGTAGTCGTTGATGCCCATATTTTCTCTTTGCACATTGTGCAACTCTTGCTTGAGCTGCATTTTCCTGGCTTGCGTATTTATGCTATACATTTTTGACAAAGTATCCCATGCCTCCTTTGGCATACTTGCATCCTGAATATGCACAATCATAGAGTCTGAAATGCTGATAGACAGCCAATACATAACTTTCCTGGCTTTCTCATGCCATGCTTTAAATGCCTGCATTTGCTATTGATTGGGAACATCAGGAAGAACTGATTCTTCTTCATTTCTTGCAACAAATTCCCAATATTCTTTTCCCATAAGGAAATTCGTCATTCTAAACTTCCATGCTTGGAAGTTGTTCTTGTCAAGCTTTTCAGTGACAATTTGTGAAAGAGAATCATATGCCATTACAGAAGACTGCAAAAAATTCTGTCACTGCAAAAACCACAGCTTCACCCTCACAAGGGAAAATCTGCAAAACTGACGAAAGTGGTATTTGACCACACAGTCACTTCCTAGTGATGATTTTGCATCAACAGGCAACAGGGATGATTTTATAACTCCCAATGTCTCTGCGCACAAGCATACAATGCAATTTCTACCGTAACTTTTCACCGACCTGCAGAACAGTGGTCGCACAGCATAAAACTGGGCCTTTTCCTGAGTGCGTGCAGAAAACCTCCGCCTCCAAAACAGGCCCCGAAATGGCCTCAAATAAAAAAAACAAGGTTGCCAAGGGCTAAAGCCCTTGCCCGCAGCATATACTGCCCTCTTGCTTCACCGCGAAGGGCGTGTCAACCTGAGACAATGCACTCCTGCACTTTCCGGCTGTGCTACCTGCAGAGATCTGCTCCCAAAACAGAAAATGAAAGCAACACTGCTCCTCTTACCAGAACACCGCGAGCTTGGCTTGCTTTCTTGAGCTCCTTACCACGAACAAGGCTCTGATACCATGTCAAGATGGTGGGAGAGAAGGAAGGAGTCTCACTTGAAGCTTTCTTGCTTGCACAATGGGGGAATACACACAAGGGTGGAGGCTGAAAACAGTTTTTCTCTTCTTAGTTGTGTAAGCCAAAAGAACTCAAGTACAAAGAAATAGAAGAACCCTATATATGGGTCTCAAACCAAACTCAACTAACTAAGGTGGCATACTAACTGAGCCACGAACTAGAGTAGATAAGGATAGCTATCATGTAGCTATTATTCATGGGAGGTGTACCAACCGCGTCTGCAACTGACAAGTCGGTGACATAAATACACAACGGTCACCCTGGTGTATCACGAGTGGAGCTCGATATCTCAACAGTTGGTACACCACCCATGAATAATAGCTACATGATAGCTATCCTTATCTACTCTAGTTCGTGGCTCAGTTAGTATTCCACCTTAGTTAGTTGAGTTTGGTTTGAGATCCATATATAGGGTTCTTCTATTTCCTTGTACTAGAGTTTTTTTGGCTTACACAACTAAGAAGAAAAAAACTGTTTTCAGCCTCCACCCTTGTGTGTATTCCCCCATTGTGCAAACAAGAAAGCTACAAGTGAGACTCCTTCCTTCTCTCCCACAATCTTGACATGGTATCAGAGCCTTGTTCGTGGTAAGGAGCTCAAGAAAGCAAGCCAAGCTCGCGGTGTTCTGGTTGAGACACCCTTCGCGGTGAAGCAAGAGGGCAGTATATGCTACGGGTATGGGCTTTAGCCCTCGGTGACCCTGTTTTTTTTATTTGAGGCCATTTCGGGGCCTGTTTTGGAGGCGAAAGTTTTCTGCACGCACTCAGGAAAAGACCCTATTTTATGCCGTGCGACCACTGTTCTACAGGTCGGCGAAAAGTTACTGTAAAAATTGCATCGTATGCTTGTGTGTAGAGACATTGGGAGTTACATAATCATCCTTGTTGCCTGTTAATGCAAAATCGTCACTAGGAAGTGACTGTGTGGTCAAATACCACTTTCGTTAGTTTTGCGGATTAGCCCTTGTGAGGCTGAAGCTGTGTTCTTTGCAGTGATAGAATTTCTTGAGTGTTCTGTAATGGCGTCTGATTCTCTCTCACAGATTGTCACTGAAAAGCTTGACAAGAATAACTTCCAAGCATGGAAGTTTAGAATGACGAATTTCCTTTTGGGAAAAGGATATTGGGAATTTGTTGCAGGAAATGAAGAAGAACCAGTTCTTCCTAATGTTCCCAATCAATAGCAAATGCAGGCATTTAAAGCATGGCATGAGAGAGCCAAGAAAGTTATGTACTGGCTGTCTATCAGCATTTCAGACTCTATGATTGTGCATATTCAAGATGCAAGTACGCCAAAGGAGGCATGGGATACTTTGTCAAAAATGTATAGCACAAATACGCAAGCCAGGAAAATGCAGCTCAAGCAAGAGTTGCATAATGTGCAAAGAGAAAATATGAGCATCAATGACTACCACATGAAGGTGAAGAAGTTTGCAGATGCACTTGCTTCCATTGGGTCGCCAGTGGAAGATGATGATTTAGTTTTTGTGACCTTGAATGGTCTAGGAAAGGATTATGCACAATTTCAAACATCCATTTCTGTCCGTGAAAGATTTTCTGATTTTGAGGGGTTGATTGCTCTTCTAATTTCTAAGGAGCAGAGAAATGGTGGTGCATCTTCTTCAGGAGGAACTTCAAAAGAAGCTGTCTTCTACTCAAATGCTGGAAGAGGTAGAGGCAGAGGTAGAGGAGGCCGATTTGGAGGCCGTGGTAGAAATCAGAATATGCAACAAACTCAAGAAAACCAGTCCTATGGAGGAGGACGTGGTAACTCTAGAGGCAAGGGGAGCCAAAGAGGTCGTGGTGGATGGCAAAGAGGCCAAAATGCAAACATTAATGTTGAATGCTACTATTGTGGTAAAATGGGTCATGTGGCTAAAGACTGCTATAAAAAGCAGAATGACATCATGAATGGAAAATTGCAACAAGGGAATTATGCATCTTCTAGTAGATAGGGTGATGACAGAAATGAGCATTTGTTTATGGTACATCACATGAACAATTCTATGACAAGTGCAGAAGAAAGCAATGATGTATGGTACGTTGACTCAGGTGCATCAAACCACATGACAGGTCATGCAGAATGGATGGAGGATGCAAGAAAAATGAAAAAACCAGGATTTGTGGAGACTGGTGATGATACTGCACATCCTATTGTGCATATTGGAAAAATTCCTTTGTCTATGCAGGATGGGAAAAAGAAACACCTGTCCGATGTATTTCATGTCCCGAATATCACCAAGAATCTGGTTTCTGTTGGTCAAATGGTTGAGCAGGGCTTGCAGGTCAGATTTAATCCTCATGGATGCTTTGTTGAGGATATGAAAAATAAAGGTCGCTTGATAGCAAAAGGAAAGAAGAAGGGCAGAATGTTTACATTGGATGC
The DNA here is from genome assembly GCF_053477565.2 of Lygodium microphyllum. NCBI lineage: Eukaryota > Viridiplantae > Streptophyta > Polypodiopsida > Schizaeales > Lygodiaceae > Lygodium > Lygodium microphyllum. The sequence continues at coordinate 15,794,193 of NC_141154.1, read as the reverse complement.
AAACATGCCTAAATTGAGTGCAGCAATGTTTGCACATGGGACCGGTGTAGTTGCAGATATTGATATCTGGTATAAACCCATTGGTCATGTTAATGTATAGTGACTTAAATCAATGCAGGCCCAAAACATTGTTGCAGGATTGCCTAAATTCAAGGTTGCAGAAATGCATAAGGTATGTGAAGCCTGTCAGTTTGGAAAACAGGCAAGGAAACCATTTCCTAAACATGTTCAAGAGAGTAAGAAGCCATTGGAATTAATCCACTCTGATGTGTATGGACTACTAAAGCTGCATCTCTTGGAGGCTGTCATTATTTTGTCAGTTTTATTGATGACTATAGCAGAAAAGTTTGGGTGTATTTTATGAAAAAGAAAAGTGAAGTTTTTGGGCATTTCAAAACTCTCAAAGCTATGGTTGAAAAAGAAACATGCCTGCAAATAAAATGCCTAAAGTCAGATGGAGGGGTAGAGTACCTCTCAAATGAGTTTGCAAGGTTCTTGTAGGAGCATGGTATAAAGCAGCAATATTCATGCAGTCATACCCCATAGCAAAATGGAGTTGCAGAAAGGAAAAACAGGCATATTGGAGAGGTATCTCGTGCCATGCTCAATGAAAAAGACTTGCCAGATTTTTACTAGGCTGAAGCAGTTGCTACGGCAGTCTATATAATGAACAGGACTCCCACTGCAGCAATACATGGGATGACTCCAAAGGAGAGGTATACTGGTAGGAAACCAGATATTTCTCATTTGAAAAATTTTGGTTGCATTGCCTATGTACATGTGCCAGATGAGTTGAGATCCAAGTTGGATCCAAAAGCTGAGAAGTGCATCTTTATTGGTTACTCTCTGCAGCAAAAAGGGTATAGATGCTATAACCCTTCTAATCGTAAGTTTACAGTGAGCAGAGATGTTGTTTTTGATGAGATGAGTAGCTGGTATAAACCAGTAAATGTGATTGATGATGTAGATGCACAAAATGGTAATGCTGCACAGAATTCACAATAGCAGTCACAAAATATTAGTGGACCTGGAGCATCCTCTAGCAGTGGTTCACATTCTTTGCCATGGACAGGCAGATTGAGATCAGGAGAATCTTCTCAAAGCAATGCAGATAGTGGTATTCAGGTATCATGAAAAGGAAAAGAGAAGGTAGATTAGCCCATGTTTGATGTGAATGCAGGTCACTCTTATGTGGATGGTGAATCCAGTGGCTCAGAACAGAGCATTGATGATGAGTTGGGTATTCGTTCTATTGTTACACCTGGAGTAAGGAAGACCAGGGATGATTTGAGAGCACCTGGGAGTGAACCTACTTTGCGCAGGTCTACCAGAGCTAGGTATCCTGTGGATAGGCTGAAATATGATGGATTTACAGCCATTCACTATGCATATATGGTCAAAGTGATACAGGAACCAGAACCCACTTCTTTTGAGCAAGCCATGGGAAAAGAAAAATGGGAGAAAGCCATGGATGAAGAAATTGATGCCTTGGAAGCAAATGCTACATGGGAATTGGTACCTTTGCCTAAAGGTAAGAATGCAATTGGCTGTAAGTGGGTTTATAAGGTGAAGCACAATGTAGATGGTTCTGTGAACAGATACAAGGCAAGATTAGTAGTCAAGGGGTATGCACAAACATATGGCATTGATTATGAAGAAACATTCAGTCCGGTTGCAAGGATGGCAACCATAAGAGCAGTCATTGCTATGGCTACATCAAAGGAATGGTCTTTACATCAAATGGATGTAAAGAATGCCTTCTTGCATGGTGATTTGCAAGAATAGGTATATATGGAGCAGCTACCAGGTTATGTGCATGCTGTTCATCCTGAGTTTGTTTGCAGGTTGAAGAAAGCCTTGTATGGCTTGAAGCAAGCACCTAGAGCATGGTCTGACAAGATAGGACAGTATCTTGTCACTATTGGCTTTCAGATTTCCAAGGCAGATTTCTCACTTTATGTGAAAAAAACAGAGAAAGGTATTATGCCACTTGTCATTTATGTTGATGATTTGATTATGACAGGTGACAGTGATGAAGATATCCTTCATGTGAAAATGCTATTGAAGCAGAAGTTTGAGATGAAGGATTTGGGAGAGCTGCATTATTTCTTGGGCATTGAGGTGATTAGATCACCAAGTGGGATACAGCTCTTGCAGAGGCAGTATGGATTGGACATGCTGTCCAAATATGGGATGACAGGCTGTAAGCCTATTTCAGTTCCTTTGGAGCAGAATGTGAAGCTGAGCGGAGATGCAGGTGAGCTTCTGGAAGACCCTACTATGTACAGACACATAGTAGGAAGCTTGATTTATATGACTATCACCAGGCCAGATTTGAGCTATGCTGTTGGATTGGTAAGTCAGTTTATGCAGGCTCCAAGGAAACTGCATTTGGATGTGACTAGACGCATACTCAGGTATGTGAAGTCCACATTGCAGTATGGACTATTTTATGAGACTGGGGTTCAGATACAGTTGCATGGATACATTGATGCTGATTGGGTTGGTAGTATTTCTGATAGACGATCTACCAGTGGATATGTGTTCTCTTTTGGAAGTGCTGCAGTCACTTGGAGCAGCAAGAAACAGCCTACAATTGCCTTGTCGAGCACAGAGGTCGAGTACAGGGGTGCAGCAATGGCTGCATGTGAGGTAGCTTGGTTGCATAAGCTACTTTATGATATGCATCAGCCTACAGATGGGCCAGTTGTCATTTATTGTGACAACATGAGTAGTATACACTTGGCAAATAACCCAGTCTATCATGCTAGAACAAAGCACATTGAGGTGCATCATCACTATGTGCGGGAGAGGGTTTTACTAGGTCTTATTGATCTAGTTTATGTTAGCACAGAGGATCATGTAGCTAACATATTTACGAAGGCATTGGGCGCAGAGAAGCTGCGCAAGTTCAGAGACCTGCTTGGTGTGCAGGAATTGGGATTGAGCTCGAGGGGGAGTGTTGAGATATCGAGCTCCACTCGTGATATGCCAGGGTGACCGTTGTGCATTTATGTCACCGACTTGTCAGTTGCAGATGCGGTTGGTACACCGACCATGAATAATAGCTACATGATAGCTATCCTTATCTACTCTAGTTCGTGGCTCAGTTAGTATGCCACCTTAGTTAGTTGAGTTTGGTTTGAGACCCATATTTAGGGTTCTTCTATTTCCTTGTACTAGAGTTTTTTTGGCTTACACAACTAAGAAGAAAAAAACTATTTTCAGCCTCCACCCTTGTGTGTATTCCACCATTGTGCAAGCAAGAAAGCTACAAGTGAGACTCCTTCCTTCTCTCCCACAATCTTGACACAAAGCAATCATATTTACCTTTGCTTCATAATTTTTAGCCAATTGTAAAGAAACCTATGGGAAATTTGAGTACTAATTTCTTCCTCACCATTTGCTACTTGAACTCTTATGGGCAGCTGTAAATTAGTGGGAAGACAATTCAATCTATCTACAACTGGCCTATTAACAAAACTATGTGTAATGCCATCGTCTATTAGGATAAACATATTATTTCCATGAATATTACCCTTCATATGAAGTGAATTAGGGCTCTTAGAACATGTCCAAGCATCCATGGAGATGGAAAAATTAGTGCCAACATGTGGCTCTTCAAGAATTACTCTTGAATCAAAAGGAATAATATAACTTGGATCAAAAGGAAAAGTGTCAATAAGGTCATAAAATTGTTCTTGTCTAACTTCCTCTTCAACATTCTCATTTTTAGTGGTAGTCACAAATGCACTTGCCTCATCATTATCATCCTCTAAGTTTTCAAAGACTAACATACTATGAACCTTGACTTTTGCATTCTTGTATATACACTTTGTTGCATAATCAGTTGTATACTTCTCTCCACATTTGAAACATTAGCCTTTTTCTTTCCTTTCCTTGTAGAGGTCCATAGGAACATAATTTGGATTAACATTGGTTGAAGTAGATCTAAACTTGTTGTATCCTTGTTTTAAATACATTCTTAGACTATTTGTTGTCCTAATTTAATTTCCTTGATTTTTTGAAGTATTAAATGATGGATAAGTTGGCACTCTAAAGCTTGCATTTGATACATGATTAATACCATAAACATTTCCAACTTGTCTCTAATTTAAAATAGTCATTGGCTATCCAAGAGTAGGTTGAAATGAGGAGTCTCTTCTATACTTCTTCCATAATGTTTTGCAAGCTCAATGGCTTTGAAAAAGTGGTGGGGTTTTGAACCATAGGATCAGTTGTTGATAAAGAAGGTTCTAAACCATACATATACTTGTGGAGTTTAGGTTCATTACTTATACTCTTTATATACATGGTGACGTTGAGGAATTGATTTGTATAATCTCATACACTTAGGCTTGTTTGCGTGGAACCTTCTCAATGGTAGAGGATCTCTAGAAACTTGAGGATTTAATCCATAAGCTAGGGGATTAACACTGTTAATATTAATCAAATAGTCATCATACCTTTGTGAAATCTCTTCTACTTCATATTGACTATTGGGAATGCCCTTTCATCTAATAATTCCTTGACTTTGATCATTTTGATTATGTGGCAAAAGTGGGACTAATGGGTCACTGTTTGATTGTGCTCTCCCCCTAGCATCATTAGTTCCCATTTGCATTTGCATCCATTGAGAGAATTGAGCCATGATTTGTGCATTGGATTCTACTAATTTGTCAATTGAAGTCTTCATTTGGATAGTGAAATCTACCAACTTCTCAATAGAAGTCTTTATTTGATGACTAGATAACACCATTTGTTCAACTCTGGACTGTACCTCCATATGCCTTTGAGCATATCTATTCTCATCTTCACACATGGTATGATTAAGAGCACTAAGTGCTCTTTAGGGTTTTCTTGAGGTGTAATTTCTAACAAAGTATCTCTAAATTTTTAGGCATATTCATCCTGGGCCTTACTCTTTCCTTTATGACTTGCCATAGTAGTGCAGTCTTGCAGGATCCCCTATCAATAAATTGGTTATAAATTGAGCTAGAAAACTCTGATTTTCAAAAAAATATATTAAAAATGAGACAACAATGCCCTCTTAAAGATAATATATAGCACGTTATAATAGGTTTAGAATAGAAAATTTTGTAACCTAATCTCCAAGACTGAACTATCCAGGCCTGCACCCTATTTTAACCTATAGATGCCATGTTTCCACTTGTGAGAGAAAAATGGTTAATCCTAAGGGCTTCCAAACCCTATGGGGAGTTGGCTAGGACCTGTGGAAAACTATAGTACTATACCTTTATGTCAACGATGAAAATGGAACTTGTAACGACTTGTTTATACCTCGCAGTGTGTCCTATAAAAACCGTGTTTTACCCTATTTTGATTTTCAAGATACTTGAATATTTGAGAGTGCTTGAATCTTCAATTCTCCATTCACAGTACCTATGTGAGGGATAAAATGGCAAGATAGGATTCCTACACAGGCTCCAAATCACCAAGAGGTGGGTAAAGTTCCTCCTAGGTTAGTTGGTTGCACACCTTTGGGATATTTAATAGTGGGGGAGGAAGGTCACCTCTCTATTGTCTGGCTATGATGGGACCTAAAATGGGCCGGCACTGGCTATAGCACTAGCCGGACCTCTAACATGCACACGACAACCCCACGGCCTCGCGGTTAGGAGAGTCTACAAGACACATTGCCTTGCCATCGTATGTAGATTTTGCGTTTGTATCATGTTTATAGTCCAACCCATAATCTTCTCAGACTCCTTAGAGGGAGACCCTACACATTTTGGTATAATTCACCACATAGAACAACATAGGAGGCACCTCCTGATTGCCATGGCTCCACTGCGACTCTCATACACCTTGGGGATTGGCCCCTCGATGTGTCACTAACACATATAACACATACGAAACAGACTCCACTCTTGGTACCAATATTATATCATTCCAGGAATGTACCAGCCCTCACTTACTTGTTCCCTTGGACCCATAGTCTGGACCTACAGCTTGGGTGCCTTACTCTCTCCAGCGTGGGTCATTTATCATTCAAGAAATTGTTGTGCATGCTAGGAATAGATACCATGTGTATATGATTCATACAAGAGTGTATGCCTTATTGTTGTGCACAAACAATTATAGTTTAAAATCAGCCTATGTGTTGTGCAAAAACAGCCCTTTTAATGAATTTTCACTAATACGCAATGTTGCATTGTAGGAACCTAGCACTAAGGCTAACCTCGTGCTGGTAGATCCATTATTTTCAAATAAACAGCATCCTAAATGTTATGCATAAAGAGAACAATCAGAATTTTTATTATTTCAGCATTTAAACTATTGTATTACATCATCCTCCCCCTCACCGTTTAGATTTTGCTGTGGTGTATAGGTGTAGAGGGTTTTTAATGTCATTTTTTGTATGTAAAAGCAATAAATACGCACTTTAACACAAAGGACAAGGTTAAATTGAGGCTTAACCTCATGCTTAAACCTCGTCAGATATTCACATACATAGATCTTGTTTTTTCATTTTTTTCCCATGCAAGAAACCATTTTTTCCTATTTTTCTCTATTTTTCTTGTTTTTTCTATTTATTTTTAATAGAAAATAGGTATTTTCTGGTTTTTTTTTATGACTGATCATTTGAACTAAAACTCAACATTTTTTCTTATTTTATCCCATGTCCACTCATTTTTTCCCACTCAAAATTAAAAAAACTATCAATTTTCATCAAAATTAATGTTTTTTCGGGTTTTGAAAATTTATAATTGTTGTAAATCAATATAGGTTCTACATAACAATGATTGCAGCCCTCAAACATAATGCAAGGACCATCCAAATAAAATTTCAGCCCATATGTACACCATTTAGACCATGAACGATAAAAAACAAGCAAAATTCTTTCATAAAATAGAGCATACCGCCTTTTTGCATGTTTTCGATTTTTTGAATAATTAATTGGGACTATGTATCGACCCACCAGCCATGGATTTCAACATAGATCTTAAGTCTTCAGCCTCCTCAGCCTCTTGGAACAATCCGGTGTCTCCCGAACAAGCATCCATCACCCGATTCTCTTCTTGATTCTTGCCACATGAAGTGTCTCTATGCAGGAGAGAGAGGGAGGAGAGAGAAAGATTAAAAATTAGAATTTCATTCCCTTCATCATATTGCTCGTGGTTACCATCAAAATCTTGCCCTCTCTGCATAGATCAGGGATCTCCCCTTCTCTCTCTACATGATTGAGCATCCAAGAGGCACATACACCCCCAAAAAATAGGGTGTCAATCAAAAAATGCCCCTCCTTGCATCACGACATGTTTTTGCATGTTTTCTTCATTTAGAGTTTCATTTCATTTCATTTATAAAATGTCCACTTTTTAAAAAAACCACTTTCACACTAGTATGGAAGGTTTTTTGGCCTGTTTGAAGGTGCAAACGGACTCTGATTCGTGATCCGACTGGATGGCTGACTTCGTAACATCGAAATCTATAAACTTGGGCCCTATCACACACTTTTTGGCTCCCATATCTAGTAGTAGTTGCTTTACAATGCCAACCCTTGGGGGGATTAAATGAGGGGTCAAACGACCTCCGATCAACGAACCGAGACTTGCGTTGGATTCCTGACGTCAAAATGCATCTAGGAAAACTCTAGCTTGTCCATCTGCCACCGTTTGATTTTCATAAAAATTGGCTCTTTACCGCCTCTCGGGCACTTTTTGGCTCCAAAAATGGGCTCCATTGCTTCAAGAATGGGTCCAAATCGGGTTCGAAACCTAGCTCTCAGGCTATCTCCCCCACATGCACCATTTTTCTTAGTGGAAATTTGAACATGGCAATGATATGCTACTCTATTCAATCAGCATGATATGAATTATTGAAATTTCTATTTAGCTCATTCCATGAGATGCAATAGGGTTGAAATTGGCAAAATGAATAGGGAGAGGCTCTTGCCCCGCAGTGACTCAGTGCGCTGACTTACCCTTTACAATGGATTATGATATATTTTGCCACAAAAAATCATCTGCAAATCATTGGATTAGAGTAAGAAATTTAATCAATCACTTGGTTTTTAATAAATGGGATTGAGTGTAATGCTGAAAACTCAAGTAAGGGCTTCTAATTCACTGTTTGAATTAAGTAAGCAATACACTTCATAAATGGGCTAATTTAACCAATTATGGGCTGAGATTTAATGAAAGTTTTTCAATTCTTTAATCTCTCAATTAAATGGATGAAACTCAGCAATTGGATAAATGAGAGAGATCAGGAATTAAAGAGAAATACCTTTTGCATAGCTTGATGAAAGTTTGAATTATCCTCAAATGCTTGATGAAGTGCACTATTGCTCAATATTGCTAAAATAACATTCAATCCTTATTCATTGGATGCTTAATGGCAATCTTGAAACCTTAGAAGCTTAAGATTGAAGCACTGAACATGTTTTACCTAAATCTTAACTTCATGGCAATCTTACTCAATCCTTGCGATTTCTTCAAGAAATCTTTATTAGAATGAATCCTAGGGCTGAAATGATGAAGAATCTTCAAGAAACTTGAGAGAAGTTAAAGCTTGGATTGAAGTTTTCATGGCTGTCCATGGACTATACAATTAGGGTTTCAAGAGAGCAAAAGGATGAGAAATAGAGATTTATTTGGGAGTCTAATCATTAGAGACTTGAAGTATACTATGCCAATGATGATTTAGAAGCATCAATATTGTCTAGAAGATGGAGAAATGATGAAGAACATGGATAAAAAATCAACACAAATTTTGGGTTGCTTGTTGATCCACATGGCATTATCCCTAGTGGTCAAGATGGTATGCAACCTATAGAGTTTGATCTCTAGAAGCTTCCTATACCATCCATTCTTGAAGAGAAGCAAGATTCATGGAGAAAGATGAAGTACAAAGGGCTGAAGGGTCCATGGAGAAATCAAAGGGTCTGATTAACCTCTATTTTACCAAATTATCTTTAAAATAGCCTGTAATGGATGCACGACTTGCCATTTTAGCCATAGTTTGGCTAAATCTCTTCAAGATCTTTGTCAAAGCTTCAAGATTAGTCTCTGCTCCAAGTAGAACTCCTATAAGTACCAACAATATGGCTCTTGAACTTGCTGTCCAAGATTTAATGGTGGAAATTTGGAGAAAAAATGAGAAAATCAAATGAATCAAAAACCTATGCTCTGATACCACTTTTCAAGGAGAGAAATAAGAGGTGAGAGAAAGAAGAGCAAAGGAGAGAGAAAAGAGTGATGAGGAGAGAGAAAGACTAGAAAGTTAGGAAAGAAGAGAGAAAAGCCGTAGAAGCTATGAACAAGAAGGTGAGGTAAGAGACAATAAATGTATTAACATTCCAAAGATGTGAAAATTTACATGTCTTATCCCTTTTATACCTATGTTAGTGTGACAAAGTATTATTAATAATTCCACACTAAAATATATATTCTTCTCAGCTTCTTACACATAAAGATGCTTACAATTACTGCAAGCGCTATAATGCCTGTCATAGCGGATGGGAAAGCCTACCAAATCCAGTGCCATGCCACTACAACCCATCCTTCCCTAGATCCATTCGAGAAGTAGGGTATCGATTTTGTGGGCCCCAATAATCCTCCAACTAGAAGGAAACAAAATCGATATATCTTGGTATGTATTGATTATGTGACGAAGTGGTGTGAAGCCAAAGCTCTCAAACGAGATGGTGGTAATAGCATGGCCATGTTTCTATATGAGAATATCATCACTTTATTTGGCAATCCCTCAGAGCTAATAAGTAATAAATACACTCACTTCCTAAATAAGATCATGGAAGAGCTAACAGAGCTTTACAAGATCTGCCATCACAAGTCCACACCCTACTACCCCAGAGCCAACATCCAAATTGAAGTTACCAATCGCATTCTCTATTCAATCTTAATGAGAATGATTGCTACACATTGACACGATTGGGATGATCGACTTATAGAGGCCCTCTACATGTACATAGCCTCTCATAAGGGTGCTATAGAACACACATCTTTCTATTTGGTATACGGCACAAAATTCTCTTTCTTGTCGAGTTAGAACTACCCTCTCTGTGAGTGGCTATCACACAAAGCGCTCAAGAGATGATGAGTCCCTGTAGTGCCACCTCTTGCACTTGGAATGTTTGGACGAGACTCGCCGTATGGCCTTACAGTGTATGGAAGTTACACAGGGTCAATGAAAGGCTTACCATGATAACTTTATCAAGCAAAAAGAATTCAAGGAAGATGATCTAGTCCTTGTCTATGACTCATGCTTTGGCAAGTTTCCAGGGAAGCTCCAATAACATTGGATGGACCCCTACAACGTATACTTGCTATCAACCCTAACGGTCTTTTCCAAGTGTAGACCATTGATGCCTATGATAATCCCTTCTTGATTAATGGTTACCACCTAAAGAAGTACTACCCTCCCTGGGGATCTTGACAATCACAATCGACAGTCCCTCACCCTCTTGGGCATTGCTTCTTACTACTTTTCATGCTACTTTTGATAGGTCATTCTCATCATGATAGGATGGCATCATTCTTTTAGCCCCTTGCCTCCACTTCTTTCCTCTGTTTGGTTACCCTCCTATTCAATCCGACTGATGTGGCGAGGTTGCTTCTGATCTCTGGTATTCTACCATTTACCTAAAGAAAGAAAAAAAAGGTCATGAGAGAAAAGGACTTTGATCCCTATCATGTCGGCTTGCTCTTCAAGAAAAGATGAAAAAACCCTCCGAACTAAGGACAAGAAAAAAAAGAAAAAAGGAAAAAGAAACATAATAGAGGCTATTATGGGGAAAAATGAAGAAATTCCCCATCATAATAGGCCTTGTTCCAAGAAAAGATGGTAAGAAGTTGGCTATGGAAAAGTAGCAATACCTCGCAGTACAAAACAATTGACTCCTCAATGGAAGGCCTCAAGATGTAGTTTCAAAAGCCGACTCCCTTGGTGCACTATGTCTTGTGCTTCCATCAGTGCATCTGACCCCTACAACATAGATGACCTCTTCTCCATGCAATTCAAGTTCATGATTTATTGGCTACCTCCTTGGGTATGCCTCTTCATAAATGAACACTATTTGACATCATCAATAAGACACGTCCTATCTTCATCGACAAATTGTGAGTGATGTAAAATTTCATCCTAATCGGATGGGGATGTGAGTATGGGTTGCCCTCTTGTCTCTATCAATAGAGTGTGGGGCAGAGAGGGGAGTGAGCGTGATTGATTTTCTCTTCAATTAACTCTAAGAGGTGAGCATTGATAGATGTTACAACACTGACGATGGGTATATTTCCATTTCCCTATGCACTTTTCCTTGTTGTCCATCATATTCCCCTTGTTGTCTTGCCCACTTTTCCTTTTTACCGCATGTCATCTGAGGCCTCGTTCTTTAGGTGAATTTTTTGTTTTTCGTGGTCCTACATGTTTGCAAGACTGCTTGATTTTTTGCCTCAAAATGTGTGCCGTTGGGTCCAACGTCTATGGCCGACCTGCCCATGCTTCCCCTTTACATTTGTTTCTCGCGTCACAAATTTTTTAACCCTATCCTACACTTGCACGTGGGACGAGGGGACGGGGAGTTTCACATTTTTTTCTTTATTTTAAATTGAAAAAAAACCATTTACCAACTTTATAAAAGGAAAATTTTGATTTTTAAAAAACAAAACACCTCCCTCCTCGTTGGTTCTTCCCTCTTCTTCTTCCTCTTCTCTCTCCTCCTCATTTTGCTCTCCCTATCTGTATGTCCCTCCCCCCACCTCCCTCCATCTCCCTTCCCACCCCCTCCATCTCCCTCCTTGTCACCTCCCTCCCTTATCTGCCTCCCGCGGCCGTCTCCTTAATGCATCCCTTGCGCCCGTCGCCTCCCTCTCTGCCCTCGTCGCGAGTGCAACTCCCTCTCCACCCTCACCATTGGCCCCCTCTTCCGCCCCTACAACACTTCCCCATCCTCCCTGCACTCCTTAGTCCCCCTCTTTCTTCACCACTCTGCTCTCCTCCTTCTTTCCTCCCCATCCCCTCCCCCTCCCCCTCCCCCTCCCCCTCCCCCTCTTCCCTCCTCCACCCCTCCTTCTTCCCCTTTCCTACCCCACTCCCTGTCTCCCTTCCTCCCCACCACCCTCCCCATAGCCCCCCTTCACCCCCACCCCCCCTTCCCACCCACCCTCCACAATCACCCCTTCCCCTTACAAGCCCCTATTCCCCCTGTCGTTTGCAACACACCAAAACCCAACCCGCACCCCTTGAGAGGCAATTTGTCATGCATTCTTAGTCCCACATAGAACCATGCATGTCTACCCTTCACCTTTCTTGGCAAGTGGGTGTGATGTCTAAGATGTCGTTTATGCCTGAGGACACATAATGTTTAAGCCATGCCATGGCATTGCTGCTATTCACAACAGTGTAGCGGATCATGGTACAAGCCTTTCTTGCAATTTTAAATAGCCAAAAAATCAAAAACACTACAAAAAACCAAATAAACCAAAAAACTCAAATAATTTTTGATTTGTTTCCAAAAAAGAGAAAAAACCCAAAAATTCACAAAATTTCTTGTCACAAATGCATGCTAAAAGTACAAATAAATAAATAGAAAATTTTGAAAAACCTGATAAAAAATAAAATTCCATTAAAAATTCCTAAAAATTTTGACAATAGCTAAAAAATCTCTAAAAATTAAAGAAAATCCAACAAATTTCCATGCTCCATTTTCAATCATTTGATTAGTGTTTGCACAACAATAAATCCTAAAACCAATAAAATCAAGTAAAATTTTTAAAAAATATCTAAAAATCTAAAAATATATATAAAAATTACATGTGGTATTTTTGGAAATTTTCCTCATGTTATAAAATTTGGATTGTATTTTGGATTTCTTCACAACCATGGTTTCCTCTCCCTCAAAGACTACAAGAGCTCTTATCTATAGAAATGATTGATATTAAAAATTTGCACAAAAGGATAAAATAGCATATGCAATACTAGCATTACTACAAAAGGAGATAAAAATGAACCCAAATCAAAACTTTGATGACCTATGAATGCTCGTCAGATCTTGTCCCAATCCAAGGAAATCAAATGGAGGCTGTTAATGACTTTACCTAAGAGGTGAAAGCCCTCTTTCATATCGATTGTTGTATAGAAATTACATGGCACAACAGATAGAATCTAAGCAAGGAGTAGAGAACATGCAGCAAATATGAGAAGAACAAAGACTACTTTAATTTCAAATGAACTAATACAAAGATGGCTCTATTAACCCCTATGCTTCCACTGTGAAGCTTAGACGGTGATCTAGATAGATGCTAGGCGAAGAGCTTAGGATAGTTGGAAGAACTCTGATTGGGTGAAATATAGATTGACGGCCACTTTAGAGGGGTCTTCCTTTTATAGCTGGGAAGGTAGTCTAGTCATCAAGTCTGGCCATAGTATGAATCTTTCCTAGTCAACCAGGGAATATTCCCTTTTACTATTGGGTGGGGGGACGGGGGCGGGTCCGTGATAAACTGCCACACCTCGCAACTCAATGCATTGTGCCTCGAATTGCTACCATCATAACTACTCTATCTAACCCAAAGGCTAGATCCACAAAGGTCACCTTTTTTCCATCCGCTCACATAGATCTCATTTGACATATAAGTTAGGACCCATCCAATTTCTGTACTCACACATGGCTTCTCCTAATGGGGACCTTACAACTTAGAGTACCACGGCTCATTAGTGGCACCTTACGAGGGTGTGACATTGAGCATATCTAACACCCCTCTCAATGTCCTACATTCTCGGCCCAATATTGAGTCTCTAAAGATGAATTTGAAAGAGATCCTTCGTAAGAGATTTGGTGAAGATAGTGATATTGGATCTCAATACATTTGGTGTGCACATGAAAAATTGGATTTTTGGCAATGGTGATGCAACTCTAATTATCACATCTTAGCACTGTTGTATTTTCATCTTGTACTCCAATATGCCATAGGATCCTTCTTAACCATACTCCTTCACATGCAGCAAAGGAAGCTGCCTTGTACTCTGCTTCGGTAATAGAAGATAAATGCCATGGTTGGTTGCTTCTTATTGATCCAAGAGGAAATTCTTGAACCTAAAGAGAAACAATATCCAGAAATTGATTTTGTGGAATCACTGTCACCTACCCAATTTGAGTCACAATTTCCCATAAGAGCACTTCTAGAACTATATGTGATACCATAGTCAAGAGTTCCCTTCAAGTATTTGAGCACCCACATCCTAGCTTTTCAATGACTTTCTCATGGTTTGGTTGAGAACCTCCTCAAAATGCCAATATCAAAATTGATATCCGGCCTGCTATTACACAAGGAGATGAGGCTACAAACCAATCGCCTATACCTCCCAATGTCTGCTACTACTGTTGATATATCCTCATTGGATAACTTCGTATTGACCTCCATAGGTGTATCTATCTCCTTATACTCAATCATGCCAAATGATTTTAAGATCTGCCATGCATACTTCTTTTGAGAGATGAAGATTTTGCGAGACACTTGCCAGACAAAAATCCCCAAACAATAGTGCAATAAGCCCAAGTCTATCATTTCAAACTGAAAGCTCAAAGTCTTTTGAGTCCGATGGATCATATCTTCATAGTCAACTATAATAAGGAGGTCATCCACATATAGGACAATCACTATAGACTTTTTACTATCCTTGTAAACATACAAGTTAGCATTTGAGGCACATCTTTTGAAATTCAAATCTAGAAATAATTTATCTATCTGTTGGTACCATGCTCTAGGGCTTATTTCAGCCCATACAATGCCTTCTTCAACTTACAAAATTTGCTCACAGAGTGGGGGGCCTCAAACCCTGGTGGTTGAGGCACACATACACCTTCTCCTTGAGCTCACAATTCAAGAATGCTAATTTGACATCCATTTGGTAAACTAACCACTTCTTATGAGCAGACACTACAAGTACTGTATGAATTAAATCCTTCAACTTATGAAAGTCCCTATGCAACCAATTTGGCTTTGTATTTTTCTAAGCTACAATTAATATTGTACTTTACCTTCTAGATCCACTTAGTGCCAATAATCTTCCTCTTTTCTGGCCAATCCACTAGCTTCCAAGTATCATTCTTCATTATGATGTCATACTCAATTTGCATAGCTGCTCTCTATGTTGGATCGATAAGTGCTTCTTGTGAAAGATCATGGATCTAGAGCATGGCAGCTATGGAGGTTAGAAGATGATGACCAGATTCATAGTGACATGGACAACTATTACACAAGTGAAATAGGTTCCAAGATGGAAGCTTGGACTCATAAACACAATCTTGTGTAAGAGACTGACAATAACAATGACACTAGCTGAAAGTATAAAGCATCATGATATTGCATTATGTCAAGAATCGCGTTGTAGGGGGAGTTGCTCAAGATGCTGCACTGAACACACACAGAATGCACAAGGAGAAGCTCACCCAAGAGACAAGAAGAGAGATGGAGGCCAAAATGTTTTCTTGATGGTTTCTTCTTCTTCTTCCACACTCTTTACAATTTACACAAAGTATAGATAAGATGCAACATAAAGGAAAGTGGCTTACTAAGTCAAACAATGCATAACCGACTACACTAGTCGACTGGCGCTATAACTATGCTAGCTGTAAATAGGTGTAACAACCTGAATATAATAAGTAATGAGTCAGTGGCCATGTGTGAGTCATAATGACCACCGATGTGCTAAGTCTAGACGTGTGGACCCATCTAACCTGGCGGTCCATCATCAATGTCCGCATGTGTTGAGCTTGTCATCTCAATACTCCCCCTCAAGCTCAACTGCATCTCTGCAACTCCAAGTAAGCTTCGAAACTTTTGAAGCTTCTCTGTACTCAATGCCTTCGTGAAGATGTCAGCTATCTGATCCTGTGTGCTGACATACACCAAGTCAATCTCACCTGCTAGTACCTTCTCTCTCACAAAGTGGTAGTGTACCTCAATATGTTTTGTCCTGGCATGGAACACAGGGTTTCTAGCCAACTGTATACTGCTCATGTTATCACAATAAATGACAACTGGACCTTCCACTTGCACATCCAAATCAGCCAATAACTTTTGCAGCCATACTACCTCACATGCTGCAACAACAGCACCTCTATACTCATCCTCTGTACTCGACAAAGCAACTGTAGATTGCTTTTTTCTACTCCAAGCAATTGCTGCACTACCAAGAGAGAACATGTATCCGCTGGTAGATCTTCTATCAGACATACTACCAGCCCAATCTGCATCTGTGTATCCAAACACCTGTACATCTGTACCTGCCTCATAGAAAAGTCCATAATGTAATGTAGACTTCACATATCTCAATATGCATCTGACTGCATCCAAATGTGGCTTTCTAGGTACTTGCATAAACTGACTCACAAGACCAACATCGTAGCTCAAGTCTGGCCTTGTAATGGTCATGTAGATCAAACTCCCCACTATCCTCATGGACATAGTAGGGTCTTCTATCTCATCCCCAACATCAACACCTTTACATTCTGCTCCAATGGGACTGAAAGTGGTTTGCATGCTATCATACCATACTTGGACAACATATCCAAGCCATACTGTCTTTGGGACAGCCATATACCATCGTCACATCTGATCACCTCAATGCCAAGGAAGTATCTTAGCTCACCTAAATCCTTCATCTCAAACTTCTTCTTCAAAGAATCCTTGACTTCAGCAATCCCACTATCACTATCACCTGTAATAATCAAGTCATCCACATAGATGACTATGTTGACCAAACCTGCATCTCCCTTTCTCACATAAAGTGAGTGATCAGCATCAGAAACATAAAAGCCAATATTGACAAGATACTCTCTGATCTTGTCAGACCATGCTCTAGGTGCTTGCTTGAGCCCATAGAGTGCCTTCTTCAACCTGCACACATATGTGAGATGCTCTAAATCTTCATAACCTACTGGCTGATCCATATACACTTCTTCCTGCAAATCACCATGCAAGAAGGCATTCTTCACATCCATTTGCTGCAACCTCCAACCTTTGGCTGCTGCCAAAGCAATCACACATTTGATAGTTGCTATCCTAGCAACTGGACTGAAGGTTTCATCATAATCTATGCCATATGTCTGGGCATAGCCTTTTGCAACTAGCCTAGCTTTGTACCTGTTAATAGAACCATCTGCATTGTGCTTAATCTTATAAACCCATTTACATCCAATGGATTTCTTGCCCTTCGGCAATGATACTAGATCCCAAGTCTTATTGGCCTCTAATGTAGCCATCTCCTCATCCATTGCTACATCCCAATGAGCATGACCAACAGCCTCCTCAAAAGATGTGGGCTCAACATCCTCAACTAGTTTCACCATATAAGCATAATGGTGAGTTGCATAACCTTCAAAACCAAATCTTTTAACAGGGTATCTGACCCTGCTAGATTTGCGTGTCACTGGATCACTCAATGGAGTCTTTGCATTAACGGGTGCTCTCTGCACACCTGGAGTCCTCACTGAAGGAATGCCAAGCTCATCATCCAAGCTCTCTGAGCCACTAGAATCTCCATCAAGAGCTGCATCAATGCCTTCTGACACTTTATTCTTTCCTTTGTCTTTACCTGTAGTGCTACTAGATGCACCCGAAGATGTAGAGGTACTCCTTAGTCTCCCAGACCAAGGACTACTAGATGATGTCTCTCGTCCACTAAGAGTCCGTGATTCTTGCTTTTCAGCCTGCACATGAGTGTCATGATCATCATCATCATCCAATGCATCACCACTAGATGCATACCAACCGCTCATTTCATCAAAGATGACATCCCTGGTCACTCTGAACTTACATGTGGCAGGGTTATAACAGCGATACCCTTTCTGATCTAAAGAGTATCCAATAAAGACACACTTTTCAGCCTTTGGATCCAATTTCTTTCGCAACTCATCTGGCACATGAACATACGCAATGCAACCAAACACTTTCAAGTGTGAAACATCAGGCTTCTTACCTGTAAAACATTCTTCGGGGGTCATACCATGAACTGCAGCTGTGGGAGTTCTGTTCATAATATAAATAGCAGTATGAACAGCCTCAGACCAAAAATGCTTAGGCATATTCTTTTCAGCCATCAAGGCACGTGCAACTTTTGCAATATGCCTGTATTTCCTTTCTGCAACCCCATTTTGCTGTGGGGTATACTTGCATGTGAACTGTCTCTTTATCCCATGAGACCTTAGGAAATCACTGAACTCATTTGAGAGGTACTCTCCCCCTCCATCTGACCTCAAGCACTTTACTTTCAAGCCTGTTTCTCTTTCAACTGCAGCCTTGAAGGTTCTAAAGTGCTCAAACGCTTCACTCTTTTCCTTCATAAAATATACCCACAGCTTTCTAGAACAATCATCAATGAATGTGACAAAGTATGAATTGCCTCCAAGAGATACATTTTGTGTAGGCCCCCAAATGTCCGTATGCACAACGCCAAGGATATTTCTACTTACATCTCTGTCATGTGAAAAGGGTTGTCTTGCCTGCTTACCAAACTGACATGCTTCGCATACCTTATGAAATTCTGCAACTTTGAATGTAGGCAAACCTGTAACCAACCCTTTGGACTGCATTAATTTCAGCCTTTGTACATTTGCATGTCCAATGCGTTTGTGCCAAATTTCAATGTCTGCAATAACACCTTTTACTTTGGCATACATAGCAGCATTCATAGTAGGAATTCCAGCATCCAGAGTAAACATACGTCCAACTCTACTTCCCTTTGCTACCAACCTGCACTTGTCATTGAAGTCTTCTACAAAGTAGCCCTTTGCATTAAATCTAACTTGCAGCCCTTGCTCTACCATTTGACCGACTGACACCAAGTTCTTTGTAATAGATGGCACATGTAATACATCTGAAAGACTCTTTGTCTTACCATTATGCAAGGAGAAGGGAACTTTTCCAATGTGTGAAATTGGGTGGCATGAGTCATCACCCGTCTGCACATAACCTGCATTCTACAAATCCTGCATCTCTCCAAACCATTTTGCATGGCTGGTCATATGATTGGATGCACCATTTTTGTCTTCATTCTATCATGAAGATGATGCATAGTTTCCTTGCTGCAACTTCCCATTGCGGATATCATCTTTCTTAGCATAACATTGGGCTGCAATATGACTTGTTTTGCCACAGTAGTGGCACACAATACCAGAGTTGTTAGAACCTCTGTTCTGCCATCCACCTCTTCCTCTAAAGCTCCCCCTGCCTCTAAAGTTACCACGACCTCCTGAAACCTGCATATCCCCAAATTGCTGATTCAATCTGTTTTGTTAGTTGTCACTACCACGTCCTGTACCATGGCCTCTTGAAGAGAACCTGCCACGTCCCCTTCCTGGACTGGAGTAGAAAGCCTGAACCTGTTCACCACTTCTTTCAGATGTCTCACTCTGTATGTTGATTTCTTCAGTGATCATTAGAGAGACCAACTCATCGAAATCTGGGAATGGCTTTCTAACATATACGGAAGTTACAAAAGACTTCCAAGACTTTTCATTGTTAAGTCCACCCAAGGTTGACAATACCAAATCATCATCATCGGACATTGCATCAATCGCTGCCAATGCATCTGCAATGCTCCTTACCTTCAATGCATACTCATTGATAGACATCTTCCCTTTCTTCAATGTATTCAACTCTTGCTTGAGTTGAATCTTTCGTGCCTTTGTATTTATAGAAAACATACTTTCAAGTGTGGTCTAAGCTGCATATGCATTCTCTGCATTTCTAATGTGTCCCAGCATATTATTGTCAATTACTGCAGATAACCAATACATGACCTTCTTGTCTTTTGCACTCCATTCCTTTTGTGCCTTTATCTCTTCTGCAGTTGGAGGATCACTCACCTCTGGCTCATTTTCTTCACCTGAAACAAACTCGTAGAGGCCTTTTCCAATAAGGAAGTTCGGGACATGAAACTTCCATGATGGGTAGTTGTTCTTGTCGAGCTTCTCAATGATGGGGCTTCCACTGTTCTCTGCCATTATCACAAAATTAATACCAACAGCAAGCAAATCTTCTGCAACCCTCGACTTGTAGTGCACAGCAATACACCATACAGCCTTTTTCACTGTCTGCTCAACAATACATGTAATCTGCAACCTGTTTGCAGATAAACCTTGTGTTTACTCACTGGTAAACACCTTTGAACTTACAGATCTGAAATCTGTAACCTGCACATCCACGTTCGGTCAATACAGTTGAAGTCACAGTGTACCCTGAAACTGTTGTCCGCAACCTTGCGGCTCTAAAATGGGCCCTGAAACGGCCTCAGATGCCCAAAATAACTGCGGGAAAGCCCTAAAGGGCGGATTTGCAAAATACACAGTGCTCTTTGCGCACACCAAATCTCGCTGCAATCTGAGATTTTTGCTCTGCCCTGCTTCTGGTGCCTCCACAGGCACTATCCAAGAGAAGGAGTGGAAGAATGGGAGAGATTCTTACCCGTGGCTTGCTTGCTCGAACCTTGCTTCTTCTCCTTCACTTCAGCCTTCGAAATCAGCCTCTCTCAGTGGCGCGGCTTTGATACCATGTCAAGAATCGCGTGGTGGGGGGAGTTGCTCAAGATGCTGCGCCGAACACACATAGAATGCACAAGGAGAAGCTCACTCAAGAGACAAGAAGAGAGATGGAGGCCAAAACGTTTTCTTGCAAGTTTCTTCTTCTTCTTCCATACTCTTTACAATGTACACAAAGTATAGATAAGATGCAACATAAAGGAAAGTGGCCTACTGAGTCAAACAATGCATAACCGACTACACTAGTCAACTGGCGCTATAACTATGCCAGCTGTAAATAGGTGTAACAACCTGAATATAATAAGTAATGAGTCAGTGGCCATGTGTGAGTCATAATGGCCACCGACGTGCTAAGTGCAGACGTGTGGACCCATCTAACCTGGTGGTCCATCATCAATATCCGCATGTGTTGAGCTTGTCATCTCAAATATTACTCATCTTGCAAGTACAATGCTTTGTAGTAGTTGAGTTGTTCCACTCTCCTCACTATGCATTTGGGATTCAGAACATCTCTTCCTAGAGCATACATCATTTGTGATTTCTCAACACCCCCCCTCAAATGATGAGTTTCTACACTTACTGGATTTTGCCGCCCCTCCCCCCCCCCCCACACACATGATAACATGGCCTGGGGGACTAGCTCATAGGCAGCGTAGTCAAGTTAAAGCTTAAAACTTTACATCTTTGGTTAGGATTTTGTTTTACAAAGCAAATCCACTAAGGGAAAAAAAATCCACTATGGAAAAATATAAGATCCACTATGGGAAAGATAATTTCTTTGAAACAGTCTGTCGTCAGAGTTGTTGTTGTTGGTGGAAGGATCTTCTTCTTCTTCTTCCCTTTCATTCATGAAAAGATTCTAGTGGTTACCATTCTGCATTTGTTGTGCTCTTTTACGCTAGAAACATTCACTGGCTATATGACCAGTCTTACCACAATAATGACATGTCATCCGATATTTGTTGTCGGTGTTGAATCCTCGACCTCTTCCTTTGGGTCAAGTAGCTCCTTTGGTGTATAAGAGATTTTCTCTAGATGGTGAGACACCATCTTTTGCATTCTTGTTCTTCTGTTTATTCTCTTCATCAAGAAGAGAGTGCTCAATATCTTTAAGTGAGAGACTTGGAACATTACTTACGGTGGACACAAGATTCTCATATGGATCCTCATTTACACTTGCAAGCAGTACGTCTATTGTTGGGGGTAAAGGGGCCTCCACCTAGCCAATCGTGTATTACTACATTGACAGTACCCACCACTGCACACTACAGGTGGCTGGCGCCTATCACCGTCACTTTATTCTTTATTCTTTTAGTGACAGTTTGAATAAAGGAAGGCTTGGTCACACATTGTGACAGTTGGAGTTTGCATTTGGTCTCTTTCTCTTTCTTGCTCTTGCGCTCCTGCCATAGCTCTTCCAAGCAAGCTTCGATCCTTCTCACCTTTCAACTGATATTAGAGCAAGGATTCATGATTACCCAAGCTTGGTTTGTGACATCTTCAGCTTCCTATTTAATCCCTTCACTCATTGGGTCTCCTTCCTGGTAGCCATAGCCAAATCTCTCGAGCTCCCATCACTCCTCGGCTTGCCGAACACCTTCCTGGCCCCTTTGGGCACTCTCAAGGAAATCCAAAAAAGGTATTCATTCATTTGCTTCAGGGTTTCATGCTGGCTATAGGTCTACAGGTTTGAGAAGAGAAAGAGGGTAGCACCATTGAAGCTCCGGTGCTCCATATCTTGACATAGGCTTTACTAGGGCACCTCACGCTTGTTGTGTGCCTTCTTTGGCAGCCACTTGAGCTTTCTACCACTTTGTCTAGTGCAAAAAAGTGAGCAACAACCCCAAGCATATTTAGACCATTTTTTAGGTGCATTTACAACATGTGATTAGTTGTTTGATCTCCTCCAGCTCATTCCAATCATTGGCAGCCTCTTTTGGGCACTATACACTTGGTTTATGCTTGGCATTTGATCCCAAGCCTTGGAATTGAACATTGATGTGTTTTACTTCAGGTTTGGGACTATTATACACAGTTTACAAGCAGCCCACAATAGTGCTACAGTAGCATTTTATGTATGTACCACTTTGGCATTTACATTGGTTGCTTGGTTTGGTCTTGAATGCTAGGGGAATGTATGCTTATGATATGAGATACTTTGGGGGTTGAATTTACTAAGTCATTGACTATTTTACACAGTCCAGAGGCAACCCAAAACTGGGTAGTCCCCTATCATTACATTTTATGCTCATGGTACATAGTTATTTGATGCCCGATTATGCTCGATTGGTGCCTATACATATGGGAAAGTATGCCTATGGTTTGTCTATGGTTTTGAGCTTGGATTGAGCCACTATTTGCTCAATTTTGTATGTTTATTTATTGATGGAATATTTAGGACCAAAGCTCTTTTGCTTATGTTTGGATATGCATATTGGATTCGGGCTATGTCTTGGATGTATACATTGTTGTAGTGACTCTTGGGGATCGCCATAGATCTTGGATTTGCTATCAAATCATTGGTTGAGCTTGAGGTCGCTTCACATAGCATTTGGATCTCCATATTTTATGTACTTATGGCATGTACTTTACTTATGTGACCGGTCTTGACATGCTTGGCCTATGCCAATACTACATTCCCGTTACATTGTTTGGAGTTGGATGCTATTGAGCCTTGCTTTGGCTTGATATTTGATTGCCTCGAGCTTACTTTGGCTATTTCTTGGCTTGCTAGAGTTACAATTTGGATGTACAACTATTAGTCTATGGGTGGTACAAAGTATTTTGTCACATTCATTGACGATTTTTTGCGTATAGTCTGGGCTTATCCCATTAAGCTTAAGTAAGTTGTCTTGGCTATGTTTCAAAGATGGCTTGCATTGGTTGAGAACCAGACTGGGCATAGGCTAAAATGCCTTAATACTTACAATGGGGGAGAATATGTATCACGTGCCCTTGAGGAGCTATGTGATGAGAGGGGTACTAAGCATCACTTGACTGCCCCCTATACCCCACCCTAGAATGGTTTGGCTGAGCAGATGAATAGAACCATCTAGGAGTGTGTACTTAGTATGATTAGCCATATAGGCCTACCACACAGAGCTTTTGGGTTGAGGCAATCAGTACAATTGTGCATGCCATCAATAAATCACCTTCCAATGGTTTGGATTTCTAGGTTGTAGAGGAGGTATGGATTGGGAAATCTCCATCTTATGTGCATCTACATGTCTTTGGATGTGATGCATTCTGCCATGTGCCCAAAGACAAGAGCACTAAGTTGGATTCTAAGAGTGTCAATTGCATTTTCCTTGGCTATGGAGATGTGGGCAAGATGGGTTACCGCCTCTAAGATCTGTGTGAAAAGTCATCCACAGCCATGATGTAGTCTTCCATGAAGACAAGATGCATAGGCAGCTTGAGAAGGTGGTAGGGATACGCAAGGTTATATTCCAAAAGGAGCCATGTGCTCCTGCACAACCATTTGGATAGCCTACAGCAGTAGTTGGTACACATGGCCAAGGTGTTGGACAGGATGCAGGAAAGCCTCTCACTGATGATGAGGCTATGCGCCGAGGTGTCACTCACTCTTGGGAGAGGGATATGCAGTTTGAGATAGACTCCTTGCATAAGAATATGACTTGGGCATTGCCTAACAGCAAGAAGGCTTTGCCATGCAAATGGGTGTACAAGCTGAAAAGTATCCATGGGCACCCCAAGCCGCCTTATAAGCCAAGACTCATTGCTGAGGGTTTTAAGCAGGAGCATGGAGTTGACTTTGATGAAGTCTTTTGTCTTGTGGTCAAGATGACCACCCTATGCTTGGTTTTGGCCTTAGTTGCGCAACTTGACTTGGACATGTATTAGATGGATGTCAAGACTGCATTCTTGCATGGAGATTTGCATGATGAGATTTACATGGAATAGCCTAAGGGCTTTGTAGAACCTGGAAGGGAGCACCCAGTGTGCCAGTTGAAGAAAAGTCTTTATGTCTTGAATCAGGCACCTAGGGAGTGGTATCATAAGTTTGATGCCTTTATGCAGTCATAGGGCTACAATAGGAGTGCTATGGATCCGAGTCTTTATAGAAAAAAGCCGTGATGGCTCATTGCTTATTTTGATACTTTATGTGGATGTTATGCTGATAGAAGGGAAAGCTTATGATGAGCTGGATGCTCTTAAATATCAGTTGAAGAAGAGCTTTGAGATGAAGGATTTGGGTAGGCCTCTCACATTCTTGGTATGTGCATTAAGCACAACAGGAATTAGGGGCTACTCTACCTCTCATAGAGGGAGTATATTCATAAAGTCCTTCAGTGTTTCCACATGCAGGATGTGAAGCCTATTGGCTATCCATTACCTTGTTATGTGAAGGTTTCATAGGCCAATTGTCCATAGACAGATGACCAGATGGCCAAGATCCCTTATGTATCAGTCGCGGGCAGTTTGATGTATGCCATGATATCCACTTGTCCAGATATTGCCTTTGTAGTTGGTGTTATGGCACACTATATGGCTACACCTAGCAAGAAACATTGGGATGTCATGAAGGATATCATGAGATACCTAAAAGGCATAGCAAATATGTGTATTTGCTATGGCAGCCAAGATACAAGAGTTGTGGGGTACACAGACTCTGATTATGCAGGACATGCAGATAGTAGGAAGTCCACTTCTGGCTATGTAAACACCTTTGCTAGAGGTGCTATCTCTTGGATGTCTAGGGTTCAAAAGTGTATGGCTCTATCTACCACTGAGGCTGAGTATGTTATAGCCACTGAGGCCTGCAAGGAGGCCATATTGTTAGGCCATTTGGTTCATGACCTTGGGATTGATGCTATACCTACGTTGCATTCAAATTCTATGAGTGCTATTCAGCTATCCAAGAATTCGGTCTTCCATGCGAAGACGAAACACATTGAGGTGAGGTATCACTTCATACGTGGGGTTGTGGAGGACAGGTATGTTGACCTTTTCAAGATCTCCACTGATGAAAATCTTGCAGATCTCCTCACAACAAGCCTCACTTCCTTAGGAGATTGATGGACATTGGATGAGATGATGTTTTTCCTCATCCTGTTGTACATGTGTACAGTACTATCTTTTCCTTTTTACTTTTCACTCCTCAATGGGGAAGATTTGCCTTTAAGTGGGAGGTTGTTTGGGGTAAAGGCACCTCCGCCTATTAGCAACCCGTGTATTACTACACTGACAATACCCGCCACTACACATTGTAGGTGGCAGGCACCCGTCACTTTCACTTTATTCTTTATTCTTTTAGTGATAGTTTGAATAAAGGAAGGCTTGCTCTCTTGCCATAGCTCTTCTAAGAAAGCTTCGACCCTTCTCACCTTTCAGCTATTGCTTCATCTTCATCAATATTCTTCTTAAAAGTTACAAGTTGGGTTTTTAGGCTCTTGAACTTGTTAATCTGTACGGTCATGGAAACACTGTCTTTTATAGTTTATAAAACTGCATGAGTAATTTTACCTTTGAATTCTTTGCTTAGGTACCAAACATCCTATCAAGTTTCTCCCAAGCAGTTCTAGCATCTCTGATGTCAGAGATATGATGTAGCACATCATCACTTAGTCCCAAGGCAATCATGCCTAGAGCCTTGTTGTTCATCTTTTTCCACTCCTTTGTCTTGAGGTTGTCTTCTTCAACAAACCCGTCTTTACCATCTTCATTCTTGGTATCTGCATCATCCCCAAACAGGTCCCACAAGTCCTTTTGCATAAGGTGGTACATGGTCTTCTCCTTCTAGGCATGAAAGCCTTCTCCATCAAACTTGGCTATTTGCTCAAGTTTAGACATTTTGAAGGAGGTCTTACTATGAGTGTACTTGGGCATTGTCTATCCTTTTACAATGAGATTGGAGCTTATAAGAGATTTAATCACTTGGGCATTCCACATTAAAAATCTTCATGTTTGTCATTGCAAGAACTGAAGTAAAACCAACAAATGAATTGTTCTTGGATGTGCCAAGAAACACTAGTTTAGTATCAAGAGATACTAGCTTGATTTTAGGCTTGGTGTTACCTAATTTTAGGTGGTCTTCTTGATCTTTAGGTAGACTCTTGAATTTAGGTGAGTTTCTCCAGACCTTCTTCTTAAAGTTGCAACTGCTGGAGTTGATTAGATCAGAATGACAAGAACTCCAATTGACCTAGAAGGATGATAAATTGAAGATATTTTTGAGCTTGAAGTTCAAGGCTATGGAGTCTCTGTTTTAGGGTTTCTTGCAAATTTGGTTTTTTGCTTGTAGCAAGAGCTACAGTGGATCATTTGCTACAATATTTATGTGGGAGATAGTTTATGTGTAGGCCTTCAAAATCCCTATATGTACAAGGTAATTTGTGGTGCGCAGAGGTAGATTAGGCCATACGATAGGAATCTGGTGCAGAATTACAATGACAATGAAATCATGCAATGCTAGTTTCTTCGTGCATTAATCGGTTCAATTTTTGTGATAGGATGAAGCGCCTTGAACTGTAAAGAAACTCTCTAGAAGAAATCAAGTTGAGATATTGCCTGTGGAGAGAGTTATGAAGGATCTAAGTGCTGTAGGTCTAGTCTAGCTATGGCTACCAAATAGTGAGTGTGAGATTCAAGTGAGGACTGAAGTCATGCATTCAAACATAGTTGAGCAGAGCTGAGAGGAGTGAGAGGAGAGTTGAGCCATGCTCAATTGAGCTCTGATACCATGTGAAAGATCATAGATCTAGAGCATGGCAGCTATGGAGGTTGAAAGATGAAGACCAGATTCATAGTGACATGGACAATGAATAGACCAACTATTACAAAAGTGAATTAGGTTACAAATGGAAGCTTGGACTCATAAACACAATCTTGTGTAAGAGACATACAATAACAATGACACTAACTGAAAGTACAAAGCATCATGATATTGCATTACTCATCTTGCAAGTACAATGCTTTATAGTAGTTGAGTTATTCCACTTTCCTCACTGTGCATATGGGATTCAGGACATCTCTTCCTAGAGCATACATCATTTGCCATTTCTCAACACTTCTTCCAAGTGTATTAGCTCCTTTACTTCTCTCATAATCTCAGTCATCAAGGCCATATTGACTATGTAAGCAGAAGCCTCTCTTTACTTCTCTATTCTTAGTGACCTCCTTGGTCCATCTGCCTTTTCCTCAGTTGTGGTATCTATAGGATTGTTGTGATCATAGAGTTGGTTCACCCATTACGGTAATGGATTTTTCGGTGGTGGCATGATTGCATGTTGGTAAACTTTGTCTCCATCATCCAAAGATGATGCTTCCTTCTCCTTGAGAGTAGGGATAGTGCGTGGGATAGGTTCATGGTGGACTACTTTGCTAGATGATAAAGTGAAAGAACTTATATTCTCCTCCTCCACTATATGTGGCTTCTTCTTGAACATCACATCACGGCTCGCTATGATCTTCTTTGTCTCTTGGTCATATAACTTCTAAGCCTTTTGCTCATTACTATATCCCAAGAAGATACATTTTGTGCTTTTTGGATTTAACTAATCCTTTAGAATATGTGTATAGCATTCACATCTAAAAGTTCTAAAATGTGAGACAGATGGTTTCTTACTAGAATAGGCCTCATGAGGAGTTTTTCCTTTAAGAGCCTTTGTATATCTTTGATTGAGAATATATACTATTGTATTAACATATTCTACCTAAAACTGGTTAGGAAATCCCTTGCTCTTAAGCATGCACCTTACCATTTCCACAATGGTGCAATTTTGGCATTCAACAACACCATTCTACTAAGGTGTATGAGGCATCGTCAATTGATGCTTAATCCTTTTCCCTTGCACAAGTCTTCAAACTCCTTTGAGTTGAGCTCACCACCTCATCTATTTTATACTTCTTCACACTTTGCCATGTTTCATTCTCAATAAGTTTTAGCCATTCTTTAAACTTACCAAAAGCTTGATCCTTATCACAAAGGAAGTGCATCCACATCTTCCTATTGTAGTTGTCGACAATCAACATAAAATAAAAAGATCCTTCCAAGGACTTTGTAGGCATTTTACGACACAAGTCAGCACATGCACCCAACTCTAGAGGAGCTTTTTCTCTATTCTTGCTTTCTTGTGGAAATGTCCTTCTCTATTGTTGCTTTTCCATCATACAAGATTCACACGGTTCCTTCTTTTTAGTCTATAGGTAGGTGAACAACCATACCTTGCTTATGCATCTCCTTCAACACTACAAAACCAATGTGAACAAATCTTTCATGCAAAAGTTTACTTGTGTCCACACTAGTGGTGGTTGTAAGAGCATTTAGCTCATATAGGTTGTTCTTCCTTTCTCCTTTGTCCACAACTTTGTATAACACTGTCAATAATTTCTACACTTGTTTTAGTAAACCTCACTTCATGACCTAGATCAATGCCTAGAAGCAATTGATAGTAGACTTCTCTTGATCTTTGGAACATACAACATATTTGAAAGATTCTTGAGTTTACCATTTATAGTAACAAAGAAAATAGTACGTGTGCCCTTAGAAAGGTATTTTGCATAATTCCCAACAATCACAATGATAGATTCTTGTAGAAGCTTCATAGAATTATATACACCTTTCTTGTTGGTCATGTGATCGAAGGTACCACTATCCAATACCCATGATGCATGTTAGATATTTCTTGCACCAAGGAGCACACTTGCTCAATGGTTGCCATGAATAACTCCAACTCTACTTTAGCCATATTGATTGTCACCTTTCCTTTATTCTTCATGGTGCCATTATTTTTATGTGCCTTCTTGACATGAGAATCTGCAATTACATGACCTTTGTTCTTGTAGTAGAAGCAATCTTCTTGAAACTTTTTCTTACCACCCTTCTTTTTTTTATCACCATCGGTAGAGGAATTGCGTTTGCCATTCATATTGGCGAATAATGCAGCATCTCCACTATTACTACATTCTCGGATTTTAAGCCTCAACTCCTTCTCCATTAGTAGTACACAAAATTTCTTAAATGTCAAAGCTTGGGGTCTCACCTGAGTGTTTAGGACAATTACCAATCCATCAAACTTTGGTGGACAAATCTAAAGACACCTCCGAGCTAGTCCTTACTAGTCTTTTGTATCCCAGCATCTGGTTATGTAGATTTTTGATCTGAGTGATGAATGCTTCAGTTTTCCGTCCTTCAAAAAACTTCTATACTACTAGTTGATTCTCCAAGTTTTGAATCCTTGTTTAATTTCATATTTTGTACTAACTCCTGAGTACATTCCAAGCCTTTGATGCCTTGGTTGTAATGCTAAATCAAGGTCAAAACACTGTCAGAAAAACTTGTAACTATGACACACAATGCATCTATGTCCTTTTTTTCCAAGCTCATAGAAGATCTACATTTGGAGGAATTATAATACTTGAATTTGATGGATCGAGAGTGGGTTATGGTTCTGGGTTTTCAAAAGCTCATAAGAATCAAGGATAGTTGTGATTTTAACCTTCCATAATGTATAGTTTGTACCATATACTTGATTTTGCTAAAGGTTGGTGGATGAATCCTTAGTGTTTGAAATGCTAGTATAGCAATTCACTACCACCTAATGTGCACCGCTACTTGATGTAATAGATGACATTTCTCCTCTTTGCTATTGAAGCCCTTGCCTCTTGCATACTCTTTACTCCTCAAAGCCCCTTGGGCTTTGATACCATGTAGAAATTACATGGCATAATGGACAGAATCCGAGCAAGGAGTAGAGAACACATAGCAAATATGAGAAGAACAAAGAGTACTTTAATTTTGGGCTGCTCGAGTCCAAGTCTAGGACTCGGGCCTCAGCAATTTGGATCACTTGGGCCGAATGTGAAATGAGAAAAAATTGAAATCCTTAGACCCTAACAAACCTATACCCAAGCTTGACAAACCTCAAAAATCCTTACAGATGAGTTGATCGACTTCCAATGCAAGAAATGGAAGAAATAGTGACCTAATGACCTAGAAGCGACCAATAGCCCACTTAGTGTCCCAAATTGACCCGCAGACCCTAATTACACCCTGATCAAGATGGGAGACGTAGTAGAGACCCTAATCAGCCTTGTGAGAGTAGCCAACAATCATGCTTAGAGCCATGTTTGGCCGAAACCGGAATGAGGGGAGAGTGAGATCTACATCGTTCATCTAGCATTTGTACCTCACACTGTTTTGACACTTGAAGTGCACTTGAAAGTTGAAAACCTGATTTTGTACTGAGCACAAAAAAGAGCACCATGCACACATAAGTTGAGGGCTATTTGCAATAAGAAGAAACCCACTAATAGGAGATGACCCTTAGAATTAGATGGATGATTAAGAAACCCGACCAGTAGAACCAAAGAGAGAGTCAAGACACTGAAAGCTTAGGAGCATGGATGGATCAACATCATTAGAGACACATTGCTACCAGACTTAATTAGCCTGATCTACTGTTCGGATTGAGCTCTAGCTACGAGAATGACATCTTGATTGGGGAGATTTTTCAATTGATATCCAACAAATGGTCAATAACTACGACTTGCAAACTAGGATGGAGCACCATGGTAGGCCAACTGAGGACATCATAGTGGACCTTGAGAAGGAGAGGAAATTAGCACAACAAGCACTACATCGCATAGCAATTTACAACCATAAACAACACGCTAGCAAGTTGTAGCAAGACATAGAGATGTGGAAATTCCAACATGTGCTAGCTCTAGCCAATATCTATTGGACAGGACCTAACATAGAGAGGGAGAGAGCGCTAGAAGTAGACTTGACACTAAGCAAGCTTCTCACAAAGTGGCTCATAGACAATACAACCTCAAAGTAAAGTGCAACATCCCTAGCAACCTTGTTGCTCGTAGGGTTAGGAATCAACCAGAGCTCCAAGATTTAGCAGTCGAAGATCCCTGTAATCGCAAAGTAGTTAGAAAAATATTAGTCAAGTAACAACCTGTACAACTTCAGAGAGTAGTTTGACCAAGCCTGCAAGGCCAATGGCCTCACAGATCTTGTCCAACGCTTGCAAGAGTTCATCCTTTGCGTAGGCGATAAGGGTAGGACATGGTACACTAGTTTAGACATGGTGAAATGGAATAACTTAAAAGACCTCAAGGACCTCTTCACCAAGAGGTTCTCTAAGGTTGGGTATTTCAAGAACCTCATAGTACAACTGATGAACATCAAGAAAAAGGACAAGGAGGACATTAGGGATTACATTACCCATGTACAGAGTCTCTTTAAGATAATCCCATCTAACAAACAACCCAACAAAAGAGCGGTCTCCACAGTGTTTATAAATGGAATTTACAACGAGAAACTCTACGAGGCCTTAGCAAGCAACTTGAGCTTGCATAGAGATGTACTAGCTAGTGTCTTCAAAGAGGCCATACGAGTGGATGTCCAGCTCAAGGAGAGAAGTTCTAGGAGCTCAACCCATGCCAATTCTAGATCCTCAAAGAAGGCCACAACACCTAGTGAACGATCAATCCCAAGCAACCAAGACAAAGGGAAAAGTATTGACCAGAGCCAAGAGCTAGCAGAGATGAAGTTGGAGCTAGCTAAGCTGCAAGAGATGACGAGGAGACCTACATGCCCGAATGTCCAATGCATGCATTGTGGGGGAAACTACCTTTGAGCAAAATGTGAGGACCCTCAGTCTCGACCTTGCACCAATTGCGAAAGGTTTGGCCATGATGCTATGCAATACAGACTACTAAGGAAACTTTCATACAAGTAGCCATACTTAAGGGATAGGCCACCAAATTTCTTCGAAGTAACCCACCACTGAGCAATGCCCCAATCCACTACTTGGAGGAGCCAAATGATGAGGAAGCATACATGAACCCTTATGTCTCGTATGATGAAGAGGGTGGTCCTATTCTCATGGACTATCGACCCATGCCAGTGATGGTGTTAGGCAGAGGTAGGAGTAGAAGCCTAGGAGGGCAGAACCAAGAGCTGATTGCATGTTGGACTTGTGGTTATCCACGGCATATTTCTTCCCATTTTTTGAGAGGGAGCAAGCCAAAATTGAGAGTAGGCTGACCTTAGATGCCCAGGGTTACAGAAGGTCATCAGAGAAGTAGAACCTCATAACTCATACTAAAACCATTCCAAACTACCAAAAACTATTCAATAAGCTTTCAAAATATTTCAACCTTCTTCAATAATCAATCCATGCTTCATACAGAAGAAAATCAGAACAAAACAGAAGCTAAATAGAAGGTATCAGAACCAATCAGAACCTCAACAAAACTTATCAAAACATCACAGAGTCTCATATTTCTACTAAGAATCATCATGAATTTCCAAAACATAATCAATATCATCCAAAACACTCTCAAAAACTTCCATTAACAACCATACATCACTCAAAATTCATCAAAAATCCTCAAAAACAACAAAAAGCAACCAAAATTTTAGTCTTTTTCCACTCTCACCATATCCCCACACTTAGAAAGGAAGCATCCTTGCGACCTAAGAAAAAGAAGAATGTAAGCTCAGTAAAGAGGTCAAGTCGATCTTCTTTAGTATTTTCAACAATCACTCCACCACGACATTGACTTATCACTTGTATATCTGATAATACTACAATGAAAGGAAAATACCCTTTTGGATATTATCTCCATTTTTTTAAAAAAAATTGTTAGCAACAAAAATTCATAAAGGATATAAGATTTTTCTTTGAATCAACATCATCTTCTGCTAGCTTGTAGTCCAACGTCTTCTTCATCAATCCAGCTTCAACTTCATCTCCATTCAACAAAGATAAATAATATATGCATATCACATATACAACTCACATAGGCACAACACCAGGTAATCTGAATGGCACATGCCCCTAAAAAATGGAGAGCACAGAAAAAGATTTAAAGAACTGATATATCCAAAAAGAACTCCACTGCTAAGCAGGATGCTGATACTTTTTCTTAAACTGCATGCTAGACTTGAGACGCTCTAGAGTTTTACTCTCATCTACAAAATGCAAAGGCACATTCTGGAGGAAATATATACAACACATCCTTTCCAGAAAAATAAGAAACCTGGTAGGGAAAGCTTGTGCGAAGTAGTCACATCCACATTCAAATTGATGATCAAACTGTGAATACACTTGCGAGTGTTGAGATTAGACTACTGATGCATAAAAGCAAGGTGCCAGCAAAAATGAGCTGCAAGACGTACAGTGGTATCCTCAGAATGAGCATGCACCCGAGCAAAATGAAGGTAAGAGTTCAAGCATGCTGCAGAGGTATCCCAGGACCCTGGAATGAAAGGCTAGTTAAACACCAGTCCTATCAGAGAATCATGCAGTGTTCACTGTCATCAATGAAGTATGTCACTATCATACCCTGGTATATCCAGCACTGATTGAGGAGGAAGGTTAATGTAATCGAAAGGAGAGGGGAATGGAATAAGAGGAGAGCATTGTAAAGGAGGATAGGATAGATCATAAAAAGAAGGGAAATGGAGAGATAAGGAGGATGGAAGAGATGGAAAATTCAGCAAAAACTTATGAAGGGAATCTACTGAAAAATTAGAAGGAATAGGAGGAACTATAAGAGGAGGTTCAGAAAGACTAGGCAACGATGTCGGATCAGCAATGAAAGGACAGAAAGTAAAAATAAGAATGTGAGGGGAATTAGAAGGAGTAAAAGACAACAGAGGAATAGTGTCAGGGTTGGAAGTGAGGAGGGAAATATACAATGGAAAACAATAGGACATAAGAGAACAAGACAAAAGATCAGTGGGATCTAATGGATAAAAAGAACAACGATAAACAAGATCTTGGAAAAAAGAATCAGTGAATAATGGTTGATCAACAATATGATGCAACAGTTGAGTTTGCAAAGGCTGGATTTCAGATTTGTGGAATACACCCTTGAGACGATGAGGCTCCAAAGCAACATCCTCCAAAGGTAGATGACAAGCATGTCCTCTACACCCAGACGTCTGCTCATGATAAGTTTTTAACCGTTCAACTAAAAGAAGCTCCACTGAATGTACATACATCACAGCCTGTAAGATGACATCTCCCATATACAATTTGATATCTTCCTCATCAGGAATCTGCAAATGCCCCATAAGATACATGAAAGATAGCAATTGTATGTCATGTGAAAGCAGCTCATCAACAAATCTGTCAAACACAGACTTCAACAAATCTACTTGATCCAGAAAGACGGTGGGGGTGACACCAGCTCAGCATAACTAGTAAAGTCATCCTGCACATAGTC
Organism: Lygodium microphyllum; assembly: GCF_053477565.2. Lineage (NCBI taxonomy): Eukaryota > Viridiplantae > Streptophyta > Polypodiopsida > Schizaeales > Lygodiaceae > Lygodium > Lygodium microphyllum. The sequence continues at coordinate 15,759,455 of NC_141154.1, read as the reverse complement.
ATATGTTGTTGAAGGCGTTCTACCGTAGTAGAAAAACAATTACACAACTTCGCCTTCTCCTGTAACTGGTCAAGCTCCTCATTGGAAGATACTATAGAAGAAACCATAGGAGGTGGAGGAACATAAAGAGTAACAATCTTCTGGTTAAGCTCTGCAATCATCGTCTTCTGTGACTCAATAGTTTCCTGAGAAGACTGTAGCTGACCCTCACAAGTACCCGGCCTACTTGCTAAGTCAATCATCTCCTCAAGGGTAGAATTCTTCTCTTTAGTCAAAGACGCATTCTCTGCTTCCAAGGTAACTACTAGAGCTTCTAACTTCTGAATGGTGGCCTTCTAGGAATCCATTAAGGTAGTAGCTTCAGTCATTTGTTTATGAATATCTGTGAGGGTGGCTTTCTCAGATGCTAGATCCTCCAAAGCCTTACTCAATTGACTAGTCAGGGAATCCACTTTTTCCTGCAAGGAAGTATACACACCCTGTGTAAATGGACTGAAGACAAGTCGTCAATGAAGTCTCCATTGGACACCAAAAACTAGATGAGGAAGTAAAGGTCCAGCTAACATTGTTTGTAAGGAAGCATGGATCTATTTATCCAACTGCCCATCCCTTTGTGCTAAAAATAGATTAGGACATGACAAGAATGAAGGAAGGGAACTGGTAAAAACAAGAGGAATGGAGTCCTGCGTAGGAGAATCAGAAACTGAAATAGAAACAGGACTAAGGGGCCCTTTAGTACGTAATCTTTTACTGTGAGAGAATCTGGCAGGGGACTCATCCTCTGAATCAAAATTGGGCTATAATGAAGGAGGAGTTGGAATAGAAGGTGGCGGCTGCTTCGAAAGAGGAGCAGGATCAGGAACTGGCACACCACTAGGAGGAGGTGCAAGGGAGATAATCTTTTGAAGAAAAACACCGTAGGAGACATTACTGCCCTGACTTTTCCGAACTCTCTAAAAATGATGATCCATCTTCGTGAGCATGAATGCTACCCAATTGAACTTGGCTCCCTCCAGGATCCTAACAAAAGCAGTGATGAACAACTCCTTGGATAGACATTTGGAAGCACGCTTCCCTGACATCAACATGTCTTGCACAAACTGGAAAAGTTGTTTCCATATTGAGGAGGAGGTGTGAGCTACAAAAACCCCAAAACTGGCAATAACTTTGCTGGAAACCAAAGGAGTAGAGGTTTATTTCTGTAGGAGAGAAAGGATCTCCTCAGCCTGTCAATAATTGATTTCCACTAGGGACGAAAGACGTTGAAAGAGGTAAACACAACGCATCACTGATATTGGCTGTGGATAAGCAAAAGCATCAATTATAAACCAAGCCACACTGGTTCTTGTAGGATGCCAGTAAGGAGTAGCAAATTGTGTTGTCCATTGGCAGAAACTTCAAAGCCACAAAAGGACGAAGACCGGCACGGCGAATGCAATCCGCCTCCAAGAGAAGAGCATAGTCATGCAACTGCACATGCTGGATGACAATAGGAGGAATAGAGGTAGATGCCATTCAGACTATACAGGAGACCCACACACACAACCAAGGAAAAAGATGAAAATTTTCCTGCAAAACCTAGATAAATCAACACTAAGAAGAATATCAAAACAAAGGACAGATGACCAGACCAGACTAGACCAGACTTCCCCAAACAATCCACATCCTATGGAAAAATTTTGACATGACCTACGCACTCATGCGACTGAAAGCTTCATGCTATGCAACAAGCAACACCCTAATCCCGTGTAATCAAGCAATCAATTAAAAAAAACTCAAACCATCATACCCCAAGCAATGACCATACTCAAACAGAATCCAAGACTTGGACCAACAGAATAAAGAGAGATGAACAAGACCGACATCTCAGACTTAACAAATCCCAATCCCTGTAAACACATTGCGTAAACCTATGGTGCAGTGAACGTGGATGGGTAAACATTATCAAATTCATTTTAGCAATATACAAATTAGATTGCAGTTCGTTATTAATTAATCATTTATGCATAGTGAGTTGATTCCGCAATCCCAACCCCTACTTTGACTGACTTGACTGACTAGGGGTCTTTAAAAATGCAATTCATTGTTACAACTTATGTGATCTGTGGCGCAGAGCGCATACATGTGTGATGGCCAGGGTTCATTTTAATTACAAATAAATTGTGTCTGTAGCACGTGTGCATGTGCACTATGGATTTATTTTAGAAAATTATGTGGGTTATTGTGCTATGTGCTCATGCAATGGCGGGGTTCCGTTTACAATTAACGGTTAAGTTCCTTTTAAATTAAAAATTAATGAAGTGCATTCTGTTTATTTGGTGGGTGCAACGGTCAGCTGATTTTATTACAATTACATGTGTGTTACGGTGCAACGTGAGAGAGGGAAAAAGAGAAAAAACCTCGCAATGGGTGGGGCTGTCTGCAAAGTTTGATACCACGTCCTCAAAAAAGAAGAAGGAAAGGCGCAATCCACAAATATTCCACACAATGGACAAAAGGTCGACTAAAACTAATCGTCCTGTCATACAGAAAAATGAAAAAACAACTAACACATTGACCAAAACAAATAATGAAACAAATGATATGTATGACCAAAATAAAATAAAATGATGGATATGTTGGGATTTTGTTCTGATTGGGTTTTGGCGTTTGTTTGTTTTTTCGTTTTTTTCTTTTTCTTTTTTTAATTTTTGTTTAAAGGACAAAAATGCGAAAAATAAAATGAAGGGCAATATGGTGGTTTATGTTTGTGTATCGAAACAACAAACCAAATGAGAAAAATGTCAGAGTTGAAATATCAATGTGCGAAAAATTTGTGGTTTTGTTTTGTTTGGTTTTTGTTTTTATAGTGTGTTTTGATTTTTGTTTTTTCTATTTTTAAGATATAAACATAATGTAAAAATGATATTTCAACAAATCAAACATGATCATCTAGTGTAAATAAGGTAATCAGATTTAATTCACATTTTTTAGCTCATTGTTGAGATTGAAAATGAATTTTGCATGAATTTGGGCAAAAAATTAGGGTTTTCTCTTCAAATAATACTTCGTCCAATTAGGAAAGAATATTCAATTGAGAAACGATTAACAAAAGGGACAAGGAAGTTTGTAGAATTTTTTGAAATTCTGTTGAAATTATGTCGGTATTTTTATCAAATTTTAATGAATTTTGGTCAGTTACGAAATATTCAAGACCCTAAATCTCACGCAAAAGCAGTTTTAAGTAATCTCCCGCAATGATAAAAGTTGATGGCTAAGTGCTCCCTTCGCGTGCATCAACGAACTCTAGTCCGTGTTGTGCATAAGAGACATTGACTAAAAACCACTAGCCCACGCGGGAACACCCCTTCAAGGGAAAAAAAAAAGGGATAATGGATAAAATTTTCCAAATGTTTTTATTATTAACCCTCTCCCCTTCAGCCGTTGCATGGCGGGGAGAGGGAGTATGAGTAGATGTGTGGTGGAGGGCACGGGGGACGGGATCATGCACCCGCCACTTGTGTGGCTAACCTCCCCCCCTTAGACCTATAAGAACCCCCCCAAGCTAGAGGGGAGGGGAGAGAGGAGGAGAGAGAAGTGTAAGCTGCTGTTGCTGCCTTTTGGCCATCCGCCACGCCGCCAGGCTGCCACGCCTCCACCTTCATCATCATCATCATCATCATCATCATTATTATCATCACCATCATCGTCCTCGTCGTCATCTTCACAGCCATCGTCATCATCTCCCCAATCACACTCTCTCTCCACGTCATTCCCTGTGGAACAGAAGCTTGGAAGCTTCTTTGGAAGCTTCTATTAAAGCCTCCATAAGCCTTGTTTTCCCGTGCCTTCTTCGGTTTTTAAAATCGTGTCCTGCAAGGCTTGTGTTCTGCGCGGAGGAGGAGATATCGGACAGAAGTGGTTTTGTAATGCGTAAGAGAGCCAAGAGGAAGTTTGCTGAGTCGAGATCTATGTCATCGATGGCTCCTAAGTAAAAGTCGTGAGGTGCACATGCGGGAGCTTCCAACCCGAGTACGCAAGTGGACAACGCCCCGATTCTTAATGCCCAGGTTTCGATAAATTTCCTGCATGAAAGGATGCATTGAGCATGTCTTTAATTCACGTAGGCAAGTTTGAATACATTGGAAAATTTATATACTCGCATCAAATTACCAAGTTGCATGACAAGTACTTGCATGATCATGGTAATTGCATTCCTGAACGCATATTGCATAAGTTAAAAGGTGGATTTGTCTAAAGGCATCCTTGTTGCCTCGCGAAAAGAACAGCGCATATAACACATGATGCATTTAGGTAATAATTTCCTAGTTGTGACTCATGTATGAGATAATCTTAGACACCCATTGAATTATGTCCAAATAGTCACAATGCATGGAAAATTGCATCCGAAGATGGTTACATTTTAGGTCGGGTTAAGTGATAAAAGGAAGGATTAAGTCAATGATGGAATCATGGCATTCACTCATGTGTGGAGTTCTTTATCAAAGTTTGAATGCATATTCATTAAAAATATTAAAGCTTTGACTTCGTTGCATCAACGTAGGGTTTATACGAGTTAGCTCTGAATGTCAATCATTATAGTATAGGGCAAGGAAAAGAATGATCTCTAAGTTGCATAAAAGCAAAAGGTCTATTGTTTGAAGTTGCATACTCACATGGAATGATGCATCTCACCTATCCTCTAGTTATTTACATCTTTTAGGGGAAAATACTTGCAAATTTAGAAGAATGTATTTGCATCCTTAAGAAAGATAATCCTAAATCATGGGTTGGTTAGAGCAACTAAGTAATCTGCATATAGCTGAGTAGCTTACATGAAAATCATAAAGGTACGATTAGATTGCAAATGACGATCACCTCAAAGTGCTAGGTAGGGTTAAGTTACGTTAAAATTTTGCCTAGTATTGCACTTGGGTTGCCGATTTAATACTTCCGATCTCAAAGATCCTACCCATATTTACGAAATGTTAGGATTATTTAAACACTGTGCAAGAATGATCTAGGGTTCTCACCCTAGTGATCGGATGACCAAATGCTAGACTTCCGCAAGGAAACTAGAGATCCTAGGGCCAAAGCGTTATCGGCCTAGTAGAGTTAGGGTTGGGTTGGGTCAAGAGGACTCCCAAACCCTACATCTTGACCAAAGGTATTCTTGACCAAGGAATACCGTGTGATGGGAGAAATAATCCCACAAGTTAGGTGCGACACCTATCTCGTGCAACAAGTTGCAGTGTCGCATGGTTTTGTGTCTAAATCACAAAATAGAATTGCCACTCCTTAGAACAAGGTTGGCATTCTAAGTACAAGTTTAATTTTCTAGAGGATGAGTAGTCATCCTGCTACATCACCCTTTCTTAGGGCTGATTTGCCAAGTTAGGGTAATTATGAATTACCTAGCAGGAAATTGACCAATCAAGTGAGGACAACATGGTTGTCTAGGATTTATTGACCATAATATATGGAAGCCTAAAGTATTTACAATTTGGGTTAACAGGGTATAAACCCTAACCCAAGGAAAGAGGGTAAACAAGCAACTTAGCTTACGAAACCCTTGGGATCTTGCCAAGTCGGTATTGATCCCGGATCGAATACTGGATGTATTCGGAGAGAAGGATTCACACCTTAGCAGTTGGCCGTATAAGCGACCATTGGAGTGCTTGTGTTTGTACACTTAGGAGCACTGTTTATTCTTATTTACTCAAGGAACTAATGCGATCCCTGAGGATTGCTGGAATAGCCTTCGGGCGGTATAGCCTTCAAGCTAGATTATATGATGTATTCCAAAGACTGATAAATAAAGATCAAATGTTGAAAAGGAACTTGTTTGACATTTTTTTTCTATGTCAGTGCCTAAGTTACTTGAAGGAACCAGTGATTAATTGATTAATTAAGAAAGCTGTTTTTGCTTGTCAAACTAAATGTGGTAGGTAATTAGATAACTAAAGCAACCTAAGAAAAGTATGGTGGATGTGACCCTGGGTCTATCCTACAAAAGGGTGGTCACGGTTGGCCGAGAACTTTTCTCAAAGGAATTGACAGCAAGGTAACAATGACCTAGAATCTAGAAAGCTAGAGTCCCGATTTATGCTGTTTTAGGGGGAATGGAATGGGACTATGCCTTATGGGCAAAGAGGTCAAGCTTCACATCCCTCTCATTTCCCATTCTCCTTGAACCAAGTGCAGCATGAATCCACTTCGACCCTAATGTTTCTGCGTAAAGTGGTTTGTTTGGGACTCGATGCTAGCTACTTCCTAGAAATTGGACTACTAGGGAAACCCTGATTCAGGTCAGTCCTAAGTGGGAACGGCCGAAATGCTTTCGCTTCGTGGAAGACTCGGGAAGACCTAGATCGCAAACCCCATGACATTCCTTGGGAGTGCCGAGCGGTGCTTTCTAGACTCTCTTTCCGATGGGCTGCTAAGACGTGTCCTACAAGTGGAAAGGGAGACACGTTACAGCTGGTATCAGAGCGAACCAACGAGATCTATATTTATAAGGAATCTTAATGAGGGGAAGTAGAGCAATGTTACCATTAAGAACACTTCCTTACTTATTTATGGATGCTGGCCTGCAGAGTCGCGAAGCATGGAACAAATTCTTGGTGTTTCAGGTTATGTTTATGACTGCGATGCGTGCCTCGGATTATCGACGAAGGCTAGGTATGATGAATATCCTAGACCTCATCTACAATCCTTCACCCCTGTACATGGAATGGAGATGAAAGGGTGATTCAGGTATTTATTACATAGTTGCCCACCGACTTGCGTACCTTTGGACCAACTTGAAGAGAATCAAGTGGATGGATGACTTAAAGATCGTGAAGTTGTTCATCTTTGTTGAGGCTCACCCAAACACAACCCTACATGTCAACGGTCGAAAGGTCAAATAGAACAAGTATGTGTACAAGGAAGTGACTCGAATAATCCCTACCGACAGAATCAAGGTGCTGGGATGTTATGAGAAGAGCGGGTATCAAAGGAAGGGATACCCCAAGCTTCCTATGGCCTATCGATTCCTGAAAATCCATGACCCCACTCCATATTATTACTCAGTTCCCATAGCCAATTGTAACACAATCCTATTTTCCCCAAATTGATGTACCAATCAGCTTGTTCTACCTTCCCAAACAAATGTACTCAAAAGGGCTATGCCCACATGAATGAATAAGATTTTTATCTGTCATGGCTGTGAGTGTTGGTAATGGAGTTAAGTGATTAGGTCACTTGGCTAAAAGCTGAACTGGGTATGTAATGTAACATGGGAAACATTTAGCAAGTTTTTAAGGTAAATAATCTTATGTCCAGATGCAACCTCAAGTGCAGATTCCTAGTTCGACCCCTACACTGTACGGTTGTAATTCAGGAGAAGAAGTTTCTTCTCAAACAAATCAAGCCACCAGAATTTGATGGTAAGGGAAGGACCATCCAAACTGATGCCGAGGTCTGGATCGAATCCATGGAGTATTATTTCGAAGCAGCAAGTACTGCACCCGCTAACCAAGCGATGCTCGTCAAACTGAAGCTTACCGGCGAAGCAAGACTTTGGTGGAAGAAATGGTGCAGAGACCAAGGGATCTCGGAAGGGTTAGTTACTTGGGAGAAGCTTAAAAGAGCTGTGCAAGGGAGATATCTACCACCTGCCTACCATAGACAGAAGATGAACAAGTTTTATGAACTGAGGTAGCTTGGTCTATCCCTTGATGCTTACTATTCAAAGTTTGTCTCTCTTTTAAAGTACACGTCACAAATTGTTGAGATGACAAGCTCGACACATGCAGACATTAATGATGGACTGCCTGGTTAGATGGATCCACATGTCTACACTTAGCATGTCGATGGTCATTATGACTCTCACATGGCCACTGACTCATTACTTATTATATTCAGGTTGTTATACCTATTTACAGCTGGCATAGTTATAGTGCCAGTCGACTAGTGTATGCCAAGAATCGCGTGGTGGGGAGAGTTGCTCAAGATGCTGTGTCGAACACACAGAATGCACAAGGAGAAGCTCACTCGAGAGACAAGAAGAGAGATGGATGCCAAAACGTTTTCTTGCTGGTTTCTTCTTCTTCTTTTACACTCTTTACAATGTACACAAAGTATAGATAAGATGCAACATAAAGGAAAGTGGCCTACTAAGTCAAACAATGCATAACCGACTACACTAGTCGACTGGCGCTATAACTATGCCAGCTGTAAATAGGTGTAACAACCTGAATATAATAAGTAATGAGTCAGTGGCCATGTGTGAGTCATAATGACCACCGACATGCTAAGTGTAGACGTGTGGACCCATCTAACCAGGCGGTCCATCATCAATGTCCGCATGTGTTGAGCTTGTCATCTCAACAATCCCCCTCAAGCTCAATTGCATCACTGCAACACCAAGTAAGCTTTAAAACTTTTGAAGCTTCTCTATGTCAAGATTGTGGGAGAGAAGGAAGGAGTCTCACTTGTAGCTTTCTTGCTTGCACAATGGGGTAATACACACACAGGTGGAGGCTGAAAACAGTTTTCCTCTTCTTAGTTGTGTAAGCCAAAAGAACTCTTATACAAAGAAATAGAAGAACCCTATATATGGGTCTCAAAACCAAACTCAACTAACTAAGGTGGCATACTAACTGAGCCACAAACTAGAGTAGATAAGGATAGCTGTCATCTAGCTATTATTCATGGGCGGTGTACCAACCGCATCTACAACTGACACGTCGGTGACATAAATGCGCAACAGTCACCTTGGAATATCACGAGTGGAGCTCGATATCTCAACACTCCCCCTCGAGCTCAATCCCAATTCCTACACACCAAGCAGGTCTCTGAACTTGTGCAGCTTCTCTGCGCCCAATGCCTTCGTGAATATGTCAGCTACCTGATCCTCTATGCTGACATAAACTAGATCAATAAGACCTAGTAAAACCCTCTCCCACACATAGTGATAATGCACCTCAATGTGCTTTGTTCTAGCATGATAGACTGGGTTATTTGCCAAGTGTATACTACTCATGTTGTCACAATAAATGACAACTGGCCCATCTATAGGCTGATGCATATCATAAAGTAGCTTATGCAACCAAGCTACCTCACATGCAGCCATTGTTGCACCCCTGTACTCAGCCTCTGTGCTGGACAAGGCAACTATAGGCTGTTTCTTGCTGCTCCAAGTGACTGCAGCACTTCTAAAAGAGAACACATATCCACTGGTAGATCGTCTATCAGAAATACTACCAGCCCAATCAGCATCAGTGTATCCATGCAACTGTATTTGAACCCCAGTCTCATAAAGTAGTCCATACTGCAATCTGGACTTCACATACATGAGTATGCGTCTAGCCGCATCCAAATGCGGTTTCCTTGGAGCCTGCATAAATTGACTTACCAGTCCAACAGCATAGCTCAAATCTGGCCTGGTAATAGTCATATAAATCAAGCTTCCTACTATGTGTCTGTACATAGTAGGGTCTTCCAGAAGCTCACCTGCATCTGTGCTCACCTTCACATTCTACTCCAAAGGAACTGAAATAGGCTTACAACCTGTCATCCCATATTTGGACAGCATGTCCAATCCATACTGCCTCTACAAGAGTTGTATCCCACTTTGTGATCTAATCACCTCAATGCCCAAGAAATAATGCAGCTCTCCCAAATCCTTCATCTCAAACTTCTGCTTCAATAGCATTCTCACATGAAGGATATCTTCATCACTGTCACCTGTCATAATCAAATCATCAACATAAATGACAAGTAGCATAATACCTTTCTCTATTTTTCTCACATAAAGTGAGAAATCTGCCTTGGAAATCTGAAAGCCAATAGTGACAAGATACTGTCCTATCTTGTCAGACCATGCTCTAGGTGCTTGCTTCAAGCCATACAAAGCTTTCTTTAACCTGCAAACAAACTCAGGATGAACAGCATGCACATAACCTGGTGGCTGCTCCATATAGACCTCTTCTTGCAAATCACCATGCAAGAAGGTATTCTTTACATCCATTTGATGTAAAGACCATCCCTTTGATGCAGCCATAGCAATGACTGCTCTTACGGTTGCCATCCTTGCAACCGGACTGAATGTTTCTTCATAGTCAATGCCATATGTTTGTGCATACCCCTTGACTATTAATCTTACCTTGTATCTGTTCACAGAACCATCTGCATTGTGCTTCACCTTATAAACCCACTTACAGCCAATTGCATTCTTACCTTTAGGAAAAGGTACCAATTCCCATGTAGCACTTGATTCCAAGGCATCCATTTCTTTATCCATGGCTTTCTCCCATTTTTCTTTTCCCATGGCTTGCTCAAAAGAAGTGGGTTCTGGTTCCTGTATCACTTTGACCATATATGCATAGTGAATGGCTGTAAATCCATCATATTTCAGCCTATCCACAGGATACCTAGCTCTGGTAGACCTACGCAAAGTAGGTGCACTCTCAGGTGCTCTCAAAACATCCTTGGTCTTCCTTACTCCAGGTGTAACAATAGAAGGAATACCCAACTCATCATCAATGCTCTGTTTTGAGCCACTGGATTCACCATCCACATAAGAGTGACCTGCATTCACATCAAACATGGGCTAATCAACCTTCTCTTTTCCTTTTTCGTGATACTTGCATACCACTATCTGCATTGCTTTGAGAAGATTCTCCTGATCTCAATCTGCTTGTCCACGGCAAAGAATGTGAACCACTAATATTTTATGACTGCTGCTGTGAATTCTGTGCAGCATTACCATTTTGTGCATCTACATCATCAATCACATTTATGGTTTATACCAGCTACTCATCTCATCAAAAACAACATCTCTGCTCACTGTAAACTTACGAGTAGAAGGGTTATAGCATCTATACCCTTTTTGCTGCAGAGAGTAACCAATAAAGATGCACTTCTTAGCTTTTGGATCCAACTTGGATCTCAACTCATCTGGCACATGTACATAGGCAATGCAACCAAAAATTTTCAAATGAGAAATATCTGGTTTCCTACCAGTATACCTCTCCTCTGGAGTCATCCCATGTATTGCTGCAGTGGGAGTCCTGTTCATTATATAGACTGCTGTAGCAACTGCTTCAGCCCAGCAAAAATCTGGCAAGTCTTTTTCGTTGAGCATGGCACGAGATACCTCTCCAATATGCCTATTTTTTCTTTCTGCAATTCCATTTTGTTGTGGGATATGACTGCATGAATATTGCTGCTTTATGCCATGCTCCTGCAGGAACCTTGCAAACTCATTTGAGAGGTACTCTCCCCTCCATCTGACCTTAGGCATTTTATTTGCAGGCCTGTTTCTTTTTCAACCATAGCTTTAAGAGTTTTGAAATGCCCAAAAACTTCACTTTTCTTTTTCATGAAATACACCCAAACTTTTCTGCTATAGTCATCAATAAAAGTGACAAAATAATGACAGCCTTCAAGAGATGCAGCTTTAGTAGTCCACACATCAGAGTGGATTAATTCCAATGGCTTTTTACTCTCTTGAACATGTCTAGGAAATGGTTTCCTTGCCTGTTTTCCAAATTGACAGGCTTCACATACCTTATGCATTTTTGCAACCTTGAATTTAGGCAATCCTGCAACAATATTTTGGGCCTGCATTGATTTAAGTCGATGTACATTAACATGACCAATGTGTTTATGCCAGATATCAATATCTGCAACTACACCGGTCCCATGTGCAAACATTGCTGCACTCAATTCAGGCATGTCTGCATCCAACATAAACATTCTACCCTTCTTCTTTCCTTTTGCTATCAAGCGACCTTTATTTTTCATATCCTCAACAAAGCATCCATGAGGATTAAATCTGACCTGCAAGCCCTGCTCAACCATTTGACCAACAGAAACCAGATTCTTGGTGATATTCGGGACATGAAATACATCGGACATGTATTTCTTTTTCCCATCCTGCATAGACAAAGGAATTTTTCCAATCTGCACAATAGGATGTGCAGTATCATCACCAGTCTCCACAAATCCTGGTTTTTCCATTTTCCTTGCATCCTCCATCCATTTTGCATGACCTGTCATGTGGTTTGATGCACCTGAGTCAACATACCACACATCGTTGCTTTCTTCTGCACTTGTCACAGAATTGTTCATGTGCTGCACCATAAACAAATGCTCATTTCTTTCATCACCCTGTCTACTAGAAGATGCATAATTCCCTTGTTGCAATTTCCCATTCATGATGTCATTCTGCTTTTTATAGCAGTCTTTAGCCATATGACCCATTTTACCACAGTAGTAGCATTCAACATTGCTGTTTGCATTTTGGCCTCTTTGCCATCCACCATGACCTCTTTGGCTCCCCCTGCCTCTAGAGTTACCACGTCCTCCTCCATAGGACTAGTTTTCTTGAGTTTTCTGCATATTTTGATTTCTACCATGGCCTCCAAATCGGCCTCCTCTACCTCTTCCTCTACCTCTTCCAGCATTTGAGTAGAAGACATCTTCTTTTGAAGTTCCTCCTGAAGAAGATGCACCACCATTTCTCTGCTCCTCAGAAATTAGAAGAGCAATCAACTTCTCAAAATTAGGAAATCTTTTACGGACGGAAATGGATGTTCGGAACTGTGCATAATCCTTTCCTAGACCATTCAAGGTCACAGAAACTAAATCATCATCTTCCACTGGCGACCCAATGGAAGCAAGTGCATCTGCAATCTTCTTCACCTTCATGTGGTAGTCATTGATGCTCATATTTTCTCTTTGCACATTATGCAACTCTTTCTTGAGCTGCATTTTCCTGGCTTGTGTATTTGTGCTATACATTTTTGACAAAGTATCCCATGCCTCATTTGGTGTACTTGCATCCTGAATATGCACAATCATAGAGTCTGAAATACTGATAGACAGCCAGTACATAACTTTTCTGGCTCTCTCATGCCATGCTTTGAATGCCTGCATTTGCTGTTGATTGGGAACATCAGGAAGAACTGGTTCTTCTTCATTTCCTGCAACAAATTCCCAATATCCTTTTCCCATAAGGAAATTCGTCATTCTAAAATTCCATGCTTGGAAGTTGTTATTGTCAAGCTTTTCAGTTACAATCTGTGAAAGAGAATCAGACGCCATTACAGAATACTGCAAAAAATTCTGTCACTGCAGAGAACACAGCTTCAGCCTCAGAAGGGCAAATCTGCAAAACTGACGAAAGTGGTATTTAACCACACAGTCACTTCCTAGTGACGATTTTCCATCAACAGGCAACAAGGATGATTATGTAACTCCCAATGTCTCTGCGCACAAGCATACGATGCAATTTCTACAGTAATTTTTCACCGACCTATAGAACAGTGGTTGCACACATAAAATTGGGCCTTTTCCTGAGTGCGTGCAGAAAACTTCCGCCTCCAAAACAGGCCCCGAAATGGCCTCAAATAAAAAAAACAGGGTTGCCTAGGGCTAAAGCCCTTTCCCGCAACATATACTGCCCTCTTGCTTCACCGCGAAGGGCGTCTCAACCTGAGACAATGCACTCTTGCAATTTTCGGCTGTGCTACCTCTGCAGAGATCTGCTCCCAAAACAGAAAATGAAAGCAACACTGCTCCTCTTACCAGAACACCACGATCTTGGCTTGCTTTCTTGAGCTCCTTGCCATGAACAAGGCTCTGATACCATGTCAAGATTGTGGGAGAGAAGGAAGGAGTCTCACTTGTAGCTTTCTTGCTTGCAGAATGGGGGAATACACACACAGGTGGAGGCTAAAAGCAGTTTTCCTCTTCTTAGTTGTGTAAGCCAAAAGAACTCTTATACAAAGAAATAGAAGAACCCTATATATGGGTCTCAAAACCAAACTCAACTAACTAAGGTGGCATACTAACTGAGCCACGAACTAGAGTAGATAAGGATAGCTGTCATCTAGCTATTATTCATGGGTGGTGTACCAACCGCATCTGCAACTGACACGTCAGTGACATAAATGCACAACGGTCACCCTGGCATATCACGAGTGGAGCTCGATATCTCAACACTCTGTACCCAATGCCTTCGTGAAGATGTCAGCTATCTGATCATGTGTGCTGACATATACTAAGTCAATCTCACCTGCTAGTACCTTGTCTCTCACAAAGTGGTAGTGTACCTCAATATGTTTTGTCCTGGCATGGAACACAGGGTTTCTAGCCAACTATATATTGCTCATGTTGTCACAATAAATGACAACTGGACCTTCCACCTGCACATCTAAATCAGCCAATAACTTTTGCAGCCATACTATCTCACATGCTGCAACAGCAGCACCTCTATACTCAGCCTCTGTACTCGACAAAGCAACTGTAGATTGCTTTTTGCTGCTCCAAGCAACTGCTGCACTGCCAAGAGAGAACATGTATCCGCTGATAGATCTTCTATCAGACATACTACCAGCCCAATCTGCATCTGTGTATCCAAACACCTATACATCTGTACCTGCCTCATAGGAAAGTCCATAATGTAATGTGGACTTCACATATCTCAATATGCATCTGACTGCATCCAAATGTGGCTTTCTAGGTACTTGCATAAACTAACTCATAAGACTAACAACGTAGCTCAAGTCTGGCCTTGTAATGGTCATGTAGATCAAACTCCCCACTATCCTCCTGAACATAGTAGTGTCTTCTATCTCATCCCCAATATCAGCACTCAACTTTACATTCGGCTCCAATGGGACTGAAAGTGGTTTGCATGCTGTCATACCATACTTGGACAATATATCCAAGCCATACTGTCTTTGGGATAGCCATATACCATCCTCACATCTGATCACCTCAATGCCAAGGAAGTATCTTAGCTCACCTAAATCCTTCATCTCAAACTTCTTCAAAGAATCCTTGACTTCAGCAATCCCACTATCACTATCACCTGTAATAATCAAGTCATCCACATAGATGACTATGATGACCAAACCTACATCTCCCTTTCTCACATAAAGTGAGTGATCAGCATTAGAAACATAAAAACCAATATTGACAAGATACTCTTTGATCTTGTCAGACCATGCTCTAGGTGCTTGCTTGAGCCCATAGAGCGCCTTCTTCAACCTACGCACATACGTGGGATGCTCTAAATCTTCATAACCTGCTGGCTGATCCATATACACTTCTTCCTGCAAATCACCATGCAAGAAGGCATTCTTCACATCCATTTGTTGCAACCTCCAACCTTTGGCTGCTGCCAAAGCAATCACACATCTGACAGTTGCCATCCTAGCAACTTGACTGAAGGTTTCATCATAATCTATGCCATATGTCTGGGCATAGCCTTTTGTAACCAGCCTAGCTTTGTACCTGCTAATAGAACCATCTGCATTGTGCTTAATCTTATAAACCCATTTACATCCAATGTCTTTATTGCCCTTCGGCAATGATACTAGATCCCAAGTCTTATTGGCCTCTAATGCAACCATCTCCTCATCCATTGCTGCATCCCAATGAGCATGACCAACAGCCTCCTCAAAACATGTGGGCTCAACATCCTCAACTAGTTTCACCATATAAGCATAATGGTGAGCTGCATAACCTTCAAAACCAAATCTTTTAACAGGGTATCTGACCCCTCTAGAGCTGCGTGTCACTCGATCACTCAATGGAGTATTTGCATTAACGCGTGCTCTCTGCACATCTGGAGTCCTCACTGAAGAAACGCCAAGCTCATCATCCAAGCTCTCTGAGCCACTGGAATCTCCATCAAGAACTGCATCAATGCCTTCTAACACTTTATTCTTTCCTTTGTCTTTACCTGTAGTGCTACTAGATACACCCGAAGATGTAGAGGTACTCCTTAGTCTCCCAGACCAAGGACTAATAGATGATGTCTCTGGTCCACTAAGAGTCCGTGATTCTTGCTTTTCAGCCTGCACATGAGTGTCATGATCATCATCATCATCCAATGCATCACCGCTAGGTGCATACCAACTGCTCATTTCATCAAAGATGACATCCCTGCTCACTCTGAACTTACATGTGGCAGGGTTATAATAGCGATACCCTTTCTGCTCTAAAGAGTATCCAATAAAGACACACTTTTCAGCCTTTGGATCCAGTTTCTTTTGCAACTCATCTGGCACATGAACATACGCAATGCAGCCAAACACTTTCAAGTGTGAAACATCAGGTTTCTTACCTGTAAAACATTCTTCGGGGGTCATACCATGAGCTGCAGCTGTGGGAGTTCTGTTCATAATATAAACAGCAGTATGAACAGCCTCAGACCAAAAATGCTTAGGCATATTCTTTTCAGCCATCAAGGCACGTGCAACTTCTGCAATATGCATGTTTTTCCTTTCTGCAACTCCATTTTGCTATGGGGTATACCTGTATGTGAACTATCTCTTTATCCCATGAGACCTCAAAAAATCACTTGACTCATTTGAAAGGTACTCTCCCCCTCCATCTGACCTCAAGCACTTTACTTTCAAGCCTGTTTCTCTTTCAACTAAAGCCTTGAAGGTTCTAAAGTGCTCAAACGCTTCACTTTTTTCCTTCATAAAATATACCCACAGCTTTCTAGAATAATCATCAATGAATGTGACAAAGTATGAATTGCCTCCAAGAGATAAATTTTGTGTAGGCCCCCAAATGTCCGTATGCACAATGTTAAGGATATTTTTGCTTACATCTCTGTCATGTGAAAAGGGTTGTCTTGCCTGCTTACCAAACTGACATGATGCGCATACCTTATGAAATTCTGCAACTTTAAATGTAGGAAAACCTGTAACCAACCCTTTGGACTGCATTAATTTCAGCCTTTGTACATTTGTATGTCCAATGCGTTTGTGCCAAATTTCAATGTCTGCAACAACACATTTTCCTTTGGCATACATAGCAGCATTCATAGTAGGAATTCCAGCATCCAGAGTAAACATACGTCCAACTCTACTTCCCTTTGCTACCAACCTGCACTTGTCATTGAAGTCTTCTACAAAGCAACCCTTTGCATTAAATCTGACTTGCAGCCCTTGCTCTACCATTTGACCGACTGACACCAAGTTCTTTGTAATAGATGGCACATGTAATACATCTGAAAGACTCTTTGTCTTACCATCATGCAAGGACAAGGGAACTTTTCCAATGTGTGAAATTGGGTGGCATGAGTCATCACCCGTCTGCACATAACCTGCATTCTGCAAATCGTGCATCTCTCCAAACCATTCTGCATGGCTGGTCATATGATTGGATGCACCTGAATCAACATACCAAACATCTTCATGTGTTCCCTTTCCTGTAACAGCATTCAGCATATGCTGCATAACAAACAAACGTTCATTTTTGTCTTCATTCTGTCGTGAAGACGATGCATAGTTTCCTTGCTGCAACTTACCACTGTGGATATCATCTTTCTTAGCATAACATTGGGCTGCAATATGACCTGTTTTGCCACAGTAGTGGCACACAATACCAGAGTTGTTAGAACCTCTATTCTACCATCCACCTCTTCCTCTAAAGCTCCCCCTACCTCTAAAGTTACTACGACCTCCTAAAACCTGCATATCGTCAAATTGCTGATTCAATCTGTTTTGCTGGTTGTCACTACCACGTCCTGTACCATGGCCTCTTGAAGAAAACCTACCACGTCCCCTTCCTGAACTGGAGTAGAAAGCCTGGACCTGTTCACCACTTCTTTCAGATGTCTCACTCTGCATGTTGATTTCTTCAGTGATCATTAGAGAGACCAACTCATCAAAATCTAGGAATGGCTTTCTAACATATACGAAAGTTACAAAAGACTTCCAAGCCTTTTCATTGTTAAGTCGACCCAAGGTTGACGACACCAAATCATCATCATCGGGCATTGCATCAATCGCTGCCAATGCATCTGCAATGCTCCTTACCTTCAATGCATACTCATTGATAGACATCTTTCCTTTCTTCAATGTATTCAACTCTTGGTTGAGTTGAATCTTTCGTGCCTTTGTATTTACAGAAAACATACTTTCAAGTATGGTCCAAGCTGCATATGCATTCTCTGCATTTCTAATGTGTCCCAACATATTATTGTCAATTACTGCAGACAACCAATACATGACCTTCTTATCTTTTGCATTCCATTCCTTTCGTGCCTTTGTCTCTTCTGCAGTTGGAGGATCACTCACCTCCGGCACCTTTTCTTCACCTGAAACAAACTCGTAGAGGCATTTTCCAATAAGGAAGTTCGTGACACGAAACTTCCATGATGGGTAGTTATTCTTGTCGATCTTCTCAATGATGGGGCTTCCACTATTCTCTGCCATTATCACAAAATTAATACCGACAGCAAGCAAATCTTCTGCTACCCTCGACCTGTAGTGCACACAATACACTAGACAATCTTTTTCACTGTCTACTCAACAATACATGCAATCTGCAACCTGTTTGCAGATAAACCTTGTGTTTACTCACTGGTAAATAGCTTTTAACTTACAGATCTGAAATCTGTAACCTGGGCACCCATGTTCGGTCAATACAGTCGAAGTCACAGTATACCCTGAAACTGTTGTCCGCAACCTTGCGGCTCTAAAACGGGCCCTAAAACGGCCTCAGATGCCCAAAATAACAGCGGGAAATTCCTAAAGGGCACATTCACAGAATACACAGTGCTCTTTGAGCACACCAAATCTCACTGCAATCTGAGATTTTTACTCTGCCCTGCTTCCGGTGCCTCCACCGGCACTATCCAAGAGAAGGAGTGGAAGAATGGGAGAGATTCTTACCTGTGGCTTGCTTGCTCGAACCTCTTCTTCTCCTTCACTTTAGCCTTCGAAATCATCCTCTCTCAATAGCGCGGCTCTGATACCATGTCAAGAATTGCATGGTGGGGGGAGTTGCTCAAGATGCTGTGCCGAACACACACAGAATGCACAAGAAGAAGCTCACTCAAGAGACAAGAAGAGAGATACAGGCCAAAACGTTTTCTTGTTGGTTTCTTCTTCTTCTTTCACACTCTTTAAAATGTACACAAAGTATAGATAAGATGTAACATAAAGGAAAGTGGCCTACTAAGTCAAACAATGCATAACCGACTACACTAGTCGACTGGCGCTATAACTATGCCAGCTGACTGTAAATAGGTGTAACAACCTGAATATAATAAGTAATGAGTCAGTGGCCATGTGTGAGTCATAATGACCACCGACATGCTAAGTGTAGATGTGTGGACCCATCTAACTAGGTGGTCCATCATCAATGTCCTCATGTGTTGAGCTTGTCATCTCAACAGTGTAGTCGGTTATGTATTGTTTAACTTAGTAGGCCACTTTTCTTTATGTTGTATCTTATCTATAATTTGTGTACATTGTAAAGTGTGTGGATGAAGAAGAAGAAACCAGCAAGAAAACTTGTTGTCCTCCATCTCTCTTCTTGTCTCTTGAGTGAGCTTCTCCTTGTGCATTTTGTGTGTGCTTGGTGCAGCATCTTGAGCAAGTCCCCCCACCACACGATTCTTGACATGGTATCAGAGTTGCACCACTGATTGAGGCTGGTTTTGAAGGATAAAGTGAAGGAGAGGATCCAAGGATTCGAGTAAGCAAGCAACGGCTAAGAAGATCTTCCATTCTCTACTTCTTCTCTTGGACAGTGCCTATGGAGGCATCGGAAGCAGGGTAGAGCGAAAATCTCAGATTGCAGTGAGATTTGGTGTGCGCAAAGAGCACTGTGTATTCTGCAAATAAGCAGACAATAGTTCGAGATACCCTGCAATTTCAGCTATGTCTGCCATATATAGGTGCACAGGTTATAGATTTCAGATCTGTAAGTTCAAAGGTGTTTACCAGTGAATAAACACAAGGTTTATCTGCAAACTGGTTGCAAATTGCATGTATTATTGAGCAAACAGTGAAAAAGGCTGTCTGGTATATTGCTGTGTACTACAGGTCGAGGATTGTAGAAGATTTGCTTACTATTTGGTATTACTTTTGTGATAATGGCAGAGCGCAGTGGAAACCCCATCATTGAGAAGCTCGACAAGAACAACTACCCTTCATGGAAGTTCCATGTCACGAACTTCCTTATTGGAAAAGGCCTCTACGAGTTTGTTTCAGGTGAAGAAAAGGAGCTGGAGGTGAGTGATCCTCCAACTGCAGAAGAGACAAAGGCACGCAAGGAATGGAATGCAAAAGACAAAAACGTCATGTATTGGCTGTAATTGACAATAATATGCTGGGACATATTAGAAATGCAGAGAATTCATATGCAGCTTGGACCATACTTGAAATTATGTTTTCTGTAAATACAAAGGTACGAAAGATTCAACTCAAGCAAGAGTTGAATACATTGAAGCAAGGGAAGATATCTATCAATGAGTATGCACTGAAGGTAAGGAGCATTGCAGATGCCTTGGCAGCGATTGATGCAATGCCCGATGATGATGATTTGGTGTCGTCTACCTTAGGTGGACTTAACAATGAAAAGGCTTGGAAGTCTTTTGTAACTTCCGTATATGTCAGAAAGCCATTTCCAGATTTCGATGAGTTGGTCTCCCTTATGATCACTAAAGAGATTAACATGCAGAGTGAGACACTGACAAAAGTGGTGAATAGGTCCAAGATTTCTACTCCAGTTTAGGAAGAGGACGTGGTAGGTCCTCTTCAAGAGACCGTGGTATAGGACGTGGTAGTGACAACCATTAAAATAGATTGAATTAGTAATTTGGCGATATGTAGGTTTCAGGAGGTCGTGGTAACTTTAGAGGCAGGGTGAGCTTTAGAGGAAGAGGTGGATGGTAGAACAGAGGTTCTAACAACTTTGGTATTGTGTGCCACTAGTGTGGCAAAACATGTCATATTGCAGCCCAATGTTATGCTAAGAAAGATGATATTCACAGTGGTAAGTTGCAGCAAGAAAACTATGCATCGTCTTCACGACAGAATGAAGATAAAAATGAACGTCGGTTTGTTATGCAGCATATGCTGAATGCTATTACAGGAAAGGAAACACATGATGATGTTTGGTATGTTGATTTAGGTGCATCCAATCATATGACCAGCCATGCAAAATGGTTTGAGGGATGCAGGATTTGCAAAATATAGGTTATGTGGAGACGGGTGATGAGTCATGCCACCCAATTTCACATATTAGAAAAGTTCCCTTGTCCTTGCATGATGGTAAGATAAAGAGTCTTTCAGATGTATTACATGTACCATCTATTACAAAAAACTTGGTGTCAATCGGTCAAATGGTAGAGCAAGGGCTGCAAGTCAGATTTAATGCAAAGGGCTGCTTTGTAGAAGACTTCAATGACAAGTGCAGGTTGGTTGCAAAGGGAAGCAGAGTTGGACGTATGTTTACTCTGGATGCTGGAATTCCTACTATGAATGCTGCTATGTATGCTAAAGGAAAAAGTGTTGTTGCAAATATTGAAATTTGGCACAAACGCATTGGACATGCAAATGTACAAAGGCTGAAATTAATGCAGTCCAAAGGGTTGTGCCTACATTTAGAGTTGCAGAATTTCATAAGGTATGCGAAGCACATCAGTTTGGTATGCAAGCAAGACAACCCTTTTCACATGACAGAGATGTAAGCAGAAATATCCTTGATGTTGTGCATACATATATTTGGGGGCCTACACAAAATGTATCTCTTGGAGGCAATTCATACTTTGTCATATTCATTGATGATTGTTCTAGAAAGCTGTGGGTATATTTTATGAAGGAAAAGAGTGAAGCGTTTGAGCACTGTAGAACTTTCAAGGCTGCAGTTGAAAGAGAAACAAGCTTGAAAGTAAAGTGCTTGAGGTCAGATGGAGGGGGAGAGTACCTCTCGAATGAGTTTAGTGATTTTTTGAGGTCTCATGGGATAAAGAGATAGTTCACATGCAGGTATACCCCACAGCAAAATGGGGTTGCAAAAAGGAAAAATAGGCATATTGCAGAAGTTGCACGTGCCTTGATGTGGCTGAAAAGAATATGCCTAAGCATTTTTTGTCTGAGGCTGTCCATACTGTTGTCTACATTATGAATAGAACTCCCACAGCTGCAATTCATGGGATGACTCTTGAAGAATGCTTTACTGGCAAGAAGCCTGGTGTATCGCACTTGAAGGTATTTGGCAGTGTTGCATATGTTCATGTTCCTGATGAGCTACGGAAGAAGCTTGATCCAAAGGCAGAAAAATGTGTCTTTATTGGATACTCTTTAGAGCAGAAAGGGTATCGTTGTTATAACCCTGTCACATATAAGTTCAGAGTGAGCAGGGATGTCATCTTTGATGAAATGAGCAGTTGGTATGCATCTAATAGTGATGCATTGGATAATGATGATGATCATGACACTCATGTATAGGCTGAAAAGAAAGAATCACGGACTCATGGTCTGGGAGACTTATGAGTAGCTCTACATCTTCAGGTGCATCTAGTAGCACTACAGGTAAAGACAAAGGAAAGAATAAAGTGTCATATGGCATTGATGCAGTTCTTGATGGAGACTCCAGTGGCTCAGAGAGCTTGGGTGATGAGCTTGGTATTCCTTCTATCAGGACACCAGGTGTACAGAGAGCTCATAGTAATGTAAAGGCTCCATTGAGTGATCCGGTGGTACGCAGATCTAGCAGGGTCAGATACCCTATTAAAAGATTTGATTTTGAAGGTTATGCAGGTCACCATTATGCTTATATGGTGAAACTAGTTGAGGATGTTTAGCCCACTTGTTTTGAGGATGCTATTGGTCATACTCATTGGGATGCAGCAATGGCTGAGGAGATGGCTGCATTAGAGGCCAATAAGACTTGGGATCTAGTATCATTGCCGAAGGACAAGAAAGCTATTGGATGTAAGTGGGTTTATAAGATTAAGAAAAATGTAGATGGTTCTATTAGTAGGTACAAAGCTAGGCTAGTTGCAAAAGGCTATGCCCAGACATATGGCATAGATTATGAAGAAACCTTCAGTCTAGTTGCTAGGATGGCAACTGTCAGATGTATGATTGCTTTGGCAGCAACCAAAGGTTGGAGGTTGCAGCAAATGGATGTGAAGAATGCCTTCTTGCATGGTGATTTGCAGGAAGAAGTGTATATGAGCTAAGGTACTTCCTTGGCATTGAGGTGATCAGATGTGATGATGGTATATGGCTGTCCCAAAGACAGTATGGCTTGGATATGTTGTCCAAGTATAGTATGATAGCATGCAAACCACTTTCAGTCCCATTGGAGCAGAATGTACAGTTGAGTGCTGATGTTGGGGATGAGATAGAAGACCCTACTATGTTCATGAGGATAGTGGGGAGTTTGATCTACATGATCATTACAAGGCCAGACTTGAGCTACGCTGTTGGTCTTCGGAGTTAGTTTATGCAAGTACCTAGAAAGCCACATTTGGATGCAGTCAGACGCATATTGAGATATGTGAAGTCCACATTACATTATGGACTTTTCTATGAGACAGGTACAAATGTACAAGTGTTTGGATACATAGATGTAGATTGGGCTGGTCGTATGTCTGATAGAAGATCTACCAGTGGATAAATGTTCTCTCTTGGTAGTGCAGTAGTTACTTGGAGTAGCAAAAAGCAATCTACAATTGCTTTGTCGAGTACAAAGGCTGAGTATAGAGGTGCTGCTATTACAGCATGTGAGGTAGTATGGCTACAAAAGTTATTGGCTGATTTAGATGTGCAGATGGAAGGTCCAGTTGTCATTTATTGTGACAACATGAGTAGTATACAGTTGGCTAGGAACCCTATGTTCCATGCCAGGACAAAACATATTGAGGTACACTACCACTTTGTGAGAGAGAAGGTACTAGCACGTGAGATTGACTTGGTGTATGTCAGCACACAGGATCAGATAGCTGATATCTTCATGAGGGTATTGGGTACAGAGAAGCTTCAAAAGTTTCGAAGCTTACTTGGAGTTGCAGAGATGCAGTTGAGCTTGAGGGGGAGTGTTGAGATGCAGTTAAGCTTGAGGGGGAGTGTTGAGATGACAAGCTCAACACATGCGGACATTAATGATGGACCGCTTGGTTAGATGGGTCCACACGTCTACACTTAGCACGTCGATGGTCATTATGACTCTCACATGGCCATTGACTCATTACTTATTATGTTCAAGTTGTTACACCTATTTACAGCTGACATAGTTATAGCACCAATCGACTAGTGTAGTCGGTTATGCATTGTTTAACTTAGTAGGCCACTTTCCTTTATGTTGTATCTTATCTATACTTTGTGTACATTGTAAAGTATGTGGAAGAAGAAGAAGAAACCAACAAGAAAACGTTTTGGCCTCCATCTCTCTTCTTGTGTCTTGAGTGAGCTTCTCCTTGTGCATTGTGTGTATGTTCGGCGCAGAATCTTGAGCAAGTTCCCCCACCACGCGATTCTTGACACAAATGGATATGACACAATAGGTGTCAAAGTTTTGTGCCAGATTAAACTCACCCATAAACACCCGCCTGGAATCAATGCACCCAATAGACCTTCAAGACTCGCTCATTCGAGCTGCACCCATAACACAAGAGGTGCAATCCAAGCCAAGAAATAATAGGACTTGGTCTTACATGGATTAGAATAAGGGAATGTTTAGGTCTCAGACCAAGAGAGCGCAGGGCCAAAACCAAGAACAAAGAAAGAAATCTAGGGTGAAGGCTACTAACAACTTCGTTCCTGCGCAAGGTAATGGCTGCAATCTCCGTTGCTTCCATTGCAACGACCCTGGACACTTTAAAAGGCAGTGTCCCAAGCTTAGTAGAGGACAATATCAAGGGCCATTCCAAGGAGCTGCCCATGGATAAGGAGCCACCATCATGGCTAGAGGGAGAACTGCCAGTGTTGCCAATAAGGAGCTCAGTGATGAAGAAGATCCAACCATGGAAGTTGACATTGAGAGGGCAACAGTTCACACCACTCTTCACAAGAAAGGCCCGAATCGCCAATTCTCGGTGATTCAAATACCATTGGATCAAGGTAAAAGCTTCAAAACCTTGATTGATTGTGGCAGTACACATTCCTTCATTTCATCAATCTATGCAAAAAGATTAGGAATAGCCACAAATGATGCACCTACCTTACTTGTGGAATTAGCAAATGGTCGTGAGGTCTTTTGTACCAGGCAAGCTACTAAGGTGAAATTCCTACTAGGTAGAAAGTTGAATTTGGTCAAATTCAGGGTAATGAACCTAGGTGTCCACGATTGTTTGCTCAGAATGAATTGGCTAATACCCAATGACGCCCACATTCACTGTGGAAAGGGCCAAGTCTCCTTTCGAAATTCTGAAGGGGAACTGGTCACAACTCAAGGAGAGGCTGGTAGGCCAAAAATTCAAATGGCCAAAGCAACACGGATAATAAAAGGAGTTACAAAGGGGCTACCTGTCTATTTGATTAAGCTAAATAAGCTAGATTAGAGTCACGAATCTAGGGAAGAACCTTCATGGTTAATGGAATACGCAGACGTATTTCCTGAAGAGCTGACAGAACTTCCTCTTCAAAGGGAAGTCGATCATGAAATCAAGCTAGCGCCAAGAGCTGCGCCAATCGCAAAGAGACCATATAGGATGTCTATCCCAAAAGCAATTGAGCTGAAGGAGCAACGCAAGCAACTGTTAGACCAAGGCTACATCCGTCCTAGCAATTCGCCATGGGGAGTTCCAGTGTTGTTCCTAAAGAAGAAAGATGGAACGCTTTGGCTATGCATTGATTACAGAGGGTTGAATCAATCGACCATTAAGAACAAATACCCCATTTGAATAATAGATGAACTTCTTGACTGTCTTCAAGGTGGGAAGATCTTCTCTAAGATTTATCTCAGGTCTGGATATTATCAGATAAGGATCAAGGAATAAGATATCCCAAAGACGGCATTCAACACAAGGTATGGACACTTTGAATTCCTAGTCATATCATTCGGGCTGACAAATGCTTCTGCTACCTTCAACAGGCTAATGCATGATATCTTTAGGCCCTATCTTGATGACTTCATACTCGTCTTCTTTGACGATATCCTAGTTTACTCCAAACAGGAAGAAGATCATGAACCCCAGCTTCGCATTGTTCTTGAGACAATGAGGGCACACAAGCTTTATGCCAAGAAGAAGAAGTGTGCATTTTTCAAGCGACAGATTGAATATCTAGGATTCATTGTATCAACAGAAGGAATTTCAGTAGATCTGGCCAAGATCAGAGACGTTCTGGAGTGGCCAACACCAACTTCTATCAAAGAAAGACATAGTTTTCTTGGATTGACAAGATGGTGCAGGGTCTTTATCAAAAACTATGCTTTGATTGCAGCATCTCTGACTGATCTACTAAAGAAGCAAGTATCTATTGTATGGTCACTTGTTGAACAGTCCAACTTTGACAAACTAAAGAAAATCTTGGTATTAGCACCCATCCTGAAACTTCCTGATCTTAGTAAGAAGTTTGAAGTAATAACTGATGCTAGCACACTTACCTTAGGATGTGTGCTTAAGCAAGAAGGTCATCTTGTAGCATACTCTTCAAGGAAACTGAAGAGCCATGAAAGGAACTATGCTACCCACGATCTGGAGATGTTGGCTGTCATCCATGCTCTCAAACTTTGGAGACACTACTTGTTGGGTGACAAATTTACCTTAGTGACGGACCACAAGAGTCTTAAATGGATTTTCACCCATAATGAGCTCAATATGAGGCAACGTTGATGGATTGAAGTGCTGGAGGAATATGATTTTGAAATCAAATACCGGCCTAGAAAGAAGAATGTAGTTGCCGATGCACTCAGTCACAAGGCATTTCTAAATTCTCTGATTTTGCAAGATCCATCAATAGCAAGATCTCTAGCCACAAAGGTATCCATGCCAAACAACCCAATTCTTGAGCTAGCTAAAGAAGAGGCATGGCATGACCCAACCTATCAAAAATTGCTAACGGAGATCCCCATCAAGGATCAAGACCCAAAGCTACAGGCAAAGTATCAAGAATTCTCTATCAGTAGTGGACTTGTCTACTATAGAACGAGATTATGTATACCAGCAAGCCAATCATTCAAGTATAAGATACTTTGGGAAGCCCATGACTCCCCTTTCTCAGGATATCCTGGCTATGCCAAGACCCTCAATGCGGCCAGAAAGAGCTATTACTTGGATAGGCTCAAAGGTGATGTTCTCAAGTATGTCACGAAATGTTTGTCTTGTCAACACATTAAGGCAGAACATGTCAAAATGCCACGGAAATTACAACCACTTGACATTCCCCAAATGAAATGGGAATTCATTAGTATGGACTTTGTTGTTGGCCTGCCCCAAGTTCAGGGAGGATACAACTCCATTATGGTCATGGTAGATATGCTTACTAAGGTTGCACATCTTATCCCTGTTAATACAAACTATAAAGCCTCAGATATTGCAAGGTTGTTCATCAAGGAAATATTCAAACTGCATGGTTTACCCAGAAGAATCATTAGTGATCGTGACTCTCCCTTCAACTCACACTTTTGGAGGGCTATCTTCAAGGCCATTGGGACTCAACTCTATTTCAGTACAGCTTATCATCCCCAAACTGATGGTCAAACAGAACGAGTCAACCAAGTCATTGAAGATATGCTTAGGGCACAGTGCTGTCGCGAACCCAAAAAGTGGATTCAATATTTGCCACTAGTTGAGTTTGCCTACAATGCTTCTTACCAACAAAGTATTCAAATGACCCCTTTTCAAGCATTTTATGGGCACTATTGTCGAAGCCCTTTGAGTTTTTCGGATCCAACCTTGAGGGTTGAAGCTTCAAAGCAGATGCTGGAAGACATGGATGACCAAATCAAGTCAATAAGACACGGCATCCAAGCCACCAAGGACAGATAGAAGGCTTCCGCGGACTTGAAGCATCAGGACAGATCCTTTGTTGAAGGTGATTTGTTCTTCATCCGCGTGCGTCCAAAAAAGAGTTCCCTATACTTGGGTGAATGCAAAAAGCTAAGTCCAAGGTATTGTGGACCCTACAAGATTCTCAAGTGCCTAGGGCCCAATGCTTACAGACTTCAACTCCCCAAAAACCTAAAAGTTCATAATGTATTCCATATCAGTCCATTGAAAAAGTATGTGCCTAACCCTAGTCACGTGCTTGATGATCAACAAGTTGTAATGCCTAGCCAAGGAGTCCTTGAGCTATGGCCTGACAGGATCTTAGATGTTAGGGAGAGGCATTTGAGATCCAGGACCTTGAGAGAATACCTCATCTAGTGGAAAGATTATCCCGACGAGGATGTCACTTGGATGGATGAAAATACTGTCAACCAACAATAACCCCAATTCTTTTCAAGATGAGGACATCTTGATTCCTCCAAGGGGGAGAGAATGTAATATTTCCGCTACGAAATATTCAAGACCCTAAATCTCGAGCAAAAGCGGTTCAAAGTAATCTCCCGCAATGATAAAAGTTGATGGCTAAGTGCTCCCTCCGCGTGCATCAACGAACTCTAGTCCACATTGTACATAAGAGACCGTGGCTAAAAACCCGTAGCCCATGCAGGAACACCCCTTCAAGGGGAAAAAAAGGGATAATGGATAAATTTTTGCAATTTTTTATATTATTAACCCTCTCCCCTTCAGTCGTTGCATGGTGGGAAGAGAAAGTATGAGTAGATGTATGGTGGAGGGCATGGGGGAGGGGATCATGGACTCGCCACTTGTGTGGCTACCCTCCCCCCCTTAGACCTATAAGAACCCCCCCAAGCTAGAGGGGAGGGGAGAGAGGAGGTGAGAGAAGCATATGCTGTTGTCGCCACCTTGTGACCATCCGCCATGCTGCTAGGCCACGCTGCCAAGCCACACCGCCAGGCTGCCACACATCAACCTTCATCATCATCATCATCATCATTATCATCACCATCATCATCCTCGTCGTCATCTTCACTGCCATCATCATCATCTCCCCAATCACACTCACTCTCCATGTCATTCCCTATGGGACAGAAGCTTGGAAGCTTCTTTGGAAGCTTCTATTAAAGCCTCCATAAGCCTTGTTCTCCCGTGCCTTCCCCAGTTTTTAAAACCGTGTCCTGCAAGGCTTGTGTCCTGCGCGGAGGAGGAGATATCGGATAGAAGTGGCTTTGTAATGCGTAAGAGAGCCAAGAGGAAGTTTGCTGAGTCGAGATCTATGCCATTGATGGCTCCTAAGCAAAAGCCACGAGGCGCACATGCGGGAGCTTCCAACTCGAGTACATGAGTGGACAATGCCCCGATTCTTAATGCCCATATTCCGATAAATTTCCTGCATGAAAGGATGCGTTGAGCATGTCTTTAATTCACATAGGAAAGTTTGAATACATTGGAAAATTTATATACTCGCATCAAATTACCAAGTTAAGTTGCATGATAAGTACTTGCATGGTCATGGTAGTTGCATTCCTGAATGCATATTGCATAAGTTAAAAGGTGGATTTGTCTAAAGGCATCCTTGTTGCCTCGCGAAAAGAACAGCACATATAACACATGATGCACTTAGGTAATAATTTCCTAGTTGTGACTCGTGTATGAGATAATCTTAGACTCCCATTGAATGATGTCCAAATAGTCGCAATGCATGGAAAATTGCATGCGAAGGTGGTTACATTTTAGGTCGGGTTAAGTGATAAAAGGAAGGATTAAGCCAATGATGGACTCATGGCATTCGTTCATGCGTGGAGTTGTTTATCAAAGTTTGAATGCATCTTCATTAAAAATATTAAAGCTTTGGCTTTGTTGCATCAACATAGGGTTTATACGAGTTAGCTTTATAAATCATTATAGTATAGGGCAAGGAAAAGAATGATCTCTAAGTTGCATAAAAGAAAAAGGTCTATGGTTTGAAGTTGCATACTCACATGGAATGATGCATCTCACCTATCCTCCACTTATTTACATCTTTTAGGGGAAAGTACTTGCAAATTTAGAAGAATGTATTTGTATCCTTAAAGAAAGATCATCCTAAATCATAGGTTTGTTAGAGCAACGAAGTAATCCGCATATAGCTGAGTAGCTTACATGAAAATCATAAAGGTACGATTAGATTGCAAATGACAATCACCTCAAAGTGCTAGGTAGGGTTAAGTTACATTAAAATTCTACCTAGTATCGCACTTGGGTTGCCGACTTAATACTTCCGATCTCAAATATCCTACCCATATTTATGAAATGTTAGGATTATTTAAACACCATGCAAGAATGATCTAGGGTTCTCACCCTAGTGATCGGATGACCAAATGCTAGACTTCTGCAAGGAAACTAGGAACCCTAGGGCCAAAGCGTTATCGGCCTAGTAGAGTTAGGGTTGGGTTGGGTCAAGAGGACTCCCAAACCCTACATCTTGACCAAAGGTATTCTTGACCAAGGAATACCGTGTGATGGGAGAAATAATCCCACAAGTTAGGTGCGACACCTATCTCGTGTAGCAAGTTGCAACATCGCATGGTTTTGTGTCTAGATCACAAAATAGAATTGCCACTCCTTAGAACAAGCTTGGTGAGTTCTAAGTACAAGTTTAATTTTCTAGAGGATGAGTAGTCATCCTGCTACATCACCCTTCCTTGGGGCTGATTTGCCAAGTTAGGGTAATTATGAATTACCTAGTATGACATTGACCAATCAAGTGAGAACAACGGTTGTCCCGGATTTATCGACCATAATATATGGAAGCCTAAAGTATTGAAAATTTGGGTTAATAGGGTATAAACCCTAACCCAAGGAAAGAGGGTAAACAAGCAACTCAGCTTACAAAAACCTTGGGATCTTGCAAGTCATGATTGATCCCGAATCGAATGCTAGATGTATTCTGAGAGAAAGATTCACACCTTAGCAGTTGGCCGTATAAGCGACCACAGGAGTGCTTGTGTTTGTACACTTAGGAGCATTGTTTGTTCTTCTTTGCTCAAGGAAATAATGCTGGAAAATAACTAAAAATTCAGGTTGAAAGCCTGGAGGGAGAGGCAACATCAGTTACCTCTGACTATCTGCCTGACCCTATCCAAGGGGGTTGCTAGTCGCACCGAGTACGTGGACCGAACCCCCGCGAGAGGTCTCTCCGTGGGTGCTACTTGGAGCAGGAGGACGCTTGGGTGCCAGGGGGGCTCTGGCTATAAATCCCTTGCCTCTGAATCCTGCACAAGAGGCTGACGTGACTCGAGATTGGATCTCGAGGCCCGCATACTAGTTAAGGGGTGGAACTTGGAATAGTAATCCCTAAGGATTGTTAGAATAGCCTTCGGGCGGTATAGCCTTCGAGCTAGATTATATGATGTATTCCAAAGACTGATAAATAAAGATCAAATGTTGAAAATGAACTTGTTTGACATTGTTTTTCTATGTCAGTGCCTAAGTTACGTGAAGGAACCAGTGATTAATTGGTTCATTAAGGAAGCTGTTTTTGCTTGTCAAACTAAATGTGGTAGGTAATTAGATAACTAAAGAAACCTGAGGAAAGTGCAGTGGATGTGACCCTAGGTCCGTCCTATGGAAGGGTGGTCCCGGTTGGCCGGGAACTTTTCTCAAAGGAATTGACAGCAAGGTAACAATGACCTAGAATCTAGAAAGCTAGAGTCCCGATTTATGCTGTTTTAGGGGAACAGAATGGGACTATGCCTTACGGGCAGAGAGGTCGAGCTTCGCAGCCCTCTCTTTTCCCATTCTCCTTGAACCAAGTGCAGCATGAATCCGCTTTGACCTTGATGTTTCTGCATAAAGTGGTCGATGCTAGCTACTTCCTAGAAACTGGACTACTAGGGAAACCCTGATTCAGGTCGGTCCTAAGTGGGAACCAAGTGCAGCATGAAATCCGCTTTGACCCTGATGTTTCTGCATAAAGTGGTTCGTCTGGGGCTTGACACTAGCTACTTCCTAGAAACTAGACTACTAGGGAAATCCTGATTCATGTCGGCTGGGGCTCGACGCTAGCTACTTTCTAGAAACTGGACTACTAGGGAAACCCTGATTCAGGTTGGTCCTAAGTGGGAACGGCCGGAATGCTTCCGCTTCGTGGCAGACTCGGGAAGACCTAAATCACAAAACCTGTGACATTCCTTAGGAGTGCTGGGTGGTGCTTTCTAGACTCTCTTTCCGATGGGCTACTAAGACGTGTCCTACAAGTGGAAAGGGAGACACGTTACAGTAACTACTGCACTACCAAGAGAGAACATGTATCCGCTGGTAGATCTTCTATCAGATATACTACCAGCCCAATCTGCATCTGTGTATCCAAACACTTGTACATTTGTACCTGCCTCATAGAGAAGTCCATAATGTAGTGTGGACTTCACATATCTCAATATGCGTTGTCTGACTGCATCCAAATGTGGCTTTCTAGGTAGTTGCATAAACTAACTCATAAGACCAACAACGTAGCTCAAGTCTCGCCTTGTAATGGTAATGTAGATCAAACTCCCCACTATCCTCTTGAACATAGTAGGGTCTTCTATCTCATCCCCAACATCAGCACTCAACTTTACATTCTACTCCAACGGGACTGAAAGTGGTTTGCATGCTGTCATACCATACTTGGACAACATATCCAAGCCATACTGTCTTTGGGACAACCATATACCATCATCACATCTAATCACCTCAATGCCAAGGAAGTACCTTAGCTCACCTAAATCCTTCATCTCGAACTTCTTCTTCAAAAAGTCATTGACTTCAGCAATCCCACTATCACTATCACCTATAATAATCAAGTCATCCACATAGATGACTATGATGACCAAACCTGCATCTCCCTTTCTCACGTAAAGTGAGTGATCAGCATCAGAAACATAGAAGCCAATATTGACAAGATACTCTCTGATCTTATCAAACCATGCTCTAGGTGCTTGCTAGAGCCCATAGAGCGCCTTCTTCAACCTGCACACATACATGGGATACTCTAAATCTTCATAACCTGCTGGCTGATCCATATACACTTCTTCCTGCAAATCACCATGCAAGAAGGCATTCTTCACATCCATTTGCTGCAATCTCCAACCTTTGGCTGATGCCAAAGCAATCACACATCTGACAATTGCCATCCTAGCAACTGGACTGAAGGTTTCTTCATAATCTATGCCATATGTCTGGGCATAGCCTTTTGCAACCAGCCTAGCTTTGTACCTACTAATAGAACCATTTGCATTGTGCTTAATCTTATAAACCCACTTACATCCAATAGCTTTCTTATCCTTCAGCAATGACACTAGATTCCACGTCTTATTGGCCTCTAATGCATCCATCTCCTCATCCATTACTGCATCCCAATGAGCATGACCAACAGCCTCCTCAAAACATGTGGGCTCAATATCCTCGATCACTTTCACCATATAAGCTTACAAATACATCCGAATGACATTAATCTATAATTCAGTAGCATTAGTGTGCTGAAAGAAGCAAAAACAGAGTTTTCAGATCTCTGTGGAAACCTTAACTCTTTCTTGGAGCAATGGAGGGGAAAAATTGTGAAACAGGTTGAAGAGCTTTTGGTGAATAGATACAGTTTCCACACAGGATGGACCATAGTTCGAGATATTAGTAAAGAGACTTTATTATAGTTCATGCCTCCTGATTATAAACTCACTGATGGCAGTTTCCCACACATTATCGACATCTGAATCGTTCTATGAATCAAGAGCCACAACTCTAAAACTATATCAATTTTTTATTACAAAAATGGAGAAAAATAGAGAAAATTGAAAAAAAATAAGATTAAAAATAGGAATATGCCTTTAAAAAATACGAAAAAAATATAATAAGTGATTATGGATGTATGGTGGGGCAAAGCATGAGGTTTGGCCTTAGTTTTCCCTATCTTTGTGTCACAGTGTGTGATTTATTGCTTTTTATATATTAAACCATGACAAAACAACCTCTGTACACCTATGCAAAGAAGCAAAACATAAACGATGAGGGGGAGTAGGCTTTTGTGCAACAGTTTGAGGGATGAAATAATACAAATTCTGTTTGTTTTTTCTATGCATAGCATTTAGGAAACGGCCTATTTGGAAATTAGGGATCTAGTAGCACAAGGTTTGCCTTGATGCTAGATTCTTTCAACGAAGCATATGCATATTAGTTGGAATTCATGGAAAGATTGTTTGCGTACTAGCACATAGGCTAATTTCGAAACATAATTGTTTGTGTACGATGAGACATCCACTATTGCATTGATCATACATGTGGTATCAACTCCTGGAAATGCATACCATTTGTTTGAATTATAGTTCACCACACTTGAGAGAGTGAGATTCGCCTTGCCATAGGTTAGCCATTTGTTTCTTGGGGAAGATTATTAGTGAGGAAACATGGTATCTCTTGGATCTCGCTGCTGACAAAGAGAGGAGTCTTGTGTGAATGTGTGTATATGTAAAAGCAGTGCATCGAGGGGCCAATCCCCAAGATGTAGGAGAGTTTCAGTGGGGTCACGGCAATCAGCCGGTGGGGTGTCTCCTTTGTGTGTGATACGTGGCACTTATTGCTAATATGTGTGGAATACCCCCTTTTAGGGGTTTTGGGAAAGGTGCCATTAGACTCTTATCCAAATACAAATGCAATATTAGATGTATCTAGTGTCCATTTAGTTATTGCAGATGCTCTCTTGGACCACGAGGCCATGTGGTGGTGGAGTTGTCTATTGTATGCATGAGGTCCGGCTAGTGCCATAGCCAGTGCCGACCCATTTTTGGTCCCATCACCGGCACTCTTAAAATAAATCATGATGCGCCCTGCACTCTTTTACGAAAGTATTGACTTGCACTTTTTCTTGTGCGCCTCTCCTTGATTGAAGACTTTTTCACACGCCTTGTGTTTCCCGATTTCGTTGTCTTCTGCTATAGATTTTTTGGATTTTCCACCCTGTTTGTCTTAGGGTTAACAGATGACTCCTTTTCCAAATAGGTGTTCCTAAGTACAAACAAAAGTATAAGTGCACAATATGTACTAGACCATTCTTTGTTCTCTCTGTCACGAAGGAAATTTCACTTTCATGCGATAGCATCCAATTTCGGATTTATCCATGTTATCATCCAATATTTCTAGAGATAACCTATTTTAATTTTCTCATTCTTTTGAATGAAGGAGTATCCTTGCAATGTTGATTGCAATTTGGGACATTGGCTTCCCTAAGCAAGATGGGCCTTGAGAAGAATCCTTCAACACTTTAGGATTTGAAATTCTTTCAACTTCCTAAGAACCCTACGTATTCTATCACAAGCTCAATCTATGTTTTGTGAGATGTAATAGGATTTCCTATTATTTCAACCAAGCAAACGGATGTGGA
This sequence comes from Lygodium microphyllum, assembly GCF_053477565.2. Lineage (NCBI taxonomy): Eukaryota > Viridiplantae > Streptophyta > Polypodiopsida > Schizaeales > Lygodiaceae > Lygodium > Lygodium microphyllum. The sequence goes on along the minus strand of NC_141154.1, from coordinate 15,724,317 downwards.
TGCATAAAATCTATCTAGCTTAATTGTAGTTTAATGTGTATTCTTGAAACTTTTCATATATATATATATAAGCATGAAATTACATGCAATTTATGTGCAATTTAATGGCTTCTAAGTGCAATTTTAATTGATCACCTAAGATGAATGTGATGAACAAAATCTTTCTAGTATGCTCATTATCTCGAAACATGCTCAATTAAGTTGGGATAATTAATGTAAATGTTCTTTTCTCCCAATTTATTTTTCCTAATACAATGGGGTGCACCTGATTCATAAGAAATGTGTTTCTCGTAGTTGCAGTCCCTTGGTTCGCGGTCTTGTTGGTTGTGGTGGGAGTTTCAGCGTTTGGAGAGATCTTTCGCTTGGGGGCTATCATCCGCAAGTGGATTCGAGAGATAAAGGAGGAATGGATTTGAGATGGGAGAGCATAAGAGAAGATGGCTTAGTTGAACACCGAGATAGGGGGAATTAAGCTAACTCTCTCCCTCGCAACCCCTAGGAGTACCTCTCTCTCTCTCTCTCTCTCTCTCTCTCTCTCTCTCTCTCTCTCTCTCTCTCTCTCTCTCTCTCTCTCTCTCTCTCTCTCTCAAGCTCCTTCTGACAATCTCTTGGCGGGGTATCCTTCTACCTCCCTCTCTCTACCTTTCTCTCTCTGATGGTTCTGTTGGCTCTGAAAGGGGGGTAAAACACCAAGACACTTGGTTAAAAATCTTCTTGATCACTCCTTCTTCTTATCTATGTTTGAAGTGTTATTTACTCCCTATAAACTGCAATCCCAACATGTGCGATTTCACTAATCCTTCTTTTTTTGTATTAAATCTCCAAAAAAAGCTGAAAAAACCACTTGATTTTTTTACATGACATCCTGTTCTAGAAATCCCCATAGCTTTTTAGGATATTTACAATAAGTAATATCTAAAATACTTAAATATATTAGTTTTGACCAAAAACTAATATTTTTGGACCATCCATACTAAACACATTAACACTAGTAATTAATAGGGCTCATAACTCTCATTCACGTTGTAACTTTCGTGAAGGGTGGCTACAGTCCTTGTCAATTCGGAAAAATGTTGAATTACGTCTCTCGATTTTTTTATATTTTTAATTAAATAAAAATTACTAGTAATTAATATTACTTAGTTTTTACTTTAGTTAGTAACCTTACTAACTTATTAATTGACTAACTAACTTTCGAACTAACCAACTAATTTTTAATTGCATGGAAGTATTACATCCTCCTCCCCTTAAAGAAATCGAGATACCCTCGTCTCGAGAGAAATCGTGGTTATTGTTGATGAAGAGCATTCTCATCTATCCATGTAGTATCTTCTTCGAGGTAGTCTCTCCATTGGATGAGATATTCCCTAAGAGTTCTACTCCTCAATTGTCTCTCCCTAGTATCTAGGATTTTATTTGCCTGCAGCTCAAGGACCCCTTAGGCTAGGCATTACAATTTGTTGATCACTCAGTACATGGCTAGGATTAGGCACATATTTCTTTACTAGATTAACATGAAATCCATTGTGAACTTTTACATTTTCAGGGAGTTGAAGTTTGTAAGCATTAGATCCTAGGCTTTTGAGGATCTTGTAAGGCCCACAATACCTTGGACTAAGCTTTTTAAATTCTCCCAAGGATAAGGAACTCTTCTTTATTAGAATATCAAGCTCCCGTTACTCTTCAGTCGGTCTACCTTCATGTGTGGGATTGACATTAGCTGGATACAGCTGTACACATGTGTGACATTCAATAATTCGGTGTAGTTAGTGACTTAACCATAGTTAGTATTGGTTAGTCATACCTATGCGTATAAGTCTCTTTCAGTTAGTATGATGGAAGAATAATGGAAGAAGAATAACAATGAGCTGAGGCTCATCTTCCGCTCCACTCTATCTCTCTCCCTCTCTTCCAACATGGTATCAGAGCTTGAACGCCTGAAGCTTGAAGGCTTGTTAATGGCCATTTGACATCAAGACATCAGATTTGAAGAAAACGTCATCAAAGGAGATTGTGCTTGTAGCCCGTTTTTTTGCAGAAGCTATATCTTGCTACAGAAATGGTTTTTGGAGAAACAGGCTGCAATTCCTGATTGTTTTTATGTGGTCTACAACTTTGCAGAAGAAAGTTTTTCAAATTCCTCACAGATTCTGAGATATTTAGTACAAACCTGTGCAGACTAGTTGTTTACTGCAACAAACAGCAAGTGATTCCAGGGCACTGGTGGCTTTCATCCTAACAATGTATATGCCCTTATTATCATGCATTTGAGCATGATATTAGAGTGTAATGCTTAGTTTTGGAACTTTTTTGCAGGCTGGAAACAATAAACTAGTTGATGTCTTGAATTTGGAAACAATATATCTACACGGTTGAAGTATCTATGATGCTTATTTGCTACTGACAAATGCTTGGATCATACCACATGAGTAGTAGATGCTTTTTGGGATATTGTGAGTGCTGAAAGTCCAAATTTTTGGCTGATTTGTTGCTAGTTATACCAGGGTATTGATTGTTTATTATCTGTAGGAAGGATACCTATCATCTTCACTTGATATACATGCAATATATTTTGACCGATTGGACATGTATCAACTCCTGCATAGAGTGGCAACTGAATGAGATGTTTTGGGGTTGTTTTAAGGTCTGAATACTCTTGTTTTAATAGAGAAAATATTGTTGGTTATAGCAATGGGTTGGCTGTATTTGGTACTACTACTTGCATACAGTAAAAACATTGATACTTGTATGGACATAGTTTGTTGCTGGGATGTTTTGCCGCTACCATAGAATGTTTTGAACTGATTTGAGCTTGGTTTATGCTCAGTTGACTATGTTTTTTCATTGTTGGAATACATTTTATAGCAAGCAAGTTTTCAGGAAAACTGTCCTGAATTGCAGGAAATTGTCCTGAATAGCAGGAAACTAGTCCTGAACTATAGGAAAAGGAGTTAGATACTTATAGGTTGTATACATCGTTGAATACCTAAGCTGCAACTATAGCAAATGCTCAAGGCACTGACAATATCACTCAAATTGTGGGAGAAAATTTGGACAACAAAAATTTTGCTTTATGAAAGTTCCATATGAAGAATTTTTCGGTTAGCAGAGGTTATTGGGACTTATGTATAGGTGATGAGGCTGAACCTGAAATACATGAAAGAAATTCGACAAATGATCAAAAAAGGGCTCATAAGCTATGGATTGAGAGAGCATGCAAGGTGTTACATTGGTTTTCCTTATGTATATCAGATGCTATGGTTACAGATTACAAGATGCAACTCCCAAAAGGATGCATGGAACATACTCATGAAGAATTATGGAAATGTAGCACATGCAAGAAAGATTCATCTAAAACAATAGTTCAATAACATGTCTAGGAATGGCAGAAGCATTCAGGCCTATAGTACAGAGATCAAGAACATAGTGGATCAGCTTGCCACCATTGGATCTTCAATGTTTGAGGATGATACGATTGCAGTGACATTGAATGGACTTGGCAAAGAGTATAAAGCATTTGATACATCTACTTCTGTGAGAGTTTAATCCCCTGATTAGGATGAGCTGATTGCTTTGCTACTACATGAGAAAGTTAAGCTTGGGCTAAATGCAGGTTCTAGTATATCTCAAAGCAAAGACACTTTTCTTTACTCTAGCTAGCATGGCAGAGGCGGCAGAGGTCGTGGCTCTTTTCGAGGTCGAGGAGACACTCAAAATACTTATGGACAGCATTAGCCGAATGCTAGCATGGCACAAATACACAGAGTTAGCATGGATCTGGTGGCTTTAGAGATAGGGGGAGATCACCCCATGGTAGAGTTAGTGGATCTGGTTCATGGCAATCAAATGATCAATCCAATAGAGATAAGGACTATCATTACTGCGGCAGAAACAGTATGCTCATGTCAACTTCAAGGTATATGGTTGCTACAAAAGCAGTATGCTCATGACATGTTACAGAAGTATGGTATGGTTGCATGCAAGCCTATGGAGACACCTCTTGATCAGAATGTCAAGCTGCAGATTGATAATGGGAATGGCATGGAGAATGTAACCATGTATTGACAGATGGTGGGCAGCTTGATATACTTGACTATTACCCATCCTAACTTATGTTGTGTAGTGGGGTTGATTAGTCAGTTCATGCAAAAGCCTCGCAAACCACATTTAGATGCAATCAAGAGGATCATGAGATATGTAAAGGATACTACAGATTATGGGTTGTTTTATGCATATGGAAAATCTCTTGACTTGACAAGGTTTACTGATGCTGATTGGGCTAGTTGTGCCTATGACAAGAAGTCAACCAGTGGTTATGCATTTGAATTGGGCAGCAGTATGATCGATTGGCAGAGTAAGAAACAGCCTACTGTTGCATTGTCTAGTAAAGAAGCTGAGTATAGAGGAGCTACCTTAGCGGCTTGCGAAGTAGTTTGGTTGATAAAACTGCTGAAAGACTTGGGAATACAACTGAAATGCAGAGTGAGATTGCATTGTGATAACCTCAGTAGTGATATGTTGGCTAGCAATACTCTCTACCATGCTAGGTCCAAACATATTGAGGTTCACTGCCATTTCATTAGAGAAATGGTTCTTACAGGGTAGTTTGACTTGATTCATGTGAAGACTGAAGACTAGGTAGCAAACATATTTACCAAGTCTCTTGGTAAAGAAAAGTTCATATACTTCAAATAGCTACTTGGAGTTTCTTAGATGGTTTGAGCTTGAGGGGGACTGTTAGAATATCAAGCTCATGTTACTCTTCAGTCAGTCTAGTTTTATGTGTGTGATCGACATTAGCTGGATGCAATTGTACACATGTGTGACATTCAAAAAGTCGTTGTAGTCAGTGGCTTAACCACAGTTAGTCTTGGTTAGTCGTACCTATGTGTGTAAGTCTCTTTCAATTAGTATGATGGAAGAATAATGGAAGAAGAACAACAATGAGCTGAGGCTCATCTTTCACTCCACTATGTCTCTCTCCCTCTCTTCCAACATTCTTGGATCGTACACAAATGAAAACTATATCCCCCTCCCTGAAGAGTTGCTCTTGCCTGTTCAAATCTGCATAAGCCTTCTGCCTATCCTTGGCGGCTTTGATGTCTTGCCTAATGGCCTTAACATGTTCATCCATTTCTTCTAGCATCTTCTTGGAAGCCTCTACCCTTAAAGTAGGGTCCGATAAATTTAATGGAGAATACCAATCATGCCCATACAATGCTTGGAAAGGTGTCATTAGAATGCTTTGTTGGAAGGAAGCATTGTAGGCCAACTCCACCAAGGGTAAATATTGGATCCACTTCTTGGGTTCCTGACAGCAATATGCTCTATGCATATCTTCAAACACTTGATTGACCCTTTTTGTTTGGCCATCAGTTTGAGGATGATAGGATGTACTAAAAAAGAGCTGAGTCCCAATAGCATCAAATATCACTTTCAAAAAATGAGATGTGAAAAGGGAGTCTTGATCACTAATGATCCTTTTGGGTAGACCATGGAATCTGAATATATCCTTAATGAATAATCTAGCAATATCTGAAACCTTATAATTTGTCTTTACTGGGATGAGATGTGCAACCTTGGTGAGCATATCTACTACAACCATAATTGAGTTGTACCCACCTGGAACTGGAGGTAACCAACAACAAAGTCCATGCTGATAAATTTCCACTTCATCTGAGGGATGTCGAGGGGTTGTAGCTTTCCAGGCATCTTGACATGCTCTATCTTGATGCGTTGGCAAGACAAACATTCCCTGACATATTTGAGTACATCTCCCTTAAGTATTTTCCAATGATAGCTCTTCCTGAACATGTTAAGAGTCGGCATATCCTAGATGACCAAAGAAAGGGGAATCATGTGCTTCCCAAAGTATCCGTTGTTTAAGTCTTTAGCTTGAAGGAATACATAGTCTTGTCCTGAAGTAGACTAGGCCTTCATAGACAGAGTACTCTTAGTATTTAGCTTTGAGTTTGGGACTTTGGTCCTTTTCTAAGATCTCCTTTATCATTTTCTGATATTGTGGGTCATCTTTAGAGTCTTCCCTAACCAATTCGAGGATAGGGTTGCTTGGCATTGACACCATGGTGGCTAGTGACCCAGTTGTTGAAGGTTCCTCCATAATGAGAGAGTTGAGGATCACTTTACAACTTAAGGCATCATCAACCACATTTTCCTTGCCAGGTCTATATCTGATCTCAAAGTCATACTCTTGTAGCACCTCGATCCAGTGGCATTGCCTCATGTTGAGGTCAACCTAGGTGAAGATCCATTTGAGGCTCTTATGGTCCATGACCAAGGAGAATTTGTTACCGCGAGCAAGTAGTGCCTCCAGATTTTGAAGGCATGAATGATAGCCAATAGTTCCAAGTCATGAGTAGCATACTTTTTCTCATGGGTTTTTAGCTTCCTTGAGGAATATGCCACGGGATGACCTTCTTGCATTAGTACACAGCCTAGTGCAAGTGAGCTGGCATCTGTAACAACTTCGAACTCCTTCCTCAAGTCTGGAAGCTTCAGAATTTGTGCTATCACTAAGCTATGTTTGAGTTGGTTGAAGCTTGCTTGTTCAGTGGTTGTCCACACTATGGAAACCTGCTTCTTTAGTAGATCTGTGAGGGGTGCTGCAACTAAGCCGTAATCTTTAATGAAGATTCTATACTTGTTAGGTATGCTCAATGCCCCACCCTCGTAAGGTGCCACCAATGATCCATGGTGCTCAAAGTTGTAAGGCCCCCATTATGAGGAGAAGCCATATGTGAGCCCGGACATTAATTGAGTCCTGACTTGTATGTCAGATGAGGTCTATGTGACCGGATGGCAAAAAGGTGACTGTTGTGGGTCTAATCTTTGGGTTAGATAGAGTAGTTAAGCTGATAGAAACTCGAGGCACATTGCATTGAGTTGCAGGGTAAGAGAGGTATCAGGGACCCTAGCCAATGGTAAAGGGAATATTCCCTAGAATATTCCCTAGCCAACTAGTGGAGGTGCACATGGAAGGTCAACAGACACATGGGCACATGGAAGGTCAACAGACACATGTGCATATGGACGGTCAACAGACATATGTGCATATGAAAGGTCAACAGACATCATGACCCCCTTCACAAGCTATAAAAGCTAAACCCTTTCACGGCCATCTATTATCTATCTTTCACCCAATCAGAGTTGTTCCAACTAGCCTTAAGCTCTTCACCTATCTTCTGTCTAGATCGCAGCTAAGCTTCATAGTGGAAGCACATGGGTGGACAGAGCCATCTTTGTATCAATTGTTTGGAGATAAAGAAATTTTGTTATTCTCCTCTTATCTGTTGTGTATACTCTATCTCTTTCTCAGATTCTGGTCATTTTTTACATGGTATTAGAGCCTAGGGGGCTCTAGGGATCAAAGAGTGCACGAGGCAAAGGCTTCAATAGCAAAGAGAAATGATTTCGTCTTCCGTAAGTGATTATGGCGCATCAAGAAGCGGTAAGGAGGTGGTGTTGTTGTACCAGCTATTCAAACACTGAGAATTCGTCCACCAACCTTCAACGAAGGCAAGTTAGATGGTACAAACCACACCTTGTGGAAGTTCAAAATTACAACTATCCTTGATTCTTATGAGCTTTTGGAGACTATGCTGGGGACTGATGTAAAACCACAGCCTACCCCCGACCCATCAAATTCTAGTGTGATGATTTCTCCAATTGCAAATCTTCTACAAGCTTGGAAAGGAAGGAATGCAGATGCATTGTGTGCCTTAGTTACAAGCTGTTCTGACAATGATTTGACTTTGATTCAGCATACAACCAAAGCATTAGAGGCTTGGAATGTACTGAGAAGTTAGTATGAAACACAAAACCAAACAAGGATTCAAAACTTGGAGAATCAACTAGCAGCGGAGAAGTTTGTTGATGAAGGAGAGACGGTTGAAGCATTCATCACTCGGATTAAGAATTTGCATGACCAAATGGCTGGCACTGGGATACAAAAGACTAGTGAAGAGCTAGCTCGGAGGTGTCTTCGAATTTTTCCACAAAAGTTTGATGGACTAGTAACTGCCCTTAATACTCAGGTGAGACCTCAAGCTTTGACTTTTGAGGAGTTTTGTGCATTATTGATGGAGGAGGAGTTGAGGTTGAAAGCCCAAGAAGGAAGCAACAATGGAGATTCTGCATTCTCTGCCAATGCAAAAGGCAAAGGTGGTTCCTCCACCAAAAATGATGGGGACAAAAAGAAGAAGGGTGGTAAGAAGAAGTTTCATGGAGAGTGTTTCTACTACAAGAAGAAAGGACATGCAATCGCAAATCATCGTGTCAAGAAGGCAGATGAAAAGAATGGTACCCTTAAAAGTAAAGGAAAAGAAACAACCAATACGGCTGAAGTAGAGTTGGAGTTATTCATGGTGACCATTGAGGAAGTGTGCTCCTCAGCACAAGAAGAATCTACCACTGACTCATGGGTGTTGGATAGTGGGGCCTCCCCAACAAGAAAGGTCTATATAGTTCTATGCAGCCTCTACAAGAATCCATCATTGTGACGGTTGGAAATGATGCAAAATGCGCTGCTGCGGGCACAGTGAGGTTCAAGAAGACAGGTGTAGAAATTGACAGTGCTGGCAAAATTGTTGGCAAAGGAGAAAGAAAGAACAACCTGTATGAGCTAAGTACTCTTAGAGCCACTGCCTGGAGTGGACACAAGTAAGCTTTGGCATGAAAGGTTTGGACACATCGGATTTGCAGTGTTGAAGGAGATGCAAAAGCAAGGTGTGGTTTCTCACCTACCTACAGTGACTGAATTGAAGGAACCATGTGAAGCTTGTATGATGGGTAAGCAACAGAGAAAGGTATTTCCACAGGAAAGCAAGAATAGAGCACAGGCTCCTCTAGAGTTGGTGCATGCTGACTTGTGCGGTAAGATGCCTATATAGGCCTTGGGGGGATCTTCTTATTTTATGTTGATTGTCAACGACTACAGTAGGAAGATGTGGGTGTACTTCCTTCGTGATAAGGCTCAAGCTTTTGGTAAGTTTAAAGAATGGCTAAAACTTGTTGAGAATGAAACATGAAAAAGTGTGAAGAAATTTAGAACAGATGGTGGTGGTGAGTTCAACTCAAAGGAGTTTGAAGACTTTTGCAAGAGCAAAGGGATCAAGCGTCAATTGACGACGCCTATCAGCAGAACAGTGTTGTGGAACGCAGGAATCACACCATTGTGGAGATGGCAAGATGCATGCTAAAGAGCAAGGGATTGCCTAACCATTTTTGGATTGAAGCTATTAATACTACAGTCTACATTCTAAATTGGAGCTACACAAAGGCTCTCAAGGAAAAAACACCTCATGAGGCTTACACTGGTAAGAAACCATCTGTCTCACATTTCAGAATTTTTGGATGTGAATGTTATGCACATGTTCCAGATGAGAAGAGAAACAAGTTAAAACCAAAAAGCAGAAACTGTATCTTCTTGGGTTATAGTGATGAGTAGAAGGCTTACAAACCATATGACCAAGAGGAAAAGAAGATCATCGCAAGCCGTGATGTGGTGTTCAAGGAGGAGCCGCATACAGTGGAGGAGGAGAAGGCAAGTTCTTCCACTTTATCATCAAGTGAAGAAGTAGTCCACTATGAACCTGTCCTGAGAGTTGTCCCTATCCTTAAGGAGGAGGAAGCATCATCTTCAGATGATGAGGAAAATGTTCACCAACCTAACACCACCCCACACCGGAAAAGCCATTGCCGCGTTGGGTGAAGCAACTCTATGACCACAATAATCCTATTCCTGCATCTGTTGAGGAGAAGGTAGACGGACCAAGGAGGTCTCAGAGAATAGAGGAGCAAAGGAGGGCTTCTGCTCACATAGTCAATATGGCCTTGATGGCTGAGATTATGAGAGAAGTAAAGGAGCCAACTAACTTGGAAGAAGCACTTGTAGATGCAACATGGAAGGTAGCTATGCAAGCCGAGTATGACAACATAATGAAGAATGACACTTGGGAGCTAGTGGATTGGCTAGGAAAGCGGAAGGTTATTGGCACCAAGTGGATCTGGAAGGTAAAGTACAAGGCTGATGGTACCTTAGAAAAGTACAAAGCCAGACTGGTTGCCCAAGGATTTTCGGAGATTGAAGGGTTTGATTTTCAAGAGTCATTTGTCCCAACTGCCAGAATGACCACTATTCACACAGTACTTACAGTGGTCGCCCACAAGCATGGCCAGTTTACCAAATGGATGTTAAATCAGTGTTCTTAAATGGTGACCTGAAGGAGGAGGTGTCCGTGGCTCAGCCACCAGGGTTTGAGGCCCCCCATTCTGAGAACAAAGTGTGTAAGCTAAAGAAGGCATTGTATGGGCTAAAACAAGCCCCCAGAGCATGGTACCAGTGGATAGATAAGTTCGTTTTAAGCTTAAACTTCAAAAGATGTGCCTCAGATGCTAACTTGTATGTTTACAGGGATGGTAAAAATTTTGTAGTGATTGTCCTATACGTGGACGATCTTCTTATTACATGTGACTATGAAGATATGATCAACCAAACTCGAAAGGCTTTGAGTTTTGAGTTTGAAATGACAGACTTAGGCTTGTTGCACTATTGTTTGGGGATTGAAGTCTGGCAAGAGCCAGGAAGGATCTTCATCTCTCAGAAGAAGTATGCATGGGAGATCTTGAAGGCATTTGGCATGACCGAGTGCAAGGAGATAGCTACACCTATGGAGGTGAATGCAAAGTTATCCATTGAGGATACATCAACACTAGTAGACATTGGGAGGTACATGAGGTTGGTCGGCAGTGTAATCTACTTGTGTAACACCAGACCAGATATCAGTTTTGCTGTTGGTGTTTTGAGTAGGTTCTCAAACAAACCTCATGAGAGTCATTGGAAAGCTGGGATACGGGTGCTCAGATACTTGAAGGAAACTCTTGACTATGGTATCACATACAGTTCTGGAACTTCTCTTGTGGGGAATTGTGACTCAGATTGGGCAGGAGACAATGATTCCAGGAAGTCTGTTTCTAGTTATTGTTTCTCTTTAGGTTGAGGAATTTTCTCTTGGATTAGTAAGAAGTAGCCAACAGTGGCATTGTCTTCTGCCGAATCAAAGTACAAGGCAGCTTGTTTTGCTACATATAAAGCAGTATGGTTGAGAAGGATCCTATGGCATATAGGAGTGTAGGATGAAGAACCAATTGTGCTGAGATGTGACAATCAAAGTTGCATCGCCATTGCCAAAAATCCAGTGTTTCATGTGCGCACCAAACATATAGAGATCTAGTATCACTATGTGTGTGATTTGATTGAGGATGGAATAGTGGAATTGGTCTACTATCCAACAGAGGAGAATGGAGCGGATATCTTCACCAAAGCACTTACGAAGGATCTGCTTCAAGTTCATCTTCAGAGGCTTGGCATTGGGCCAAGGATATAGTTCACCTGCGGGTGGACATTGAGGGGGGGTGTTAGATATGCTCAATGCCCCACCCTCATAAGATGCCACCAATGATCCATGGTGCTCAAAGTTGTAAGGCCCCCATTATGAGGAGAAGCCATATGTGAGCCCGGACATTGGTTGAGTCCTGACTTGTATGTCAGATGAGGTCTATGTGACCAGATGGCAAAAAGGTGACCGTTGTGGATCTAATCTTTGGGTTAGACAGAGTAGTTAATCTGGTAGCAACTTGAGGCACATTGCATCGATTTGGGGGGTAAGAAAGTTATCAGGGACCCTAGCCAATGGTAAAGGGAATATTCCCTAGAATATTCCTTGGCCAACTGGTGGAGGTGCACATGGAAGGTCAACAGACACATGGGCACATGGAAGGTCAACAAACACATGTGCATATGGAAGGTCAACAAACATATGGGCACATGGAAGGTCAACAGACACAGGTGTATATGGAAGGTCATCCATCATGATCCCCTTCACAAGCTATAAAAGCTAAACCCCTTCACAGCCATCCATTATCTATCTTTCACCCAGTCAGAGTTATTCCAACTAGCCTTAAGCTCTTTACCTATCTTCTCTCTAGATCACCAGCTAAGCTTCATAGTGGAAGTGCACAGGTGGACAGAGCCATCTTTGTATCAATGTTTGGAGATAAAGAAATTTTGTTATTCTCCACTTATCTGTTGTGTACTCTCTATCTCTTTCTCAGATTTTGTTCGCTGCGCCGTGTGATTTTTTACAATGCCATCCTGTTAGACCAAGAAAGCTACGCACTTCCTTAATAGTGGTTGGTGGGGGCCATTCTTGTACATCTTTAACCTTTGCAGGATCCATAGAGATTCCCTTTTCTAATACAATGTAGCCTAGATACTCAATCTGTCGTTTTAGATATGCACACTTCTTCTTTTTGACATAAAGCTTATGTGTCCTCATGATTTCAAGGACAATGCGAAGTTGAGGCTCATGGTCTTGTTCTTCCTTGGAGTGGACCAAGGTGTCATCAAAGAAAACAAGTACAAACTCTTCAATGTATGGTCTAAAGATATCTTGCATTAGCCTATTGAATGTAGCAGGAGCATTGATTAATTCAAAGAATATTATTGTGAACTCAAAGTCACCATATCTGGTGTTGAAAGCTGTCTTTGGAATATCCTCATCCTTGATGCAGATTTGGTAATACCCCAACCTTAAGTCAAATTTTGAGAAGATTTTTTCCCCTTGTAGGCGATCGAGTAACTCATCTATCCATGGTATAGGATATTTATTCTTAGCGGTTACTTGATTCAGCCCTCTATACTCCAGCATTCCATCCTTCTTCTTTTGAAACAACACAGGAGCTCCCCATGGTGAACTATTTGGCCGATCTAAAAGTTTCTTGAGTTGCTCCTTTAATTTAATAGCTTCAGGAATAGACATTTTGTAAGGTCTTCTTGCAAGGGGAGTGGTGCATGGTATGAGTTTGATCTCATGATCAATCTCCCTTGGGGGCGGTAGCTCCATCAAGTCTTCTAGGAACACATCTGCGTAATCCTTCAGCCATGAAGGTTTTTCTTCAGACTCCTTGCTTTTCTCTAGCTTATTCAGCTTGATCAAGTAGATTGGTAAACCCTTCCACAATCCCTTATCTATTCGTGATGCCTTTGCTAATTGTATTTTGGGTTTACTAGCCTCCCCTTAAGTTGTGACTAGTTCCCCTTCAAAACTTCAGAAGGAAATTTGGCCCCTTCCGTAGTGAATGTGAGCATCGTTGGGTATTAACCAATCCATGCCAAGTAAGCATTCATGAGTCCCTAAGTTCATTACTCTGAATTTTACAATTATTGGCTTTCCACCGAGTAGGAATCTCACTTTGGTAATTTGTCTAGTACAAGTGATTTCACCCCCATTTGCTAATTCCACAAGTAAAGTGGGTGCAACTATTGTGGTTATTTCTAGTTTTCTTGCACAAGCGGGAGAAATAAAAGAATGTGTACTTCCACAGCCAATCAAGGTTTTGAAATTCTTACATTGGTAGTGTGAAGGGGTTTGGATCACTGAGAATTGGCGATTCGGCCCCTTTTTATGGAGAGCGGCATCGATTATCGTCTTTTCAATCTCTGCTTATGTTGTTTGTTGGTTTGCTCTAATACCAACTGTAATGTGCTAAGGTCGCAACATGTTTTAGTAGTCCATCGGGAGTCTGATCTAAAATATGTCATCTCGCACTCCCATGGAATGTCACAAGGTTTGTCGGTTAGCGACTCCCGATCCTACTCCGCAACGAAACATATTAGCCAACCCTATTAGGATCCTGACCTAAGTCTTCCTGGTTTTCTAATGGTAAGTCATTCTACAGCCTTCTAGCACACAGAGCATCTAAATCAAGGTGGACTCATATCGCACTTGGCTCAAAGAGAATGGGAAACGAGAGGGATGCATCGCTCAACCTCTCTACCCATAGGGTTAAGTCCCATTCCGGTCCCCTGAAACATTATGAGCTAGGGTTCTACCCTACAATATCTAAGGTCAATACATCATCGCAATTTTAATGTTGAGAAGCCTCCTAGTTCTCTAGGACCACCTTGCTGCAGGACGGACCCATCGGGGGATTTTCCCACCCACTTCCCTTGATAGCTTTAGTTTCCTACTTACCTAAGGCACATTAGTGGTAACACATACAAGCAGCTTCCTTAATTAACCTATTAGTCACATGTTCCTTTGCGTAAATTTATTCTCTGACACAAAAACAGATCAGAAAATTTCCTTGAAAATAAACTTAATATTAAAATTTCCATTGAGATACAAATCCCATCCATGGGACAATTCTCGCAATCCATAAGGATGAGTCTTATTTTCCTCCAAGTTTTCACCCTCGCACTAGCATAGGCCTCAAGATTCCTTCTTGAGTCATGTAGACCATTTGAGTAGGATCCAAGGGTAGAGGATTTATAGGCCAAATCTCCCATTGGCACCCAAGCATTATCCTACGAACAAACGTTTCTACGGAGAGACCTCTCACGACAGGTTCGGTCCACATTCCCGACGTGGCTATCAAAAACCCCCTTGGATAGGGTTGGCGGCTAGCTAGGGGTGCTCAACACGCCTTTCCCAAGTGTTTCAAACTAAATCCAATTTGAAAGATTTGCTTCTTATCAATTCCTTTCTTAGATGACTCCTTTTCCAAACAGGCGTTCCTAAGTACAAACTCAAGTAGAAGTGCACAATATGTACTAGACAATTCTTTATTGTCTCTGTCAAAGAAAATTCCACTTTTATGTGACAGCATCTAGTCTTGGCTTTATCCTTGTCACTGAAAAGCTTGACAAGAACAACTTCCAAGCCTGGAAGTTTAGAATGACGAATTTTCTTATGGGAAAAGGATATTGGGAATTCGTTGTAGGAAATGAAGAAGAACCAGTTCTTCCTGATATTCCCAATCAACAGCAAATGTAGGCATTTAAAGGATGGCATGAGAGAGCCAGAAAAGTTATGTACTGGCTGTCTATCAGTATTTCAGACTCTATGATTGTGCATATTCAGGATGCAAGTACGCCAAAGGAGGCATGGGATACTTTGTCAAAAATGTATAGCACAAATACGCAAGCCAGGAAAATGCAGCTCAAGCAAGAGTTGCACAATGTGCAAAGAGAAAGTATGAGCATCAATGACTACCACATGAAGGTGAAGAAAATTGCAGATGCACTTGCTTCCATTGGGTCACCAGTGGAAGATGATGATTTAGTTTCTGTGACCTTGAATGGTCTAGGAAAGGATTATGCACAGTTCCGAACATCGATTTCCATCCGTGAAAGATTTCCTGATTTTGAGGAGTTGATTGCTCTTCTAATTTCTGAGGAGCAGAGAAATGGTGGTGCATCTTCTTCAGGAGGAACTTCAAAAGAAGCTGTCTTCTACTCAAATGCTGGAAGAGGTAGAGGCAGAGGTAGAGGAGGCCGATCTGGAGGCCGTGGTAGAAATCAGAATATGTAGCAAACTCAAGAAAACCAGTCCTATGGAGGAGGATGTGGTAACTCTAGAGGCAGGGGGAGCCAAAGAGGTCGTGGTGGATGGCAAAGAGGGCAAAATGCAAACAACAATGTTGAATGCTACTACTGTGGTAAAATGGGTCATATGGCTAAAGACTGCTATAAAAAGCAGAATGACATCATGAATGGAAAATTGCAACAAGGGAATTATGCATCTTCTAGTAGACATGGTGATGACAGAAATGAGCATTTGTTTATGGTGCAGCACATGACCAATTCTGTGACAAGTGCAGAAGAAAGCAATGATGTGTGATATGTTGACTCAGATGCATCAAACCACATGACAGGTCATGCAGAATGGATGCAGGATGCAAGGAAAATAGAAAAACCAGGACTTGTGGAGACTGGTGATGATACTGCACATCCTATTGTGCAGATTGGAAAAATTCCTTTGTATATGCGGGATGGGAAAAAGAAATACCTGTCAGATGTATTTCATGTCCCGAATATCACCAAGAACCTGGTTTCTGTTGGTCAAATGGTTGAGCAGGGCTTGCAGGTCAGATTTAATTCTCATGGATGCTTTGTTGAGGATATGAAAAATAAAGGTCGCTTGATAGCAAAAGGAAAGAAGAAGGATAGAATGTTTACGTTGGATGCAGACATGCCTGAATTGAGTGCAACAATGCTTGCACATGGGACCGGTGTAGTTGCAGATATTGATATCTGGTATAAACGCATTGGTCATGTTAATGTACAGCGACTTAAATTAATGCAAGCCCAAAATATCGTTGCAAGATTGCCTAAATTCAAGGTTGCAGAAATGCATAAGGTATGTGAAGCCTGTCAGTTTGGAAAACAGGCAAGGAAACCATTTCCTAGACATATTCAAAAGAGTAAGAAGCCATTGGAATTAATCCACTCTGATGTGTGGACTACTAAAGCTGTATCTCTTGGAGGCTGTCATTATTTTGTCACTTTTATTGATGATTATAGCAAAAAAGTTTGGGTGTATTTTATGAAAAAGAAAAGTGAAGTTTTTGGGCATTTCAAAACTCTTAAAGCTATGGTTGAAAAAGAAACATGCCTATTAATAGAATACCTAAGGTCAGATGGAGGGGGAGAGTACCTCTCAAATGAGTTTGCAAAGTTCTTGCAGGAGCATGGCATAAAGCAGCAATATTCATGTAGTCATACCCCACAGCGAAATGGAATTGCAGAAAAAAAAACAGGCATATTGGAGAGGTATCTCGTGCCATGCTCAATGAAAAAGGCCTGCCATATTTTTACTGGGCTGAAGCAATTGTTACAGCAATCTACATAATGAACAGGACTCCCACTGCAACAATACATGGGATGACTCCAGAGGAGAGGTATACTGGTAGGAAACCATATATTTCTCATTTGAAAATTTTTGGTTGCATTGCCTATGTTCATGTGCCAGATGAGTTGAGATCCAAGTTGGATCCAAAAGCTGAGAAGTGCATCTTTGTTGGTTACTCTCTGCAGAGCAGAAAGGATATAGATGCTATAACCCTTCTACTCGTAAGTTTACAGTGAGAAGAGATGTTGTTTTTTATGAGATGAGTAGCTGGTATAAACAAGTAAATGTGATTGATAATGTAGATACACAAATGCTGCACAGAATTCACAGCAGCAGTCACAAGATATTAGTGGACCTGGAGTGTCCTCTAGTAGCAGTGGTTCACATTCTTCGCCATGGACAGGCAGATTGAGATCAAGAGAATCTTCTCAAAGCAATGCAGATAGTGGTATGCAGGTATCACGAAAAGGAAAAGAGAAGGTAGATCAGTCCATGTTTGATGTGAATGTAGGTCACTCTTATGTGGATGGTGAATCTAGTGGCTCAGAACAGAGCATTGATGATGAGTTGGGTATTCCTTCTATTGTTACACCTGGACTAAGGAAGACCAGGGATGTTTTGAGAGCACCTGGGAGTGAATCTACTTTGCGCAGGTCTACCAGAGCTAGGTATCCTATGGATAGGCTGAAATATGATGGATTTACAGCCATTCACTATGCATATATGGTCAAAGTGATACAGGAACCAGAACCCACTTCTTTTGAGCAAGCCATGGGAAAAGAAAAATGGGAGAAAGCCATGGATGAAGAAATGGATGCCTTGGAAGCAAATGCTACATGGAAATTGGTACCTTTGCCTAAAGATAAGAATGCAATTGGTTATAAGTGGGTTTATAAGGTGAAACACAATGCAGATGGTTCTGTGAATAGATGCAAGGCAAGATTAGTAGTCAAGGGTATGCATAAACATATGGCATTGATTATGAAGAAACATTCAGTCCGGTTGCAAGGATGGCAACCATAACAGCAGTCATTGCTATGGCTGCATCAAAGGGATGGTCTTTACATCAGATGGATGTAAAGAATGCCTTCTTGCATGGTGATTTGCAAGAAGAGGTATATATGGAGCAGCCACCAGGTTATGTGCATGCTGTTCATCCTGAGTTTGTTTGCAGGTTGAAGAAAGCCTTGTATGGCTTGAAGCAAGCACCTAGAGCATGGTCTGACAAGATAAAACAGTATCTTGTCACTATTGGCTTTCAGATTTCCAAGGTAGACTTCTCACTTTATGTGAGAAAAACAGAGAAAGGTACTATGCTACTTGTCATTTATGTTGATGATTTGATTATGACAGGTGACAGTGATGAAGATATCCTTCATGTGAAAATGCTATTGAAGCAGAAGTTTGAGATGAAGGATTTGGGAGAGCTGCGTTATTTCTTGGGCATTGAGGTGATTATATCACCAAGTGGGATATGGCTCTTGCAGAGGTAGTATGGATTGGACATGATGCCCAAATATGGGATGACAGGCTGTAAGCCTATTTCAGCTCCTTTGGAGCAGAATGTGAAGGTGAGCATAGATGCAGGTGAGCTTCTCGAAGACCCTACTATGTACAAACGCATAGTAGGAAGTTTGATTTATATGACTATTACCAAGCCAGATTTGAGCTATGCTATTGGATTGGTAAGTCAGATTATGCAGACTCCAAGGAAACCGCATTTGGATGCGGCCAGACGCATACTCAGGTATGTGAAGTCCACATTGTAGTATGGACTATTTTATGAGACTGGGGTTCAGATACAGCTGCATGGATACACTGATGCTGATTGGGCTGGTAGTATTTCTGATAGACAATCTACCAGTGGATATATGTTCTCTTTTGGGATTGCTACAGTCACTTGGAGTAGCAAGAAACAACCTACAGTTTCCTTATCGAGCACAGAGGCTGAGTACAGGGGTGCAGCAATGGTTGCATGTGAGGTAGCTTGGTTGCATAAGCTACTTTATGATATGCATCAGTCTACAGATGGGCCAGTTGTCATTTATTGTGACAACATGAGTAGTATACACTTGGCAAATAACCCAGTCTATCATGCTAGAACAAAGCACATTGAGGTGCAGTATCACTATGTGCGAGAGAGAGTTTTGCTAGGTCTTATTGATCTAGTTTATGTCAGCACAGAGGATCAGGTAGTTGACATATTTACGAAGGCATTGGACGCAGAGAAGCTGTGCAAGTTCAGAGACTTGCTTGGTGTGCAGGAATTGGGATTGAGCTCGAGGGGGAGTGTTGAGATATCGAGCTCCACTCGTGATATGCCAGGGTGACCGTTGTGCATTTATGTCACCGACTTGTTAGCTGTAGATGCGGTTGGTACACTGCCCATGAATAATAGCTACATAACAGCTATCCTTATCTACTCTAGTTCATGGCTCAGTTAGTCCTTAGTTAGTTGAGTTTGGTTTGAGACCCATATATAGGGTTCTTCTATTTCTTTGTACTAGAGTTCTTTTTGGCTTACACAACTAAGAAGAGGAAATTTGTTTTCAGCCTCCACCCTTATGTGTATTCCCCCATTGTGCAAGCAAGAAAGCTACAAGTGAGACTCCTTCCTTCTCTCCCACAATCTTGACAGAAACATGCTCAATTAAGTTGCGATAATTAATGTAAACATTATTTTCTCCCAATTTATTTTCCCTAATACAGCGGGGTGCACCTGATTCATAAGAGATGCATTTCGCTTAGTTGCGGTCCCTTGGTTCATGGTCTCGTTGGTTGTGGTGGGATTTTCAACGTTTGGAGTGATCTTTTGCTTGGGGGCCATTGTCTACAAGTGGATTTGAGAGATAAAGAAGGAGGAATATATTTAAGATGGGAGATCATAAGAGAAGGTGGCTTAGTCGAAGACCGAGATAGGGAAATTGAGCTCTCTTTCTTTCTCTCTCTCTCTCTCTCTCTCTCTCTCTCTCTCTCTCTCTCTCTCTCTCTCTCTCTCTCTCTCTCTCTCTCTCTCTCTCTCTCTCTCTCTCTCTCTCTCTCTCTCTCTCTCTCTCTCTCTCTCTCTCTCTCTCTCTCTCTCTCTCTCTCTCTTAATCTCTCAATCTCTTGGAGGGGTATCCTTCTACTTCCCTCTCTCTACCTCTCTCTCACATCCTCTCAAGGTCTGCTTGTGCTTTTCTAACTACTCTCCGTGCCTCATATTTAAAGCTAAACAAGAGAAGAAGGGTTGTGGCTGAGAATAAAAGCTCTTTATGAAGGGGATCTTGGAAAAATCAGTGATCTCATGCTCAAATCACAAATCCGATGGTTCTGTTGGCTCCGAAAGGGGGGTAGAACTCCAAGACACTTGATTAGAAATCTTCCTAATCACTCCTTCTTCTCTATGTTTGAAGTATTGTTTACTACTTGTAAACCGTGATCGCAACATGCGTGGTTTTGCCAATCCTTATTTTTTTTGTATTAAATATCCAAAACAATTTGAAAAAACCACTTACTTTTTTTACATGACATCCTCTTCTAGAAATATCCATAGCTTTTTAGGATATTTACATTTAGTAATATCTAAAATATGCTAGTTTTGCCCAAAATCTAATATTTTTGGACCATCCATACTATACACATTAACACTAGTGATTAATATGGCTCATAACTCTCGTTCACATTGTCGCAGCGCGTAGGGTTGAATGTCATCACAAGGGTTTGGCAAGAGAACTGGACAAGATAGATGGAGATGTGTCTTCAAGAGATAAGTAGATTCAAGTGAGTGTTTATAGGCTCAAGAGGATCTTCACAACCTTCAGTTCACCATATACTTTGGCTTATCTTGGAAAGACAGATTTATACATAAGATAGTTGAATAAATGGGTTAAGAGCTTGAAACTTATGGTCATAAAGATGGATGATTTGCAAACAGGAGTACAACTTCAATTGATACAAGAAGAGACTTGCCCTTTCTTGCCTATGAATAAAGCTGCCTATTTCATCCTAGGCATGAAGAAGATCTTCAAGACACTTTCTCTTTTTAACTGATTAGTACAATGAAGATAGAGGATGTCAAGATTGTGGGAGAGAAGGAAGGAGTCTCACTTGTATCTTTCTCACTTACACAATGGGAGAATACACACAAAGGTGGAGGCTGAAAACAGTTTTCCTCTTCAAACTCTAGTACAAAGAAATAGAATAACCCTATATATGGGTCTCAAACCAAACTCAACTAACTAAGATGGCATACTAATTGAGCCACGAACTAGAGTAGATAAGGATAGCTGTCATCTAGCTATTATTCATGGGCGGTGTACCAACCGCATTTGCAGCTAACAAGTCGGTAACATAAATGCACAATGGTCACCTTGGCATATCACAAATGGAGCTCGATATCTCAACACTCCCCCTCGAGCTCAATCCCAATTCCTGCACACCAAGTAGGTCTCTGAACTTGCGCAGCTTCTCTGCGCCCAATGCCTTTGTAAATATGTCAGCTACCTGATCCTCTGTGCTGACATAAACTAGATCAATAAGACCTAGTAAAACCCTCTCCCGCACATAGTGATAATGCACCTCAATGTGCTTTGTTCTAGCATGATAGACTGGGTTATTTGCCAAGTGTATACTACTCATGTTTTCACAATAAATGACAACTGGCCCATCTGTAGAGGCTGATGCATATCATAAAGTAGCTTATGCAACCAAGCTACCTCACATGCAACCATTGCTGCGCCCTTGTACTCAGCCTCTGTGCTCGACAAGGCAACTATAGGCTGTTTCTTGCTACTCCAAGTGACTGCAACACTCCCAAAAGAGAACACATATCCACTAGTAGATCGTCTATCAGAAATACTACCAGCCCAATCAGCATCAGTGTATCCATGCAACTGTATCTGAACCCCAGTCTCATAAAGTAGTCCATACTGCAATGTGGACTTCACATACCTGAGTATGTGTCTAGCCGCATCCAAATGCGGTTTCCTTGGAGCCTACATAAATTGACTTACCAATCCAACAGCATAGCTCAAATCTGGCCTGGTAATAGTCATATAAATCAAACTTCCTACTATGCGTCTGTACATAGTAGGGTCTTCCCGAAGCTCACCTGCATTTGCGCTCAGCTTCACATTCTGCTCCAAAGGAACTGAAATAGGCTTACAGCCTCTCATCCCATATTTGGACAGCATGTCCAATCCATACTACCTCTGCAAGAGCCGTATCCCACTTGGTGATCTAATCACCTCAATGCCCAATAAATAACACAGCTCTCCCAAATCCTTCATCTCAAACTTCTGCTTCAATAGCATTTTCACATGAAGGATATCTTCATCACTGTCACCTGTCATAATCAAATCATCAACATAATAGTAGAACCCTATATATGGGTCTCAAACCAAAGACAACTAACTAAGGTGGCATACTAACTGAGCCACGAACTAGAGTAGATAAGGATAGTTGTCATCTAGCTATTATTCATGGGCGGTGTACCAACCGCATCTAAAACTGACAAGTCGGTGACATAAATGCACAACGGTCACCCTGGCATATCACGAGTGGAGCTCGATATCTCAACAGAGAATCAAGATGAAAACTACCTATATCACCCTTTGAATGATGCAAGGTTATGGAACTAGCATCACTGTTGTTAGTTTTTCATGAAAAGATCATGAGTTTCATGACTACAAGGTTATGGAACTAGCATCACTATTGTTAGTTTTTCATGAAAAGATCATGAGTTTCATGACTTAGATCAACGTAACACGAATAAAGCGACTGCTTAAAAGCTTCAGTCTATGGGATAATTGTTATAAACAGCCAAGATTAAATTCCAAGGCATGGCAGGAAATCACCAAAAGACTTCTTTGAAACCTCCCTTGAATGAAGAGGAAGCAAGATACTATGTAGAGGGGATTACAAGTCTAGTTTGTACTTGCAATGATTGTAGATGAAGAAGAATCTATGTTTACAGGTTTCAGCCCTAAAATACCTTGTTTTAGGCTAAGAGGAAGAGACCAAAAGTATCACATAATACTGCCAAAAGATGTCCTTGAAGCTTTCTTACAAAGAGTATAGCTTGTAGACACTCATAAGAACCAAGAACAACCCATGCTTTACCAAGATTACAGAAGAGGATCACAAATTAAGCTTCAGCCCATGATTTCCCTGTTTTGGGCTGCCAAGGATAATCCAAGATAACACCAATAATCTCCCAAAGAGTACTTGCAATGCCCTTTCAAGGCAAGAGCGATTAGATACAGTAATTACAAGTGAAAGTAGAGCATCTTCTCTTCATAAACCATAAGAGTAGAAAATGGAACATCAATCAGTCATGAATCAGCCCAAAGAAAGTGTTGGGCTGCATATGACACTCCAAAATCAGAGTTTTATGTCTCCCAAAGATCTCTTCTTGATAGAGAATAGAGTCTGCATCAAGAGGTAGGTAGATAAGACATTGCCCTTCTCTTCTTTTTCACAAATACATGTACCTCTTGAGCCGTGCAAGAGGTGCTTTGCAAAACAGAGATTCAGCCCATAAAAGAGCAAGCTTGGGCCTTTAAGAACAGCCCACAAGCCTTGATAATTTAGATCAAGAAGTGGAACAGGAGGCTCACTTGATAGGAGAGAGTTGCTACTTCATAGGCATAGACACAAACAATGTTCAAAGCTTCTTTCTTTCATCTTCCATGAGCATCAATTTCTTTTTTGAATGGGCTACTGCCCTCCTCTTTATACATATTTACCCTGTTTCTCACAGCCAAGAGTGGCCTTCCATTTTCGTCAATGCATAGGAAGAGAGGTACTTACATGTCAAGTATATTCTTCTTAAGCTGCTTGTGGTAGCATGGCTTCATCTCCTTTGTGTGGTAGTGTATGAGCTTCATTCTCCCCCATCCAGGATGCGCCCTGTTCTCAGCTTGAGGAAGCCCGAAAAATGTGGCATTGTTCACGCTGTCCTCTTGTTTTTTACTTGACTATTTCATAGGTATCATAAGTCACACAAGTAAGATGCAAGACATACAATGTCCTATGCTCAAAGACATAGTAAACTTCATGAACTTTAGTGGTTCTTCTCTATAATGAACTTGTGAGTCATGTTTTTGAAGTAACTACATCACTGACACATGTAGTCAGGTCCACAACCAAGCCATATGATTGTCCATGATCACATATACCATGACATATGTAGCATGACTTACAGAACTTCATTTTCTCAAGTAGTGAATGTACTCTTAGAGAGGAAAGGTTTCAAACTAGAACTCATCACATATTGCCAATTAACCAAGTTGAATGTTTCTTCTAAAACAATGAATGATTTAGAGAGCATACATCATGTCCCATGGAGCAGACTTAGGTGACTTTGTCTTGTCGAAGCATGAAAAACACCTTATAACTTGTCCTTACCAAGAGCTAGCAAGACCATCATATAGACAATCAAACTGTAATTTTCACATCATGAGCCTAGAATCCCATGACAACATTGTAACTTCCGTGAAGGGTGGCTATAGTCCTTGTTAATCCGGGAAAAATATCTGATTACGACTCTCGATTCTTTATCTTTTTAATTAAATAAAATTGTTAGTTATCAATTTTTGTTAGTTTTTACCTTAGTTAGTCTTTAGTTAGTAACCTTACTAACTTATTAATTGACTAACTAACTTTTGAACTAACCAACTAATTTTTAATTGAGTGGAAGTATTAGAAAGATAATGTGTACAAAATCTCCCCTATGCATGATCGAGCACCATCCTCATGCATTTATTTATGGATTTGTATTTCTTCTCTTTTTGTACTAAAAAATACTGAAAGCATGCTTTTTAGGTTTTTTGCTTTCCTTGTATGAACAACTTGCCTTTGTTTAATACTTTCTAGTACCTATCTAATAAATATAACCTTATACTTTTTTTCATTAAGGTCATATTATAAAGGTTGCAACAATAAATAATTTCATGTATAACACATAAATAAATTATGCATGATAATGGTACCCCAAAATAATAATAAATTCACGTAGAAAATGCACTCACTAAATAAATTTAAATTATTGCTTTTGCATAACTCCATCTAATAAAGTGCACCTCACTAGAAATGCAAAACACATTAACTCCCATCCATCTATTTGCTTTGGTATAATGTGACTAATGTTACACGCATGCCCAATGTGCGATAAGCCACTATTATCTAACCAATAGAAAGTAATAATGAAAATCCACCACATAAATAATCATATTATTTTCATAGCAATGAAATAAATTCCATAACAAACTTGAGACTGTTAGATATGCTAAATGCTCGACCCTCATAATGTGCCACCGATGATCCATGGTGCTCTAAGTTGTAAGGCCTGCCCCCCATTATGAGGAGAAGCCATGTCTGAGCGTGGACATTAGTTGGGTCCTGAGTTGTATGTTAAATGAGGTCTATGTGACCACATGGCGAAAAGGTGACCTTTGTGGATCTAGCCTTTAGGTTAGATGATAGAGTAGTTATGATGGTAGCAACTCGAGGCACAATGCATCGAGTTGTGCCTCAAGTTGCAAGGTGTGGGAGTTATTAGGGACCGTGTCCCTTGGGTGGGGGGGTCTCAAGGGGGCTAATGGCCCCCTTGACAGGGGTCTAGTGCTAGGTAGATCCTTCGGCCTAGTCATAGTAAAGAGATTATTTCCTAGCCGACTACAGAAGGTTAATAATATGGTTAGATATGCTGACTAGACTAACTTTGGGGCTATAAAAAGAAGATCCCTCCAAAGACATCGTCAATCTATCTTTCACCTAGTCAGAGTTCTTCCATCTATCCTTAAGCTCTTTGCATATCATCTATCTAGATCACCATCTAAGATTCACAATGGAAGTGCATAGGTTGATAGAGCCATCTTTGTATTAGTTCATTTGAAATTAAAGAAATTTCTATTCTTCTCATATTTGTTGTGTGTTCCCTACTCCTTGCTCAAATTCTGTCCGTCCACTGCGCTATGTAATTCTACAAAGATGGCTTGATGGAAACCACCCATTGGACTGGCCACTCTTATTCATTGTTGAAATGCTCTACATACCAATTGATATCCTCCAATGAGTCCAGAGGATTGCACAATATCTCATTCCAATACCCTAGCAACAATCCAAAAAGATAACTCATGTAGAGCAATGCTCATGGGTTGTCTAAGGACTTCATCTTGTGCAAAAGGTTCTTGAACTATTAAGAGTACATATCCAAGGATTTCTTCCTCATGTCTAACTCAAGTAACTTACAAAAGTTTTCAATCCTATCATTGGTTGCAAACCACTTTCTAAAAATAGATTAGAATTTTGTATACAAGTCTCAGGGACTTGGCATGTAGCCCCACTCACTAGCCATATGCTTTCCCTTAAAACGTGAGTTATATATGTTCGATGCATTGCACAATGTTAATTAATACAAGAAATATGTCATCCACTTACCTAGCCACCACGATTCAATGTTCATCTCAACACATGCACTGAAGTCGAGGAATTGTGAACTTTGAGCTCAAGTACATTGAAAGTTTTTTTTTACAGGTGTGGGACCTTATTTAGCTAAACTACACAAGACTTCAACTAGTTGATGAGATACGGGCTAGAAGAAGGGCGATACTTCAACTTCCACAAGTAAACCACACATGGTATGCAACCATGCATCATGGTTCTAGAGCTTGGGCTTTCTCTCTCTAGGATGCCACTCCTAAACTTGATGATTTCTTAATCAAGGCCATTGAGTGTTAGCTTTTGGGAGGAGGTGTAGTAATATGCATACAAAATTTAAAAAAACACGAGGTTTAGTATGAAACGTTGGGAGAGAAGGTTGATTGATTCTAGTCCTCCTCCCCCCCCCCCGCCCCCCCCCCCCCTTGGACTCTGACCCGATGTGTGGAAGGGCCCTTAATAAAAAAAGCTGGTAGGTACGAGGAATGGGACGATGATAACAAGGAGCCGAGATGGTTGGTAACTTGGGGTAGGTGGGGCCCCGGGGGCGGGGGGGGCCCGCGCGTGCCCGCGTGGGGGTGGGCCCGCCAGGACTTTAGGGAGAGGACAGGCAAAAAGGGTCTACACTCTGATTGATGACGATGACGTGTATATATTTATGGTCATCTTTTGGTTTTTTCTTTCCGTCCACTTCGCTCTGTCTGGACGATGTATCGCATCTGCACATGCATGCATGTGAGAGAGTCCCCGGCCCCGCCACGCTGGCAGCTTTCTCGCCCCTCCCCCCCCCCGACAGCGACTCGCCTCCGCCTTTTGCAACCGCCACGTCATCGGCATTAACGTCGCAAACCAAAACGACGAACGCGACCCCCTCGCCGTCCATATCGAGCTTTTTGTGGGGCCCCCCCCTCCCAAAGCTTTTATTGGCCACGTCGGACCCTGTCCCCTTGCTTTTATACCATCACGTTCGTGCGCACACGTCAGCACCCACGTGTGCAACCGAATCATTGATTCCTTTTTCCTTTGAACTTTGGCCCTTTTTGTTTCTTTCAAGTTCAAACTTCCAAGTTCCAAGTGCCCACCCCTCCCCTTGGAGCAAGTGGAAGTCATCTTAGAGGGGTTTCGCACATACTCGCAATGCGAATAGAGCTCTTCTTATGCCCTTGGAGAAATGCAACCCATAGTGCTATCTCCCCCAGCCTAACAAGGGCGTCCTTCAGAGCACACAAGAAAGCGGTACACTTGTGGGAGAACCTTCGGGATTACACGATAAAACAATGGCTTGATCCCCTCGAGATTAAGCAAAATTTCAATCTTAAAAGGGAAGAAATAACACTCTACAACTCAAGATTAGTTAGTGGAACCCATACTTGTCCAAGGCAATTCAAATTCACTATAACTTTTAGTGCAGTCTGCTAGGAAAACAAGAAGCCACTCCTCCTGCTTCTTGACCCCAAAAGTTCCAACTAAAAGTTGATTAATAAGCTTAATGATGAGAGGTGGCATATTTCATGCGATAAACACCAATGGGAATTTAGGTTCATGAATATATGGTCGCCCTTAATTCTAGCCAAGAAATCAACTCTCATATGAGTAATCCTCAATAAAGGGATTTGGACAAGGGGGAAAGCTCTTTGGTTTGGGACAGGCAATTGCAACTGTCCAAGATGCAAAGTGGAGATTGAATCTATTTCTCACATTTTCTTGCATTGCAAGTACAACAGAGAGGCACTTCTCTTCCTAGACATGATTATCAAGGATTTTCCCCCACAACCCATTTCATGGAAAGAACTTCTTCTTGGGGAATCTAATGGATTGCCCATTCTATTTTGGGCTTTCTTTTGAGCCCTCTATCTCTAGAATATATGGTGTTAATGTAATGATGCAATCTTCAAAAGTACCTTCGTTTCTTCGAATTTTCAACTAAAAGTGAAGTGTTTTGTAGGTATCCTCAAACCAACAAGGATTGATCATACATCTGAAAGAAGCCCATATCCAGCACAATGGAATGAACGGCTTGAAAGATAGTCGGCTCTACCACTCAAGCCATGACCACTAGTCACCTTAAAGCTCAAGAGCTTAATGTCATACTTAACATCATTAAGGATGCGGCTCGTAGATGCTAACTTTTTTCCCAAACTCATTGATACCATTACTTTTTTGTAAACATGTCCCTCATCCTCCTTTCATTGTGGTCAAGATGGTCCTTGATCACTTACACCCCTACCTATGTGATGATAAGTTCCACTACTCTTGTATCAAAATCTCCCCTTCCCTTATGTTAGTCCTTTGTAGCATGATTGCTCTCCATAGCACGATAAATGACAACTCTTAATGGCTCATTCTCAAAACTGGTCATTGGATATACATGTAAATGTTTTCCTTTTTTGTTTTTATTACAATATTATGCATGTCTCAAAAAAAAAGATCACTATGATCTCAATAGAGTTTTTCTTATGCCATTGGAGGAACACAACCTAGGGTTTGAACTCACACACCTATCAAACTCTAGCCACACTCAAACCAACTAAGTTATGAGCCCATTCACCGCATAAAGAAAATTTCATTTTTACAAGTCACATAGAATGCAATTAACAAGGTGTGTGTGTGTGTGGAGAGAGAGAGAGAGAGAGAGAGAGAGAGAGAGAGAGAGAGAGAGAGAGAGAGAGAGAGAGAGAGAGAGAGAGAGAGAGAGAGAGAGAGGGAGGGAGGGAGGGAGGGAGGGAGGGAGGGAGGGAGGGAGGGAGGGAGGGAGGAGGAGGAGGAGGAGGAGGAGGAGGAGGAGGAGGAGGAGGAGGAGGAGGAGGAGGAGGAGGAGGAGAAGGGTGAGAGAGGGGTGAGAGGGTGTGTAACACACCTACTCCTAGCTAGGCTAGAGGAGGTAATGTTCAATAGTTGCTTGAACACCTCTTCACAAAAATTACCATTTGGACCCTATAGGATGTACTAACTTAGTTGGTTGGTTGGGATTTGAGTCCATCTTGTAGTGAAATATCAAGCCTCATCCCAAGAGTGGACCCTAACGTTCTTATACTTGTAAGCTCTTCCTAAAAACAACAATCTAATGCACACGTAAGATTATCACTTCACAATAAATCAAATATTAGAGTAGCTAATACTACACTTGATTCATAAAGAATGGCAACCACTTCCATAGTCTCAAAGACCAATACTCTACCACCCCATTCCCTTAAAAGAATATTAGCTCAAGTTCTATTCTTCTCATGAATAGTCATGATTGCCCAATTAACCCTAACAGTAATGTAGAAATCCACTTTTCTTTGTGATGGGGTCCTGGAGACTTCCATCCATTTGCTTTGCACATCATGCACCTAACATGCTTCAGTTATAACTATAGGTGGCTACCATATTGTGTAAACATATAAAAATAGCTTTCTTAATTAGACCATTACATCATGTTTCTTGAGCATAAGTATAAGCACATGAACAAAAGTTGTTGCAAGTAGTCCTTTTAAAGTTACTTTGTGTAGCTTGTACAACTTGTCCCCAAGCTCTGAAGCAAACTGGATAACGCATCCCTTCTCTAGGTCAACCTTGCCCTTATCTAGAATCAAGCCTTTTGATGCCCATACATAAGCTCATGGATGATTTCTTCTCCATTGTAGGGCTGGTCATGGGGGATACCTACACAATCAGAGCCCCATTAGTTTCCATGTTGCCATAGGAGGGAGCTTTCCTTCATGGAGATCTCTTGTGTTAAGTGTTAATCAACAATCTTGGAAGACATTCCTAACTCTTAGTGAGAGAACCCTAACAAGGACCTTTGGGAGGTACATCATTGAATCATTTATTCTTGACGTTACCCCAATTTAAGAACTACCAAAAATAGCAACTCCAAGTAATAGATATATATAGTAGGTGCACTCGATAGGTGGCACATAGCAATAAGAGATCAACGTAGGGCCTAGAAAAAAACAAAAGAATATTTGGAGATATTTAATGTCTTGCAGTCTCTTAAATTTGTATGTTTATTCAATTTTCATATTCTTGACTAGTCCACCATATTTAGAGTTAGTAATAAAATACCCATGGCAATTGGAGAATAGTCACTATAAAATCCAAACAAAAACTTATCCCTATAAATTGTATATACATATGGGTAGAAATAAAATATCTAACATGCTTGTAGGCACTAAATATTGTACCTTCAATATCCTATAAAAAATTCGTGAAGGCCTAGTCTAGGAGACCGAATATTGTAAATGGTTAAGAGAGAAGGACTACTCACAAGTGGAAAATCTAAAGGCTGTCCAAAATTTACTAGAATATGCTAACCCGAATATATATAATACATTGAAATGAATTGAGATCTCGTTCTTATATGTGCAAAATATTGAGAACCTCTTCTTCTCTACCTTCTTTATCTTCTTGCTTGCTTCACTATAGCTTAAGAATGAGAAACAAAGAGCAAGAGAGAGTGAGGGAGTGATTGAGGGACTCAAGGAAGAGAAGCTACTTACATCATTCTTCCTTTCTTCTTCTTCTTATTCACAACTTGCTATCCAAACAACATGAAGTTGAGAGCATGAGAGTGAGGTAGATACCAAGGGACCCATTGGGAGAAGCTCCATTCTCTATCCTCTTATTATTGTTATTATTATTTTTCTTTTTTTCCTTTCTTCTCTATTCTCCTCTTGGCTTTAGAATGGCAATGGTAGGTGGATCAAAGGAGGGAGTGGAGGTGAAATGAGAGGAGCCACATTCAAATCAAGGAGCTTGTCAAAAAACCATGTAGTGGATCAGATGACAACAAGTGCTTGTGATGATGGTGATACTTGCTACATTTATTCTTGAATTGTTTAGCTTCTTTCCTTACATGGCATTGAGAGGAGAGAACTAGTTGATTTGTAGTAAAAGTCAATAAGGCTAGGTGAGAGATAGCTTGAGAAAGAATGAGAGGAAACATTTGGAAAAATATATGTCTTTCCAACTCCCACAGTTAAGCTCCTTTTAGATCCTAAATTTTTTCTATGCTATAGGGATATGAAAAAAATCCACTAACTTGAGTTTTTTTCAAACTCATATCAGTGTGCTGAATAGAGGGTCTCATAAAAAAGGTGTGGATTGATCGAAGAAAGGACCTCACCAAAAAAGCACATATGGTTAGAATATAATAAGCGTAGACTAGTTTAGGAGGTTGTGATGAATGAGAATTAATAGGGCTTAGAGCTAGATTAGATCCTCCATCTTCCCAATATTTGTATGAGACATGTTGGGCATTCTTATTCATTAAAAACTTGCATAATATTGGTTATGCTTCATGTTTCACACACTTAAGAGCTAGTGGATAGGGTGACTTTT
Source organism: Lygodium microphyllum (assembly GCF_053477565.2). Lineage (NCBI taxonomy): Eukaryota > Viridiplantae > Streptophyta > Polypodiopsida > Schizaeales > Lygodiaceae > Lygodium > Lygodium microphyllum. The sequence continues at coordinate 15,692,860 of NC_141154.1, read as the reverse complement.
TGATGCCATGAATGAGTGGCAAAGTCTTGGTTTGGATGCCTAGATATCTACTTGACTTCTTGAGCTAGACTAGAATTTAGTGGTAGAGTCACAGTCTGCTTGTCTACCTTTCTACCTATGTACCTAAGCTAGCCCATGACCAAAAGATAGAGGGCTTGTCTACTTGTCTAAATGAGTCTGAGCCTACCTGAGTCTTAGTTTGACTTAGTGTTAGCCTAACTACCCAACCACTACACATACTTTGATGCATCTACCCAATCATGGGAGTCCATGCAGTGCATGAATGTGATTTATGGTTGCACTAAATCAACTTAAGAAGGATTCTTTTAAGTTTACAAGATTGCTTCTGTCATTTTTAATACATAGATATGAACACAACTATAGAAAAGTTGATCACAACTGGGAAAAAAAGGGACCAAAATTGCTAACTATGAAATTTATGAGCTCAAACTATTATCACTTTTGGATTTGAATTCCAGTTTGGGACATGTGGTACTTGAAAAATTGAATTGTAGCACTAAGAAAGACATCATAGGCAAAATTGTAAACTCCTTTAGCATCAACATATATTGCAGAATCTCTCTACAATCTCTACTTGACCATGATTACTACCTCTAAGATGACTATGGTTGCTAAGCCTTAGATGACCATGACCTTGGAGAGGCACATGCATCATATAGCTTTGATGTGAGAAAAAAAAAGGTAGAGGGATTGAGAGAAGAGAAACTTGTCATAGCGATTTGTCCTTGTAGAGGAGGCAAAGAGAGGAAGAAGAAGGAACTGATGTTGATCAAATCAAGCAAAAGAGGTATGCTTCAAGATTTTCTTTTTGTTCAACAACCATGGAAGTTTGAGAGATTGCATTCTCTACATCTCATCTTATTGGATTAAACACATAAGAGTTGGGACATTATACAAACTTCTATTCTTTAGTACCGATAACTCACTTTGGCAAAAATCCTTCACCTTGACTTCTCTCAACACTTCACTCTAACTAACCATGTACCCTTCTCTCTCACCCTAGAGAGAACGAATACAAGACTAGCTTCAAGGTATAGTGAACTCCCCAACTTACCTTCTTGTGTTATATTCTAAATGTAAGAACACAAAACTAGCTTCAAGGTATAGTGAAATCACCAACTTACCTTCCTCTATTATAGTCTAAAATATTAAAGGCTCAAAGGTGGTTTCACAATCCAAGTAACATAATCTGATACCATCACTCCATTACATCAACCACTAATTAATGATAAGAGAAGAAGAAAAGGACCTTCATCTCGTTGGATTCCTCACTCTCTCACAATCTCATGACCTCACATGCAAATTCGAAAAGGTAGAGCACGAGTGGAAGTGCACAAGCAGAAGTAAGAAAAAAGCAAGAGCTATGACAGATGGAGCAAGACAACAAGACAGACATCGTATGTGGGAACTCCAACCATCACAATGTGTGACCGACTTTTCCTTATTCAAATGTCACTGAAAGAATAAAGAATGAAGTGACAATACTGGTGGGGACCTGTCACCTATAGTGTATAAGTGTGCAGGTACTATTAGTGTAATGAATACATGAGTGGTTGGGCATAAGGGCATTTACCCCCCAACAACCTCCCACTTAAAGGTGAATCTGACCCTAGTAAGGAGAGAACAAGAAAAAAGAGGCAAAGGAAAAATGTACATAAAGTACAATAGGATGAGGAAATATGTCCTCTCATCCAATACCCATCAGATTCTTAAGGAAGGTAAAATGCTTCATTGAGAGACTTTTAGTGAGCTGATTTGCATGATTTGGTTAATTGAAGCTCGATGGACTTTTCCTCAACAACCTCTTTGATAAAGTGGTAATGCATAGATCCTCAAAGCTCTGAGGCTATTGCATATAAATCTCATCATGCAAGTCCCCATGTAAGAAAATCGTATTGACATCCATCTAATAGAGGTCTAGAGTGAGCTATGCAACCATAGCCAAAACCAAGAGTAGGGTAGTCATCTTGACAATAAGAGACAAGAATTCATTGAAATCAATACCATGCTCCTACTTAAAACCCTTAGCAACCAATTTGGCCTTATAGAATGGCTTGGGGTATCTAGGGGTACTCCTCAACTTGTACACCCATCTGCATGACAAAGCACATTTTTGACTAGGCAAAGAAACCAAATCCCATGTATGATTTTTCAATAGTGAGTCATACTCTGACTATATGGCCCTTTTCAAAGAGTGACTCTCACCTCTACATATAGCCTCATCATAGTAAGAGGCTCACATAATCTACTACTATAACATTATCCTATAACTTCCATGCAGTCTCCTAGTCAAAGAGAATATTATAGTAGACTTGCTTAGAGAGTGACAAAATGATTGTAGATTTACATAACTCATCCAATTCAGCCCAATCCTTTGCATCAAAGCATTCACACTTTACACTCTCATGTCTCAATGGCTTAATTTGTAATTTTTGCAATAGAACTATTAACTTTGTTCCTTCTAATAGTTGTAATTTGTACAATCCAGCTTCTCAATATTAAAGATAGTACTACCATTTGACCCACCAGCCACATAATGCAAGAGAAGAAAGCACAATCCAAGAGAAACAAGCTACTATAAATGATGGTTAAATAATCCAAAAATCACAGTCAAATCAAGGGCTAAGCAAGAGAAATTGCCAAAAGGATGAGCTATCCCCTAATTGTAATCAAGTAACTATCAAATCCAAGGGACTACCCTCATATAGAATGCATAAAACTAAAAGGATAGACTACTGTAATAAATTGTAGCAAAATACCAATAACTAGGTGTGAGCAACCAAGAAAGAAAGACAAAAAACAATCGGCACTGAAGTTTGTCACAACTATAGTGTCTCAGTGACCATACATGTTGTAGGCGTAGACATCATGCACATATGAGATCTCAAGGTAAAGAGAGGATATTTTCCAAATACATAACCCACTAAGCAAAGCTCAATACATAACCCAAAGGCATATAGATATCATTGACAACACACTAATAGATATAAGTGCCAAGTCCAAAGTAAGTGATCCAATCAGCCCATTGTAGGGTTACTACATTCAATACATATCAAGAGAGCATGTATATGAAGTAAGTATCCCGTGGTCTTGGAGAAAGTAAGCTCAAGCTCAAATGCATAAATCCAAAGCTCTATGTAACATCCAAAGTAGTGCATGTAACTTCCACTTGAACAAAATCAAATACCAAATGAGCAACACAAGCTCAAAACATCAAGTATATGACATCCAAGTATCCAAGATACATGAAGCATAAGCTGGGAGTATAAAAACCAATAGATTCTTCAAGCCCGTAACTATGTAAGCCACTAAAGTAATAAAGGCATATAACCATAGCAAACATTAATGTAACGGATCCCAAACCTTAACTCAAAATCATACCATAGCATATCAATATATATACATAACAACCAAACTAGTGGTACATCCACTGAGTATCCTGTAAAGCATCAATGAGCATTAGTCATAAGCTTTTGACTGATAAATCCTTGTTGCCTTATTATTACATGATGGTGAAATTTGAGCTATTTCAAGCTCAAACCAATCCCAAAAGCATAACCATTCCATCTGGGCACCAAAATAGCATCCTCGAAGCATCAAACATGTATTATGGAATTTACTGTTTTCTACAAATCTTAAAAAAAATTCTATGTAAAATAAAGAACAAAAAGTTACACAAAATCAACTCTTTGAGTATCTAGATCTGTAGTTCTCATTGTGCTCTTCGTTTGTATCTATGAAACACTTAAATTTGATACCGTATGCAAAAGTTATGGCCAAAATACAAAAAAATTATCAAGCTCCCATAGTTGTCCATGACTTCTATATCATGCTCCCTATGCACTCAAAATGGATAATATGGCTGCTCCTTGACTCAATAAGTACTCAAAAAGACTCAGCTAAGCCTTAAAAAGCTCCTCAACAAGCAACATGGAGCAAATTGGAACAAGTTGAAAGAAGGAAAGACTCAATGTATACCTTGAGAGGAAGATGCAATGGCTGCCATGAAACCTTGAGTTGAGGCTTTGAATCTGAACTAAAGCAAAGGATGAAGAAGCTCCTCGAATGGTTGGCTCTGATACTAGTTAAAAGATAGAGCCCAAGTGGAAGCACACAAGCAAAAGCAAGAGCTATGGTGGATGGAGTGAGAGCGCAAGAGAGAGAGAGAGAGACAACATATGTGGGAACTCCAACTGTCACAATGTGTGACCATATTATTTTATTCAAATGTCACTGAAAGAATAAAGAATGAAGTGATAGTGATGGGCACCCACCAGCCACAATGTACAGGTGTGCGGGTACTGAGACAAAGTAATGAATATGTGGGCAGTTAGACACAAGTGCCTTTACCCCCGAAAAATCCCAAGTCGACCCTCAAACCAAAAAGAAGGAAAGAAAGGAGAAGATATAGAGATTCTTTATCCCAAGTTCCTTAAGAAAACTCTCAGCTTCTCACCTATACTCTCAATAATGGAGGAGGCAAGATGGTAGAATAGAAGAAGTGAATGGTTGCTAAATAGTTACACTGACAAAGCTTCTATAGCATGGATGGATCAATAAGGATAGCTATAATTAAGACCTCCCACCCTTATGTAGACCAAAATTATGGTTAGGATTAAGGCTAGGCCCTTTGTATATTAGGGCTAGGATATGCATCTCACTCTCATTAGGTGTTTTGACATTAAAGAGTCCTATTCAATCTTGAAGTGTTGTCCCATACTTCAAGACCTAAAATTGTATATATGCTATGATGCAAAGACTATATGAATATACATGCTTACATATGCTAATACTTAGCTAGAAGATTTCTCCATAGGTTCTTTTGTTGATGACTAGTGCTTGATGAAGCAAGGAAACTTGAACTAATGAAGATGGAAATAATTGTTAGTTTGTTGAAGGAAAAAGGGTAGTTGTTGAAGAAGATCACAAGGAGACATCAAAAGGTAGGATGGTGGACTCCAATCCAAGTAAAGCTTGAAGTGCATGGTTCTCTATTGAGCCAATCATGTGTGGCAATCGATGCAATTGTTATCTTTTTGTTGAAGTACCTTTTGCCTTGCTTCAAGTATTATTAGGTGCTAGATGTCCAAATTTGATCTGAATGGCCTAAATATGGTGTCAGGTTGAACAGTCATGTGAAATTGTCATATCCGTTTATACTTTCTGGTTGGTGAGGTGGTTAAAACCACAATTAGGAATTCTTCTAAGTGATCACAATAATAATGGTAATGATGTAATTCTTAGTTCTTTTATGTATTCTAATGTTTCTTTGTCTTTCTTTCTATCATTTTTATGTGCAACATAATATTTGATATGAAATGTTCCATCTTGTTTCATTCTATATATCAAGTAAGGATCATATGGTATGCAATATACTCTAGTCCTATTAGTACTTAATTACACTTGCTGACCACAATGGTCCTTCCCTCAATCATGGGTATGCATGCATATGTGATCTCTAGATCCACAATCTCCACTACTAACTCTAATATGTAGTCGAGTGCTTTAACATCATCAAAGCTTGTGACACCTTTGGATTCTACTATCATTGTTGATTGCACTCTCAATCTTATGGATCATCCTCTTTGATGATGCTTGTAACCTCCAAATCATGTGGTCAGCTTGAAGTCATCAATTAGCCCTATCTCTGCACTACTAATGCTTCTTGCACTAATACTTTGGTAGTGATTTTGCCTATTCTGCCTTTTAGGACACTACCTCTTCCTTCCCCTCATATGATTACTATGTAGGTCCCCTTTCCTAAATTCCATGGCATTACCCAATAGGATATGGACACTCACATGTTGTGTACTAAAATGATTGGATTTCTAGCTATGTTTTTGCTCATTTTTGGAGATAAATTGCTTGTCTTTACATGATTTTATGGGTTTTCTCTATCTTGAGAGTGGCTTAGAGAGTATTAGTTTGGATTGAAGATCTTTCTTTAAGGTTTTTGTTTGGTTTGTGACATGTTTTTTAAATGACTTTTTTGGTTCTAATATGTTATGTTTTCCTCTATAAAGTCCTCTTTTTGTTTTTTTTGAGGCGTTATGATTGTGGATGAATGGGTTGAGATATGATTGAATATATTTTGGATGTATTTGTTGAGAATAAGGTTGTGATCAGTATCATCGACATGACTGATCTTATCTAAATAGATGTCATCTTAGCTATCACTCTCTATGTGTATTGTAATAAACTGAGTTGGTCAGACTCAACCACAGTTAATGGTATGGTTAGTCAGTGACCTAGTGTGTTTTCAGTTATGTGTGACTAGATTTTAGTAAGCATTATGGAATAATGAGAAGTGGGGACAATTGGGGTATGCTACTCTTTGTTTCATAGCTCCATGTCTTTATCCCTCTCTCCCTCTAAATCTTGATCATGGTATCAGAGCATGAAGCCTGAAGACTTGGCAGTGGCATTGGCCCATGCATTGCAAGAGCTGGAGCCTGAAGTCAGGAGCTGCACTATGACCTACAAAAGTTCATATGTTGGCATCCATTGGATTAGTAGGAAGGTATGTTTCTTGTGGTTTATCAGTTCACAACCTATTGAAGCTTCCTATAGGGTTCTTTGCCACTTGAATGAGCTCTCTTGCTGATGCCAAAAGGCATATTCCACGATGGATCTCATGAGACCATGGTGGATTCCGTGAGTTTTTTTAAATTCTAGGGTGGATTCCGTGAGGTTTTGTGGTGGATTCTGTAAAACTATATTTATTTGTCAGGGCTCGTACACAAGGTGGATTCCTTGTGCGAGAAGTTGACGAGGACGCCTATCCTTTTCGAGCATCATATTAATTTAATGTGCACATGGGTGATTCCATAGTGGATGTTTCTGCAAAATACATATTTAAATTAATAGAAGTTTATGAGTTTAGAGTGCACTTGTATTAAATAAAGATTAGGACAGAGTTCCAATCTATTTATTTATTTTGTAGCTGAAGACTGCTAGGTATTCACTTTTGTTGGTTTAATTTTATTATTTTCTAACAATTGTGAATGCTTCACTTGATGTGTAGAGCAGGCAATGGTAGCATTGGGAAGCATTGAGCAATAGCCTATATTTAGATTACCTAAAAGAAATTATAATTTTTGATGGACATGCGTCTTATCATTAAAGACGTGGCTCTAATGTTTATTTAGGCGCACTTATTTATTGAAGTGCTTGACGAATATTTATTATTTTGTATGCGCATAGGCACTCGATTTAAATATTTCATTATTGGACATTGTATTTGGGCATAGCCAGCCTTTTGAGCTGCCCAACCACTTTATTCTTTGTTTGGACAAAAAGCAAACACAAAAGCCAAAGCATACTAATTGTAAAATTGGGCTATTTTTGAGCTTTGAGATGAATAAATTTATAAATATATGCCTTGTGAAGCGCTCACACAAGACATGGGGGGAGATTGTACCCAGTTTGTCTTTTGTCTCATGTCATGCAAACTCTCTTCTTGCTTTTATGAGTTTTAACAAAGTTCTTTGTTTTTGGGGACCTTCCAACACTCACTACGTACGCATCCAACATCCGATTTGCACAGCAATAGTATTAGAGCAAAGCTGAGATCGAGAACTTCCAATTGGTTACCATCTCGCGCGAAGGCAAAGCTCCTGGAACGAACGGGCAAACCGTCAATACCATCGTGTTCCTGGTGGTGAAGAACCCCCTATTGTGTTGTTGGATTGCGAAGGACCACTCTCTGGCGAGACGCTCGAGAAGCTCCTTTGGAAGACGTTTTTGTCTCAGAGTTAGCAGAGAAGAAACTTCAATTAGTTGGGGATCTTAAGCTTTAAAAAGCTTTTAAAAAAAGAAAATTTTAACGTCGATATAGCAGAAGGATGTACTTGCAACCGTTGACGTCGTCAAATAGATGCTACTGTCCCGATTTGTTTTTTTTTTAATAACAAAGCTTTCTTTAATAAGGCTTAAAGATTATAAGCTTATAATTGTTAACCCGAGGACTCATTAGGCCCAGTAGTTCTCCTTTTGGTGCACATGTCCTATTAGTTAAGAAGAAAAATAATACCTATAGGATGTGCATTGACTATTGTGCCCTAAATAAGATCACTGTCAAGAATAGATATTTGATCCCTAGGGTAGATGACCTCATGGATAAACTACATGGGGCCACTATTTTTAGCAAAATAGATCTTAAATCTGGATATCATCAAGTACAATTGGATACACCTAACATTTTCAAAACTGCATTTAGAACTCAATTTGGTCATTATGAATTCCTTGTTATGCCTTTTGCTTTAACTAACGCATGATGAATCACATATTTTTGAAGCATCTGCATTGTGTAATTGTTTTCTTTGATGACATATTGGTTTTTAGTAAGAATGAGAATGAGCATTATGAACATTTATCTTTGGTTTTCAAATTATTGAAAGAGAATCAATTATATGTTAACTCTGAAAAGATAGAATTTTTCCAAATCCACATTGAATATTTAGGGCATATTAAAGTCGATCCTAAAAAGATAGAAGTAATTTTGAATTGACTGATTCCTAGAAATGTGCATGAATTATGTTCTTTCTTCTTAGTTCTTGCTAGCTTTTACAGAAAATTTGTGAGAAATTTTTCATTGCTTGCATTACCTTTAACGAAATTATTAAAGAAAGGTATTGTACATCACTGGTTTGATAATTAGAAAAAGTATTTTGATTTATTGAAACATGCTTTAACACATGCACCTATTTTGCAACTAACTGACTTTAATCGACCATTCTTCCTAGTAGTCATTGATACCAACGGATCAGGAATAGGAGCTGTCCTTATGCAAGATTCACATCCCATAGCCTTTTCTAGCTGTAAACTTAAACCATCTGAACTCAAGTATTCTACCTATGATAAGGAATTGTTAACTGTAGGACAAGCTTTACGTCAATGGAAACACTATTTAATGGGATCTAAATTCATGATCAAAACTGGCCAACAAAGTATCAAACATCTCCTTAGTCAGCCACAAATCTCTGACCTCATATCAAATGGGCTGCTTTCATTCAAAGTTTCCATCCACTTATCAAATATCAACCCGGAAAAGAGAATGTTGTTATCGATGTCTTAAGTAGAAGACCAAGTATCCATAATATCTCAATTATATATTTTGATTCCCTTATCCCTATGAAAGATACATGTGACCAAGTCCCCAGTTTTCAAGCTGATTGCTATTGATTGAAGATTTTTATTGGCCACAAATGGAATCTAATGTTTCTAACTTTGTATCTGAATATTTAATTTCTCAAAGAGTTAAGCGACACCATGGTAAGCAATATGGTTTATTAATGCCTTTACCAATTCTTGAATAACCATGGAAACATATTTCAATGGATTTTATAATTGGTTTGCCTAACACCCAAGCTAATCATGATATGATTTAGACTATTGTAGATCGATTTAGTAAGTAGACATATTTCATTCCATGCAAGAAAACATTAACTGCGTCTCAAGCTGCACAATTGTTTTTGAGAACTGTTTTCACTAACCATGGTTTATCAAAAGTTATTATTTCAGATCGTGATTCTAGATTTTGCAATAATTTTTGGACTACTTTGTTTGTTAATTTAGGTACAAAGATTGATTTTTCATCTGCATTTCATCTTGAAACTAATGGGCAAAAAGAATCTACTAATAGTACAATATTAGATCTTTTGCGTGCATACATAATTTCAAAATCACAAACATGGGATACACATTTGCATTTACTTCAATTTGCATATAACAATACACCGCATATAGCTACACATAAAGCACCTTTTGAAATCATTTATGGACATAGATTGCCTGGACATATTACATCATTGTGCAACAAAGTTAAAGCTGCTGATGATATTGCCAATATGCATGCTACTATTTTTGCTAAAGTTAAAGATATGATTGCGAAAGCCCAGCAATCATACACTAAACAAGCTAACAAGAGAAGAAAAGCTATGAGTTTCAAAGTTGATGATTATGTTTGATTACACATTGAAAAGAGAAGATTACAAAGTATTGAGAGACACTTTGTTGTTAAGTTAGCCCCTAGATTTTATGGACCTTTCAAGATCATTCACAAAATCAATGACAATGCATTTAAATTAGAACTACCCCAGTATTGGAAAATCCACAATACTTTTCATGTCAGTTTGTTACGACCTTTTAGAGGCCAATTACCTGTTCATTTTATCTATGAAAACCCTCCTTTGTTTGAAGAAGAAACTGAATTCCTTGAACCTGAAACTATTTTAGATACTGACTTTATGACCACTTGAACTGTTCGTATATATTCTAGATATTTGGTTAAGTTTAAAAATCATCTTGTTGAAGAGGCCCAATGGATGCACGCCTACGACCTAAGTGCTTATTCCTCATTGCTCGTTCCACATTGAGCTAATAGCAATTGATGGCAATTGCTATCCCACCCCGGGGGTATGATGCCAGGAGGCATATTCCATAGTGGATTCCATGAGACCATGGTGGATTCCGTGAGTTTTTTAAAATTCCATGGTCAATTCTGTGAGGTTTTACGATGGATTCCATAAAACTATTCATTTGCCGGGGCTCATATACAAGGTGGATTCCTTGTGTGAGAAGTTGACGGGGACACCTATCCTTTTTTAGCATCATATTAATTTAATGTGCACATGGGTGATTTCATAGCATGTGATTTTGTAAAATACATATTTAAATTAATGAAAGTTTATGAGTTTAGAGTGCACTCGTATTAAATTAAGGTTAGGATAGAGTTCCAACCTATTTATTTATTTTGTAGCTGAAGACTGCTAGGTATTCACTTTTATCGATTTAATTTTATTATTTTCTAACAATTGTGAATGCTTCAGTTGATGTGTAGAGCAAGTTGCGGTGGCATTGGGAAGCACTGGGCAATAGCGTGTATTCAAATTACCTAGAAGAAATTATAATTTTTGATGGACATGCGTCTTATCAATAAAGGCATGGAATTGATATTTATTTGTGCGCACTTATTTATTGAAGCACTTGACAAATATTTATTATTTTGTATGTGCATGGATGCTTGGTTTAAATGTTTCACTATTGGACATTGTATTTGGGCATAGCCCGACTTTTGGGCCGCCTAACCGCTTTATTCTTTATTTGGACAAAAGCAAACACAAAAGCCAAAGCATGCTAATTGTAAAATTGGGCTATTTTTGAACTTTGAGATGAATAAATTTATAAATACATGCCTTGTGAAGCACTCACACAAGGCATGGGGGGAGATTGTACCCAATTTGTCTTTTGCCTCATGTCATGCAAACTCTCTTCTTGCTTTTATGAGTTTTAGTAGAGTTCTTTGTTCTTGGGAACCTTCCGGCACTCGCTACATACACATCCAACATCCGATTTGTGCACCAACTGCATGAGCATTGAGGAAAAAAAACAGCACCAAGGTAAAAAGCATTATATGCATAGATTACACCAATTTGCTGGTCATCTTCTTTTGCTCCAACTCAAACATTGACAACCATAAATACACTCTACTATTGATAAACTTGTCAGGGATTGAAGAAAGATTCATAACATTGGTATCTTGGTTCTCAATGCATTTGTGGGATGTTTGAATCAAACATTGTCTGGAAAATAGAGTAGGTCTTCTGTTAATTATACAGGGACAACATACATCTACTTGGTTGTAGTTCATTGGGAGCTATATTGATCTCTAATGATGTCTATTGATGTTTAGAAATGTATATGCCTTTACTCTCATGCATTTTGGCATGGCTTTGAAGAGTTAAACACTCAGATTTAAATGGTAATAGCAGGCTAATCCAGAATGCAAGCTAAAATCTGTCCTGAATATATGATAGCTTACACATGAATTTTTGGAGCACCTTGACACCTATTTTGGTACACCTAAATGCTTGGATGTTGGTCCATGAATACAAGATGTTTTGCGGATGTAAATGAGCATTAAATGCTTAGATCTAGGCCAAAATACTGTTGGTTATCGCAGTGGATTGGTTGTAAACTTCCTATGAGGAAGAGTATTTGGCACTGCTACTTGCATACAATACAAACATTGATGCTTGTTTGGTCACGTATTGAATTCCCAATGTACTAGGACATGCCTATGGTGGTTTAAGGAAATGTTTGAGCTGAAAATAACCTAGTTATTGGAGAGTTTATGTTGCTGGTCATAACAGGATGCTTGCCTGTCCTAACCTGTGGGAAATTTCAGTGAATGTCAACATAAGTTCTATGCATTTATTGATGCTTGTATGGACATAATTTGTTGCTAGGATGTTTTGCCACTACCATAGAATGTTTTGAACTGATTTGAGGTTGTCAGGAAATTGTACTTGAACTTTGCAAGAAATTGGTTCTGAACTGTAGGAGATTGTTCTTGAACTGCAAGAAGTCTGTTCCCGAATTGTAGGGATTCATGCACTTATAGATTGCATATAGCCTTGAATACCTTAGTTGCAAATATAGTAAATTCTTGAGGCATTGACCATATCACTCAAATTGTGGGAGAGAAACTTGATAACAAAAAATTTGCTCTATGGAAGTTTAGGATGCAAAATTTCTTGATTGGTACAGACTACTTGGATTTATGTATGGGAGCTAAAGCGGAACCCAAACTACCTGAATAGAATCCAACTCATGATTAGCGGCCAGAGAGCTCACTGATAGTGGTTAGAAAGAGCAAGCAAACAGCTACATTGGTTCTCTTTATGCATTTCTGATGCGATGGCTATGCAAATTACCAACTATCAGTCCCCAAAGGATGCTTAGGATATTCTCATGAAGAATTATGTAATGTTACTCATTCCAGAAAGATACAATTGAAGCAATAGTTTAATAACATGTTTAAAAATGGCAAGAGCATTCAAGCTCATATGGCAGAGATAAAAACCATAGTAGATCAGCTTGCTACGATTGGTTCTAAAGTCTCAGAGGATGACATGGTTGCAGTAACATTGAATGGACTAGGCAAGGAGTATAAACCTTTTGATACTTCAATTTCTGTGAGAGGAGATCCCCCTGACTGGGATGAATTACTTGCATTGCTGCTACATGAGGAATTCAAATTTGGTCTCAATATAGGTTCGAGTACCTCTTAGAGCAACAAAGATACTGTCTTTTACTCTAGTCAGCGAGCTAGAAGTGGTAGAGATCATGGAGCTTTTTGAGGTCATGGAGACACTCAGAATACATGTGGACAATAGCAACAGAATTCATGGCAAAGTTTGAATGTACAAGGACAGCGAGGATTGGAGCATTTAGAGGTAAGGGGAGATCACCTAGAGGCAGAGGTGGCTCTTGGTAGTCACATGAGCAGTCTAACAGGGATAATGACTATTATTATTGTGGAAGATATGGACATATAGCAAAGGACTATCATAAAAGGCAAGCAGATATGAAAACAAAAGATAGACAACATGGAAATTATGCATCTTCCAGTGGTACTCATGATGATTAAGGGGATACGTTTTTTGCTATGCAACATGTTCCTAAGAATATATCTAAGCAAGGCAAGGATGAAAAATGGTATATAGACTCAGGAACATCCAATTATATGACTATGCATGGTGAGTGGTTTGATGAGATGACAATAGGTTTCCATGGACATGTATGCACTGGTGATGATACACAACATGATATTTAGCATACAGGTGTGGTTCTATGAATCATGCTTGATGGCAAAAAGAAGAGTCTATATGATGTACTGCATGTGCTTTCTATTACTAAAAATTTATTGTCAATTGGATAGATGGCAGAACAGAATCAACAAGTTAGATTCAATAGAGATGGTTTCTTTATTGAGGAATATGGAAATTGCTGCAAATTGATTGCTAAAGGCAAGAGAGATGCAAAAATGTTTACTTTGGATGCACCTACACTTGAGTTGAAAGTAGCCATGTTTACCCATAGTAATGGAGTAGTTAGAGATGTAGAAATCTAGCACAAACACATTGGTCATGTAAATATTCAAAGGCTAAAAAATATGAAGCAAAAAGAGGTTACTTGCTTGCCAAAGTTCAAGTATACTGATCTTGGGCATGCCTGATCTACTTGTGAGTTTGGGAAGCAATCAAGGATTCCATTCATGACACATGTTAGAAACAATTTGAGACATTTGCAATTGATACATTCGGATGTATGGGGTCCTACCCATAATGCATCTTTTGGTGGTGCCAAGTATTATGTGTCATTTATTGATGATTTCAGCATGTATACATGGATGTATATACTGAAGCACAAGGATGAGATGTTTGACATATTCAAGAATTTTAAGACACGTGCTAAAAATGAGTTTGGATGTTATATCTCATGTCTGAGATTTGTTGGAGGTGGAGAATATGTCTCTAGAGAGTTTGACAGGTACTTGGTAAAATATGGCATAAAAAGGTAGCTCACATGCAACTACATACCATAGCATAATGGTGTGGTAGACAGAAAGAATCGTGTACTTATGGAAGCTACCAGGGCAATGCTTAATGAAAAGGACTTGCCAAATGCTTATTGGGTTGAAGTAATTGTCAATGCTATTTATGTACTGAATAGAACATCTACAACTAGAATTCATGATTTGACACAGTATGAGAAGTTATATGGTTACAAGCCCAATATGAGTCACTTCAAACTGTTTGGTTGCATTACTTACATATATGTACCTGATGAAAAGAGGAGGAAATTAGATCTAAAAGCTATAAAATGTGTTTTTCTTGGCTATGCACAGGATAGAAAGGCCTACAAGTGTTATAATCCATCTACTCGGAAGACCTTGATTAGTAGGGATGTAGTGTTTGATGAGTTGGCATCATAGTACGGTGGTCCAAATATAGTGGTTTCTAATGGACCAGCTAGCCCTACTCATGCTACAAACAATCCTTCATCTAGAACTACCATGAGTGGACCTACATGTGATGGTTCTTCTATTGTTAGTCTTTGGACAGGACAACTACGCAGTCATGTTTTTTCATCCACCACTGACACGAATATGTTAGTGAGGTGTTTGATTATGTAACTATCTTATAGCCAGATATGAGTCACCTACTAGCAGTGACAGTCTTGATAGTGAATTGGGCATACTATCAGTTATGATGCTTGGTGCAAGGCAAAGCAAGTATGTGCCGCCTCATGAGAGGCAATCGTATAGTGAACCGCAGTTAAGAAGGTAAAAAAGGGTCAGGAAACCAGTTGATATATTGACATACAGTGGATATTTAGCTCGACATTATGTATACATGACAAAATTGATGGGATACAAAGAACCTACTAAGTTGAGTGAGGCAGTTGCAGAAGATAAAAATTGGTGTGTTGCCATGGATGAAGAATATGCAACACTAGTTGAAAATGAAACATGGGATTTGGCTAGTTTTCCTAAAGGAAAAACACCATTGGCTGTAAGTGGGTTTATAAAGTGAAATGCAATGAAGATGGTTCATTGGAAAGGTATAAAGCTCGACTGGTTGCAAAGGGATATGCACATCAGTATGACTTAGACTATGAGGAGACTTTTAGTCTAGTTGCAAAGATGGCAATCGTAAAAACGGTCATTGCATTAGCAACTTCTAAGGGATGCAAGTTAATGGATGTAAAAAATGCATTCTCAAATGGTGACCTGATTGAGGAGGTATATATGGAACAACCTGAGGGCTATGTACACCCTGACTATCCAACACATGTATATAGCCTGCTAAAAAATGACTTGTATGAGCTAAAACATGCATCGAGAGCATGGAATTCTTGTATCAATATTAATTTACAGCAGCTTGGTTTTCAAATGGGTCATGCAGATCATAGCTTGTTTATAAACAAGATAGAGAATGGTTATGTTTTCTTGGTGATTTATTGAGAGTAGATTTTTAAAGCTCGTTTTGAAGCGAAAAAGAGCCCAAGAGGCTGTAAAAGACCAATTTTTCATACAAAATGAAATGATTGCGGATTGATGAGTTGGAGTATTCCTAGATGTAGTTCAATGCCAGTAACTAAAAGCAAGTCTCGGTTCATCGATCAAAGTCCGTGTTGGACCCCCCATTTAATCCCCGCACGTATGGTTTGGTGTTATGAAGCAGCTATGTGATCTAAGAGCTAGAAAGTGCACAACGATGATCAAGTTTATAGATTTCGATGTTGTGAAGCCAGTTTGCCAAATAGATCTCGAATCCCAGCTTGTTTGCCCCACCAAAACGGAAAAAACCACCTTGCCAAAGTGTGAACATAAGGACATGAACTAGTTTTTTTTGTGTTCAAAGCATACTAATCTTATTCCGTGGGAAGAATGAAGAGTCATGACCATTTTATGAAATGTGTTGGGGGGGAGGGATGTATTTTTGGGTGCCCCTAAAATGATTAAAATTTTCCATTTCTTGACTATTGATGATGAGGAGAATGCTTTAGGCTGTGAGTTCCTCAATTTCCTTAGACTCTATTGCAAAAAACAGATAAAAAATTGATGCATTCTATGAAGTGATATGATTTTAGTCTCTATCTCTCCTCTTTCCTTGTAACATGTCCACTCGTCCACCTGAGGGACAAGTCTTAGCAGCCTATCAGGAAGAGAGTCTAGAAAGCGCCACCTGGCACTTGCAAGGAATGCCATAGGGTTTGTGATCTAAGTCTTCCCGAGTCTGCCCCGAGCGAAAGTATCTGGCCGTTCCCACTTAGGATCGACCTAAAGTCAAGGTTCCTTTCCTATCAGCAAAGTCTCTAGGAAGTAGCTAGCATCGCGCTCCAGATGAACTGCTTTGGGTAGGAACAACAAAGTCGAAGCGGATTTATGCTGCACTTGGTTCATGGAGGATGGGAAATGAGAGGGATGCGAAGCTCAACCTCTCTTCCCATAAGGCATAGTCCCATTCCATTCCCCTGAAACATCATAAATCGGGATTCTAACTCTACTGACGCTAGGTCTTCATAGTCTCATTAACATGTCTTTTGAGAAAAGCTCCCAGATAACTAGGACCACCCTTCCGTAGGATGGACCCAAGTCACCTCCACCGCACTTTCCTCGGTTTGCTTTGTTATCTAATTACCTACCACATTATGTTTGACATGCAAAATCAGCTTCCTTAATTAATCAATTTAAACACAGGTTCCTTCACGTAACTTAAGCACTGACACAAAAACAATGTCAAGCAATTTCCTTTTTCAAATATCTGATCTTTATTTATCATAGTCCCAGAATACATCAAGTATCATGCCCGAAGGCTATCCCAGCAATCAACAAGATTGCTGCTCCAAGTTCTGCCCTTAGACTAGTACACGGGCCTCGAGATCCCATCTCGAGTCACGTCAGCCTCTTGTGCGAGATCTCGAGGCAAGTAATTTACAGTCAGAGCCTCCCCTGGCACCCAAGCGTCCTCTTGCTCCAAGCAGCACCCACGGAGAGACCTCTCGCGGCGGGTTTGGTCCACATACTCGGCGCAGCTAACAACCCCCTTGGATAGGGCCAAGCAAACAGTCGGAGGTAATTGAACCTGCCTCTCTCTCTAGGCTTTTAACCTGAAGCATTAAGTGTAAATCCTTGAGTTAGTTCCTTGAGCAAAGAAGTTCAAACAATGTACCTAAGTGTACAATCACGATAATCTGAGAGGTCGTTTGTACGACCAACTACTAAGGTGTGATTCCTTTTTCCCAAATGCTCCCAGCATCCAATCCTGGATCGTTCGCGACTTGGCAAGATTCCAAGGGCTTGGCAAGCTAGGTTGCTTGTTTCCCTTTTATCTTTGGGTTAGGGTTCACCGACCCTAATTATCCTTACCTTAGGTCTCCTGGTAAAAAATAGGTCATGGACAACCCCATTGTCCTTGGTTGGTCAACCTGCCGGTTATCTCCTAGATCCCTAGAAGTACCTATGTACCTCTATCTTTGATCTTAATTGATCAAGATTGTCTATCCCCTTGACCATGGTTGGTCAAGATGGTTCTGTTTAGAACATTCCTACTCTATCTTAAGTATAATCTTCTTAAGCCCTCTTAATAATACTCACAAGTGCTTAAGCTTTACCTATCCCTCTTGAAGTCTCCAAGGACTTTGTCATGGGACTCATGGATCTCAGTCCCATTTGGTAGATTACAAAAAACATTGAATTTTCCCAACAACTTTAAAGCACGCAACGTAATGTCATGCCTTCATTTCAATGCTTCCAATTCCGATATAATCCATGCGTTATTTTATGCCACACATGCGAAGGTACTTTCCATGCAATCTTAACATTATCCTCTATGTAATTACTTACACGATCTATGTCCTTCTTGAATGATCTAACTTTATGTGATCATTGTATTGTTCAAAGAGAAGAGAGAGAGAGAGAAAGGGAAAAACTCCATATCCATGAGCCTTCAGGCTCCCAAGCTCATTTCTTCATATTCCACACTCTCAACTGAAAAGCACACACTTAACAAGATAAAGTGACCTAGTGTAAATGTAGACTAGACTAACTAACTCTAGTCAGGTCACTAACTGACTACTAACCCGACTTATTTAATGTAGTCTCATGTAGACAGCTGTACACACTAGCTGTCATAGATGTCGGTCATAGATGAAGACACACTGATGGTGAGCTTGATTTCTAACACTCCCCCTCAAGCTCAAAAAACAAAACTCAAATCATCTGCATCACTCCAAGTAGCTGTCTAAAGTGAATGAACTTATCTTTACCAAGTGATTTGGTAAATATGTCTCCTACCTGGTCTTCAGTCTTCACATGCTCCAAGCCAATCTGATCTGCTAAAACCATTTCCCTGATGAAATGATAGTGAACCTCAATGTGTTTTGATCTTGCATGATAAACAGGATTTCTTGCTAACAAAACACTGCTCAAATTGTCACAGTACAGCTTGACTTTGCTGTCCAAGTGTACTCCCAAGTCATTCAGCAACTTCTGTAACCATTTAGCTTCACAGGCCGCTAAGGCTGCACCACGATACTCTGCTTCCGTACTAGACAATTCAACTGTAGGCTGTTTCTTACTCTGCCAACTGATCATGCTACTACCCAATCCAAATGCATAGCCACTGGTTGACCTCCTGTCATATGTGCAACCAGCCCTGTCAGCATCAGTGTACCCCATCAAGTCAAAGGGTTTCCCATATGCATAAAACAGCCCATGATCTGTGGTACTCTTTACATATCTCAGAATTCTTCTGACTGCATCTAAGTGTGGTTTGCGAGGCTTCTGCATGAACTGATTGATCAGCCCCACAGCATAACTCAAGTCAGGTCTAGTGATCGTGAGATAGATCAAGCTGCCTACCATCTATCTGTACATAGTAACATTCTCAATCTCTGTCCCAATATCAATCTGCAGCTTGACATTCTGCTCCAAAGGCGTATCCATAGGCTTGCAATCAGCCATACCATATTTCTGTAACATGTCATGAGCATACTGCTTCTGTAGCACCCATATGCCTTGAGGTGTAGAGACAACCTCAATCCCCAAAAAGTATTTCAGCTCTCCAAGGTCCTTGACCTTAAATTCAACATGTAAACACGTCTTTATTTCAGCAATCCCATTTTCATCATCTCCTGTAATGATTAAGTCATCAACATAGACAACTAGGAAAACATAGCCATTATCTGTCTTTTTCACAAACAAACTATGATCAGCATCTCCCAATCGGAAACCATGTTGCTGTAAATAACTACTGATGCGAGCATTCCATGCTTTGGGTGCCTGTTTCAGTCCATATAATGCCTTTTTCAGCCGACATACATGTGCTGAAAATTCTGGATGTACATAGGCTTCAGGCTATTCCATGTAAACCTCTTCCTCTAATTCTCCATTGAGAAATGCATTCTTTACATCCATCTGCCATAGTTTCTAGCCTCTAGCTTCTACTGCCAAAGCAATCACAATTCTAACTATAGCCATCTTTGCTACAGGGCTGAAAGTCTCCTCATAATCAAGACCATACTGCTGCACATACCCTTTTGCAACCAGCCTCGCCTTATATCTTTCCAATGATCCATCTGATTTACATTTTACCTTATACACCCACTTGCATCCAATAGGTGTTTTTCCCTCAAGCAACTGTACCAAATCCCATGTACCATTTTCAGCCAAAGCTGAATATTCCTCATCCATAGCAGCATGCCAATTCTCATCTGCACAACTACCTCATCAAACTTACTTGGTTCTCTAAAACCTGTTACTTTCGTCATATAAGCATAATGTCAGGCTGAATATCTAGTGTAAGTATACATGTCAACAGGTCGTCTGACCCTCTCTGATCTCCTGAGCTATGGCTCATTATGAGCTTGCCTCTCATGAGGCGGCACATAACGGCTCTGCCTAGCACCTGGCGTCATAACAGACGGAATCCCCAATTCATTGTCTAAGCTATCACTGCTAGATGAATCATAACCTGTAGTGAGTGGACCTGTTACATCTTCAAAAACCTTTTCTTTTCCCTTATCTGTTCTCCCCCTCACTGACATATCCGTGTTAGTGGATGCAGTAGTGCGACTCCGTAATCGTCCTGTCCAAGGACTCACTGTAGATGATACATCACCTGTCTGACCACTCATGGAAGTACTCTCTGCAGGAGCATTTTTAGCATGACTCATACTGGGTGAGCCATCAGTAGGCACTGCAACAGGAGTCCCATACCAGGATGCTAACTCATCAAATACCACATCTCTGCTTATGAGTGTCTCATGCGTAGAAGGTATATAACACTTATAAGCTTTCCGTTCCTGTGCATATCCAATAAACACACTTTTCACTGCTTTAGGATCCAATTTCTTCCTCTTCTCATCCAGTATATGCACATATGCAATGCTGCCAAATACCTTCAAGTGTGAAATATCAGGTTTATGACCATACAACCGTTCATATGGAGTGACATCATGAATCCCTGCTGTAGGGGTTCGATTCAGCACATATACAGCAGTCACCACTGCTTCAGCCCAATAACCATTTGGCAGACCTTTTTCATTCAGCATAGCTCTAGCTGACTCCATCAACACCCTGTTTTTCCTCTCTGCAACATCGTTTTGCTGTGGTGTATAACTGCATGTGAGTTGTCTTCTGATCCCATGTTTAGCAAGATACCTGTCAAAGTAGTTTGAGACATATTCACCTCCTCCATCTGATCTCAAGCATGATATGTAACAGCCCAATTCATTTTCAGCATGTTTCTTGAAGTCTTTGAATGCATCAAACACACCATCCTTATGTTTCAAGATATAAAGCCAAGTGTGCTAAAGTCATCAATAAATGAGACATAATACCGTGCACCGGCAAAAGAAGCATTATGTGAAGGACCCCAGACATCAGAATGCACCAACTGTAAAGGCCTAGTGTTGTTTTTTACATGTCTCATGAAAGGAAACCGTGCTTGCTTCCCAAACTGACATGCAGGGCATACATGACCAAAATCATTATACTTGAATTTAGGTAATCCAAGTACTACTTCTTTCTCCTGCATAGATTTCAGCTTTTTTACATTGACATGTCCAATCCGCTTGTGCCAAATCTCTACATCCCGAATGGCACTCTCATCATGTGCAAACATGGCTGCCTTGAGTCCCGGAATGGTCGCATCCAATGTAAACATCCTGCCATCCTGTCTGCCCTTGTCAATTAACTTGCAGCCATTTCCATACTCCTCAATGAAACACCCATCTTTGTTGAATCTCACTTGCAAATTCTGTTCTGCCATTTGACCCACAGACAACAGATTCTTTGTTATGGTTGGTACATGTAATACATCATGCAGGCCTTTCTTCTTGCCATCAGGCATCATAAGAGGAACAATCCCTTTATGTTTTATGTCATGTTGGGTGTCATCCCCAGTACATACATGACCATGTGTACCTGCAACCATCTCATCAAACCACTCTCCATGCGGGGTCATGTGGTTTGACGCTCCAGAGTCAATGTACCATCTGTCATCTCTATCATGTCTCGATGCATTTTTAGATACATGCTGCATGGCAAATAGTCTATCAACTGGCTCATCATGAGCACCACTAGAAGATGCATAGTGCCCATGCTGTCTACCCTTTGCCTTCATATCTCCCTGCTTCTTGTAACAATCCTTTGCAATATGCCCATACCAGCCACAATAATGGCAGTCCTTGTCCGTGTTGGACTGATCAGATGATTGCCATGAACCAGATCCACCACCTCTACCTCAGGGTGATCTCCCCCTGCCTCTAAACCCACCAGATCCACGCTGGCCTTGTGTATTTGCATCATGCCAATTACTCTGTTGCTGCTGTTGTCCATAAGTATTACGAGTGTCACCACGACCTCAAAATGAGCCACGACCTCTAGATCCTCTACCACGCTGGCTAGAGTATAACACAATGTCTCTACTTTGAGATGCACTGGAACCTGTATTCAAACCAAGTTTGACTTCCTCATGCAGCAACAAGGCAACTAGCTCTTCCCAGCTAGGGGGCTCTTCTCTGACAGAAATGGAAGTGTCAAAAGCTTTGTACTCTTTGCCTAAGCCATTCAAAGCAACAACAATCATATCATCTTCTGATACACTTGAGCCAATAGTAGCAAGTTGATCAGCTATGGTCTTAATCTCCGTGGTATACGCCTGGATGCTCTTGCCATTCCTAGACATGTTGTTGAACTGCTGCTTCAACTGGATCTTCCTTGCATGTGTCATGGTTCCATAATTTTTCATTAGTATGTTCCAAGCATCCTTCATAGTCTCACATCCAGTGATTTGAATTACCATAGCATCAGATATACATAAAGAAAACCAATGCAGCACCTTGCATGCTCTTTCATTCCATAGCCTGTAGGCTCTTTTCTGTTCATTTGTTGGATTGTGTGCAGGCAACTCAGGAGCAACTTCATCTCTTGTACATATATCCCAATAACCTCTGCCAACCAGAAAGTTTTTCATTCTAAATTTAGGAGGGGGTGAAGAAGCTTCCAGAAGCTTCTCTCTCTCTCCCTCTCTCTCTCTTCTTCTTCTTCTTCTTCTTCTTCTTCTTCTTCTCCTTCTCTCTCTCCCTCTTCTTCTTCTTCTTCTTCTTCTTCTTCTTCTTCTTCTTCTTCTTCTTCTTCTCTTCTTCTCCTCTCTCTCTCTCTCCCTCTTCTTCTTCTTCTCTTCTTCTCCTTCTCTCTCTCCCTCTTCTTCTTCTTCTTCTTCTTCTTTTTCTTCTTCTCTTCTCTTTTTCTCCTCTCTCTCTCTCCCCCTCTCCCCCTTCTTCTTCTTCTTCTTCTTCTTCTTCTTCTTCTTCTTCTTCTTCTTCTTCTTCTCCTCTCTCTCTCTCTCTCTCTCTCCCTCTTCTTCTTCTTCTCTTCTTCTCCTTCTCTCCCTCCCTCTTCTTTGTTGGGGGGGGGGGGGGGGGGGTTCTGATCATGGCCAGGGGGCGGCACCTACTGAAAACCGGGTGGGGGGGAGGCTACGCTGCTATTGTGGATGGAGGGGGGGGGGGGGGCATGATGATGACCAGGGAGGAGGGGGCTACGGACTAACGACCACCAAGGGGGAGGAGTGGGGCTTTCTTATAAGGTGGGGGGAGGTGGTAAGGGGGGGGGGGGAAGACGGTCATTAATGGCCGCCACCCCCTTCCACCTGGGGGCTACATGCCCCCCTCTCAATCATTTCTCTCTCTCTCTCTCTCTCACACACACACACACACACACACACACACACACTCTCTCTCTCTCTCTCTCTCTCTCTCTCTCTCTCTCTCTCTCTCTCTCTCTCTCTCTCTCTCTCTCTCTCTCTCTCTCTCTCTCCCTGCCATGGAGTCGGCAGGGGAAGAGAGAGGGAGAGTAAAAAAAGTTAAAAAAATGTAAAAATTTTAAAGGGGGGTTCTCATGGGGCGCACGGGGGGCACGGGGGATATTACATTCCTCTCTCCTCTTGTTGTATGTTCTCATGGATTAGTGTATGAGAGAAGGGGGTGGGCTGAGATGAAAGATTTTGATTGCGCAATGATATGCGAAAGTGTAAAGGGACGTAAATCAAGGTTGGACATATCATCAATGGTTATTGAAGAGTATGAATGGGCATCCAATTTCGAAATACATACATCATAAGGAGCGATTTCATGAGTAAGCCATAGATGTCATTGTTTTATGATAACTTTTGGTTGAAAATGATTGGAAATACTTTTATTTGGTTGCCAATGCTCTGATTTATCAACCATGTTGAAGTAATCACAAAAATTTGGTCATATAATAATTTTGTGCCAAACATGCAAAACCCAAGACTATGCGATTTGAGGAGAATCATGCAATTTTTGGTTTTTTGTCATACTTATGCTGCTCCTATGGGTTGAAACATAATAAGAAAATCATTCTCAGTAAGATCAATCAATTTGAACTAGTAAATCAATAAATATCAGTAATTTTCTATAAAATAAATAGAAAAAAAATAAAAAAGTGAAAAATTTTAGGCTTTTTTGCATCGAAAAAATAATGAAAATGATATTTATGTTTGTAAATGTATGGTAGAGCTGAAGCATGATGTTTAGCCTCAGTTCAGCCCTATCTCTATGTTAAAGCGGGTTTTTATTGCTTTTATAAAAGGAAAATACATTAAAAATACGCCTTAAACCTACCAACGAATGCATAACTCTAAACGATTGGGAGAAGGGAGTTATTGAATGTTTAAAGTATGCTAAATTCTAATGTTTTATGATGCATGTCATATAAGGTTCGTAGTTTTCTAAAATTAAAAGGGTCTAGTAGCACGAGAAAGCTCAGTACGCTAGGTCTAAGTAACATAGAAATCGCGGATTAGAAGAAAGACATGAAAATAACTATTTTTGCACTTTCACGATGTTGATTGTTAATGAATAAACTTATTTGAGCATGGTAGTCATACACAATTGCATTGCACGTACCATATGGTATCATCCTGGATGCATAACAACTATTTGTATGTGCAATGAACTATGTGGAGAGTGTGAGGTGCCCTAAGCTGTAGGGTTAGAGATTCGGTTCCTTAGGGGATACTAAGTGAGGATTATTCATTATCTCTTGGATCATTGAATCAAAAGAGTAGAGCTTGTTTTCGAATGTGTTTTATGTGTTCATGGTGCATCTTGGGGCCAATCCCCGAGGTGTAGGAGAGCCGTAGTGGAGCCGCAGTGATCAACTAAGGGGTGCTCCCTGTGTATGTGCTTACATGGTGTATAACACCAATATTTTTAGGGACTCCCTCTGAGGAGTGTGGGGAAGGATATCTGTTGGACTACAAATTTTACAAACACAAAGTTATTAGATACTCTTGGTTGTGAGGCTGTGTGGGATGGGTGAGTAGTAGAGGCACGGCTAGTGCCATAGAGCTAGTGTCAGCGGGCCCGGCTTAGGTCTTGACATTTATGTGGATGATTTGATCATCATTGGAGATGGTGATCATGGGATTGTTGAAATTAAGTAATGGTTATAGGATGAATTCAAGGTGAAGGATCTTGGAGAGTTGAAATACTTCATTGGGATTGAGGTTGTGTCTACACCTCAAGGTATATGGCTCTTGCAAAACCAGTGTTGCTGAAATATGGTATGATCGAGTGTAAAGCCATGTAAACACCATTGGATAAGAATGTCAAAATTGGAATTGATGTTGGGAATGGAATGTCAAAATTGGAATTGATGTTGGGAATGGAATAGAGAATGTCACTATGTATCGATAGATGGTGGGCAACCTAATTTATCTCACCTGTCCTGACCTCAGTTATGTAGTGGGGTGGCTAATTAGACAGTTTATGCAGAAGCCTCATAAGCCCACATCTAGATGTAGTCAAGAGCATTATATGATACATGAATGGCACTGTTGATTATGAATTGTTTTATGAGCATGGAAAGTCAAATTGACTTGACAAGTTATATGGATGCTGATTGGGCTAGTTGTGCCCATGACAAAAGGTCAACTAGTGGTTATGCCTTTAGGCTGGGTAGTAATATGATTAGCTAGATTAGTAAGAAGAAATTGACCATTTCTTTATCTAGTAAAGAGGCAGAATACAGGGGTGCAACCTTAGTGGCATGCAAAAAGCAGTTTGTCTTGTGAAACTGCTACATGACTTGGGCATACAGTTAGACAGGAAGGTCACCTTGCATTCTGACAAACTCAGTAGCGTGATGTTGGCTAGCAACCCCATCTATCATGCTAGATCCAAACACATAGAATTTCATTATCATTTCATAAGGGAGATGGTACTTGCTGGAAAGACTCCATGTGAAGATAGAAGACCAAGTAGTAGATATCTTTACCAAATCACTTGGTAAAGAGAAGTTTGTGCATTTTCAAGGAGCTAATTGGAGTACACTAAGTAGCTTGAGCTTGAGGGGGAGTGTTGAGTATCAAGCTCGTGATCATATCACCAATATGACCAATCTTATCTAGACAAATGTCATCTTAGCTATCACTCTCCATGTGTGTTGTAATAATTGAGTTCGTCAGACTCAACCATAGTTAGTGGTACAGTCAGTTAGTGACCTAGTGTGTTTTCAATTATGTGTGACTAGAATTAAGTAAGCATTATGGAATAATGAGAATTGAGAAAAATGAGAGTATGCTACTCTGTGTTACAACTCATGTCTTTGTCTCTCTCTCCCTCTGAATCTTGAACAATATTTTTAAGGATTAGTATGGGTTTTTTTCTGGACTATGTGGGTTTTGTTGAGTTCTATTTATCTTTTCTACCTTTGTTTGAGCTTCTGTATTGCTTCTGTGACCTATGTCTGTATATCTTCTCTATGATGGGTTCTTAGCTTGGGGATGTTTTTCTACTTTGGAAAGATGACAATACAATATCACATTAGCTAGTTCAAGTGAGAAAAGTAGTAGCTAAAGAGGAGAGTAGAAGACTTGGAGTGAAGTGAAAACAGTTCACTAGGAAGTGTTACTATAGTGCCTCTAATGTCTCTTTGGATTACTCATACCTCTTGGAGAGTGCCTCAATGTCCAAATGAGGATTATGGAGTGTTATTCTATTGTATTCCATTGTATCATTGAATGAGACACAGAGAGTAGAGTAGTTTATTATCGTCCATGGAAGGCCAAATTAAGACCCATGGGACCTTTCCAGATATACAATGATTCTCCTCCCCCATGGTAGGAAAGGGTAGCTATGGTGAAAGAACAATCTATGCATTGCGTGGTTCTCTCGAAAGCGTAACATGTGGGTGATGAGAGCCCCTAACTTCAATATAGGAGTAGTGGTCAGAAACTGGTGAAGTGGCCCCTGTAAAGGGATATCAAAGTCAGCCTCGTATGTGTGCATATGCTTGGCATGTCATAATCATGTGCTCCTCTAATTCTACACTCTGTAGTCCACACAGCTTGCATAACCTCATCTTTCTTGCATGTCCACTCCATGCACTTGTCTCGATCAATAAAGTGTGTGATCGAGTTCAAAGTCGTGCAATACTCCGTCTAAATACCACTGAGAGTGGGTTGGCTATGTATGGCTATGTCTATGCCTCTGCTTGCATGTAGGATTCCCAACATGAAGGATAGATATGCATACTATAATAAGCAAGTTTTCCATTTGCTCCCTTTCTTTGATGTTTTTCTTGATACTCTCGTAAGAGGTCTGATTGAAAATGTGTCGTGAGACTATGAGAGAAGAATGATGTGGATTCTTTGTGAAAGTTATATTGTGAATACTATGTGATTTATTCCATTCGTAAATTGATGAATATGATTTCTTCTTTTTAGTTTGTTTTTATGAAGAATATGATGTGCTTCATTAAGTTTGCTATTGTGGGAGATATAATCTATGATGTTGCATGAAGATCTTTTTCCTAATGTTTGTCTTCCTTGTGTGGTTCTACCAGAAGATGAAGAACATGCTTGTTGGTGAGACAAGACATATTTTCTTGCATTTATTTTTCCATTTTTGTGGTTTTATCTCAAGATCTCCATGTTTTGGCACACATACATATAAAATTTCCATCAACAAGCACTCAAACAAGTTGAAAATGGAGAAAATGGCACTTCAAAAAGATAATAAATCAATGGAGAATTGTAGATATTATTCTAATCCAAAAGAATTGAAAATCTTCACTACCATAGCCACTTTCTACGAGAAAATAATCCCTCAATGGAGAAAAAACAATGCTATTTTGATCCAAGCCCTATATGGTGGATTGTTTGCACTATTTTCTGAAGCTATATAAACATGCACCATTGTGACCAACTATCTAGAGCAAAATTGAAAGAATAGAATTAAGGAGAATAGTTAGCAATGGGGGACTTTGACCTTCATTGAGTATTTTCTAGACAACATCAAGTGGGAGATTGCATAGAAGCTTCAAGAGTCTTGGTCAGTGGAAGTCCATAAGAATACAAAGGAAAAGAGTTTGAATCTATTTGTGGATGCATGGCAATAAGATATATGGGATACATGGTAGACTAATAACCTCCTATATTTCAACTATCAACTTGCTGGAAGTTAATGGATCATGTTTTCTTCATGATATATATTATTGAAACCCTAAAAAGTGCCAAAATGTCCTCTACACTAGGAGGTCCATTAAATGTAAGTGTGATGGTCTTATGCAAAGTCAACTCCACAAAATTGTTTGTAACACTCCCCCACATAAATGTTCATGTCTTCCTCATTTGATACTTGGATATCACCCCTGATATACATAAAGGAGAGAAAATACACTCATGATTAATAAGATTATTCATAGCTCATGTATTGGGCCCCCCTATTGTAGATTATGAAGAATCTAATGCGAAAAGACACTTAGTTGACGACAATACCAATGATTGAACAATAGAGTAGATCTTGGCTAAACCAAAACCCTCACAAAAAGATATTTTTCTCATTGATGTGGACATAGTTAGAGTTAAATCTAAAATTGAATTGCTAGGGCACCTAAAAGTATCAAAATATGAGAAAATGGGATGTCAACCATTGAATCACTTCCCACTTCCAAATTACTAAGACATCGCACCTAAAAACAAACTTGAAACTAAGAACAAAAAAAACCATAGGATCTCTCTAAGTTCCTTACATGGTACAAAGGAGACCGAGTCATTATGTTGTTTGGTGCAAAAAGGAAAGGGTAAACTACTGAACCCATTGAGGGCCTAGCAAAGATCAAGGAGATCAACCTTACTGAACTAAGAGAGGCCCCTAAATTGGTCTTTATAGCTGAGGATCTTAGTGTGAGAAAAAAAAATCTTGTCTATCTACTCAAGGAGTATCACAATGTGTTCACTTGGAATTACTCTGACCTTAGGGGCATTCCACCCCAAGTGTTGACATGCAATTCCTTTGAAGCCCAATGCCAAAGCATACTAAACAATGACCCTATCCCGTGAATCCTCACTATAAACACCACATGTGAAGAGCTTGAGAAATTACTGAAAATAGGATTCATTTATGAGATTGAATATATGGAATAGGTACCGCCCATCATTGTTGTATTCAGGAAAAATGGCAAAATCTGAGTATGCATGGACTATGAGAAACTAAATGGAACAACTAAAAGAGACCATTAACCACTACCTTACATAGACCACATGATCAATCATGTTGTAGGAAAAGAACCTTACAACTTTTTAGATGGCTTCTCGGGATAGAACCAATACAAATGCACTCAAAAAATCAACCCAAGACCAGACTCGCCACTAAATAGGCTATTTGCCTACATTGTCATGCCTTTTGGTGTAATTGATACACCGTCCACCTTCCAAAGACTCATGTGTACTATTTTCAAGGACATGTTAAGACACTAGCTCAATGTATTTGTGGATGACCTTTGTGTCCACTCTAGCTAGGAGGAATACCTCAAAAAGATTCGATTGGTATTCAAGTGCTATCAGCAATACCACCTATCTTTGGATCTTTTGAAGTGCCAATTCTAGGTTAAGCACATCATCATTTTGGGCCATGTGGTAAATAGGAACAACACTATAATGGTAGGTACAACAAAAAATAAGGTGATAATGTATCTCCTGCTACATTCCAGCCACAAAGGCATCCAATGTTTTCTCAAAGATATTGGCTATTATCATTACTTTGTGCTAAACTTTTTCACATCATGACCTCTTTACAAATTGATAATTGTCTAGGAATGGACAAAGAAATGTCACGTTTCATATGAAGCTTTGAAAAAGATCATCATGACAACACCCATTTTATGAGTTGTGAATTGGAAAATCACCTTCCAAGTGCATATTGATGCATCTAATATTACAATTGGAGCTATTTTATGCCAACTCGATGAACATAATACAAATTTCCCATCAGCTTTGCTAGGAGATAGCTCAACAAAGACAAAATGAATTACTCCACAACCAAATGGGAAGGATTAGCAATGGTGTACATTGTCAAGAAGTTAAAACACTATTTGTTGGCTACCCACTCACGTTTTTTGTAGATCATTAGGTACTACTTTATTTGGTCAACAAGCCCTACACCACAGGTTCCATTGCTAAATGGCTTCTACTTCTATTAAAATTTGATTTCTTAGTGGTTGTGCACTAGGGAAAGAAACATTTTATTGCTAACCACATGTCTCATATTACTAGTGGAGAGGAAGCAATTGGGGTTGATGATAATCTCCTTGAATTACATTTCTTTCGTATTCAGTAGGAATCTCGACTCTTTAAGGAAAATATTACATTTAATTGGGTCGATGACATCGCCCATATATTGGAGAATAGACTACTAGAAAGACCCATTGAAAAGGTGGATCTCACCTATCTTCATATTTAATGTTCCCCAGTGACCCTTGTGCTCCCCCCCCGTGTCTTTCCCATAAGAACCCCCCATAAAGAAATTTTTAATTTTTTTAAAAAAAAATTTACCCTCCCTCTCTCTCCCCCTGCTGTGTGCATGGCGGGGAGAGAGAGTGTGTGTGTGTGTGAGTAGTGAAAGAAGGGGGGGCATGTAGCCCCACAGATGGTAGCGGACAGTCGTCTCTTCCCCCCCCCATACCTCCTCCCCCCTATAAAGGGGAGCCTTCACCCCCCTCCCTCGATGACAGAGCGGCCCCTCCTCCCTAGTGTTCAGACAGTGGCTCCTCCCTCCGTTGGCAGTGCGCCCCCTGCTCGCGATTACAGCGCCCCCTGGGGGCTTTTGTCAGAGTATTCCCTCCCCCTCCTCATTTCGCCAGGTAGCTGCCCCCCGTGACCGAAGAAGAAGAAGAAGAAGAAGAAGAGAGAGAGAGAGAGAGAGAGAGAGAGAGAGAGAGAGAGAGAGAGAGAGAGAGAGAGAGAGAGAGGAGAAGAGGGAGAGAGAGAAGGAGAAGAAGAGGGAGAGAGAGGAGAAGAAGAAGAAGGAGAAGAAGAGGGAGAGAGAGGAGAAGAAGAGGGAGAGAGAGGAGAAGAAGAAGAAGGAGAAGAAGAGAGAGAGAGGAGAAGAAGAGGAAGGGAGAGAAAGAAGGAGAAGAAGGAGGAGAAGACGAAGAGGAAGAGGGAGAGAGAGGAGAAGAAGAAGGAGAAGAGGGAGAGAGAGAAGAAGAAGAAGAAGAAGAAGAAGAGGAAGGGAGAGAAAGAAGGAAAACAAATTGGGGAGAGGGTGAAAGAAGAAGAAAATTTATGCATGTTGAAATCACATTGTTTGGCCTTAGATTCCTTGTGAACCCGCGTAGCACTTCCTTTTGCCAAGGTAAGAAAGGTCAATTTACCTCAAGGGTTGCAAGACCGAGAACACGCAAGGATGGCACCCAAGAGACGAGTTAAGGGAGCACAAGCACTGAAGTTGCAAACGGAGCTAGGAACATATCCAATGCAAGCGGAGACATGAATACCACCAACCCTCCAGCAACTATAGCTCATATCCAGGTTGTACCAAGATTTAGATTCTTCTCACGCATCTTGAATTCTTAAATAGAGGTAGAATTGCATGTATTAGACTTTAAAGGGCTTAGGATGGGTTGATCTTCTACCCTAAATAGGTAGCCATGATTAATAAAGGTCAAGGTGAAATCACTTAGTTCATTTAAAGGATCTAGAAGGAATTTGTTAAATCGACCTTGTGAAGCCCTAACCCAAGGGGGAGAGCAAACTTTAGGGTATTTGATTTAGGCTAAGCATGTTACTTGGAACTATTGAAATGGTTTTAACGAAGGTTGATCTTGTTAAAGATGGATTATTGACCCAAGTTATGCTTGGTTGTTTGAAAAGGGTATCTCCAAGTGAATGTCGATTGGTTATGTTGGTAAGAGGACAGAATCTTACTAAGGATAGGTGGATCATAACCAAGGTGATTGCTTGAGGTGGTTTTGGAATGCTAATCCAAGTTGTTTGTGATTGATGATTGCATGGCCGGGTCTGAGATGATTGATTGCCATGGAAACAAAAGGAATGTTTTCCCTAGTAAATGTTATTAAGCTGGTTGCTTTAGCTGCGGTTGATTTCCTAAAGGGATAATTAAGGAAGGGTGGCACTAGCTACCCCCCGTGAACCGCCAAACCCTAACCAAGGGGGTTATGAATCCGCGCTAGGAATGTGGATCGAACCCGCCGCGAGAGGTCTCTCCGTGGAAATTACTTGGAGTAGGAGGACGCTTGGGTGCCGGGGGGGCTCTGGCCATAAATCCCAATGCCTCCGGACCCTACACAAGTGTTCTATGTGACTCGAGATGGGATCTCGAGGCCTTGATACTAGTTACAAGGCAGAATCTTGGTAGGATACACCTTCGGGTTTTTATTGCCGAAAGAAGGAATGATTTTTTTGCGGAGGCAGAAAGGAACACTTAATTCTCCGATATGGGTAGGAGACAAACATTAATCTGAAGATAAGTTAAGTGTTTGATCTTGTTTTATCTTGTTTTCATGTCAGTGCCCTAAATTACGTAAAGGAACCTATGATTAACGGGTTAATTAAGGAAGCTGCTTTTATGTGACAAACATAATGTGGTAGGTAATTAGATAACTAAAACAACCCCCGAGGGAAGCGTGGTGGATGTGACTGTCAGGTCCATCCTACGACAAGGTGGTCTTGGTTAGCTGAGAGCTTTCCTCAAAGGAAGTGTTAACAAGGAATGTTAGGAAAAGTCAGACAATGACCTTAGACAATGTTGGTTAGAACCCTGATTCATACCGTTTAAGGGGGCTGGAATGGGACTATGCCCTATGGGCAGAGAGGTTGAGCGACACATCCCTCTCATTTCCCATTCTCTTTGAACCAAGTGCGGTATGAGTTTGCCTTGGTCTAGTTTTATCTATGCAAAGTGGAGCGGCTGTCGACCGACGCTAGAAGGCTGTTAGGAGGACCCGATTACAAGGAACCCATACTTTAGGTCGATCCTAGTGGGAACGGCCGGATAAGTTCCGTTGCGGGGCACACTCGAGAGACCCTAGTTGGCAAACCCCATGTCATTCCTTGGGAGTGCCAGGCGGCGTCTTCTAGATATATCTCTCGATGGACTGCTAAGACGTGTCCCACGATTTGAGGAGCGGGCACATTACACATATCAAGACATTACCCTATCAAATGATTGATGGCTCAATCAATTAGGAAAAGATGGTCTTCTTTGTAGATGTACTTGTGAGCATGAGATTGAGGGTGTGCTACAATAAGCACACAAAGGAATTGTAGAGGGACACTTTGGCATAAATGCCATAGCAAGCAACATTTAATATTCCCATTTGTGGTGGCCCACTTCTAAGACATAGCCCAATTCATCAAACACTAATAAAAATCCATTCACATAAGAGTGATTATCGAAAACAATTATATTAGTATTCTAAAAACTTTGTCAAATAAAAGAAAAATCAAGATTGAAAGCATAGGTCAGAATCATTGCATTAAAAGTTTGAACTGCGATAGTAGAAACATGATTTAAATACACAATTTTAATTTTATCAAAAGTGGGCAAATGATGAGATGTGACTAGGTTGGAATTGAATCACCAAATGAAGATTTTGAGTGAAAGAAGCCCATTTAATGTATAAGTCAAAAATCAAAGATTGGTTCAATAAAAGTTTTTTGGCATGTTGATTTGTTTTGATAAGAACCTTAGATTCCATAAGGTAATATTTCCAAATATCTAAAGCATGATTTATAGCTAGTAATTCTTTATCGTAACTCCTATAGTTTTATTTAGAGGTTATAATTTACAACTCTCCTAGGCCATAGAATGATCATTTTACATTAAAACTAAACCTATACATGAACTACTAGTATCAGTGATGACAAGAAATTAAAAGCTAGGAAAAATCAAGAAATTAAAGGATATATGCATGGGCCAAAAAATATTTTAAAGTGTCAAGGGATTTTTATTAACTAGGATCCAACAAAAAATAATATTTTTATGCAATAACATAGTCAAAGGCAAAGCAATCAATGAAAAGTCCTAATAAATTTTTGATAAAAACCTAATAATCCAAGAAAAGATCAAACTTCATGCACTCTCTTAGGATTAGGCCAATCTCTTATAGTTTGAATTTTCCTAGGGTCAATTGTGATACCTTGAGAAGAAGCTATGTGTCCCGAATATTTAATTTGATTTTAAAAGAATGAATTATTACCAGATTTCCTTACAAGTGATATTTACAATGTAAATCAAACATAACACTAATATGTTTCTTATGCTTCTCTTCTAACTTATTGAAAACAAGTATATCATCAAAGAAAAAAATCATAAAATCTTGATAATCTAGAAAAATTATATTCATCATTTGTGCAAATGTAAGTGCTCCATTCAGAGACCAAAGGGCATAGCAACAAATTCATAGTGACCAAATTATGTCCTAAATGTGGACTTAAATACAACAACTAAACCCATAAAAGTTTAATATATCCTAATTTGATATCTATCTTGCAAATTTTTTTGACTCTCTTTAGTTTATCAAGCAAATCATCAACTCTTGGAATAGAGTACTACTTTTAATAGTCACTTTGTTTACGGCTTTATAATCAATGCACATTCAATATGTTTTTTTTTTTCTTTTTAACCAAGAAGCACTCAAATAAATCAAACCCTTATTTAATAATTTAGTTACTTGTCTTTGAATTTTTTTAAAATGCAAAGGATTGTGTTTGTATGGAGCTTTATGAGGTGACGACACCCTAAGGAAAAGTTCAAATTTGTGGTTTAATTTTCCTTGAGATGGTGGCAATTTAGGTGGCAAATCATCCCCAACAGTGCTTATATGAATCTAAAAACTTTTTTCTGTAGCCATCAATGTAGAGGATTCATAATTTTCTATTTTTGTCTCAAAAAGCATGCATACCTCATGTTACTTTCTAAGTGTTCCTTTAGCCTGCAATGTGACTAATCAGTGGAAACAATTTAGTCTTAGGGTCACTAGTCAAATAAATTGTTTGTCCTTGGAATTCAAAAGTTATTGTGAGTATGATAATCAATGCTAGCACCAAGTTGATATCTAAATAGCACATCAAGAATAATGTTTGAAGACTAGAGAAGTGTGATTAGGAAATTACATTTTTAAAATATGTACCCATAGAAATTTCTAATCATTTGATTTTTCATGTTCCATTAAACCTAATGCGTTGAAATGTAGATTTAACCTCATATAATGAAGGAGTAGTCTCTAGTTGCAACCCTCAACTTTATCTACTAAAAAAATCAAGGTGGATGTAGAGGTGGAACGTGTTCCTTCGAATTGAAAATCCCCCCTTGAAGAAAAAAAAATCAGGCCACCTAGGTTCAAAATATTAAGCTTTATCTACTAAAAATTTACTAATAAAGCTTTAGAGTTAAAAGCTTTTGTAGCTTTTTGGTGAGAAAATCAAGCCTCCTTAGGCTATTGACAAACGATGTGGCAAAAAAAAGAAGTTTTCCACCATTGTGGTAGCAAAAATGGTGGACACATGAGATCCTAGTAGCAGTTTTAGAAGCATATGGCTGGCAGAATTAGATTGGTGGCCTTTGATTGGCCTCTCCCTCTCTCTAGCTAAAAATCACTTGTCTCTTGTAAAACCACTTAGAGAAGTGGTTTTGTGAATGTCAATCATGGGTAAGAAGGAACAAAAAGAAAGGAAAAGGCCTTGGATATACCTTTGTTAAGTTTCTTTCACCCCTTTCTTGTCTTACAAATTGGAAAACCCTTCACCTAACACACCTAGTCCTCATGCTCTTGAAATTTGCTTTCTCTTCTTGTGTTTTCTCTAGCCCTTTTCTATCATTTGCACTTCTTCCCATTCAAGCTCCTCATACCACTCAAGGAACATGTGCCACATCTCAATTCTTGATAGAGATGGTGGATGTAGAGGACCTTCAATCCGAAGAAGATGAAGATTGTGACAACCCAATCCATGACGATGATGAGGATGATATAATTATGCCATTGGATACTATCATGCCATCTAGAGCACCCTCTAGAAAGTGGGGCTCAAATGCAACAAGCAAGAATATTGCAAATAATAGAAAATAGAAAAGCACAAAATTGCATAGGTAAAATCTTGCTCATGGTGAGGCCTCAACATATAGGGATCATTGGTCCATCAATGATCTCAAGGTGCTTGCAAATGAAAAACTCCTAACTCGATAAGAAAATGGAAAAAGCTAGAGGAAAGAATACCTTTCTTTCATTAGATATAGGATAGGTGGGAGAATACAAGGCTAAGAAGGTGAAGAAAAGTATACTTCAATGTTGTTAGGATAGGTGGGAGAATACATTCCCACAATATAGGAAGTTACATAATTGGATAAGGCAGTGCCCTATGGTAAGAAAATGTTGGCATTGATGGAAAGAGTGGAGTGCAAACTGAGGGGATCCAAAGACCTTTGACTTGACATTGTATGACATTCTTGATAGTATATTTGGTATTCATGTGCTACTAGACCTTGGACCTATCTTAAGGGATACTTTAGT
Organism: Lygodium microphyllum; assembly: GCF_053477565.2. Lineage (NCBI taxonomy): Eukaryota > Viridiplantae > Streptophyta > Polypodiopsida > Schizaeales > Lygodiaceae > Lygodium > Lygodium microphyllum. Next base: position 15,656,145 of record NC_141154.1, on the reverse strand, counting down.
AAAAGTACGATGTAAAACGTAGTATTTATTTCAAACTTTTTCTTGTCCCACTATATGTTTATGATTTGGTAACAAAATGAGTAGCCTTTTTTTTAAAGAGAGCACAAATCCATCAACAATCACAAGTTTAGGTGTTGGATGTGTTGTTAATGTGAAAATACGCGGGATCTGGAGCATAGCTATGGCAGATGAAAGATGAAGATTAAGTTCATGATGACATAAACTGAAGACTTGACTAACTATTACTCAAGTGAATTAGGTTCCAAGATGAAATCTTGGACTCATAAACACAATCTTGAGTATGAGACTGACAATGACCAAGACACAAACTGAGATGGAAAAGCATCATGATATTGCATTCATCATATGTGTGTAAAAGTGGTAGTCAAGTACAATGCTTTATAGTTGTTGGATGGGTAGCAGTTTCCCTTTCTATGCATATGGGATTCAGTCTGCCTGCATGTCCTAAGCCCAAAACTGCCTCATACAAAGAGGCTATAATAGGTGTGATTGCAAATAGCTCAACACCCCACCTCAATCACAACCAGAAAGTACAAAGTGTGTAGAGGCTTTAGTGAGAGAAACACCTACAGTGTGGGCACACCATAAACACGGCAAAACACTAGAGGCTGTCGCAGAAAAGGCTAAGTGTGGGTACCACAAACATAGTGGATATCCAGAGGCTATAATGGGAGCCTCAAAAAGTGTATAGAGGCTGTAGTACAAGGCTACATGAGGAGTTTACAAGCTTATGATAGGATCATTTTGGGCTAGGAAATACAAGGCTAAAAAAGTCAGTAAAAAATTCGATCAAGGACTGTGAGGTCCTTGCGGTTTTTAGCATTTCTTTTTACATAGATCTTCAATTCATTGTAGGTATTCTTTTCGGTGTAGTCCACCTTGCTCTTTTTGATCTTGTACTTGTTCTTTACTTTTCTTGCAGCTTCAGTGTCTTCATGGTTCATCATCATCTTCTTCTTCTTCTTCTCCACCGCTTTGCTTGCATTGTTCTTTTGGTCCTTTTCTTCATGGTCCTCTTTTTCTTGGTCTTCTTTGCTTGCATTAGTCTTCATGTCCCCCTCAAGCAAAGGTACATGATGTCCAAGATAGCTAAGATGTCTTCAAAATCTTCTAATAAATTCATCGATTGCTCTTCAAAACAAGTACATCAAACTATCCCTACAAGTGGAATAAACAAGTCTTCCATGTAGTTGAAATGAGCAACAAGAGTAATGCTACTCTTCATGAGGAGCATCCACTTAAAAATCTTCATGATTGTCATCAACATCAAATGAGTGAGATGAGACCAGTAGTGAGACGATTCTTGAATGTGCTAACAAGCACGAGTGATGACAGTGTCAAATCCCACTATGTAGTATCAAAAGATACTAGCTTGATTCTTGATGATGTTGTTGCTTGATGTTTGATTTATCTTACTGATTTGGAGTGATGCTTTTTTGGGAATTGAATAGGAACTCAGATTAGAGTGGTAGCAGCTTTGTTGAGTCAAGAGAGGAGTGAGAGAAATGAAGTGGGAGAAGAGCTTGAGCTTGAAGTTGAATGGTTGGTCTTCCAATCTTCACAAATCTTGCAAAAATCTCCAAAGATCTCCAAGAAATTCCCCTCCTTGATGTGTGGATTTGCTAGAAACTTCAGTGCTAGGTTGCTTATGCTTTGGCTTGGTTGGTAGGAGAGAGAAACTAAAGGAAAGATGAAGCTTTGATATTGTGGCTATGGAGTCTCTGCAACTAGGGTTTTGCCCCGATTGATAAACTAGCTTGTGTAGACAATCTGCGCAGCAATTCAAGGAAGTACTTAGTGGGGAGAGAACCTATATTATGAGCTTCAAATGCCCTATATGAATAGGGTAAGGCATAGCAAGCGGGCTCCATCAACTATACGATCAGACTGCGTTTTTGAAATGGCAGCAACTAATGAATTGCACAATGCCAGGCTCAAGGTGCACCAATGTTGGGGTCTATGGCAATAGCACAGGCGCCCTAGGTTAGGGAAGATTTTTGTTGAAGAAAGCATTAGGAAATATAGCTTGTAGAAGGAGATCAAGAAGCTCCAAGATAGGTGGGTGCATGCTGGCTATGGTTGCCAAGTAGAGAGAGTGTGATTCAAGTGAGGAGATGAAGTTAGATACTTAACCTGAGCTTGGAGATGAAGTTAGATATTTGACCTGAGCTTGGAATGAGTTGGAGAGAGATGATTAGAGGTGAAAAGAGACCAGAAAGGTAGTGTCATGCTCAACTGAGCTCTAATACCATGTGAAAAGACACGGGATCTAGAGCATAGCTATGGCAGATAGAAGATGAAGATTAAGTTCATGATGACATAGACTGAAGGATTGACTAACTGTTAAGTGAATTAGGTTCCAAGATGAAAGCTTGGACTCATAAACACAATCTTAAGTATGAGACTTACAATGACCAAGACACTAACTGAGATGGAAAAGCATCATGATATTGCATTCATCATATGTGTGTAAAAGTGGTAGTCAAGTACAATGCTTTATAGTTGTTGGATGGGTGGTAGTTTCCCTTTCTATGCATATGGGATTCAGTTTGTTTGCATGTCCTAAGCCTAGAACTGCCTCATACAAAGAGGCTATAGTAGGTGTGATTGCAAATATCTCAACAACTAATAGTAATGCAACTAATGCTCTAGTAACTAATATCAGGAGCATGATTAATTTCCTTTATGAATACTTCTTTCGACAAGCCCCACCTCCTTCTTAGGTGCAAGACTTACAAGGATACAATGCTGGTTTTCATTTTCCATTTATTTTGTCTAGTAGTAGGATTTTATTCTTCAATGCTTTGTGAATGTGGTAGCAACTATTTTAGTTAGACTTTCAACGTTTCAAAACTTTCCAAGAAGCATTGGCATGTTGTATGGTCATGTCAAATCAATCAAAGAAGCATTAGCATTTGTGCACTCTAAGTATGGTAATTTTTCCATGTGTACCTATCTTGATATAATTATCATTATCATGTGATGTGTACCTATCTTGATCTGATTTGTGCCTAAGTAATCTTTATGATTCACTCTCTCAACTCTCACCCAGTTGTAATTTTTCAAATGTACTATCCAACACTTTTCTCATATATCTAGCTCCCACCCATGTGATTCAACATAATAGAATATACCTCATTTATCTACTATACCTTTTCCTATTAAATCGAGATATTTGAGCCAACCATCACAGCATTGGGTTTACCTTCAAGAGTTGTAGCAATGTTTTTACACAAGCCTAGATTACGTCTACACGCGGATATTCACGTGATACAATTTGTCAAAAGAACTAAGTAGATCCAACTCCTTTCTCATATATCTAGCTCCCATCCATGTGATTCAACGTAAGATCTTTTTCCACAAACCTAGAATGGCTTGGCATGTGGATTGTTATGTAATGCAATTTCCAAGGCTTCTTGACCATATGAAATATTGGTCCTTATGCGATCCAATTTGCAATTGTTCATTTTTTAGTGTCGCTTTATATAGTTGTAAATCTTTATGATTCACTTTCTAAACACTCACCTAGTCCAAAGTCAATAATAGCACTAACTAAATTAGAAATCTATTGTCCCTATAGGCCATTTCAAGAATTCTAGCAAAATTTTTCCAACTATAAATGAACCTCTCAATTCAATCTCAAATGATTTTGAAAGAGTTATGTAGTAGAGATTTTCTTGATGTAGAAATTGAGATTTCCTTAATATGTTTTATTCCAAATGAACTAAATAAATGCTACTATTGTGGCTTGTGAGGATGATTGCCTAGTATTTCTTAATTTCTAGTACTAGAGTAAAAGTTGACGAAATGCTAGTACTAGAGTTGAGTCCATGCTTGTAAGTGCACTAGTAAAAGGTTGCAATATGTTATTTTGGTGTTGATTATAGACAAGACAATCATCATACATAAAGAATGTGTTCAAACGTATACCATTTTAAAAATAAACCTTCAATATTAGAGGCCATGTTGGACAACACAACAAAAGAAAAGTGATGTAATTCAAAGAACATGAAGATTGATTTACAAATGTGTGACATGAATCTCATCAAGACATGTGGTCACTATCTCTGCACTAATAGCATTTAAAGGATCTACTCCTTGAGAAATTTCCTCATTGTACATGGCAAGGCTTTGGTCCACATCATTGTCAACATTCATCCCATGATATATTGTAATGTTGTGCAACATATAACATGCAGTTATGATCCTAGGAACTTTGCAAATGTTGGAGTCTTTAATAACTCAAATAGAATATGCCAAACAAATTTTAGATGCCTAAACGCATACTCAACTATCATTTTAGAGTATGACAATAAAAAATTGTAGTGGAATCTGAGGCAGGGAGCAAGATTCTTGGAAAATAGTGAGCAAGCATGGCAAGTGGTAGAAGACTCCATCTCCAATAATGTACTCCTACATGTTGTAACCTAGACTAATGAAGGATGGCTCATTTAGTCATCTATTTGCTTGCACCAATTGAAAGAAGTAACTATTTTGCAAGACTCTTTTGTCATTTTCTAGATCAAGCAAACCTGCATACACATCTAGGAATCACAAATTTGTATCCACAATACCTTGTAGTGTCATGGAGTAGTTCCATTTTCTATCATACCATTGGTTGCAAATTTATTTTATAGGGAATTCCATTTTTATATGGATGCAATCAATTGCATCCATGCAATTTGGGAAGCCTTGAAATCTTTTATTCCATCCTTGCTTGATTGTATTTCAACAGGAGATGATGGCCATTGGATGGTGTCCTTCAAATGGTAGAGCATACCATATATAAAATTATATATACTTTTTGATATAATGCACATTCCACATCCAAAATGCTCAGAGACAAGTGAGTATGAACATCTTGTTGCAAGGTGGAGAAGAGCAATGGTAACCTTCCTTTTGACAAGGAAAACATAGCTTCTCATAGCTAGCAATGACTTGGCTTTCTAGCCTTGTCTAAGAGCTAAAGTAGGCATGTGTACAAATTTTGCAATATTAGGCAAGGTAGATTGGTGGCTAAAGTGGCAATCAATGTTGATGGAAATGTCACAATAATGAAAAGTGAGGGTCTAGCCAAAGATAGTGGCAAAAGGACTTCAAGAAGACACTGTGGGTAGTAAAGGCTACAAAAGGATTAAAGAGGGAGTGATAAGGGTTGTAGCAGTAGATGCGGGTTGCATCCTTGGTTATCTATCAACATGAGGACATTGCCAATTCACCCTCATATATACAACTCCATACACTCACATTTAACTTCATTGTAGCGCTATGATTGCAACCATGGTCATCTAGCTTATACCTTCTATTTTTGAATGGTTATACCTTTGAATATATCTATTGATTTTAGTCCTTTCTGTTATCATCTCCCTAAGAAACCATGATGCCTTGTATGAACTATATCAATTGAGCTATTTAAATATATGAGTATCCCCTTTTTTTAATCAAGTATTGTCCATGATTATCTATTTAGGTAGGCTCTTTTTGATATGCTATGACTGACATACTTGCAATGTGAGCATATCACTATGTTGGGTCTAAGCATGTTAGCAAAACTCCAAGAGCAACTGCAACACCTTCTGGCCTATTAGGAAGCTCACCTAGACTTCATGCACTTCATTTAGGAGCAAGTCCATGCACATGCAAAAAAAGTCAATATTCTGTGTGGACAAGTGGCAATGACCAGTAATCTTGATGGACTTGTGCCTATCACTCTTAACATCTTGTAGGAGCTGCAGGATTCCTTTCAGACAAATATATGTGAAAGCCTCAAATGAAGCAATGCTATAGCTTTGGGCTGCCTTGATGGATTCATATTCCTAGCTCCCATCCCTAGCTCCTTAGGATAATGATTTAGATGTGGATGTATAGTCCCAATCTCCAATGCAGCTCACAATGGTTGCCCCTTCCCAATCGGCAAACTACTCCCGAGGCAAGTGCTCCCTCTTCATCATCCCCTATTTCCTCTCCTTCTACAAACAAGACTTGGTGAAAAAACTCTAACAAGAGGCACATGTTTCCCAAGATGTGCCTGCAAAGCTTGGCAAGGCAACAACAACCCCGAAATATTACAACTCGTGGTAGGATGGGCCTAAATCCTATCTTGATACATAGAGATCAGACTTAAGAGGAGAAGGTGCATGCCTTACGAGCAACCAAGGCATAGGTTGGCACCACTTTATTCTAGTATTGTTAGGAAAAGGGAAACAAGCAGTAAAAGAGGAGCTAATTCCCCCAAATGACAATGAAGTACCTAAAATAAGCCTTGTCCATGACTTCTTTGACTTCTCAATTAGCACTTCTTTTAAGGACCTAAATGGCTTCTGCTCCTTGAACACTACAAAGCACTTGAGCAATAGTAGGATGAGGTCCTAGAGTGATTTGAAGTGCTCTAAAATTATCATCACGAACTACTCACACTGATACACACATGGAGGCAAAACACTTGTGAAAGCATCCACCATCTATTAAAAAAACCTTGGACTGGATGATGCAACAGGGTGTTGTTTCTCCTTCTCACCCAGTCCCACCATCCCTGCCCCAATAGGTCCCCATGCACATTTACCTGCTTAAGGATGCTACTAACTGCCAAATTAAATGAAGTAAACATCTTCAGCAGTAGCACGTTGTAGTAAGAGTGGAGAGAACCAGCTTCAATAGGCTATTTGGATGGGTGCTACTTGAAAATTTTGGCCACAAATCTCTTCTTTTACTAGGTTCCCTAGTCTTCACACTAGAATTGAATGGATCTCCGGCTCAAGCAACACCATCTAAACTACAATCCACTTTTGCTCCTACCACTACACCTCCTAATCCTCACCCTGCCTCAACCCTGACCTCCTCCTCCTTTAGCTCTACCCTTTCCTCCAAATCTACCACTGCTTGTTGAAATATCAGATGGTGAGAGCATGAAAGTGTGCACTAGAGGGAGAGAGAGAGCTCAAGTACAAGAAGAAGATCTTTCTTAGTGAGTTGTTCACAAGTACAACTAGTACACTCTCCTCTTCCCTGAGAGTGACCTTTAGGTTATTTATATGGCCTTTGGATGGCTAGGGTTAGGGTTTTCCCCTGTTCTCTAGTTCATTCACACCCATCTACCCTTATCCACCCTTGCATACATTGGGTTCACATGCCTATCTCTCAACATCCCCCCTTAATGCCAAAGTGGCATTGGACTACAAGACATGTTAATGCCCCCCCTCAAACAAAATGGGATGACTTTATAAATCAAGCTACAAGAGTGCTTATAAGTAGAGGATTTATAGTTTTTAGAAAAGTTAATCATCACATTTTTTGGAGACAAAGTTGGCCTCCAATTCTTTTGGTACTTTAGGGGTGGTAGGACATTTATTCGTAATATGCCCTGTCTTCTTACATTTGTTGCACTTCATTTTGTTAGGATATTTTTTCCAACACTTACTGACAAGATGTCCCTTCTTATTGCAAAAGGAGCATTTGGTGGAGACAATATGAACCAAGAGTTGTTCATGGGCTGTTGAAGTAGATCCTTAACTTCTTTTCTCCTCATCTAAACAAGACTAGATGGTGCTTTCCAAAGTTGGATTAGTAATATTGGTAAGAGTAGTTACAAGGGTTGGAAATACCTTCTTTACAATCTTCAAGAGAATTGCAATGGCATCTTCATCATGAATTGGAGCTTGAACTAAGGCTAGTTGTGCCATGAGTGTTGGAAGAGAGGGAGAGAGACAAAGTGGAGCAGAAGATGAGCCTCATCTCATTGTTGTTGTTCTTCCATCATACTCACTGAAAAAGACTTCCACACATAGGTATGACTAACCAAGACTAAATGTGGTTAAGTCACTGACTACACCGACTTATTGAATGTCACACACATGTACAGTTGTATCGGTCACACACACAAAGATAGACGAACATAAGAGTAATGAGAGCTTGATATTATAACACTTCCCCTCAAGCTCAAACCATATGATAAACTCCAACTAGCTGTTTGAAGTATATGGAATTTTCTTTACCAAGAGACTTGGTAAATATATTTGCTACCTTGTCTTTAGTCTTCACATGAATCAAGTCAATGTGCCCTATAAGAACCATTTCTATGATGAAATGGTATTGAACCTCAATATGTTTGGACCTAGCATGGTAGACAAGATTGCTAGCCAACATAACATTGTCGAGGTTATCACAATGCAATCTCACTCTGGTTTCCAGCTGTATTCCCAAGTCTTTCAGTAGTTTCATCAACCAAACTGCTTCGCAAGCCACTAAGGCAACTCCTATACTCAGCTTTTGTACTAGAAAATGCAACAGTAGGTTGTTTCTTACTCTGCCAAAACTGATCGTACTGTTGCCCAATCCAAATGCATAACCACTGGTTGACCTCCTGTCATAGGCACAATAAGCCCAATCAGCATTAGTAAACCCTGGCAAGTCAAGAGATTTTCCATATGCATAAAATAACCCATAATCTGTAGTACCCTTTACATATCTCATGATCCTCCTGACTACATCTAAATGTGGTTTGTGAGGCTTTTGTATGAATTGACTAATCAGCCCCACTACATAGCATAAGTCAGGACCAGTAAAGTATATCAAGCTACCCACCATCTGTCGATACATGGTCACATTCTCTATGAATACCATATTGGGGAATATGGGAATTTCCCATAAGTTTGGGACAAATGGTCACATCTTTGGATTTGTCATAACTTGAACGCTATAACTTCAAATCAAGTGCTCTATAGCTCAATAGATTCCATTTTTCAAGCTCTTTCCAATGATAGTCACATCATATGGTTTTGAGAAACTTATGGGCATGTTATCCAAGTGCCACCTTTTTAGTATTCAAAAAATGCAAATTGGGAGATTCCCAAACTTACTAATATTGTGTTTATGTCATTCCCAACATCAATCTGCAGCTTGATATTTTGATCAAATTGTGTCTCCATAGGCTTGCATTCAGCCATACCATACTTCGGTAACATGTCATGAGCATACTACTTCTTTAGTAGCCATATACCTTGAAGCGTAGAGATTACCTCAATCCCAAGAAAATACTTCAACTCACCAAGGTCTTTGACTTTGAATTCAACCTATAAACATGATTTAATTTCAGCAATGCCCTCTTCATCATCTCTAGTGATGATAAGATTATCCACATAAACCACTAGAAACACATATCCATGATTTGTCTTCTTCGTGAACAGACTATGATCTACATCACCAATCTAAATCCATGTTGCTATAAATAACTACAGATTCGAGCATTCCATGCTCTAGGTGCTTGTTTCATTCCATATAAATCCTTTTTCAGCTTACATACATGTGTAGGAAAGTTCGAGTGATCATAGCCTTCAAGCTGCTCCATATATACTTCCTCAACCAAATCACCGTTCAAGAAAGCATTGTTGACATCCATTTGCCAAAATTTCTAGCCTTTGCATGCTGCCAAAGCAATGACAGTTCTAATTGTTGCCATTTTAGCCATCGGACTAAAAGTCTCCTCATAATCAAGGCCATACTGTTGCACATACCCTGGCCTTATAGCATTCTAACGAACCATCTGAATTGCACTTAACCTTGTACACCCATTTTCAGCCAATGGGGACTTTTCCTTTAGAAAAATCAACCAATTCCCATGTCTCATTTTCAGCCAAGACTGCATACTCCTCATCCATGGCAACACAACAGTTATCATCTTTAACTGCATCATCAAACTTTGTAGGTTCTTTGTAACCTAGCACACTATCCATATATGCATAATGGTGGGCTGAATAACCAATGTATGTAAAAATGTCGACTAGTTTTTTGACTCTCTCAGATCTCCGTAGCTATGGCTCACTCTTGCCTCTTATGAGGCGGTACATAACGACTTTTCCTTGCTCCAGGCATCATAATAGATGGAATGCCCAACTCACTATCTGCACTATCACTGTTGGATGACTCATATCCTACTATAAGTGGACCTGTCACATCCTCAAGCATCTTTTCTTTTCCCTTCCCCCTCACTAACATATCCGTGTCAGTGGAAGTAGGAGTATGACTTTGCAAGCGTCCTGACCAAGGACTTATTGTAGGTGACCCATCACCTGTAGGACAACTCATAGATGTACTCATTGTAGGTGTATTTTTAGCATTACTAGTGCTGGCTAATCCATCAATAGCCACTACAATAGGATTACCATACCACGATGCCAACTCATAAAAAACAACATCTCTGCTAATCAACGTCTCATGTGTAGATGGTACATAACACTTGTAAGCTTTCCAGTCTTGTGCGTAACCAAGGAACACACTCTTGACAGCTTTAGGATCCAATTTCTTCCTCTTTGCATCACGAACATGCACATATAGAATGTTGGCAAATACCATCTAGTGTGAAATGTCACAGGTTTATGACCATACAACCTCTCATATGGAGTTACATCATGAATCCCCATTGTAGGGGTTCTATTCAGCACATAGACAATAGTCACTACTGCTTTAGCCCAATAACCATTTGGAAAACTCTTCTCATTCAGCATAGCTCTTGCCAATTCCATTAGTACCCTATTTTTCCTTTCTGTCACACTATTTTTCTATGGTGTATAGCTGCAAGTTAACTATCTTTTGATCCCATATTTAGTAAGGTACCTATCAAAGTAATTAGAGACATATTTTCCACCTTCATCTCATCTAAGATATAAAATTTTACAGCTCAACTCATTTTCAGCATGCTTCTTAAAGTCCTTGAAAGTATCAAACACATCATCCTTATGTTTCAGTATATGTAAAGCCAAGTATACTACTGAAATCATCAATGAAGGATACATAGTAACAAGCACTACCAGACGAAGCATTATGAGACAGACCCTATACATCTGAATGTACCAACTATAAGGGTCATGAGCCATTCTATACATGTCTCATAAATGGAAACCATGCTTGCTTTCCAAACTGACATGCATCACATACATGTCCAAAGTCATGATACTTGAACTTAGGCAGTCCAAGCAAAATCTCCTTCTGTTGCATAGATTTTAGCTTTTGTACATTCACATGGTCAATCCACTTATGCCATATCTCAACATCCTGTATAGCACCATCACCATGTGCAAACATGGCTGCTTTCAATTTTGGAATTGACACATCAAGAGTAAAAATTCTACCATCTCTTTGGCCCCTAGCAATAAATTTGCAGACATTACCATATTCTTCAACAAAGCATCCATCATTTTGCCATTTGTCCAAGTGACAAAATATTCTTGGTTATTGTAGGTACATGTAGTACATCATGCAAGCTCTTTTTCTTTCCATCAGGCATCAACAAAGGTACAACTCCTTTATGTTGAATAATATGCTAGGTGTCATCCCCATTACAAATATGTCCATGTGAACTTGCAACCATCTCATCAAACCATTCTCCATGGGGTTTCATATGATTTGAAGCTCCTGAATCAATGTACCATCTCTCATCTTTGTTCTGCCTAGATGCATTCTTAAACACATGCTGCATGGCAAACAACCTGTCACTATGATCATCAAGAACTCCGCTAGGTGAAGCATAATTTCCATGTTGTTTACCCTTGGCTTTCATGTCAGCCTGCTTCTTATATGACAATCTTTGGCTATATTCCCATATCTACCACAATAATGATAGTCCTTGTCCATGTTGTTGAACTGATCATTCGACTGCCAGGATCCTCCTCTGCCTCTAGGGAATCTCCCCCTTCCTTAAAAATTGCCAGATTTTCGCTAGGCCCTATGTATTCGTGCCATGCTAGGCATTTTGATATTGTTGTCCGTAAGTGTTTCGAGTGTCTCCTCGACCTCAAAAAGAGCCATGACCTCTGCTGCCTCTGCCATGCTGGCTAGAGTAAAGAATAGTGTCTCTGCTTTGAGACATACTAGAACCTGTATTCAACTTCCTCATGTAGTAGCAAAGTAATTAGCTCATCCCAATCAGGGGATTCAACTCTCACAGAAATAGACGTATCAAATGCTTTATACTCTTTGCCAAGTCCATTCAATGTCACTGCAATCATATCATCCTCAAACACTAAAGATCCAATAGTGGCAAGCTGATCCACTATGTTATTGATCTTCGTAGTGTAGGCTTGAATGCTTTTGCCATTCCTAGACATGTTATTGAACTATTGCTTCAGTTGAATCTTTCTTGCATGTGTTGCATTTCCATCATTCTTCATGAGTATGTCCCATGCATCCTTTGGGGAACTGCATCCAGTAATTTGTATAACCATAGCATCTGATATATATAAGGAAAACCAATGTAACACCTTGCATGCTCTCTCAATCCATAGCTTATGAGCCCTTTTTTGATCATTTGTCAAATTCCTTTCAGGCATTTCAGGTTCAGCCTCATCACCTATACATAAGTCCCAATAACCTCTGCCAACCCAAAAATTCTTCATACGAAACTTTCAAAAAGCAAAAATTTTATTGTCCAACTTTTCACCCACAATTTGAGTGATATTGACAGTGCGTTGAGTATTTTTTGTAGTTGCAGCTTAGGTATTTAGTGATGTATACAACATGTAAGTATCTGACTCATTTTCCTATAGTTAAGGACTAGTTTCTTGCTATTCAGGATAGGTTCCTACAATTTAGGGCAGTTTCCTGCAATTTAGGGCAGTTTCTTGCAATTTAGGACAGTTTTCTGCAAATGAGGAGAGTTTACTACAATCCAAGGCAATTTCTTGCAATTCAGGACAGTTTCCTGCCGATCAGGATAGTTTCTTGCAATCGAGGATAATTTCCTGCACTTCATGATAGTTTTCTGCAAGAATTTTCTGCACCAAAGAAACAAGGTATTCCAACCCTTTACAACCTTAGAAACATCCACAAGCATGTGGGATAACCCATAGGTATTTTAGTCAATACATAGACTCTGCAAGAACCAGATTTTGGTTGCTCATATCTGGTTCTATTGCTGTGTATTCATGTCCTAAATATTTACGATGTCTGTTTCAAGCTATCTGATTAGGAGTGTAGAGAGGCAATGTCATACACTGCATTTACTATAAATGACCAGCCAAGTAGATGTCAAGGCATTTGTTTCATCTTCAGATTTCAATCTTCAATTGCATCCAATGCTCTCTTTAGTCTTCCAAGCATTCAACATACATATGTTAGGTCATAAAAATGATAGGAGCTCCAAAATGACATGTAATGCTTCAGTAAGAGACAATGCTTGTTGCCTACATTCAATGATAGTTTCCAGCCATTAAAAAATTCCATATTTGAATAATTTTCAACATAAAATATCAGCTCCAATGCATGACATCAAGTCCATATGACTTCCCAGCATATATCTATGCTTCAATGGTACTCTTGAACAATTTTGAGAGCTCCAAGCTCATGTCAGAGGTAGATACATGCTGTATGTTGTCTGTATATAGCAAAGACCAGTGTTATTTCATATATGTAATTAGTTCTTCAAGCTCCTAGATGAGCTCTTAGTTAAGCTCTCAGTCAAGAAATGATGCTATCACCTGTTGTTTATTGCAGTAAACAACCAGTCTGCACAGGTCTATGCTAAATATCTCAAAATCTATGAGGAATTTGATAAAAATTTCCTTTGCAAAGTTGTAGATCACATCGAAATGGTCAAGAATTGCAAGCCGTTTCTCCAAAAACCATTTCTGTAGCAAGATATAGCTTCTGCAAAAAAACAGGTTGTAGGCATAGTCTCCTTTGATGATGTTTTCTTCAAATCTGATATCTTGATGTCAAATGACAACTGCTAAGCCTTCAAACTTCAGGCATTCAAGCTTTGATACCATGTTGGAAGAGAGGGAGAGAGACAGAGTGGAGCAGAAGATGAGCCTCAGCTCATTGTTGTTCTTCTTCCATTATTCTTCCATCATACTCACTGAAAGAAACTTCCACACATAGGTATGACTGACCAAGACTGAATGTGGTTAAGTCACTAACTACATTGACTCATTGAATGTCACACATGTGTATAGCTGTATCTAGCTAATGTTGGTCACACACATAAAGATAGACGAACTGAATAGTAACGGGAGCTTGATATTCTAACAATGAGCCCCTTCACATGAGAAATGAACTTACCTAGGTCTTCTCCTTGTGTATACTCCAAGCTAAAAATTTTGATCTTTAGGAAAATGTTAGAGTTCTTCCCTGTAGTACCATAAAGCTTTTCAAGCTCATCCCATTTCTCCTTTGGCAATGGAGAGTTGGTCAATATGATGGATTCGGGACTCATCTAGATGAAGCATGATGATGGCTTGGGCTCTTTCATCATCTTCTACATCAAGTAGGTTTGATGGATCAATAACCTTGGTCCCTTTGATTAAGGGCCATAACCCCATTTCATCATTTTATACTTCACTAGTACCTACCATGGATGAAAGTATTTTCCATCAAACTTACAAATTTGAGGTCTAACATCGGCATAAGCCATGGCCATGATAGGAAGGCCTTACCAATTGCCCTAGGCAATGGCTATGTCAAGTCCTTTACACAATGGCCAATAAGTACAAACCAACTGAAGGAAATGATCTGTGTGTTCATAGATACCACATAACACAATATTAGTGAGTTTGGGAATCTCCCAATTCCCATTTTTTGAATACTAAAAAGGTGGCACCCAGATAACATGCCCATAAGTTTCTCTAAACCATATGATGTGATCTATCATTGGAAAGTGTTTGAAAAATGAAATATATTGAGCTATAGAGCACTCTATTTGGAGTTATAGTATTCAAGTTATGACACATCCAAAGATTTGACAACGTGTCCCAAACTTATGGGCTTGCCCACCTTGCATACATAGGGTTCACATGCCTATCTCTCAACAATATTGGCTATGCATCATCTTGGGGCCCAACACCAGCACAACCACAGTAGCACCCCATAATGCACCCCCTCTAGAAGACACTAGATCCGAACTCGTGTGGGTTCAAGTCCTATGTGTGTGCCATGACACTTTGCATGAGGAAAAGCATGCATGTATGTACTCATTTGAATGAGTTCCACTCTATTTTCAACCATCTTGTTTCGTAGGAAATCAAGTTTTAGGATAATATTAAGTATTTGTTCTTGCTTGTTAAAGTGCATGAGTCATGGGATACCTGGCATCACTCATCTCTTAACCAATTGCCCTAGACGGAAGACATCCTCTAGCTAAGAAATTGTGCCATCAGTGCCTTTGGGTTTATTCGGAGTTGATACATTCAACAACGAGGACACACCCATCCCACTGCATCTCATGACCAGAGCACAGACGAAGCAGGCATTCATATCACTGCTAGGGCCTAGCAACTTAGATGTAGCCTCAATAGGAAAGAAGAGCCGAAGGAGAAGGAGGAAAAAGACTAAAGCAAAGGTCACGCTTAAGATTGAGCATGTGACAATGCTAATGATTGGCAAGAAGGTCATGGATGTAGAGGTAGAGACCACTGCTCCAAAGATGGCAAATAAAGGGAGTGCCAAGGTAGGGGAGTATCCTCACCCTAGCGCCAACTCAAGGCAATAGCCAAAATCAAGTAGTGGGTAAGGGAGCCCAAGAGCACCTCAAGGACACTGAGCCTATCTTAAAGGATGAGATCGAGGATCTCTCTAGCATGAGCATGCCAGTCTCACCTACATGACCAAGGTCGAGAGACACATCCATGCCATAGGCTGTGCCACCTAGACCAAGCTTAGATGCTACGGGCCAGCCAGTCAGTCAAGATCGAGGATCTCTCTAGCATGAGCATGCTAGTCTCACTTGCATGACCAAGGTCGAGAGATGCACCCATGCCATAGGTGGTGCCATCTAGGCCAATCTTAGATGCTACGGGCCAGTCAGTCAGTCAAGACCAATGGCCAAGAAGTACAAATCTAGGAGAGAGGCAAGCAAATAGCAACCTCCTTGAAATGTTATTAACCACCCTAGTGACTCTAAATTTAGGAGATCTACTCTGGCAGTACCCCATGCTATAGTAGGAGTTGAAACACTAGATGGAAGAATTGATCGAGCACACTACCACTGACTTGCAGGATCATGATGTAGTCACACAGATACCCAATTTGATGCTATACTTAGTGCCAAAGTCACTACACGTCAATGCCTTTTGGAAAGGCACTGAGACACATACAATCTTACCTATCCTAGCCCTAGGAGATGTAACATGGAAGGGAATCATAGATAATGGGGCAGGAGTGAGTGTGTTGAGCCATGCTATTCTCCAGGCTTGTGGAAACCAACTTGTCAAAATCCCTAGGCTCAATGTCACTCTAGCTAACGGAATGAAAGTAAGGCCATTTGGAGTCTTGAAGAATTGGCCAATGAAGGTTGCCGGTGTCGAGTTCTCTGTGAACTTCATTGTCATGTGAAGGGAGTGTACCCTGGATGAGGAATGCTCGAGTTATTGAAGACTGGGGCAACGATCTAATATTCTTACGAAACCAAATGGAAGTAGTAAGGGTCGAGATGGACACTTGGAAGATGACCCCTATGGACCTAGATGCCATCTCTACCATGCTCAAGGGTGACGTGCCAGTAAAGAAATCGTATGGGCCATTAAGCAAGTTAATGCCAGGAGGCATATTCCAGGTGGATTCTGTGCCATGGTGGATTTTGTGAGGTTTTGCGGTGGATTCCGTAAAATTTTATTACCGGGGCTCATACACAAAGTGGATTCTTTGTGCGAGAAGTCGATGGGGACGCCTATCCTTTTCGGGCGTTTTGTTAATTTGATGTGTACATGGGTGATTCCATAGCGGGTGATTTCGCAAAATACATATTTAAATTGATAAACGTTTATAAGTTTAGAGTGCACACTCCTGATAAATTAAGGTTAGGATTGATTTCTAACCAATTTATTTATGTAGCTGAAGACTGCTAGGTATTCACTTTTGTCAGTTTAATTGTATTATTTTACTAATGATTGTGAATGCTTCAGTTGATGTGTAGAGCAAGCAGTGGTGGCAGTGGAAAGCATTGGAGGATAGCGTGTATTCAAAGTTATCATCGATTTTTGATGGGCGCATATCTTAGGCATGGCACCTATATTTTGTCGCGCTTATTTATCAAAGCGCTTGATATTTATTTATTATTTTTGTATGCGCATGGGTGCACGATTTAGATATTTGTACTGGACATTGTATTTGGGTACGCCTGACTTCTTGGGCACCCATTAGCTTTAATTCTTTATTGGCACAAAAGCAAACTTAAAAGCTAAAGCTCGCTATTTTGTAATTTGGGTTATTATTTAAGCTTGAAGATGATTAATATATGAAATACATGCTTTGTGGAGCACTCACACAATGCATGGGGGGAGATTGCACCCAATTAGTCTCTTATTCATGTCGTGCAAGCTTTCTACATTGATTTGTGTGCAAAAAGTAGAGTTCTTTTGTTCTTGGGGACCTTCTGAAGCTTACTACGCGCACTTATGGCATCCGATCTGCGCACCAGTGGTATCAGAGCAAAGCTGAGATCGAGAGCTTCCAATCGCTTATCATCTTGCGCGAAGGAGGAGCTCCTGGAATGATCGAGCTCTACAGTTAGTTTCGTCGCAAACGGTCGATACCAACGTGTTCCTAGCGGTCAAGAACCCCCTTCTGCACTCTCTGATCGCGAAGGACCAGCCTGTGGAGGCAGAGGACCACGTGGATAGCTCCTTCTTCAAGTCGTCTTCAAACAGCAGATAAGCCTCCATAGCTAAAAAAGTTTAAAAGTTTTAACTTTCAAAGCTTAGTAAGCTTAGTAATAAGCTTATTAAAAAAAACTTATAACCATGAAAATTTCATCTGCGGAGTCAGCATCTTCTCGCCACCATCGAATCCGTCAAGGATGTCCTGAAGTCCATGAAATCCACGCTTGATCAATAAGAGCCTTAAGCTCTTAAGTCCCCCAAGTCCACTAAGCCTCCTTATTCCTGCAAGTCATCTAAGTCACAGAGGTCCATAAAAGACTTATCCAACAACTCCCATAAAGGCAGTTCACACACAAAAGCACAGAATCCGTTTATTGCTTTCTGGTAGACTCTGTTCACACTTGCAGACTTGCTGAACCAATTTCAGTAAACGCAGAAAGTCATACGCAAGTCATACAAAGATTATACGCCGTTTCTACGAAGATGGTTGTGACAACGAATACCGCAATCACAAAGGAGAAAGACCATAAAAGCCAAACAAAAATATACAAGCCTTGTATACTCGCCTTTGAGCTATGCTCATCCCGCTAATAAGATTTCGAGAGTGTGAGGTCTTTTGGATTTTACAGGATGATTGAACAAAACATGGATGATCTTATGGCTGAAGGTGATTTACCTGAACCAACGATGGAGCAAAAGTTGGATTTGATTATGATGTAGCTCGAAGAAGAACAAAGAGCCCGACAAGCTTTGCAAGTTCAATTGGCCAATCTGCAACGATCTACCACTGACCAAGATGGACTGCAACCTGAAGATCTTATATGACGTACCATCGATGCGACACTTGAAGCCCAATCCATCCGCAAAGAAACAAAGATAAGTAAAAGAAACTTCAAATTTCGTACTTTCAATGGATCACGAGATGGGAAGACTGTACTTGCATTTATCAATCAATTTGATGATTACTTCCATGAAGAAACATATGCTGAGAAAGACAAAATTAAATGTGTCACTAACCATTTAGTTGATCGAGCATCCTTATGGTGGATTGTGGTCCGCAAGAGCATTGATTGTCCCACTACATGGGAGTCTTTCCAAAAGAAGTGTTTGCATAATTTCCTTCCTCCTCAGTTCCATGAAAAAGCCATCAAGCAATGGGATCCACTATAGCAAAGAGACCGCGAACCTATTTCCCAATACAGTGAACATTTCTGGAATGCCCTACTGCAACTACGCATGCTCGAAGATGTACCTGAATCGACTCACAAACACAAGATAATGTCTGGCCTACTTGGACATTACTATGCTGAAGTCAATATGTTCAAGCCAACAACCCTTGAAGATGCAATTTCCTTGGCTCATGACACTGAAGACAAAATTCACGGACGAGATAAGCAACCACAACAATTTTCAACTAATGGTAACTATGGTTCCAAACAATTCAATTCAAATTTTCAAAGATTCAATCAAAGTCATTTTCTTCCATCTTCATTCCGTAAATCTTGGACACGACCACCTGCTTTGCCATCAAACACCAATCCAAACCCTAAGCCATCCTCACAGTCAAATCCCAACATTCCTAAACTTCCTGCCATTACCAATAATGTATCTAAAGCCAAACCCATAGTTTGTTACAAATGCCATCAACCTGGACATCTAGCAACCAATTGTCAAACCAGAAAGCCACCTATCAATATCAATTATCTTGGAGCAATCGAAGAAGAAGAACGTGAGGAAATGCCTGACTTTACGGAAGATGATAACGACATTGGTACTACTTCGGATACTTTGCCAGGTATGCCAACTCCCCATTCTTTGTTAACAATGAAATGTTTTATACATGGTTGATGCCAGGAGGCATATTCCACGGTGGATTCCGTGAGGTTTTACGGTGGATTCCGTAAACTTAGATGACCGGGGCTCATACACAAAGAGGATTCTTTGTGCGAGAAGTTGATGGGGACGCCTGTCTTTTTCGGGCGTTTCATTAATTTAGTGTGTACATGGGTGATTCCATAGCGGGTGATTCCGCAAAATGCATATTAAATTAATAAACGTTTATGAGTTTAGAGTGCGCACTCGTAAAAAATTAAGGTTAGGATTTATTTCTAACCAGTTGATTTATTTATGTAGCTGAAGACTGCTAGGTATTCACTTTTGTCGGTTTAATTGTATTATTTTACTAACGATTGTGAATGCTTCAGTTGATGTGTAGAGATAGCAGCAGTGGCGGAGGAAAGCATTGGAGTCTAGCAGGTATTCGACATTTGGACTATATTTTGATAGGCGCCACGCCTATATTTTGTTATGTCTATTGAGACATTGATTATCGATTATTATTTTGTATGCGCTTATGCGCCCGGATATGTTATTTCTATTTGGACATTGAGATTGGGCATGCGAGACTCTATGGGCACTGTCCATTAGCTTTATTTTCCTATTTTTGTAGAAAGCAAACTCAAAAGCTAAAAGCTTGTCATATTTTTGTAATTGGGCTATTATTGAGCATGAAGATTGGAAATATACATAAAATACATGCTTTGTGAAGCGCTCACACAAGGCATGGGGGAGATTGAACCCAATTTGTCTCTTGCCTCTTGTCGTGCTTGCTTTTACATGGGTTTTTGTGCAAAAAGGTAGAGTACTTTGTTCTTGGGGACCTTCCGGGATTCACCACGTGAGCTATCTGCCACCGATCTGCGCACCAGTGGTATCAGAGCGGAGCAGAGATCAAGAGCTTTCAATCGCTACCAATCTCGGACGAAGGCGGAGCTCCAGGAACAAACGGGCTCTACAGTCAATCTCGTCGCGAACCGTCGATACAGGCAGACTTCTGGCGATCAAGAACCCCTGTTTCCACTGTCAGATCGCGAAGGACCAAGCTCTGCAAGCGGAGGACCACTCATACACTTCCATCATCAAGTCGTGGAGTTACAGAGATAAGCTCTCTTCATAATCAAGTTTATTATCATAAGAAAGCTTAATTTTAAGCTTAGCAAGGCCTAATCCTCAAAATCGTTGCAAGACGGCATCATCCCGTGAAATCCGGCGAAAAAAACGGCCCCCCCCTCACGAAAAAAAACGGCGGCCTCTACTAGTCCTCCTTAAGCTTCTTAATCACTTAAGCTTAAGCTTAATCATTTAAGCTTAAGGCTTCCTGCAAGTTACACAGGTCAGATAAATCGGCACACTCCGGGTCTCGCACTTCTGAAGTCAAGTTCCGTAAGTCGACTCTAATCAAGTTCTGCAAGTTCTGCAAGTCGGCCTAAGTCCAGCAAGTCAACAACTCTGCAAGTCTGCTAAGTCTGCAACTCTGCAAGTCAGACTAAATCAGAACTGACTAGTGCTTAAAACTCATAGAAGACTTGTTCGTATGCAAAAACTCTGAACTGGAAAGTTGTTCGCAGCAAGTTGTTCTACCTATCTACAAGTTCGTTGAAGTACTTTCAGCAAACGGAGACAGAAATATTGCAGAATTTCTGAAAATTGAAGAAGAAAATACCCAAAAATACATAGCCTTGTAACCCCAAATTTGAGCTACGCTCATCCCGCTAACTGATTTTGAGTGAGAAAGGTTTGTTGAGTTTTATAGGATGACTACCCCACATATGGATGATCCTATGGCTGAAGATGACCTACCCGAGCCTACCATGGAACAAAAGCTGAATCTTATCATGCTGCAATTGGAAGAAGAGCGAAGAGCTAGGCAAGCCTTGCAAGCGCAATTGACAAAGCTACAAAGAGCGTCCACCGATAAAGAAGAACCTCAAGCTGAAGATTTGATTCGCCGTACCATCGACGCCACCCTTGAAGCACAAACCATTCGCAAGGAATCCAAGATAAGTAAACGAAGTTTCAAGTTCCGCACTTTCAATGGCATAAGAGAAGGAAAGACTGTTTTATCATTCATTAGCCAGTTTGATGACTATTTCCATGAGGAAACTTATCCTGAAAAAGATAAAATCAAGTGTGTTACTAATCATCTGATAGACAGAGCATCACTTTGGTGGACTGTAGTCCGCAAGAGCATAGAATGTCCTGCTACATGGGAAGATTTTAAGAAGAAGTTCATGCAAAATTTCCTTCCACCGCAATTTCCTGAGAAGGCTATCAAGCAATGGGATTTACTTCAACAGCGCAATCGTGAGCCTATTCCACAGTATACAGAGCGTTTTTGGAATGCACTCCTACAGCTACGCATGCTTGAAGACGTACCAGAGACGACACATAAGCGGAAGTATATGTCTGGACTTCTTGGACATTACTACGCTGAAGTGAACATGTTCAAGCCTGCTACCCTTGAAGATGCCATCTCCTTAGCTCACGACACTGAAGATAAGTTACGCGGAAGAGATCGACGACCACAGCCATTCCAAGCAAACGGTAATTATGGATCTAAACAATTCAATTCCAATTTCAGAAGGTTTAATCCAGGTCGTTTTTCATCACCATCTTTCCGCAAGAATTGGCCTAAACCACCTGCATTACCATCCACTATCAATTCAAATTCTAAGCCTATTCCACAAGCAAATCCAAATATACCCAGACTCCCAGCCATTGCAAATAATGTGACCAAAGCCAAGCCAATAGTATGCTACAAGTGTCACCAGCCAGGGCATCTCGCAGCAAATTGTCATTCAAAAAAGCCATCAGCACATATCAACTACCTTGGAGCTATGGACGAAGACGAGCATGAGGATATGCCAGATTTTACTGAAGATGAGGATGATCCTACTACTACTTCCGACACTTTACCAGGTATGCCTACTTCACATTCATTGTTGACTATGAAATGTATGGTGCATGGAAAAGAAAGAACTATATTGCATGATGACGGTAGTACCCATGACTTTATTTCAGCAAAATTGGTAAAGGAATTAAAATTGCATACAATACCTACGCACTATCGCATAAAAGCTGCATTTTTAGGCACTAGGTACAAAGGCACACAAGAAGTTCAAGATTTAGAAATTCAAATTGGTCCATATATTGAAAGAAGAAATTTCTTAGTTGTCCCATTACAGTCAAGCGACATTATTCTAGGAATGCCATGGAGACACCAACATAATCCCAATATAGATTATTCCACACACACAATGAATATTAATTTTCAAGGAAAATCTATTACATTATTTAGTATGCATGCATCTCATATTTTTCCACTGCTTTCGCATACTCAAGCAAAACGTGCACTACGCAAGAATACTAAATCATATCTCATTTGGGTGAATGAATTGCATGCAAAGGAAAATCATATGCACCCTAGGCATAAGGAATTTCTCGCATATTTTAAGGACTGTTTTGCAGAAGACCTACCACCAGGTTTACCTCCATCACGTCCAGAAGACCATAAGATTGACCTAATACCTGGCACACAACCACCTTGCAAAGCTCCATATAGGCACAATCAAATAGAGCAAAAAGAAATCCAGAGTCAAGTTGAAGAATTACTAAATAGAGGCTTAATTCGACCTAGCAGTTCTCCATTCGGTACACCTGTGCTCTTAGTCAAGAAAAAGAATAATACTTATCGGATGTGTATTGACTACCGAGCATTAAACAAGATCACTGTAAAGAATAGGTATCCTATACCTAGAGTTGATGACCTTATGGACAAACTGCAAGGATCTTCTATATTTAGTAAAATTGACCTTAAGTCTGGATATCATCAGGTGAGGCTAGATAGATCCGACATATTTAAGACTGCATTCAGGACACAGTTTGGCCATTACGAATTCTTAGTCATGCCATTTGGATTAACTAATGCACCTGCCACTTTCAGTAGAATGATGAACCGTATTTTTCTGAAATATCAGTATTGTGTGATTGTTTTCTTTGATGATATTTTAGTGTTCAGTCAAAGTGAAAAAGAGCATTATGAGCATTTATCATTAGTTTTTCAATTACTGAAAGAAAATCAATTGTTTGCAAATCCTGACAAGAGTGAATTCTTTAAGACAGAAATAGAATATCTAGGTCATATTGTATCAAAAGAAGGAATAAAAGTTAATCCTAAGAAAATTGACGCAATATTGCATTGGCCTGTTCCTAAAAATGTACATGAATTACGCTCATTCCTTGGTCTTGCTAGTTTCTATAGGAAGTTTGTACGTAATTTCTCATTACTTGCTTTACCATTGACCAAACTTCTTAAGAAAGGTATTGTTTATCAATGGACTGAAAATCAGTAGAAATCCTTTGACTTACTCAAACGTGCATTAACCAATGCCCCTGTTCTACAATTGCCTGACTTTAATAGACCATTCTTTCTAGTTGTGACCGATGCTAGCGGATCAGGAATAGGAGCTGTATTAATGCAAGACAACCATCCAATAGCATATTCTAGTTCTAAGCTGAAACCCTCTGAGCTCAAATATTCCACTTATGACAAGGAACTCTTAGTAGTTGTACAAGCATTAAAACAATGGAAGCATTATTTAATGGGTTTAGAATTCATGATAAAGACCGAACAGCAAAGCATTAGACATCTACTTAGCCAACCCCAAATTTTTGACCGTCATATCAAATGGGCTTCATTCATTCAATGTTTCCATCCTATCATTCAATACCAACCTGGAAAAGAAAATGTAGTTGCCGATGCATTGAGTAGAAGACCTGCAATTCATAACATTTCTATCATATCTTTTGATTCTTTGATTGCTATGAAAGACACATATCACCAGGATATTACTTTTCATTCTGATTGGCAAAAATTAGTTCAAAATAATTTCATTCCTGTTGATTCATTGTCATATAATGATGGATTCATGTTCTTTGAAAAGAGACTGTGTGTTACTATTCCATTCCGATCTTTTGTTTTGAATGAAATTCATTGTCCCCCATATCAAGGTCATAGAGGTATCATTTCTACATTACGCATGTTAACTGAAGATTTTTATTGGCCGCATATGGATGCAGATGTATCTAATTTCGTCTCTGAATATTTGATCTGTCAAAGAATAAAGAGACATCATGGTAAACAGTATGGGTTATTAATGCCTTTGTCTATTCCATCTAAACCTTGGGAACATATATCTATGGATTTCATTACTGGTTTACCAAATACTAAATCTAACCATGACATGATTTGGACAATTGTAGATAGATTTAGTAAGCAAGCATATTTCATTGCATGTAAGAAAACTTTAACAGCATCACAAGCAGCACAGTTATTTTTGAAAACTATTTTTACTAACCATGGATTGCCGAAAGTGATTATTTCAGATAGAGATTCTAGATTTTGTAATAATTTTTGGATTACACTGTTTGCAAATCTAGGCACAAAGATTGATTTCTCATCTGCATTTCATCTAGAAACAAATGGACAAACAGAAGCCACAAATAGCACTATTCTAGATCTTTTACGTGCATACACTATCTCTAAACCTCAGACTTGGGATACTCATTTACATTTATTACAGTTTGCATATAACAATACACCGCACACATCTACAAAGAAAGCACCTTTTGAAGTTATTTATGGATATAGATTATCTACCCCTGTTGCATCTTTGTCTAATAGAATTCAGAGTGCTGATGATATTGCTGTTATGCATAACACTATTTTTGATGAGGTCAAGGATATGATTGCTAAAGCCCAACAATCATATACCAAACAAGCCAACAAGAAAAAACAAGCTATGAATTTCAAAGTTGATGATTATGTTTGGCTTAGAATAGAAAAGCGTAGACTGCAAAGTGTAGATAGACATCCAGTTGTCAAATTAGCTCCTAGATTCTACGGACCATTTAGAATCATTCATAAGATTAATGACAATGCATTCAAGTTAGAACTGCCATCTCATTGGAAAATTCATAATACATTTCATATTAGTTTATTGAGACCATTTAGAGGCCAATTACCTATCCACCCTGTCTATGAAAACCCACCTTTACTAGAAGAAGAGACTGAAATACTTGAACCCGAAGCCATCATAGACACTGACTACATGACCACTAGAACTGGCCGAAGGTATTCTAGATATCTAGTGAAATTTAAGAACCATCCTGTAGAGGAAGCACAATGGATGCACGCTAGAGACTTAAATGCTTTCCCCACTCTGTTAGCTCCACATTGAGCTAATAGCAATTGAGGTCAATTGCTATCCCACCCCGGGGGTATGATACCAGGAGGCATATTCCACGGTGGATTCCGTGAGGTTTTACGGTGGATTCCGTAAACTTAGATGACCGGGGCTCATACACAAAGAGGATTCTTTGTGCGAGAAGTTGATGGGGACGCCTGTCTTTTTCGGGCGTTTCATTAATTTAGTGTGTACATGGGTGATTCCATAGCGGGTGATTCCGCAAAATGCATATTAAATTAATAAATGTTTATGAGTTTAGAGTGCGCACTCGTAATAAATTAAGGTTAGGATTTATTTCTAACCAGTTGATTTATTTATGTAGCTGAAGACTGCTAGGTATTCACTTTTGTCGGTTTAATTGTATTATTTTACTAACGATTGTGAATGCTTCAGTTGATGTGTAGAGATAGCAGCAGTGGCGGAGGAAAGCATTGGAGTCTAGCAGGTATTCGACATTTGGACTATATTTTGATAGGCGCCACGCCTATATTTTGTTATGTCTATTGAGACATTGATTATCGATTATTATTTTGTATGCGCTTATGCGCCCGGATATGTTATTTCTATTTGGACATTGAGATTGGGCGTGCCAGACTCTATGGGCACTGTCCATTAGCTTTATTTTCCTATTTTTGTAGAAAGCAAACTCAAAAGCTAAAAGCTTGTCATATTTTTGTAATTGGGCTATTATTGAGCATGAAGATTGGAAATATACATAAAATCCATGCTTTGTGAAGCGCTTACACAAGGCATGGGGGAGATTGAACCCAATTTGTCTCTTGCCTCTTGTCGTGCTTGCTTTTACATGGGTTTTTGTGCAAAAAGGTAGAGTACTTTGTTCTTGGGGACCTTCCGGGATTCACCACGTGAGCTATCTGCGATCGATCTGCGCACCAATGGTAAAGAAAATATTATTTTACATGATGATGGGAGCACACATGACTTTATTTCTGCAAAGTTAGTGAAAGAATTGAATTTACAAATTGTTTCTACAAATTATCGCATCAAAGCTGCATTCCTAGGAATAAGATATAACAGAACACAAGAGGTGCATAATTTAGAAATAAAAATTGGTGAATATACTAAACGAAGAAATTTCCTAGTTGTACCTTTGTAGTCTAGCAACATTATCTTAGAAATGCCTTAGCGTCATCAATATAATCCTGACATAGATTATTCTACGCATTCAATTAAAATTTATTTTCAAGGAAAACAAATCACATTGCATGGTATGCACGCTTCTAATAATTTTCCACTGCTTACTCATACTCAGGCTAAACGTGCATTATGTAAAAGTAGCAAATCTTATTTAATATGGGTGAATGAAATTCAAGCTAACAAAAAACAGATGCATCCTAGGCATACACAATTTCTTGCACAAATTCAAGATTGTTTTGCTGATGATTTATCACCTGGACTACCACCTTCACGACCTGAAGATCACAAAATAGATTTAATTCCTGGAACACAACCACCATGTAAAGCACCATATAGACATAACCAAATTGAACAGAAAGAAATTCAAAATCAAATAGAAGAATTGCTTAACAGAGGATTAATTAGACCTAGTAGTTCTCCATTTGGTGCACCTATTTTATTAGTAAAGAAGAATAATAATACTTATCGCATTTGCATTGATTATGGTGCCCTAAATAAAATTACTATTAAGAATAGATATCCAAATCCTAGGGTAGATGATCTTATGGATAAACTACAAGGATCTGCAATATTCAGTAAGATAGATCTTAAATTTGGTTATCATCAAGTAAGATTGGATAAATCTGATATATTCAAAACTGCATTTAGAACACAATTTGGACACTATGAATTTCTAGTTATGCCTTTTGGTCTAACTAATGCACCAGCTACATTTAGTCGTATGATGAATCGCATATTTTTAAAACATCATCATTGTGTCATAGTATTCTTTGATGATATATTGGTATTCAGTAAAAATGAGAATGAGCATTATGAACATTTGTCTTTAGTTTTTAACTTGTTAAAAGACAATCAATTGTATACTAATCGAGAAAAGAGTGAATTCTTCCAAACAGAAATTGAATATCTAGGACATATTGTTTCATCAGAAGGTATTAAGGTTGACCCTAAAAAGATAGAAGCAATTTTAAATTGGCCCATACCCAAAAATGTGCATGAATTACGTTCTTTTCTAGGTCTTGCTAGTTTTTACAGAAAGTTATGCGAAATTTCTCATTACTTGCATTACCTTTGACTAAACTTTTAAAGACTTGGGCATATGATGCCAGGAGGCATATTCCACGATGGATTCTATGCCATGGTGGATTCCGTGAGGTTTTGCGGTGGATTCCATAAAATTTTATTGCCGAGGCTCATACACAAAGTGGATTCTTTGTGCGAGAAGTCGATGGAGACGCCTATCCTTTTCGGGCATTTTTTTAATTTGATGTGTACATGGGTGATTCCATAGCGGGTGATTTTGCAAAATACATATTTAAATTGATAAACGTTTATGAGTTTAGAGTGCACACTCGTGATAAATTAAGGTTAGGATTGATTTCTAACCAATTTATTTATGTAGCTGAAGACTGCTAGGTATTCACTTTTGTTAGTTTAATTGTATTATTTTACTAACGATTGTGAATGCTTCAGTTGATGTGTAGAGCAAGCAGCGGTGGCAGTGGAAAGCATTGGAGGATAGTGTGTATTCAAAGTTATCATCAATTTTTAATGGGCGCGTATCTTAGGCATGGCGCCTATATTTTGTCGTGCTTATTTATCAAAGCGCTTGATATTTATTTATTATTTTTGTATGCGCATGGACGCACGATTTAGATATTTGTACTGGACATTGTATTTGGGTACGCCTGACTTATTGGGTGCCCATTAGCTTTAATTCTTTATTGGCACAAAAGAAAACTCAAAAGGTAAAGCGTGCTATTTTGTAATTTGGGCTATTATTTGAGCTTGAAGATGATTGATATATGAAATACATGCTTTGTGGAGCGCTCACACAATGCATGGGGGGAGATTGCACCCAATTGGTCTCTTGTTCATGTCGTGCAAGCTTTCTACATTGATTTGTGTGCAAAAAGTAGAGTTCTTTTATTCTTGGGGACTTTCTGATGCTCACTACGCGTGCTTACGGCATCCGATCTGTGCACCACAAGTACAACCCTTGCCCTGAGGATGAGCAAGATTGGATGCACGTCCTAGCAACCATTGATTTCCCATTCTCAAACAAAGAGGAGACGTACAAATAGGTTTAAAAAATTGCGAGCGTGTCAAAAGAAGGAGCCCACAATGCCACTCTGCATGATGTCCAGGAGCTCAAGCAACCAACCAAGGCCTATCTCTTTCCATGTTCCTAGCAACGTGCTAGAACTTCACAAGATCCTCGAGTATTTGACATGCAAATTGACTGGACAACCCATTGCTAATCTCAAGCCCCTTAGAGACCTCCTGGAAAAACCTAAGTGGAGATGGACCAAGGTGCATGATCTGAACTTAATGTATAATTGGGCCTTAGTCACCAATGAGGGAGAAGCTAACGATTAGAGTCTAGGAGATGATGAGTAGTCAGAAAGTGATGGTTTCGATAATGAGTATGAGGACTGCCTCTCTGTTAGTGAGGAAAGCGAAGAAGAGATAGACACCATAGAGTATGACATTGAGGGAATAGTGATAGAGCATATAAGAGTGGACTCCAAGCCTCAGAAAGGGAGTGCTTACAAGATGGAGAGAGGAGTCATGTGGATGGAGTGCGATCACTCCTGGTTGGAGCACATAGGAGCAATAGATTATGAACAAGGAGGAATAGCCCAACCACCCACAACACTCTTGCTTAGGATGGACACACCCACTAAGATATGACCACCAGGGGAGACTCCCTCCTCTAGTGAGGATTGCGAGTTTAATTCCAAATCAGAGGTCAGTACTACCGAGAGTGACCCAAAGATACCCTGACCTCCTAGGACCAAACGCACCAAGGGGGACCTGCTGGTCCACCTAAGGCACAGATGATTGAAGGAAGAAAGGAGAGGACAAACAAAGAATTCAGAGACAGAACAACAGAGGAAACCCTAGGACCTACCAAAACACTTTATAAAATTTAAGAAAGGTGATAGGATAGTGATCCTGCTAGGGGCGAAAAGACAAGGACAGACAAGTGAACTAATTGAGGGACCTGCCAAGGTCAAGGAAGTCAACCCGGCAGGGGAGAAGGTGAGAAGCCTCAACTTGCGTTTATAGCTGATGACTTAACCGAGGGAGAAGAGGGTAGTCTCATTGCGCTCTTGTAAGAGTACATGGACATGTTCGCCTAGGCTCAAAGGAGTAGACCCTAAAGTGGTAACACATAACATACCAATGGCTATGATGCAATGCCTATAAAACAATGAGCGTACACTATGAATCTGAAACATGCCCAAGCCATGAAGGAGGAAATCGATAAGCTAATAAGGGTAGGATTCATCTACAAAATAGAGCACATGGACTGGGTATCACCGATCGTGATAGTCATGAATAATAATGGGAAGATCCGAGTGTGCGTGAACTATAAGAAGGTTAATGTTGCGACAAAAAGGGAAAATTACCCATTACCATACATGGAGCACATGCTTGAAAGTGTTGCAGGTAAAGAGACCTACAGCTTTTTAGACGGCTTCTTAGGATACAACTAGGTGCAAGTACATCCGATGATAGGCACAAGACCACATTTGCCACTAGGTGGGATGTCTTCACTTATATCGTAATACCCTTTGGGTTAATGAACGCACTTACAACCTTTCAACATCAAATGTGCACCATCTTCAAAGATATGCTTAGATGAGAGCTAGAAGTGTTTGTAGATTACCTATGCATGCACTCTAGCTGGGTAGAACACTTGGAGAAGTTGTGAGCAGTCTTTGAATGATGCATGCTTTACAACCTATCATTAAATCCCTTGAAGTGCCAATTCTAGGTCAAGCATGGATGCATCCTAGGGCATGTGGTATCCAAGAACAACATAGCCATTGAATTTTCTAAAGTCAGGGTCATTGTCGACTTGCTGCCACCAAAGGATTATAAGGGAGTTTATTGTTTCTTAGGCCACACAGGGTACTATCAACGCTTCGTACTAAATTACGCATTGATTGCGAGACCATTGTACAAGCTATTAATTTCATGTTTGAATGGACGAATGAGTGCCAACGAGCATATGAGGAATTGAAAAAGGATCTTACAACTGCACCAATCTTACGAGCCCCAGGCTAGAGCATCATGTTCCATGTGCATATAGATGTGTCTAAATTTGCTATTGGAAATGTCTTGTGCCAGCTTGGTGAACATAACTTGGATTACCCTATGAGTTTTGTTAGTAAGGCAGCTCACTGACACGAAGATGAATTACTCCACCACAGAAAGGGAGGGGTTGGCCATGGTATTCGTTGTAAAGAATTTTTGACACTACCTCCTAGCCACGCCTTTCACCTTTTTTGTAGACCATCAAGTCTTGTTATATCTTGTAAATAAACCTTGTGCTACTAGACACGTTACTAGATGGTTGCTTCTTCTTTTGAAATTTGATTTCTTTGTGGTGGTAGCAAGGGCAAGCAGCACTACATGGCTGATCACATGTTTTGAATACCCATAGGAGAAGCCGTTGGACAAGGCATAGCTGCGAACACTCATATTTTCAGCTTGTCTAGTGAGAAAAAAAATTTTAAAGCCCATATTGGGTGGATAATGTAGTCCAAGTACTAGAGCATGGTCTACCCGAGAGACCTATTGAGAAGGCCAGACTTAGACACCTCATCCTAAAAATCCATCCTTATCAACTAATAGTCAAACAACTTTATAGGTTAGTGCAAGACAGGTTGCTACGGCGATGCGTGTGCGAGCATGAGATGCACGATGTGTTGAGCGAAGTACATGGTGGGATTGCTGGAGGGCACTTTAGTGGGGATACGACAACCCACAAGGTGCTACAATCTCAATTGTGGTGGGCCACCCTATTCCACGATGTTTCTAAGTTCATAAAGCATTACAATGAGTGCCAAAGGACTAAAGTTCTGGCACAAAAGGATAAGATTGAGTTGACCCATGTCATTACACGACAACCCTTTGAGAAATGGGGAATCGAATTCATTGGACCCATGAGTCTCGGAGCACAATACTCACATGCTAGATACATCATCGTAGCAACTGACTATCTTGCAAAATGGACTCAGGCATGAGCCACCAAGAAGAATGATGCTAAGACCACAACGAAGACAGATGCCCTTTAGGCTGACCTATGGGGCTGAGGCCATCTTGCCATTATAATTCTTTGTCCCTAGCTTGTGGATAATAGTACAGGAGAGATGGGAAGGGAAGGAAGCTTGGACCAACCATCTCATGGAATTGGAATGACTCTCTAAGACTCGACTCATAGCTACTCACACCCTAATTTGTGAGAAATCATGACAAAAGATGTGGTTTGACAAGCACGTCAAACAACACAACTTTGACTAGGGAGACCTTGTTTTGCTCTACTCAGTAAAGGGACACAATAAAAAATAAAATTCCAAGGATTAGGACCCTTTCGAGTGTGCATCATTAGTAGGATGGGCAACGTAGAACTTGAAACCCTTGAAGGTGAGGGCATAGGCTTTTTTAATGGCAGTCACATGAAGAAGTACTATTCTCCCACACATCCACTGCATGAGCCCCCTATGCTAGAAGCCCATGTCAATGTCCGTGTATCCACCATCATTGAATTAGAGGACGAGGATGAGGAGGTAGTAGCACCAGCATACCTGCGCATCATGGCCACTGCCTAGTGCACACATGCATTTGATGCCTTGATCGATGAGGGAGCTGACTTCAATGTCTTGACTTATGCTCATTGGACCCTCATTGGTTAGCAGGCCACAGTTACAACCCAACAATGCTAAACTCAACCCATTTGGGAGCAAGTCATATGCACTCCTAGGGAAGTTCAAGATCGCAGTCTCTATCGAGTATGAGAGCCTATCAGTCATCTTCTATGTATTGCCAAATACGAAGGATACAGGTCAAGAATCACTGTTAGGATACACTTTCAACAAGTGGACTACAATCTGGAGTAGTGTATTCACCTTTCCATTGGCAACATTTGAATCGTGATAGCTTTCTGTAAGGGTAGCAAGGCTCCACCAAAGTGTGCTATTATACCGATAGAGCTACCTAGGATCAAGCCTAAGGAGGGGGGCCGTGAGTCATCAAGAAAACCCACCCAGACTACAAAACCACCACCAACTAAAGCCATCCCCAAAGCTACACAGAGCCACACTTAGATGGGTGCCAAGGCACCACAAGCAACCTACTCATAGCAAGCAAACACAGCCCCACAAGGCTAACAACTATCATTCAATACCTAAGAAACCGACCCAACACTATTGATGTAGGCACACAATCAAGCCACAATTGATCCTCAAAGATCTTTTGCGAGTCTAAGGATACTACGAAGGCAACACCTGGATATGGGTGCCCAATAAGGGAAATCTTAGAAGCATAACTCAACCATGACCGTCGCTTGCCACCCCACCCCCAGGCAGCCACACTCCATCTAAGACAGTGGCAACCCACGAAACCTGAGCTGCAAAGCCTACAAAACCCGTGACGATTGCGGTCAAAAAACCCCAATCAATCTATCCCAACACAACATCTTGATATCCCAAAATCATCTAAGTCCAGAGAGCTTGGCACCCTAGTGGGCTGAGCAAGAGGAAGGAAATGCACCATCTATGCCATTGGAGCCACCCTTAGTACCCCCAAGCAGCACTGGACACATAGATCATACGGTGCTACCCTTAGTAGAAAGACCATTGTCTAGTCCGCTGCCACTAGAACCATCACTGTCTAGTCTAATTCCAATGCAACCACTAGTAGGTCTTAGGCTAATTACATCATACTGCAAGCCCCAAAGGCCTGTGTCACCCATTGAGCCTGAGGAACTCACTTACCTCGCTGCCTCTGACTCATCATTCTTACAAAAATTGTGTAACCTATGTCTCTAATGGGAGAAACGGGGTTACCAAGTAATGACTAATGCTAAGCAGTGATGTGCAATTAAAACAACAAAGTATGACCCAACTTACGTAGCACCAACCTCTTTCAGGGTCTTGGCCCTCATGTGGAACAAACACCTAGATGACCACCACCCTTACATTGATTGCATCCTTATGGAAGAGGAGCTACATGTGGCTAGCCCCATTAACTTGGGTGATTTTCTAACCGATGTCCTAACTTACATTACCCAAGTATGTGTTAGCCCTTGTAATCTTGATCATCATGTCCACTTGGAATACAACCTTGATTTGTACTATTGGCTTATGCCAAAGTAGATAGCACCATACTATGCTCAAAAGCCTTGCCTCTCCCATGTCCAATCCTAGGAAGGATTCTCATCATTTCCCAAGGGGGGAGGGGGTAAGGTGATTAAGAAAACATAGGCAAGAAGAAAATAAAAAGCCGTAATCAAAGTTAAAAGCAGGAAAGAATAGAGAAAAAAAAGGGGTGGAAAGAAAATGTCAAAAATGTTTTGGAATGAATAGGCTCTTGTTCGAAAATTTCATTTCTTGAATTTAGCTTGTTCATTCTCTTCATGGAAGCAAAATCAATTTCTTGCTTATCGAAAAGTCATTTGAGGAATACTAATGTTGGATTATGATGAATGACAGACACCCACAATGGTAGGGCAAGATAAAGGTAGCAAACTCCCCTTCACAAAGGAGGAACAAACAAGATACAGCCTAAGTGTGGAAACAAGGGGCTTAAGTGAATTCACCTTCATGCATACACTGAACTTGGACAAAGCCATCTTGGAGGAGCCAGCTGTGAATCAGCTAGTGGACAAGTGTGCCCTCTACAAGTACGTGGAGAAAGTAGGACAAGTAGTTGACTACAACATGTGTGTAGAGTTCCTAGGAAGTTTTGATGATGCAAGCAATTGTGGCACAGTAACAGTCAGGAGATAGGAGAAGAAGAATGTCAAGTGGATGTACCACTGAGTGATGCAATGATTGAGAAGGCCTAGGCTTGGCCAACAAGATAGAAAGATGCCCTTGGAGAGATGTATATGCCATGTTGGGAGTGAATAAGCATGATGTGCACATGGTGGATGGGATAAGTCTGGTAGACATCCCAAACCAGAAGTAAGGATGCAAGCGAAGATGGCCCATGCCCTCTTCTCATGACAGAGGTACAATGCATTGATGAATAGAATCGGCATGCCGCTGTTGGAATGCGTAGCCGCAGGGTTCCCTGAAGAAGTGGAATGGAGTGATTTGTCTTGAAAACCATCAAGAACTCGGTCGTCGTCCTAGCCACAAGTGTAGCACCAGAAGGAGGGGAATCCCTAGCCTCAACAGCTAGATCAACACGAAAGAAGCCCGCTTCTAAGGCATCCATAATCAGATTTGGTGGAGTCTTAACATCTATCATCCAAGAGGCCATAAAGGAGGCAGAAGGAGTTGAAGAGGATGTAGAAGAGACACCCAAGCAGTTTCCATGCACCTTGACATGGAGCAATCCAACGAGAGAACCATCAGCAAAATCAGGAAGAGCAGGAAATGCAAACTACCCAAAAGGAGGCTAGGGTGCAAGATAAGAAAAAGGCCATGAAGCCCCAGCAACAAAGTGTTGGAAGAGAGGGAGAGAGACAGAGTGGAGCGGAAGATGAGCCTCAGCTCATTGTTGTTCTTCTTCCATTATTCTTCCATCATACTAACTGAAAGAGACTTACACACATAGGTATGACTAACCAAGACTAACTATGGTTAAGTCATTGACTACACCGACTTATTGAATGTCACACACGTGTACAACTGTATCCAGCTAATGTCAGTCACATACATAAAGATAGACTGACTGAAGAGTAACGACAGCTTGATATTTTAGTAAATATGTTTGCTAGCTAGTCTTCAGTCTTCACATGAATCAAGTCAATCTTCCCTATAAGAACCATTTCTCTAATGAAATGGTAGTGAACCTCAATATGTTTGGACCTAGCATGGTAGACATGATTGCTAGCCAGCATAACACTGCCGAGGTTATCACAATGCAATCTCACTCTTCTTTCCAGTTGTATTCCCAAGTTTTTCAGCAGTTTCATCAACCAAACTACTTCACAAGCGACTAAGGCAGCTCCTTTGTACTCAGCTTCCATACTAGACAATGCAACAGTAGGCTGTTTCTTACTCTACCAACTAATCATACTGTTGCCCAATCCAAATGCATAACCACTGGTCGACCTCCTGTCATAGGCACAACCAGCCCAATCAGCATTAGTAAACCCTATCAAGTTAAGGGATTTTCAAAATGCATAAGACAACCCATAATCTGTAGTACCCTTTCCATATCTCATGATCCTCTTGACTGCTTCTAAATGTGGTTTGTGAGGCTTCTGTATGAATTTACTAATCAACCCCACTGCCTAACATAAGTCAGGATGGGTAATAGTCAAGTATGTCAAGCTACCCACCATATGTCAATACATGGTCACATTTTCTATGTCATTCCCAACATCAATCTGTAGCTTGACATTCTGATCAAGAGGTGTTTCCATAGGCTTGCATTCAGCCATACCATACTTCTGTAGCATGTCATGAGCATACTGCTTCTGTAGCAGCCATATACCTTGAGGACGTAGAGACTACCTCAATCCCAAGAAAATACTTTAGTTCACTAAGGTCTTTGACTTTGAATTTAGCCTGTAAACATGATTTAATTAATTTCAACAATGCCCTCTTCTTCATCTCCAGTGATGATAAGATCATCTACATAAACCACTAGAAACACATATCCATGATTTGTCTTCTTCGTGAAAGGATTGTGATCTGCATCACCCAATCTAAATCCATGTTGTTGTAAATAACTGCTGATCCGAGCATTCCATGCTCTAGGTGCATGTTTCATTCCATATAAAGCCTTTTTTAGCTTACATACATGTGTAGAAAAGTCCGAGTGAACATAGCCTTCAAGTTGCTCCATATATACTTCCTCAACCAAATCACCCTTTAAGAAAGCATTCTTGATGTCCATTTGCCATAATTTCTAGCCTTTGCATGCTACCAAATAATGATAGTTCTGACTATTGCCATTTTAGCCACCGGACTGAAAGTCTCCTCATAGTTAAGGCCATATTGCTATGCATACCCTTTTGCAACCAGCCTGGCCTTATAGCATTCTAATGAACCATCTGACTTGCACTTAACCTTGTACTACCATTTGCAGCCAATAGGGACTTTTCCTTTAGGCAACTCAACCAATTCCCATGTCTCATTTTCAGCCAGGGCTGCATACTCCTCTTCCATGGCAGCACACCAATTATCATCTGTAATTGCATCATCAAACTTTGTAGGTTCTTTGTAACCTGTCACACTAGCCATATATGCATAATGACGAGCTGAATAACCAGTGTGTGTAAACCTATCAATTGGTTTTCTGACTCTCTCATATCTCCGTAATTGTGGCTCACTCTGACCTTGCCTCTCATGAGGCGGTACATAAGAACTTTGCCTTGCTCCATGCATCATAATAGACGGAATGCCCAACTCACTATCCAAACTGTCGATGTTAGATGACTCATAACCTACTGTAAGTGGACATCTCACATCCTCAAGCATATTTTCTTTTCCCTTAGCCAATCTCCCCCTCACTGACATATCTGTGTCAATGGACGTAGGAGGACGACTCCGGAAGCATCTTGACCAAGGACTTACTATAGGTGACCTGTCACCTGTAGGACCACTCATAGATGTACTCATTGTAGGTGTATTTTCAGCATTACTAGTGCTGGCTTATCCATCAGTAGCCACTACAATAGGATTACCATACCACAATGCAAGCTCATAAAAAACAACATCTCTGCTAATCAATGTCTCATGTGTAGACAGTACATAGCACTTGTAAGCTTTATGGTCTTGTCCATAACCAACGAAAACACTCTTGATAGCTTTAGGATCCAATTTCTTCCTCTTTTCATCAAGAACATGCACATATGTAATGCTTCCAAATACCTTCAAGTGTGAAATGTTAGGCTTATGACCATACAACCTCTCATATGGAGTTACATCATGAATCCCTGCTGTAGGGGTTCTATTCAGCACATAGAAATCAGTCACTACTACTTCAGCCCAATAACCATTTGGTAAACCCTCCTCATTCAGCATAGCTCTTGTCGATTCCATCAATACCCTATTTTTCCTTTCTGCTGCATCATTTTGTTGCGGTGTATAGCTACAAGTTAACTGTCTTCTGATCCCATGTTTAGCAAGATACATGTCTAAGTAATTAGAGACATATTCTCCACCTCCATCAGATCTAAGACATGAAAATTTTCAGCTCAACTCATTTTCAGCATGCTTCTTGAAATCCTTGAATGTACCAAACCCATCATCCTTATGTTTTAGTATATAAAGATAAGTGTATTGCTGAAATCATCAATGAAGGATACATAGTAACAACCACCACCAAATGAAGCATTATGAGACAGACCCCATACATCTGAATGTACCAACTACAAGGGTTGTGAGCTATTCCATATATGTCTCATAAATGGAAACCATGCTTGGTTTCCAAACTGACATGCATCACATACATGTCCAAAGTCATGATACTTGAACTTAGGCAGTCCAAGCACAATCTCCTTCCGTTGCATAGATTTCAGCTTTTGTACATTCGCATGGCCAATCGGCTTATGCCATATCTCAACATCTCGTATAGCACCATCATGATGTGCAAACATGGCTACCTTCAATTCTGGAATTGACGCATCAAGAGTAAACATTCTGCCATATCTTCCGCCTCTAGCAATCAATTTGCAGCCATTACCATATTCTTCAACAAAGCATCCATCTCTATTAAATCTCACCTGCAGATTCTGTTCTGCCATTTGTCCAACTGAGATAATATTATTTGTTATTGTAGGTACATGTAGTACATCATGCAAGCTCTTTTTCTTTCCATTAGGCATCAACAAAGGTACAACTCCTTTATGTTGAATAATATGTTGGGTGTCATCCCCATTACAAACATGTCCATGTAAACTTGCAATCATTTCATCAAACCATTCTCCATGGGGTTTCATATGATTTGAAGCCCCTGAATCAATGTACCATCTCTCATCTCTGTCCTACCTAGATGCATTCTTAGACACATGTTGCATGGCAAACAACCTGTCACCCTGATCATCGGGAACTCCGCTAGATGAAGCATAATTTCCATGATGTCTACCCTTGCCTTTCATGTCAGCCTGCTTCTTATATGACAAACTTTGGCTATATGCCCATATCTACCACAATAATGATAGTCCTTGTCCATGTTGTTGGACTGATCATTCGACTGCCAGGATCCTCCTCTGCCTCTAGGGAATCTCCTTTGCCAGAACAACTAAAAGCGCAAGGGCGGCCTCAAAAATCAAGTCAAAGGCAAAAGTGTATTTTTAAATACAAGGCGCCCCTAAAACTGTTGTAAAAGAGCGCCAAGCTCCCTCCTGTGCAAATTGTAAAGGTAGATGGGTGATAGGAAGGAAGCTAGGAAGATAGGAGGACAATGGACAAAAGGGCCTATGGTCATGTAAAAAGGAAATGACTGCCCAAGGGAAAGAGGGCATGTATATAAGCCAAAAAGTGAATGGAAACTCTCATTCTTGGTGTGTTGCAAAAAGCTTCTTCTTTTTCTTCTCTTCTTCTTGCCTTCTTGTGTGTGTTTGAGTGTGAGACTGAGGGAGTGTGAGAGAGTGAGGAGTGAGTTTGTAAGAGTGAGGGATCAAGGAGAAGAAGCTCCCCATCTCCTCTCTTCATCTTCTTCTCTTCTCTTCTCTTCTCTTCTCTTCTCTTCTCTTCTCTTCTCTTCTCTTCTCTTCTCTCACGCGGCTTTGGAGGATGGAGCTTGACAGAGAGGGATTGAGGTTGCTCAAGCTTACATCGACGATCATGGAGCTACCAATGTGCAAGTAAGAGGAGGTACTTGATCAAGCATCAAGGTAAGCTCACTACACCCCATAGGTAGGGAGAGTGTGACGGCTATGTGAGAGGTAGCCATGGTTGCTTGGCTTGAAATGCTTGACCAATAAGCGGTCCATAGGTCTCGAGGGTTGAGCGAGAGAGCTCCCTTCACATGTGCTGATTATAAAGCTATTGTATATATAGGTACATGTGTCTTTAATTCTAGTAGAGCTTGTCAAATATGCGGGATCTAGAGCATGGCAAATGTTGAAGCTATGGAGGTTGAAAGAGAAAGAAGAAACTCATGTAGACATTGACCTCAACAAAGGCAAATTGTCACACAAGTGAATTAGGTTCCAAGATTGAGACTTGGACTCATAAACACAATCTTGTGTATTGACAGTGACAAGACACTTTATTGGAAAGAAAAGAGTACTATCATTTCATTAGAAAAAGAGTGCAAGTGTAATGCTTTGTAGGAAATGAGTGGTGGTACTTTCTTCTACTGTGCATATGGGATTCTAGTCCTAAGCCCTCACTGCTCCTCACAAAGGGACTGAAGTAGGTGTGATTGCAAATATCTCAACACCCCTCCTCAATCACAACCAGAAGTACAAAGCATATAGATGCTTTAGTGAAAGCAACACCTGCAAAGTGTGGGCACACCATAAACATAGCAAAACACCAGAGGCTGTCATTGAAAAAGACTAAGTGTGGGTACCACAAACATGATGGACATACAGAGGCTGTAGCAAGGGGCCTCACAAAGTGTATAGAGGCTGTAGTACAAGGCTAACTGAGGAGTTTACAAGTTTATGTTTGAGGCATTAGGGATAGGAAATACAAAACTAAAAAATTCTATCTAAATAGAAGGACTGATGAGATTTGTCCTTCTCCTGGTGGTCTTCTTCTTCTTGTTCTTTCTTTGCTCCGTTTTCTTCTTCTTTTTTGACTGCAACTAGATAGGCTTTTTGGGACATCTTTCTGGCATGGCAGAGCTTCTCGGTGTGTCCAATTCTTTTGCAGAAGTCACACAAGAGCTGATCCTTCTTGCCTTTGTACTTGTTGCCAACATATAATACATGTTCATCTCTAGAGGTACTTGGTTCTTCCTTAGTTTTTAGCTTCTTTTCCTCCTCTAACAGTGATGCCTAGATATCAACAAGTTTCTAGGTTTTCAGACCCATCTGTATTTTTTATTGCAATGAGTTGTAGACGAAGGCCTTTGCCACAACACTTAGTGACTAAGGAGCTTAAGCCATGGGCTACAATTGCCCTATGGTCAGTCGGGCGATTGCGCCCTGTAGTTCCACCGCTAGTTGTATGACCAGACAAGGCGCAGATTTGGGCTATAGTGGAGAATGTCGCCAATGCC
The DNA here is from genome assembly GCF_053477565.2 of Lygodium microphyllum. Taxonomy (NCBI): domain Eukaryota; kingdom Viridiplantae; phylum Streptophyta; class Polypodiopsida; order Schizaeales; family Lygodiaceae; genus Lygodium; species Lygodium microphyllum. The sequence goes on along the minus strand of NC_141154.1, from coordinate 15,615,149 downwards.
GGACCAAAACCACACCAATCTCATGATGTAAGGTAATAGGATGTTGCGCCCTGAGCAGAAGAACACATTAAAAGAAGAAATCGTGATGTATTACGGCTGTAGAGTGAGAATAAGAGGCTCCAAGCAAGGTAGGTTCCACAGGCTATGGCTGCCATGGAAGGTCACTTGGAGATAGGGATACAGATGAAGTTAGATACACACCCTGAGCTTGGACTGAGCTAGAGAGGGGCTGATACCATGTCAAATATGCAGGATCTAGAGCATGGAAAATGCTGAAGCTATGGAGGTTGAAAGAGAAAGAAGAAACTCATGTAGACATTAACCTCAACAAAGACAAATTGTCACACAAGTGAATCAAGTTCTAAGATTGAGAGTTGGACTTATAAACACAATCTTGTGTATTGATAGTGACAAGACGCTTTACTGGAAAGAAAAGAGTACTATCATTTCATTAGAAAAAGAGTGCAAGTACAATGCTTTATAGGAAATGTGTGGTGGCACTTTCTTCTACTGTGCATATGGGATTCTGGTCATGAGCCCTCACTGCTCCTCACAAAGGGACTAAAATAGGTGTGATTGCAAATATCTCAATAGAGCTATCATAATTTCTAGAAAAGCATAGTAAATTCAGTAAGTATAGCAGGCACACTATCTGGAAATGTTGCTATTGTAGGGAATTCAATAGCAAAGGAGGAGTTTTCAACCATGGAAAAAGTAGATATAGCAAAAAGAAAACATCATGGGTATTATGTTTCAGCTATGGAGGTGTTTCTAAAAGAGGAATATGAAGGGGAATGATTGAAAATAAGCCAATATCTCAGCACTCTTTCCAAGAGAGAAGAATGGTCAAGAGAGGAGTTTAGGAGGATCAAGAGAAAGGCATATGGCTTCTTCTTGAAGGATAGATATTTATGGAAGTGTGCTAAGAAGAAGAGGGGAGCTTCACTATGCATTTTTTGAGATCGAGCCACATAGATACATGTTATATGGGAGTTCTATGAAAGTTTGTGGCCTAGTCATAGAGATGTGTGGGGAACCTTTGAGAAAATTAAAGAAATATATTGGTAGCAAGGGATGTATCCAAATATTACTCACTTTGTGGAGACTTCTGCTACCTATCAGATGTATTCATCAATGAGGCATTGGGATGGGTTGCAGCCAACTGATTTGTTGTCTCTTTATTTTAAATGGATAATGGATTTGGTTACTATACCTATAGGTTTATGGAAAATGCAATACCTCATATTTGTGCATGAAGACTTGATGAATCAAGTAGAAGGAAAAGTATTTAGGACAAAGACTACTCAAGCAATGTGTATATTTCTCTAGGAAGAGATTTTTTGTTAGTATAGGTGTCTTGGAAAATTTACATTAGATAGGGGTGAATTAGATGCAGATGTAGCACAAGATTTCTTCTTTGACTTGGGGATAAAGTTAGCCCTTACTTTAGCCTATAAGCTGGAAAGAAATGGCAAAAGTGACCATGGACATCTGCCTATCATTAAGGCCTTTGCCAAGTCACATGGAGGGAAGATGAAAGACTAGCCACAACTTCTCCCATACACTTTGTTGGCTGATAGAACAACTCATAATGTTATCATGGGATATATGCTAACTAAATTGATGTATGTTCAGAAGGCCATCATGCCAATAGAAGAGATGGTTGTTACATGGAGTGTGTTACCTTGGAAAGAGGGGTTGAATAGAGAAGATTTGTTGGTTTTACACATAAGATAGTTGGAAAGAAGGCCAAAAGACATTAGGACAACAATGGAGAAGTTAAAGGCAGCCAAGCTTCATAATGTTAACCCTCAAACGAACGAAGGTGGAAAATCCAGAAAAGCTAAAGCATAAGACAAAGACAAAGGCCAAGGCAAAGAGAAACAGAAGACAAAGACGCACAAGGAGAAGAGTCCTAAATAAGGGAGAAAGGCACACAAGGAAAAGTGCAAGTCAAAACTTTTGTAAAAGAGCGCAAGCGCATCATGGTTTAATTCAAGGAGCATCAGGCTCTCACCCATGCAATTTGTAAATGTAGATGGGCAGTGGAAAGGAAGCTAGGAAGATAGAAGGACAATGGGAAAAAGGGCCTAGGCTACGACCGGCCATGTAAAACAGGGGAAAAGGGGATGACCGCCCAAAAGGGATTTAGGGTTTTGTATATAAAGTTGAAAAGTGAATGAGAAGCTCATTCTTGTGTGTGGCCAAAAGTAGCTCTCCTCTTCTTCTTCTTCTTGTTCTTGCTTGCTTGATCTTTTGCTTGAGAGAGGGAGTGTGAGAGTGTGAGGGAGTGAGTGTGTGAGGGTGAGGGACCGTGGGATGGAGAAGCTCTCCATCTTCTCCTCTCTTCTTCTCTTCTCTTCTCTTCTCTTATCTTGCTCGTGGCGATGGAGCTTGGAGCTTGGAGCGGGAGGATCAATCTTGGTTGAAGCTTGCACTTGGATCGTGGAGCTACCAAAGTGTATGGGAGAGGAGGCAACTCGATTGGCACGAAGGTAAGTTCACTACACTCATAGGATCGACAGCGCGTCGACTAGGTGAGAGATAGCCATTAGAGCTCGCTTGAAATGCTTGAAGCAATAAGCGGTCCGTGGGTCTTGGCGGTTGAGCGTGAGCTCCCAACACATTTTGGTTCTGTTGTCGGGACCAACGGATTCAAGCTTGAGCACTTGCGCGCCTCATATCGAGCATCGAAGTAAGGAATTCATCCCCAAAACGGAGCTTGAGATAGGTAGGAAGTTTGGGTGTTTTTGATCTTCAAAACAAGTAAGTATTTTGGGATGTTTTGTTTGTTTGATGATCGGGAAACATGGAGAAATTATTTCAGTTTTTTTTCTTTCGATTCTTGTTGCATTTAGCGTAGGTTAGGATTAGGAAATCACACCGGAGAAGGGTAGGGTTTACTGTTGCAAAACAGGGCAAAACAAGGAAAAAATCGTGCAAAAAATGGTAAAAAGCTCGCTTGTGATGCCTAAGATCGGCAATTGAGTGATTGGGGGCATCAACACCATACCTACGAAGGGGTATAAGAGCCAAGAGGCCAAGGGAGAGCTCATTTGTGACCATTTCAGTGAGAGAGAGAGAGAGAGAGAGAGAGAGAGCCATCGCACGATTCGATCAGATCGCACCATCAACGAGCCTACCGCTCTATTCAGGTACATGAATTCCATCCCCTATCCCCCTAGATAGGATCTGGAGGCTTATGCTTGCTATGATTGATTAAATTGTAAGAATCAAGTAAAATCGACCTCTCGCTGTCGTCGTCGCGCCACATTCGGCCCGTCCAAGCGGTCGCTTCTGGGCCAAGTCCCAAAATTGGCCCTCGGTCCTCTTTCGTTCGGCCCACTCTGCCCTCTTTCATTCAGCCCATTCAGCCCGAAACCCTAATCGGCCCTCGGCCCAGACCTACTCGGCCCGTCTGAGTAGTCCATTCGGATCATCGACTAATTCGGCCCTCGACCGCCGTCCAAGTCTACCCTATCCGAGCCATAAGATTGGCCCTCGGCCACGTGTCATATTTGGCCCTCGGCCCAAGTGCCTCGGCCCGTCCGAGTAATCTCGTCCGAATTGACCATTCGGCCCGTCCGAATTGACCATTCGGCCCATCTGAGCCAACCTGTCCGAGCGACTTCGTCCGAGTCTGCACCTTGGCCCGTCCGAGTCTACCCTGTCCGAGTCACGAATTTGACCCTTGACCCATGTATCTCGGCCCGTCCAAGTGACCCACTCGGACCTTGCAATTCGGACCAGCTGGGTCGAGTGTAAATTTTTATCAAATTCTTAGAAATTTGACCTGACCCGGCTAGAGCTCAGTAGCACAAATTGTCCAAAGTCCTTCTGATGCTTAGAACTTGATTCTGGCACATGGAATAAACAAAATCATAGGGAGCAGCCGCTTAGTAGCTTGAAGTAGGCAGTAGCGAGACCCAAAGACCTAGATGCAAAACGCTAAGCAGTTAAAACCTGATTGGCCAAAAACAAATGAGGCAACATATTAGAAAAACCCTGGACCTTGTCAAGGCAACCAGAGAATTGACCAACAAGCCTATCAGGCCCGAAACAAAGCGAGAGTGCGTAAGATGCTTCAAGATTGTTTGCTGCACTCACCTTGAATTTCCGCACTCGAATGCACTTAAGGAAATTGAAAGCCTAATTGAGCACAAGTGCACGAGAAGCGACACGCACACTGAGTGACCATAAATTGAGGATTGTATTCAATAACTGAAGGAACTCACTCAGATAAACCACCCAGAGTCAGATCACCCAGGATTGGACCACGTGTCGAAATCGGACTATTGGTCCTAGCGTAAAAATCGGACCACTTTTTCGATCCGACTCCCAAAATCAAACCGTCCAACTACTAGAATCGGACCACCCTGTCCGATCCAATTCCTAGAATCGGACCACTGCAAGGATCGGACATGACCAAAATTGGACCATTGGGCAAATAGGACCAATCCAAAATTGGACGTCTGATTCTGATAATCGGACTTCTAAAAATCGGACATCTAAGAATCAGATAGAAAACTGTCAAAATCAGATAGGTATCTAGAACATAAATTTTGACGCATCTGAACCCCGAAATTGACCCCAAAGGCTACGTATAGAGCTAAAGGCACATCACAGATCCATCACTGGGTTGAAACTTAGAGCAAGTAGTTCAAAATTTGGCTAAATGGTTCTCCAAATTGCGCATGGTGTTTACTGTAATGGCCCTTTGGGCTGGGGGGGACTGCCCCCTCCGCACCTCCCCCAAGTAGGTTGGAGAGAAAACACCTGCCGTGACAGGTCCTCCAAATTAGACCCTAGTGCAGTAATGGCTCTACACGAACATGGATTCTCACTGACAAAAGAGCAACCAAAAGCCCATACCCGAACCGAGAGAAATAGAGACCCTAGAACCTCAATGGGCCAATCTAGCCAACAAGGGCAAAAAGGCCACACTGCAAAAACACATACGTGTTGCAATCGGATTGCATCTAGTCAAAGTGGAAAGCAACAACATCAAGCTACAATAGCGAGAATGACTAGATATGACAGTCCTGACAATAGATGCTCCTTGAATAGCACTACATTGACAAGCCAAGATATTAGTGGAGAATCCACATCCGGTCATGCAGTTGGGGACTCAAGGGAATGTGTCAGAAGGCTCAAATTTACAAGCCAAGACCCGGAAGATGAAGACATAGTACCACCTGCTTATCTTAGGTCAAACTCACCGCGAAAAGAGAGCATACTATCGATGCTCTAATTGATGAAGGAGCAGATTTTAATGACTTAACCTATGAGGCATGGACCCTACTAGGCCAACCAGAGCTGACACCGACTAATGCAACTCTTAGCCCTTATGGGGGACCTCCACAAGCACTCACAGGGAAGTGCAATATCCTTGCAACAATTGAAACTGAAAGCTTGCCTATCCTATTTCATGTTCCTCCAAATAGTGCTAAATATGGTAAGGAAACCCTCCTGGGAAGACCCTTCAAAAGGGCGACCAAATGTGAGGCTGACTATGTAGCACAAAGGATACACCTGACACTACCGGGTGTGAGGATAGTCACAACCTTTAGCAGGGGTGACCTCATCAAACCTCGAGGGAAAGGCAAGGAAGGTGTTGACGTAACAGTCAAGCCTACTAACGAGAGCAAGGACTTGTTGGAAGAGTTGATACAAGCACAGGTCGAACAACGAGAACCAGTGAGTGAGGCCATGCTTGAAACAAGAAGTTCAAGAGACAATGCCAAGGACAGGATTTGGACTTACAAATATCGTAGAAGACCCCAAAAGAAGCCCAAGCCTTATAGACGAAGGCATCGATGGAGGGTCAGCACAACATCGCGATGGATATCCAAAGCATTGTTACGTGCTCAAGGATATTACGCAGGTAACCGATGGATTTGGGTTCCAAAATCCCCTGCTAAACCATCTCTATCAGGAAGGCAAGATTGCATCAAAAGCAATGAAACACATGAGGAAATCTAAGAGAAACTCTAGGTCTCGAGGCAAGAAACCAGACATGAGTGTTCAAAAGAAAGAGCCTCAGCCTAGCATGCTTAATAAGCAGATGTCATATGTAGCCATTGAGCGTGCACAAAAGCCATTAGTGCCCAAAAAGCCTTTGATTTTCCGAGAGGATAATAGGCATCATAGGCACAACATTGCTCATGGCAAGGCTGATCTCTCAACAAAGCAAATGGCACAATCATCTAATAGCCTCGAGCAAATCATTCAGCCAGTGCCAAGTCCACCTAAGAGTCCTAGATCTCCTACATCCTCTTTTTCCAAATGGACACAGGACGCACAACAGCGGTTGTCAATGGCGACTACTCACTCCCAATCTCTATCTCCATCAAAGCTTCCAAATATCAAAGAGGGGGGACATGACACTAGCTGTAGCTCTCGGCCCAAGGATATGCCTGTGCAACCCAATGTGACCAGATCAACTCATGCTCAATCTACACAGATGAATGCTCAAAGGGCAACAAAAGATGCGACCACTTTGGATCGCCCTAGGGACTTGACACTGCAATCCACCAAGAGTAGCCAGCCCACTGGACTAGCCACTACTACTTCCAATTAGGGATCACAACAGTCACAACCCTTGGCTATGACAATGCCCCTTGCAGAACGTGTCCTCAACAATTTACCTATGAAGGAGGTGTCGCAACCGACTTCCTTGACTACTCCAGCACTTCCAAAGTGCCTAAAGCCTAGGTTGGAGGAGCTAAACACATGGGAATTGGCTGAAGAGCTAGACTTTCCCAAAAGGGAGACAGTTGTACCCTCACAACCTGGCGAGGCTATTCAGCAGGCCACGGCTATGTCCCATGAGGACACACTAGAGAAAGGAAATGCTGAGGCCCAACCAAGCACATCAACGGTTGACCTAGTCCAAGGTCCTGAGCCGTTGAGAGATGCACCTTCATTTACCAAGAAAAAGAGGAGAAAACAGTGAAAACAACAACAGTTGCAGGTGGTTGTGGACCCCAAGAACATTGAGACGAAGAGCATTGGAGAGATGATGAATAAAGCATCGAGTCTGCCACCAATGAACCCATTGATGCGTCTCCTAATAGCGGTGAAACCTGAGACACATCCGTGTGCTCTAAAAAATCAAAGCAGTCGTTACCATCAATGGCTGCTTGCAACACTCAATCCACCGACAATAGAACTTGCATTGACCAATCAAGAGTGGATATAACGCTGTCACAACAGGATGACAAACCTATACCAGTCACATCCAAGGAGAATCATGACGCAATAACGAAGCCTTAGGAGAAACATGGAAATCCCAAGAGCATAAGAAATCCTAGCATTGGCCAAACTTGCGCGTCTAGGCCTGAGCCCCCAGCTACACTAAAGCCCAGGCAAACTCCTAGAACCTTGCATGAGATAGCAACCAAGCAAGCCCTCATTGAACATAGAAGTGTCATAGAGTGCTTAACTAAGTTGGATGCTAAGCTCAAAGTGTTCGCACGTGTCTATGTCCTGGCAGACATGTGCGCATTCCCTAAAGAGTAGCTCGAAGAATACTTTCCATTTCCCTTATCTTGGGAAGAGCAAGAACATCTTGACGAGCACTATAACAGGCTCCTGTATGAACGCATGCGACTCATCTTTGGCGAGGAAGCCGACGAACTGCGCTTAACTATCACATTCAATGATGCGATCTGCCAACCAAATCTCTTAGAGATAGAACAACTAAAGCGACTATCAGAGGGCCAAGTCAATTTGAATAGCTTTGGTGTGAAAACCGTGTTGCAATGGCCGAACTAGGAGCCCAGATCATGACAGTCTCAAAGGAGCAATTGGCCAAATGGCGGTCTCAAAGAGACCCAACCTATGTGGCACCAACTTCACTTTGAGTGCTGACTACCATTCGGGGTACGGACTTAGCAAAACCTAGCCAAGAGAACTCTCTGTTCGATAAGGTTCTCACTGAGGAGGAGTTACATGTTGCCAATAGACTCGGACAAGGTTCCATGCTACTCGATGTTGCAAAATATCTATCGGTATTGAGTAAGCTGCCACCACGAGTACTGGATGCGTGTGCCACGCTCCAGTACAATCCAAATTTCTACAATTGGCTTTTATCCTCATGAAGTGACATGGATTCATGGATATGTATGTAAATAAACAATGACTTTTGTGACCCTGTATAGACATTATCAACACACACAAGCAATAATATTCAAGCGCAGGGAGAAGAGTTGGGGTCAACAGGCTAAGCTTGTCAGGTCCTCCTCTCACCACATATTTAGAAGTTGTGTGACCAGTTCCCGGGCAGAGGGCATGCACCCCTCATTACCACCATAGGAAGCCCTGACCAACATCTCTGATGGTGTAGACAGGGTGCAGTCCCTCTCTATACACCTTTTTCCCTTTCCGGTCTATCCTTCCGAGGATGAGCCCTACCCCAATCCATGACCACCAGTCCGCATAACTTAGCATGAGCCAAGATCTGCTAATGGCTGGAGGCTAAATGAACATCATCATGGGGGCCATCCCTCTACAACAAGCACTGCATGCCTCACCCCTCCCCTTCTTATCATATACACTTGATAACCCACACTATAATCCCTTACATGCGAATGGTTTTATCCTGTATCAAGGCCTAATCCTTGGTTTGCATCTTTCAGGTCCCCCTACGAGGAAAACATGGAGCATCTAGGGCAACTGGCTTGCAAAGATGCTCTCCGCTATCGACGGGAATATGCAGCACACGCCCCTCCGTCGGTGCACTACGTGCCTACCCTCAAAAGGTATGCAAAGAAACGAGGTCCCAAGTGACACCGCCCTGGACGTAGGCCGAAGAATCCCCAGGTCAAGGGAGTAGAAGCTCAAAGAAGCACACAAGGTGTAGCAACACCGGTTGTGCAAGCCCCCAACAGGCGCTCGGGCACCAAGAGCTCAAAGGCTGAAAGGGCAGCTCGAGACAAGGAAGAATTCGATGCATTATTCAAAAGCATCTTGGAAACGGTTGCGGCCAGAGACTACACCATTCAGATCTCGGCCGACATCTTCCCTGCCCAACCTCACAGAAGCCCCTCACCAGAGCCTCAGTCGCCTAACCACCCAGACTCACCCCACCTTGTGCAAATCGAGTAGCCCCAATGATATACAAGCAGCTTAACAAGCCATCTTGCCATAACTTTTTGTCTTTTGATGATTAAAGGGGAAGACTCCCCACTTGTACACACTTCCTTTACCTATCGTTAATATATGCCACGTCTTTAACAAGCACTAGGCATTGCAATCAACATCATAGCATTTTGAAAAGTTATATATTAACATGATTGCATTTGTTCGTTGTACTTGACGCATGCGACTTGCATATACTCTCATGAAGTGACAAGTGGATGCAGGATGACACAGGTCTTCGTGCAAATATGTTCAATACTCAAGTCACCTCAAGACCACTAACCGCACAAAGAACCGCAACAAAGCCACGCTGTCGAATGCGAAAAATCACCCTTGTGAGTGCCCACATCGCATGAACCAAAGCATAGTCATGGGCTAGGCTCTCTTCTTGGGTCAAGCTCTACAGTGAACTCATGATAGTTGTTACCTCAATAGTACCAACATTGCAATAATGGCTTCTCTAACAACGAGGCTAGGGCACAATCATCACTGTCATATCCATTTCCTGAGCCTTCGAAGCTTGACATTTCCCAACCCATTGAAAGGTTGATAGCCTCAACATATTGCAATGGTTGTAGTCAGGCAAGTCAAAAAGAAAAGAGAGAAAACAAAAGAAAACAAAAGAACGAAAATATAAGAAGCACCCACGATCACAGCACCGCACCTAGGGGTCCTCAAATTAGGTGCGTCCAGTGACCTTGATCGGCTGGCTCCGTCCCTAGTCCCCTAGCCCCCTAACATCACCCACAATAGTTCAGGGTACATCAAGGGCAGGACAGACCTAGGGAGCTTGTCTCACCTATGGTTAGACCTGTCACCCTGACCCATTCACACAATTCCCTCTTGCACTCTGCCTTAATACCATTGCAATCAATTGTGGTAAGCACTGCACGAATGGCCATGAAAAGTACATTGTCCTCATCGCACAGGCCCAATGTCTACCAGCTACCGATAGTGCAATATCCATGTGTTCTATTATGTTACGTCATGCAATCACAATGCACAGGATGTCACATACACCTTCACCTGTACTTCTTTTCACCATGGATGACTTTGCTTCATCCACATGTCGTTATGAGAAACCAACCCACGGTCTTCTACCTACGTAATATCTAAGTATGAACGAGCACTCACATAATATCTACACCGAAGTATATACACATTTCGGGTCCTCAAGTGCAGGACAATACTCTCAGCTTTCTTAGAGTTTGACCTATCTCCCAAACTAATTAAACTATGTCTTGTGCACGATAAAGAAGACTAGCACTACCCCTAGGGAGAACCCACCTATGAGAGGTTTTCAGTTGCAGGTATTGAAGACTCCAACGAAGGTGTAATTCGCTCTTCATCAACACTCAACTCTAAATTCCTATCCTTATCACCTTGTAAGTGTGCCAAGAATCATCATGTACAAAATCCCCAACAAACTGCCACTTGTACTCCATCAGTGCAACCCCCCCAAAGAATAGCCCTACCACCAACTCCCATTGCCCTACCACCTACCAATTAACCTACCAACATGCCCCCAACAACCTTCCTCCCCACCACAACCAACACTCCGCCATGGCAACCACAGACGTCCTTGCCACCCACGTTTTCAATGCATGCTAATGCCTACTACCTACAATGGTGAGTGCCATGGGACTGGCACTCGTCTAGGAGGGGGGTAATGTTAACCCTCAAACAAACGAAGGTGGAAAATCCGGAAAAGCTAAAGCAGCAGACAAAGAAAAATGCCAAGGCAAAGAGAAACAGAAGACAAAGATGCACAAGGAGAAGAGTCCTAAATAAGGGAGAAAGGCGCACAAGGAAAAGCGCAAGTCAAAACTTTTGTAAAAGAGCGCAAGTGCATCATGGTTTAATTCAAGGAGCAGTGGACTCTCACCTCTGCAATTTATAAATGTAGACGGGTGGTGGAAAGGAAGCTAGGAAGATAGAAGGACAATGGGAAAAAGGGCCTAGGCTACGGCCGGCCATGTAAAACAGGGGAAAAGGGGATGACCGCCCAAAAGGGATTTAGGGTTTTGTATATAAAGTTGAAAAGTGAATGAGAAGCTCATTCTTGTGTGTGGCCAAAAGTAGCTCTCCTCTTCTTCTTCTTCTTCTTCTTGCTTGAGCTTGTGCTTGAGAGAGGGAGTGTGAGAGTGTGAGGGAGTGAGTGTGTGAGGGTGAGGGACCGTGGGGTGGAGAAGCTCTCCATCTTCTCCTCTCTTCTTCTCTTCTTTTCTCTTCTCTTATCTTGCTCGTGGTGATGGAGCTTGGAGCTTGGAGCGGGAGGATCGAGCTTGGTTGAAGCTTGCACTTGGATCATGGAGCTACCGGAGTGTGCGGGAGAGGAGGCAACTCGATCGGCACGAAGGTAAGCTCACTACATTCATAGGATCGACGGTGCATCGGCTAGGTGAGAGATAGCCATTAGAGCTCGCTTGAAATGCTTGAAGCAATAAGCGGTCCGTGGGTCTTGGTGGTTGAGCGTGAGCTCTCACTACACATAATAAGAAAGGGTTTAATAAGAGATATGGACTCCAACCAAGAGTCATATAAGAAGGTGACTAGATGTTGATTTATGGCGGCAGTAGCTTGGAAAATTAGCATAATGCTAGACGAAAAATATCTACGTAATGGTTTAGTCAATATTGGTAAGGCATGTACAATGCTACCTATTCACTTGCTAAATTAGATGGGATAGCATTGCACATTCCTATAGCTAGTAAATGGATGAAACTCTTTAAGCAAAGGAAGTCCATAGCATATGAAATGGATGAGTTGGATATAGGTATTGACCTTGATATTGTGGAAGAAAAAAAAGAGGGTGACATGGATATGGATGAGGAAGACTCTGAATCTACTGAGCACTAATATGTTGGCCTATACCAAAGGATGTGTAGGCTCGAAGAACCAAGCAAACAAAAATGGTTGTAAGAGATTGCACTTGATAAATAGGGAAATTTTGAAGATGTTATTAAAAAAATTAATAAAAAGAAAATGAATGGTGATTGATGCATCCAAAATGGGCTTTGATACATGGGCCCTACAAATTTTGATTGAGATCCAAGTTCATATGCAAAAGTTATAGGGTCAAAAAGAGCGATGTCTAGCTAAGACTGTATATGTAAAGAATAGTTGCAAGCTACGTAGAAAATTTTAGGGGTTGATACCTTAAGAATTTGGATTTTCTATCTTCAGCAAAGTTGTAGATCGCGAGTGAAGATACATTTTTTTTTTAAATCTTGGTGATCTATGTTACATTTTGGAAGATACAAGTGGTTTTCTGTAGGGTACTCCTATAGAACAATTTTCCAACCAGGAAGAGACTAAGTCTGATGGATGTAATCTACTATATGCAACATTTTCTTTGACAAAGTTACTTAAGGCTGAAATGTGGATACCCAAAAAGAGAAGAGGATCAAGATATGCAAAAAGAGAAATGTAGAAGAGGTCTATCCAACCACTAGTGAGTCTACTGGTAAAAGATAAGTAGATTGATAGAGATGAGGAAGAGGAAGTGGCAGACGTTGAAGATGTAGCTAAATATGAGTTTCATATGAGCTTGGGATGCCAATGGATTTATAGGGACTAAAATGTTATAGGATTTATCATTACCAGGGATGGATGCTAAGGAATACATATAAGATGGGATGTCTGCGCTCTTGAAGTCTTACAATGATGATGGGATGTCTGCACTCTTGAAGTCTTACAATGATGATGGGATGTTTGCGCTCTTGAAGTCTTACAATGATGATGGGAGTAGTTGGACTTGCAACATAAAGATAACATGTGTTTGTTTTTTTAATCTTGGTGGGTTGCCTATGTGGCACCTCTAGAGGATGATGATGGGAGTAGTTGGACTTGCAACATAAAGATAACATGAGTTTGTTTTTTTAATCTTGGTGGGCTGCCTATGCTAAGGAATACATATAATATGGGATGTCTGCACTCTTGAATTCTTACAATGATGATGGGAGTAGTTGGACTTGCAACATAAAGATAACATGTGTTTGTTTTTTTAATCTTGGTGGGCTGCCTATGTGGCACCTCTAGAGGATGTGCATGTTCAAAGGGGGTGGATATCATGAGATTTCTAACATAGACAATGAAAGTGGAATATGCCTTATCTTGTGGAAGAGTTCATGCTTTGTCTACAGAATGGTAACTGACAGACTTCTTAGTCAATGGACTTCTCTAACTTGCTCATTGTCATGATAATAGGAGTCACTCAGGGGGAGTCCTAGGAGTTAATGACCATGTGGCTTTGAGTAGTGATTACTAGTCACTTAAGTGACTTTTTTTGTAGGATGTGTGGTGAAAAATGAAGTGAGATCAAGAAGACCATTCAGCATAGATTTAGCGGTGCCAACATGACTAATTGGGTGGTTTTTGTCCAATGTGGGCACAAAGGTGAAGGATATGGCATGCTAACAAGGAGACAACACAAGGGAAAGGTGGGGGAAGAACCAAAAAAAGTAAATGGGTTGGAGGTTCATGCATTTGAGAAGAGAGAGGAGAGGATTAGGACTATTTGGAATAAGAAAAAATAGGAGAGGAGAGGGCACAAGCTATCCTGGAATATCTTCATCTCTTATAAGGCCTTTGAGGTGATCTACCACTTGATTCTTGCTCCCAAACATCAATGGAATCTTCCTTGAACCTTAAAGAGGATTTTGATGGGTTTGTACTCTTCATATAGATTGTTTTGGATTATGAATAATAGTCAAGAACAAGGTAGCAAACTTGAAATGGAGATTCAATGCTCAAACATGCCTTCTCTTGAGTTCTACCACTTGATTCTTGATCTCTATCTTTGGTAGACATAGTATAGACAAAAAAGATAGAATTTATCTTGGATTTGGAGCAATATCTATACCATGTTTTACTGTTGAAATAAAATTGTAATTACAAGGATGAAGTGCTTCTAAAGGCTTGTAGAGGGTATTTACATGGATTTATGCATTCTGATTCATGTATCTTACCTATGATGGTGCCACCTATCATGTTCCATTTCAATAGATTGATGTATGCATGAAATTTTGAGGTGTTGCCTATAGCTTTTCGTTGAGATGGCAAGCTCAACACATGCAGACATTGATGATGGACCACCTGGCTAGATGAGTCTGCACGTCTAGACTTAGCACGTTGGTGGTCATTATGATATTCACATGACTAGTGACTTATCACTTATTATATTTAGTTTGTTACACCTACCTACAACTGGCAAAGATATAGCGCCTGTCAACTAGTGTAGTTGGTTATGCACTGTTTGACTTAGAAGGCCACTTTCCTTTATGTTGTATCTTATCTATACTTTGTGTACATTATATAGTGTATGGAAGAAGAAGAAGAAACCAGCAAGAAAACGTTTTGATCTCCATCTCTCTTCTTGTGTTCTTGAGTGAGCTTCCTCTTGTGTATATAGTGTGTGTTTGGTGCAGCAGCTCAAGCAAATTCCCTCATCACATGATTCTTGACATGGTATCAGAGCCGCGCTATTGAGAGAGGTTGATTTTGAAAGCTGAAGTAAAGGAGAAGAAGCAAGGTTCAAGCAAGCAAGCAACGGGTAAGAAGCTCTCCCATTCTTCCACTCTCTCTCTTGGATAGTGCCTGTGGAGGCACCGGAAGCAGGGTCGAGCAAAAATCTTAGATTGTTGTGAGATTTGGTGTGCGAGTAGGTCCCTGTATATTTTGCAAAAAAGCCTTTAGGGCTTATGTTGCAGTTATTTTGGGCGTTTGAGGCCGTTTCAAGCCCTATTTTAGACTCGCAAGGTTGTGGATAGCAGTTTCAGGGTATACCGTGATTTCGGCTATTATATTGACTGAAAGTGGGTGCACAGGTTACAGATTACAAATCTATAATTTTTGAGGTATTTGCAAAAAAGCAAACATAAGGTTTATCTGCAAACAGGTTGCAGATTACATGTACTATTAAGCAATTAGTGAAAAAGGTTGCTTGATGTATTATTGTGCACGTGTTGTGAAAGATTACAGAATACTAGCTTGTTGTGTTGTATCCTTGTTTGTGATAATGGCAGAGAATAGTGGAAATCCCATTATTGAGAAGCTCGACAAGAACAACTACTCTTCATGGAAGTTTCGTGTGATGAACTTCCTCATTGAAAAGCGCCTTTATGAGTTTGTCTCAGGTGGAGAAAACGAGCCAGAGCTGGGTAACCCTCCGACTACAGATGAGTTAAAAGCATGGAAAGAGTGAAATGCGAAAGACAAAAAGGTAATGTACTGGCTATCTACAATCATTGATAATACAATGCTGGGACATATCAAGAATGCAGAAACTTCACATGCAGCTTGGACAATTTTTGAGAGCATATTTTCAGTAAATACTAAGGCACGAAAGATTCAACTCAAGCAAGAGTTGAATGCCTTGAAGAAAGGAAAAATGTATGTCAATGAGTATGTGTTGAAGGTGAGGAGCATTGCAGATGCTTTAGCAGCGATTGATGCAATGCCGAATGATGATGATTTGGTTTCATCCACTCTGAGTGGCCTTAACAATGAGAAGGCATGGAAATCATTTGTTACTTCAATATATGTACGGAAGCCATTTTCAGATTTTGATGAGTTGATCCCTCTCATGATTACTGAAGAGATCAATATGCAGGGTGATTTGTCTGAAAGAAATGGTGAATAGGTTCAAGCATTTTACTTGAGTTCAGGAAGGGGACGTGGTAGATCCTCTTCGAGAGGCCATGGTATGGGACATGCTGGCGATAACCAGCAAAACAGGTTCAATCAACAGTTTGGTGAAATGCAAGTTTCTGGAGACAGAAGAAACTTTAGAGGCAAGGGGAGCTCTAGAGGAAGAGGTGGATGGCAGAATAGAGGTTCTGGAAATTCTGCTATTGTTTGCCATTATTGTGGTAAAACAGGCCATATTGCAACCCATTGTTATGCAAAGAAGGATGATATTCACAGTGGTAAATTGCAACAAGGAAACTATGCATCGTCTTCATAACAGAATGAAGACAAAAATGAGTGTTTGTTTGTTATGTAGCATATGATGAATGCAGTTACAGGAAAGGGGACACATGATGATGTATGATATGTGGATTCAAGTGCATCTAATCATATGACTAGTCATGTTGAATGGTTTGGAGAGATGCAGGACTTACAAAACCTAGGTTATGTGCATGATTCATGCCAGCCAATTTCACACATTGGAAAGGTTCCCTTGTCCTTGTATGATGGCCAGACAAAGAGTCTGACAGATGTATTACATGTGCCATCAATTACAAAGAATCTAGTGTCTGTTGGCCAAATGGTATAACAGGGGTTGCAGGTCCGATTCAATGTAAAAGGTTGTTTTGTAGAAGACTTTAATGATAAGTGTAGGTTGGTCACAAAAGGAAGTAGAGTTGGTCACTTTAGATGCTAGAATTCCTACAATGGATACTGCTATGTATGCTAAAGGAAAAGGAGTAGTTGCAGATATTGAAATATGGCATAAACACATTGGACATGCAAATGTGCAAAGGTTGAAATTAATGCAGTCCTCCAGAGGATTAGTTACAGGGTTGCCTTCTTTTAGAGTTGCAGAATTGCATAAAGTCTATGAAGCATGCCAGTTTGATAAGCAGGCAAGACAACCCTTCTTGCATGACAGAGAAATGAGTAGAAAAATACTTGATGTAGTGCATACAGATGTTTGGGGGCCTACACAGAATGTATCTCTTGGTGGCAGCAAATACTTTGTCACATTTATTGATGACTGTTCAAGGAAGCTATGCGTATACTTCATGAAGGAAAATAGTGATGTGTTTGAGCACTTCAAATCTTTTAAGGCAGCTGTTGAAACAGAAACATGCTTAAAAGTGAAGTGCTTGAGATCAGATGGAGGGGGAGAGTACCTCTCTAATGAGTTCAGTGGTTTCTTGAGGACTCATGGGATAAAGAGGCAATTTACTTTGCAGATATACCCCATAGCAAAATGGTGTTGCAGAAAGAAAAAACATGCATATTGCAGAAGTTGCACGGGCATTAATGGCTGAAAAGAATATGCCCAAACATTTTTGATCTGAGGCTGTCCATACTGTTGTTTACATTATGAACAGAATTCCCATAGTTGTAGTTCATGGGATGACTCCTGAAGAGTGTTTTACTGGCAAGAAGCCCGATATATCACACTGGAAGGTATTTGGATGTGTTGCATATGTTCATATGCCAGATGAGCTACATAAGAAGCTTGATCCAAAGGCAAAAAAATGTGTTTTTATTGGATACTCTTTAGAGGAGAAAGGGTATCATTGTTATAACCCTATCACAGGTGAGTTCAGAGTGAGCAGGGATGTTATCTTTGATGAGATGGGAAGTTGGTATACACCTGCTGGTGATGTTTTGGATGATGATAATGATCAAGACAGCTATGTGCAGAAAGATAAACAAGAATCATGGAGTCTTAGTGGACCAAAAACATCATTTGGTACTACACCTACAGTGAGACCTTGGTCTGGGAGACTAAGGAGTAGCCCCACATCTTCAGGTGGATCTATAAGTGTTGCAGGGAAGGACAAAGGAAAGAAGAAAGTGCTGGATGGTAATGATGCATCTACCAGTCATTTGGGATTTGATGGAGATTCTAGTGGTTCGGAGAGTTTGGATGATGAGCTTGGCATTCCTTCAGTCAGGACGCCAGGTGTACAGAGAGCTCATAGTAATGTAAAGGCTCCAATGAGTGATCCGGTGGTACGCGGATCTAGCAGGGTCAGATATCCTGTTAAAAGATTTGGTTTTGAAGGTTATGCAGCTCACCATTATGCTTATATGGTGAAACTAGTTGAGGATGTTGAGCCCACTTGTTTTGAGGATGTTATTGGTCATGCTCATGGGGATGTAGCAATGGATGAGGAGATGGCTGCATTAGAAGCCAATAAGACTTGGGATTTGGTACCCTTACCTAAGGGTAAGAAAGCTATTGGTTGTAAGTGGGTTTACAAAGTCAAGCATAATGCAGACAATTTAGTTAGAAGATATAAGGCTAGGCTGGTTGCAAAAGGCTATGCTCAAACATATGGCATAGATAATGACAAGACATTCAGTCCAGTTGCTAGGATGGCAACTATTAGGTGTGTGATTGTCTTAGCAGCAGCCAAAGGTTGGAGTTTGCAGCAAATGGATGCTAAGAATGCCTTCTTGCATGGTGAATTGCAAGAAGAAGTGTATATGGAGCAGCCAACAGGTTATGAGGATTTAGAGCATCCCACATTTGTGTGCAGGTTAAAGAATGCGCTCTATGGGCTGAAGCAAGCACCTAGAGCATGGTCTGACAAGATTGGAGAGTATCTTGTCAATATTGGATTTTGTATTTCTGATGCTGATCACTCACTTTATGTGAGAAAGGGAGATGAAAGGTTGGTCATCATAGTCATCTATGTGGATGACTTGATTATTACAAGTGACAGTGACAATGGGATTGCTAAAGTTAAGGACTTCTTGAAGAAGGTTTGAGATGAAAGATTTGAGTGAGCTGAGATACTTTCTTGGTATTGAGGTGATCAGATGTGATGATGGTATATGGCTATCCCAAAGGCAATATGGCTTGGATATGTTATCCAAGTATGGTATGATAGCATTAAGCCTCTTTCAATACCATTGGAGCAAAATGTGAAACTGAGTGATGATGTTGGGGATGAGATAGAAGACCCTACTATGTTCAGAAGGATAGTAGGGAGTTTGATTTACATGACTATCACAATGCCAAACTTGAGCTATGATGTTGGCCTTGTGAGTTAGTTTATGCAGATGCCTAGAAAGCCTCATTTGGATGCACTTACACATATATTGAGGTACATGAAGTCCACTTTACATTATGGACTTTTTTATGAGGCAGGTAAGGATGTACAGGTCTTTGGATACACAGATGAAGATTGGGCTGGTAGCATGTTAGACAGAAGATCTACAAGTGGATTCATGTTTTCCCTTGGTAGTGTAGCAATTACATGGAGCAACAAAAAGCAACCTACAGTTGATTTATCGAGTATAGAGGCTAAGTACAGAGGTGTTGCTATGGCATCATGTGAGGTGGTATGGTTGCAAAAGTTATTAGGTGATTTGGATGTGCAGGGAGATGGTCAAGTTGTCATTCATTGTGACAACATGAGCAACATACCGTTAGCTAGGAATCTAGTATTCCATGCTAGGACAAAACACATTGAGGTGCACTATCACTTTGTTAGAGAGAAGGTACTTGCAGGAGAGATTGACTTGGTATATGTTAGCACACACAGGATGAAATAGCTAACATTTTCACAAAGGCATTGGGTGTAGAGAAGCTTTGAAAGTTCCGAAGCTTACTTGGAGTTGCAAAGATAGAGTTGAGCTTGAGGGGGAGTGTTGAGATGGCAAGCTCAACACGTGTGGACATTGATGATGGACCGCCTGGCTAGATGAATCCGCACATCTATACTTAGCACGTTGGTGGTCATTATGATACTCACATGGCCACTAACTTATTACTTATTATATTTAGTTAGTTACACCTACCTACAGCTATCAAAGATATAGCACCAGTCAATTAGTGTAGTCGGTTATGCACTATTTAACTTAGAAGGCCACTTTCCTTTATATTGTATCTTATCTATACTTTGTGTACATTGTATAGTGTGTGGAAGAAGAAGAAGAAACCAGCAAGAAAACGTTTTGGTCTCCATCTCTCTTCTTATGTTCTTGAGTGAGCTTCCTCTTGTGTATATAGTGTGTGTTTGGTGCAGCAGCTCAAGTAGATTCTCCCATCATGCGATTCTTGACACTTTTGGATTATATTCAACTGTGATTATTCATGTATTAGTGTGTATAGTTTTTGTTGGGCTATCGTCCCAAGTTTGTGCATGTGCCTTATCGTCCCAAGTTTGTGCATGTGCCTTTATCTTCGGCATATCTATTAGATCTATCAGATCTATGTATAGTTTGTGTTGGGCTATCGTCCCAAGTTTATGCATGTGCCTTTATCTTCGGCATATCTATCAGATCTATCAGATGTATTAGTCTATATATTGAACCACAGTCTCAGTTTGTGTTGGGATTTCATGCCAAGTGTATGCATGTGTCTTTATCTTCAGCATATCTATCAGATTTATAAGATGTATTACAGATTGATTACTTTGTTGAGCTGTATGAAATAAAGTCACTCGGTTTCATCTCTATCTATCTCCATTAACTCTTTCAAGTTCTAAATTCTCTTTATTTCATCTTGTTCCATTTCTCAATCTCCCTACATCCTTCTATTTGTTACTCCTACACTAGACATTCAACCCTACACACTATGACATCATAATTCACATAAGAAGTCTAGTTTTAGTTTTACACTGATGAATGAGCCTTTGGCTCTTATGCATTTAGATGTTTGTGGCCCATGCCATGTCAATCTTTGGGTGTGGCGTGAAGTATTTTTTTATGTTCATAGATGATTTTTTGCATAAGGTTTGGGCCTATCCTAGTAAGCAGAAATTAGATGTTTTACCTACATTTTAGTGCTTTTTCACTATGGTTGAAAACCAGTTTGGGGCTAAAATGCCTACAATATGATAATGAGGGTGAATATGTATCTAAGGATTTTTAATAGCTATGTGATGAGAGAGGTATTAAGCATTTGTTGACCCCTCCATACACCCCACCCCAGAATGGTATTGCAGAGTTCATGAGCATAACTATTCAAGAAAGAGTATGTAGTATGCTTATTCAGGTAGGCTTATCACTATACTTTTAGGATGAGGCAGTTGCTACTACCATACATCTCATTAATAGATCCATATGGACTACTCTTGGTAGAGTTGCAGAGGAGATATGGTCTAGGAAACCTCCCTCGTATGCATACTTACAACTCTTTGAATGTGGGACTTTCTTCCATATTCCCAAATACAAGCATAATAAGTTGGATCCAAAGTCTATTAAATGTATCTTTCTTGGATATGTGGATGCAAGTGAGATAGCCTATAGCCTTTAGTAGTTGCATGCTCGAGAGGTTATCTACATCATGATGTCATATTCCATGAGGATGAATTACATATGAAACCCAAATAGGTGATTGTGATATATAGGGCGATCTTTCAAGAGGAGCCTTTTGTTACAATCCAACAAGCCCTAATGAGTCCTTATAGGCCCTACAACTAGTTTTGAAATGCTCCGCTAGAGCTTCATGCCCTCCTGACCATTATGAGCACTCTATGGATTATGTCATGGTGATAAACTTTGTTGAGCCACTTACCTATGAGGAGGCTATATGTAGAGGTGATTCTTGTTCTTGGGAGAGGGCTATACAGTCTAAGTTTGATTTGCTGTAGAAGAACCATACATGGGACTTGGTTTCCTTACCTAATGAAAAGCATGCATTGCTATGCAAGTGGGTGTACAAGTTGAAGAGTGCCCTTGGTCACCTCAAGCCAATATATAAGGCTAGATTGGTTGCTAAAGGGTTTAAGTGGGAAAAGGGAGTTGATTTTGATGAGTTCTTCTCTCCTTTGGTCAAGATGAGAACCCTATGCTTAGTCTTGGATGTGGTTACTCAATTGGACCTGGATCTTTATAAGATGGATGTTAAGACAAATTTCCTATATGGGGATCTAGAAGAGAACATTTATATGTACTAGCCTAAGGGTTTTTTGGAGAAAGCTTAGAGAAAGGTAGGGAAGACCTAATGTGAATTTGAAGAATGTTAGAAATCAAGCTCTCTGTATTTCCCCATCCTTCTTTATGTCGTGTGTGATAGACCACCGACTCCAGCTAGATACAGCTATTCATGCGTGTGTCATTTTATAAGTCGATTTAGGGTTAATCTAACCTTAGTTGGGTATTGACCAGTAAGACCTAGAGTAACACTTACTCTTACTTTGTGTTTTTGAGGAATAGTGTGGTATAATGAAAATGAATGAGCATGGACCTGAAGGCTCTAGAGTCTGCTCCACTCTCTGTCTGTCTCTCCCTCTCTTTCAATATGGTATCAGAGTACTGTCTGGTGGACTTTCAGGAGCAGGAGGAACTAAAGAAGACCTGCCAAAGTTGAAGACTCAGTTGTGTCAAAGGTCAAGCAGGCTGCCATTGTTTTCTTGAAGGTATGCATTGTAAGGTTGTGGTCTTCATTGGATGAAATACTGGAAATGGCTTGTTGGGGAGACTTGTAAGACTTCATTGAGCACATTAGAGTGCCTAGTCATCATCATTACCATCATCACGTGCTGCTGGAAACAAGAGTATAGATCTGCATGATTGCACTTGATGCAGGAGGCTAAAGCTCCATTTCCCACAAATCAACACATTGGTTGCAAACTGAAGTGTTAGAATGCTTGGTTATGCCCTTGGGGAGGTGCTCAAAGGTTGTAAGAAGAAAATGCATTGATGGGAGCTCATGTGTGAGCTGTAACAGTGATATACAGATCTAGAAAACAGTGAAGACATGCTGTTAACAGTGATAGGGCAGCATATACTTGACCTTGGTTGATGCATTTAAGTCATATGATATGTACTTTGGCCATCACTGAAGCATATGCATTTTCTTGAAAGACATATGCACTTGCTCTCGTGCATTGGAGCTACAATTTTTTATCAAAGTACTCTGATCTAAGAGCTTATGACAAGCTGAAAACTATCATGAATCTATGAGAAGCAAGCACCTAATGGTCCTGGAATATTAGATGACTTTGGTTAGTACTATGTACTGGATGACTTGTCGTATAGCTTGCAAGTGTCTCGTGGATCAAGAAGGGAGTTGAATGCAAAATTTTGAAGCTGGAAATTAGTGCAGTCATATTGAATTGGCTAGCTATAAATAGTTCGTGTTTCTATGCCATTGGTCATCGAAGACAAGATGACTATGACTACCCGAATGCTCATGTATTGAAGCTAACACTTCAAGGTGAATGTATGGTATGATTTGGGGCTGTTTTGGAGCTAGGAAGACTTGGTGTCATCGAGTATTTGTTGTCTACAATTTGTGAACAAGATATTTGACACTTGTACTTGATAGTTATGCACTGATTTGTGCCCATATGCTTATGTTTGGACTGCTACATGTAGTAGCAGATGTTTATGAAGGTTTGCAACATGTATGAGATATATATGATTCTTTTTTGGTACTGAATAAGCTATTGGTCATCACTGACAATCTACAGTTGACAGACTGTATGTATGCATTTTGATAGTAAGGTTGCAGAAGATAAAGCTGAAGCAACTACATTGCGTATGCATTGACCATTGTACCTACAGGAGGGACTACCTATTTGTGGATGTTTTTGAGCTGTCATAAGACTAAAATACACTTGTTTTACAGTGAACTTGTTGTAGAAAAACTGTCATAAACAGTTAAGGACTGCACTTGGTCAGTCACACTTGTTGGATTGCAGGAAGTCTGGCATTTGACAGAAAAAGTCTATTGCAACATGACAAATCTGCAGGGCAGTGACAACATTACACAGATTGTTAGTGAGAAGTTGGATAATAAGAATTTTTCCTTGTGGAAGTTCTGTATGAAGAATTTCTTGGTCGGCAAAGGATGTTGGGACCTATGCATAGGTGATGAAGCTGAACGTGAAGTGCCTAAGAGGAACCCAACCAATGATCAGAAAAGAGCTCATAAACTATGGACTGAGAAAGCATGCAAGGTGTTGCACTAGTTTTCTTTATGTATATATAATGCTATGGCAATACAAATAATTGGATGTGAGTCCCTGAAGGATGCATGGGACATACTCATGAAGAACTATAGAAATATAACACATGCAAGGAAGATTTAGTTGAAACAGTAGTTCAACAACATGTCTAGAAATGGCAGAAGCATCCAGGTTTATAAGACATAGGTTAAGACCATAGCAGACCAGCTTGCCACCATTGGATCAAAGATGTTTAAAGATGATATGATTACTATCACATTGAATGTACTTGATAAAAAATACAAAGCTTTTGATACATCTATTTCTATTAGAGTTGAACCCTCCGACTGGGATAAGCTAGTTGCTTTGCTGTTGCATGAGGAGGTAAAGCTTGGATTGAATACAAGTTCTAGTGCATCTCAGGGTGGTAGAGACACTATTTTGTACTCTAGCCAGCATGGCAGAGGCGACAGAGGCTGTGGTTCGTTTCGAGGTCATGGTGACACTCAGAACAACTATGGATAGTAGCAGCAGGGTAATTGGCACGGCACACATACACAGGGTGAGCGTGGATCTGGAGGCTTTAGAGGCAGAAGAAGATCACCCCGTGGTAGAGGTGGTGGATCTAGTTCATGGCAGTCAAATGATCAATCAAATAGAGATAAGGATTCTCATTACTATGACAAATATGGATACATTGCAAATGATTGTTACAAGAAGCAGGGAGATATGAAGGCAAATGAAAAACAACATGGGCACTATGCATCTTCTAGCGGTGCTCATGATGAGTAGGTTGACAGATTTCTTGCCATGCAGCATGTGTCCAAGAATGCATCTAGGCAGCACAGAGATGTTAGATGGTGCATTGACTCTGGGGCTTCAAATCATATGACACCCCATGGAGAGTGGTTTGATGAGATGGTTGCAGGTTCACATGGTTATGTGTGTACTAGGGATGACACCCATCATGACATTCAACACACAAGAATCATTCTGTTGATGATGCCTGATGGCAAGAAAAAGAGCATGCATGATGTATTGCATGTATTATCAATAACCAAGAATATTTTTCCTGTGGGACAGATGGCAGAACAAAACTTGCAGGTGAGATTCAATAAAGGTGGATGCTTTACTAAAGAATACGCTAATGGCTGCAAATTAATTGCCAAAGGCAGAAGGGATGGCAGGATGTTTACATTGGACGCATCCATTCCAAAAATCAAGGTAATCATGTTTGCACATGATGAGAGTGCTATTTGGGATGTAGAGATTTGGCACAAAATGATTGGCCATGTCAATGTACAAAAGCTGAAATCTATGCAGCAAAAGGAAGTGGTACTTGGATTACCTAAATTCAAGTATAATGACTTTGGTCATGTATGTCCTACATGTCAGTTTGGAAAGCAAGCAAGATTTCCCTTCATGAAGCATGTAAAGAATAGTTCGAGACCCTTGCAGTTAGTGCACTCTGATGTTTGGGGTCCATCACATAATGCTTCATTTGGAGGAGCCCATTATTATGTATCTTTCATTGATGATTTCAGTAGGTACACTTGGCTGTATATATTGAAGCATAAAGATGAAGTATTTGATGCATTCAGGGATTAACACAATATTAGTGAGTTTGGGAATCTCCCAATTCTCATTTTTTGAATACTAAAAAGGTGTCACCTGGATAACATGCCCATAAGTTTCTCAAAACCACATGATGTGACCTATCATTGAAAAGTGCTTGAAAAATGGAATCTATTCAGCTATAGAGAACTTGATTTGGAGTTATAGTATTCAAGTTATGACAAATCCAAAGATTTAACCACGTGTCCCAAACTTATGGAAATTTTCCATATTCCCCAATATGGTGTTGATTTCAAAAAGCATGCTAAGGGCTATTATATCTCATGTCTAAGATTAGATGGAGGTGGTGAATATGTCTCTAAGGAGTTTGACATGTATCTTGCAAAGTATGGGATAAGAAGGCAACTCACTTGCACCTATACACCACAGCAAAATGGTATTTTAGAGAGGAAAAATGGGGTACTGATGGAGTCAGCTAGAGCTATACTAAATGAAAAATGTCTACCTAATGTTTATTGGGATGAAGCAGTGATGACAGCTATCTATGTGTTGAATCAAACCGCTATAGCAGGGATTCATGAAGTTACACCTTATGAGAGGTTGTATGGTCACAGACCTGACATTAGGCACTTAAAAGTTTTTGGATGCATTACGTAAATGCATATACTAGATGAAAAGAGAAAGAAATTGGATCCTAAAGTAGTAAAGAGCATGTTTTTGGGTTATGCACAGGAAAGAAAATCCTATAAATGCTATGTGCCATCTACACATGAGACATTGATAAACAGGGATGTTGTCTTTGACGAATTAGCTTCCTGGTATGGGAATCTAGTTGCTATGCCTACTAATGGATCGACCAGCATGGGTAATGTTGAAAATACCCCTGCAATTAGTAGATCTATGAGTGGTCAGACAGGTGATGTATCATCTACAGTGAGTCCTTGGTCTGGCAAGTTGCAGAATTGCACTCCTATGTCCACTGGCATGGATATGTCAGTGAGGGGGAGAGTGGATAAGGGAAAAGAAAAGGTGTTTGAGGATGTAAGAGGACCACTTATTGCAGGTTATGAATCATCCAGCAATGATAGCTTGGATAGTGAGTTGGGGATTTCATCTATTATGATGCAGTGCTAGGAAAAATTGGTATGTTTGCCTCATGAGAGGCAGACTTAGAGTGAGCCACAATTGAGGAGATCTGAGAGGATCAGAAGGCCAATTGATAGGTACACTTACACTAGATATTCAGCCTGTCATTATGCTTATATGACGAAAGTGACAGGTTTTATAGAACCAACCAAGTTTGATGAGGCTACAGATGAGAATTGGTGTGCTGCCATGGATGAGGAGTATTCAGTTTTGGCTGAAAATGGAACATGGGATTTAGTGTAGTTTCCTGATGGCAAAGTCCCCATTGGTTGCAATTGGGTGTACAAGGTTAAGTGCAAATAAGATGGGTCATTGGAATGCTACAAGGCCAGGCTAATTGCAAAAGGATATGCACAGCAGTACAGTCTTGACTATGAGGAGACTTTCAGCCATGTGGCTAAAATGGCTACTGTCAGAACTATCATTACATTGGCAGTAGCTAAAGGCTAGAAACTATGGTAGATGGATCTAAAAAATACTTTTCTGAATGGTGAGTTGCAAGAAGAGGTCTACATGGAGCAACATGAAAGCTATGTGCATCCGAAATTTCCAGCACATGTATGCAGGCTAAAAAAGCATTATATGGGTTGAAACAGCCACCCACAGCATGGAATGCTCAAATAAGAAGTTATTTACACTAGCATGGGTTTAAATTGGGTGATGCTAATCACAGTTTGTTTGTGAAAAAGACAAATCATGGCTATGTATTTCTGGTTGTCTATGTTGATGATCTTATCATCAATGGAGATGATGAGAGCGGGATTACTGACATTAAATCATGTTTGCAGGCTGAATTTAAAGTCAAAGATCTTGGTGAGCTGAAATATTTTCTAGGCATTGAGCTAGAGCTACACCTCAAGGCATATGGTTGCTACAAAAGCAGTATGCTCATGACATGTTACAGAAGTATGGTATGGCTGAATGAAAGGCTATGGATACACCCTTAGAGAAAAATGTCAAGCTGCAAATTGATGTTGGGACAGAGATTGAGAATGTAACCATGTATAGGAAAATGGTAAGCAACTTGATCTACTTGATCATTACTCGTCCTGACTTGAGCTATGCTATGGGGCTGATCAGTCAGTTCATGCAAAAGCCTTGCAAACTGCATTTGGATGCAGTCAAGAGAATCATGAGATATGTAAAGGCTATGACAAATTATGGGTTGTTTTATGCATACGGGAAAACCCTTGATAGTTGGTGTAGGGTTAATCTAACCTTAGTCTAGTCAAGACCTAGAGTAACACTTACTTGTACTTTGTGTTTTTTAGGAATAGTGTGGTATAATGAAAAGGAATGAACATGAGCCTGAAGGCTCTAGAGTCTGCTCAACTCTTTGTCTGTCTCTCCCTCTCTTTGAATAAAGAAGAGTCTTTACAGGGGATCAAGCCAACACCTAGGGAGTGGTACCATAAGTTTGATAGTTTCATGCATTCACAAGGGTATTTCCACAATAATATGGATCAAAGTATTTATACATGAAGAAGACCCATGATAGTAGCCTTATTATTTTGGTGCTTTATGTTGATGATATGCTTATATCTATGAGTGCTCATGTTAAGCTAGATACTTTAAAGACTCGGCTTAAGAAGAGATTTGAGATAAAGGATATGGGATATACCTCACACATACTTGGTATGCTCTTTTATGTTCAATTGCTTTAAGGGATTTCTCTTCTTGTCCCAAAAGGAGTACATTCACAGAGTACTTAAGATGGTAAGCATATTGGCTATCCTTTACCTACTCATGTGAAGGTTAATCAAGTCAATTATCTAAAATTAGATGATGAGAGAGTCAAGATGACAAAAGTTCCATATGCATTTGCAGTGGGCATCTCGATGTATGCTAGGATTGCTACTCGCCCTAACATAGCATTTGCAGTGGGAGTTATCACACTATATATAGCTACACTTGACAAGTGACATTGGGATGCCATGAAGGGTATCATGAGATGCCTTAAAGGCACTGCAAATATGTTCATTTGCTATGGTAGCCAAGATACATGAACCATGGGTTACACTAACTCAAATTATGCAAGACATGTAGTTAGTAAGAAGTCCATCTCTAGATATGTCTTTATCTATGTTGGAGGTGTTATCTCATGGATGTCTAGGGTACAAAAATACATGGCCTTATCTACTACGCGAGGTTGAGTACATTGTAGCCACTAAGGCTTGCAAGGAGAACCTATGGTTAGGCTAACTCGTTGTGGATCTTGATACAAGTATGACTCCTACATTACATTCAGACTCGATGAGAGCCATTCAATTGGCCCCTAATTTGGTCTTCCATGCAAAGACAAAGCACATTTAGGTGCGCTATCACTTCATCATGGAGGTGGTAGAGGACAAGTCCATTGAGCTTGTTAAGATACTTATGGATACAAGTCC
Organism: Lygodium microphyllum; assembly: GCF_053477565.2. Lineage (NCBI taxonomy): Eukaryota > Viridiplantae > Streptophyta > Polypodiopsida > Schizaeales > Lygodiaceae > Lygodium > Lygodium microphyllum. The sequence continues at coordinate 15,586,309 of NC_141154.1, read as the reverse complement.
TACAAATCTACTTAGTAAAAGTCTTCCAATGGAATGATATGCCTTCCTTACATGGTTGATGGGTGTAGGATGAGATGACATATTTTCTCATCCTATTGTACTTTATGTACAAGTTTTACTTTTCTCTTTTTCTTTTCTCCTCACTCAAGGCACATTTTCCTTTAAGTGGGAGGTTACTGAGGATAAATGCACCTATGCATAGCTACCCACATTTACTCACTGTACCTACACACTTGTACATGGTAGGTGGCATGTGCCTATCATTGTCACGTTATTATTTATTCTTTTAGTGACAATAGAATAAGGGGAAGGATAATCACACATTGTGACTATTGGAGTTCCACATACTATGTGTCTCTCTCTCTTACTCCATTTTCCATAGCTCTTGCTTTCACTTGTGTGCTTCCACTGGTTCCACCTTTCAATAGTCATAGAATATAATACATTGCTCAAAGTCTACAAAATGCTTATTACCCCTGAACATACAAAATATCCAAAACATCTCCACTTGGAGTCCCATTGTGGATAAACATCATCAATTGTAGTATGGTGATGAAGACCACAAGGATCACAAGAAAAGACGTCCATGAGACTCTGATGAAATTAAAAAATTGGGAATCACAATGTGGAAAAAGAATAGAAATATTCATTAAATATGGAAATCATATTTGAAAATGGAAAGGTGCAAATGAGCACGATTAATGTCGTACAATTTCCACAGCATAGCAAAAGCAAATGAAACAAATCGTTGATAGAGATTGTGACACTTACACTAATAGAGGATTAAATATTTATATTCATATAAGTGAAGAGTTGCTAACATTATGTTTTAAACATATGTATAAGCATTATTTATGGTTCCCATCATCATATTAATATTAGTGTAAGGTTTTTGACTATATAATAAAATTCAACAACTTTTGGTTAATGCTTAACTATAAAATGTATGAACCTTTAAAAATTCTTAAGGATACAAACAAGCATTAACATTGAATAACAATAGAAAATAGTAATTGATAGACAACATTTGCACAAATCACGACACCTCAACATCTCAAGTGTGCTCACAGCACAAATACAATGGTATAGTAGTGATTCTCCAACTCTCTCAATGAGCAAGGTGGCATAAATATGAAGGATAATAGGGTGTCACATATATGAAGTAGAGCAACCAGATGAGTGGCCTAGATATGCAGGGTGATATTCTCCAACTCTATGAAGCAAGGTGTGGCATAAATATATAGGGTGATGCTCTCTCACTTTGTGAAGCAAGGTTTAGATATGAAGGTGATACTCTCTAGATCTACGAGGTGAGGTGCATTAGAGATGAGTAGTGTGAGTGAGAAGGTTGACAAGAAGGATTGCTATATAGTACTTGTTAGTGTGAAGAGAAGTGGAAAGTGCATTTTGCACAATCAACCCATTAGTGCACGTGTAGTTCAAAACAACCACAATGCATGGGAAGGTAACCATTTCCCAATGTAAAACTTTCCCATAACTTCTCACTCGATTTTGAAACATGCCATGGGAAGTTACTCTAGGTGGACTTTGCCAAAGTGTGACAAAGATGGCCACATATTGCACTCACTCTTGAACGTTTCTCCCAAAAGCAAGCCACAAAACACAAATGTTGCTTCTAGCTTAATGGCCATCATGTGCAAAATATTTTGAGAAATACTCAACTAGCCATATTATATGGATGCATCTTGCCAAGGCTTAAGTTGTTTACAAGAATATACTCCAACAAAATCTTTTCAATGTGAATATTGTTATGGTACTATGCAAGGTTGTTGAGAAATGTACAATCACATCCACTATAGCCTCTTTGTAAGGAACAACAAGGAAAAGAAACACATTGCAAATAAATCCTTAGACTAGGTCATGTATGAATGGCTTATTAAAACCACAGTTGGTGAATACCATAGTCACTTTCCACCTTTTTTCCACCTACCAATACCACCTACTGTAAGCCTATAAAAGGCACTCATCCTCACACTCATTTCATCAATCATTATCATTCAGTTGTACTTGCATTACCCTTGGATAGTATCAATTGTTCTTCTTTGTCATTGCTTATGCCTCATTATGATTGTCTATTTGCTCATCAATGATCCTCCTTAGCATGCATCCTCAATATTCTAACATGGTATCAAAGCTATGGCTTCTCTGTTAGGGTTATAGTAGGCGACTGATTTTTTGTTGATTGTAGCACGTACAAGTGATTTTTTTTTGCAAGATTGAAGCATAGTCAAGAATAGTGTCTCTTAACATTGATCTAGTGACTCTTGTCACTATGTCATTTGACACAATCAGCTTTGCCTCTGATCAAATCTGATTTTTTTTTGTGCTAATCCAGCATCAAATCAAGGAGGGGAGGACTCGGATGTCCAAGACCTTGAAGCCTACAAGACCTTGAAGATCTCAAGTTCAAAGGGCATACTAATCACCTAGTATCTCTTGATACTAATCATCTAGTGCTTCTTGGCACTTGTGCTCAACTCTTCTACTACTAAAATCTAAAAATTTTGGAGCTGATTTGCTGTTGATCTTGCAACCTCAACATGGGCAAGTACTCACTGACAACTCGATTCAACGGTGTCAAATTCCATACATGGCAAACTAGGATCAAATTGATCCTGATGAAGAAAGGCTTGTGGTCAATCACAAGTGGTTAAGAGAAGAAACCAAGGGAAGCTACACTCTCAATCATATGGGATAAAAATTATGATAAGGCTCAAGCTATTATCAAGCTCAAACTTGATGATAGCTACATTCATCATGTTGATGATTGTGAACCCTCTAAAGCAACATGGGATCGATTATAGAAACCCTATTTGGAGCTCATTCGAAATCCTCCAAATATGGCTTACTGATTGAATTTTTTAGGCCTGACATGAAAAGCAGTACCTCACTTGCAACTCATTTGAATTATATGGAAAGCTTGTTGACATAACTTGATGTTGAGACTTCAAGCTTGTGTGTGTGACCGACAGAGTCTTAGTTGTGTCCAACTGTATCAGCAAGTGTGGGACATTAAATAAGTTGGTGACTTTAGGCTGTGTGTGAATAGTCTTACCGACCTTAGAGTGTTGTATTCAATTTAGTTATATGGGTTATGGAATATGAATAAAAATGAGTGTGAGCATATGGATCCTCTCTGTTGCTCCAACCCTTCTCTCTGTCTCTATCTCTATCTCTCTCAACATGGTATCAGAGCCATGCTAGGTGGGCTCTCTGGACTAGGAGGAAATGAAGAAGACCTAAAGAAAGTGAAGATCTAGGATTCTATGAAGACAGGCATGCTGCCATTGGTTCTTGAAAGGTATGCATTCAAACATTGAGTTTCCATTGCTCAAGCATTGTCTTTGGTTCGGAGTGCATCAAGACTCCATTGAGCATGCAGAAATTGTCAATGAGCACCATGTCCTACTAGTGTGTTGCAAACACAATCTATTAGGATACGTGAACTGCACCTACTACAAGTTGAACTTCCTTGATTGCAAAGACACCACATAAAGTGGCTACTAAGTGGCTAAATGCTGACCTAGACCCTTTGAAAGGTGCTTGAAGACTGTTGTATGCAAATGCTCTGGAGAGGCCTCAGTTATGAGTTGAGACATGAATGTACAGATCTAAAATGCAGTCCTAAACTAGTGGTAATAGAGAGAATACACAGCATGTATATTTCCTTGACATGATGTTGGAGCTCTATGTCATGCTCAAAAAGTATCATTGAAGCATAGGTATATGCAAGAAGGACATATGCACTTGTTCTTATACCCTGGAACTGAAATTTGGAGGTCAAAACATCCAGATCTAGGAGCCTTTTACAAGCTGAAAACTGTCATTTACTGTGGACAGCAAGCATCATCTTTTACTGAAGCAATACATGACATTAGAGGGCTTTTGTCATTTGTATAACCTAGCATATGTCCTCTGAATATCTAGTGGATTAAGAAGAGTATAGGAGGCTACTAAATGCTGAAGGTTGAAGCAAGGTTGAAGTTGGAAATAAATGCATTGACATCTACTTGGTTGGTTGCAAATAGTAAATGCATTTTATGATATTGCATCTTGAAGACAAAGTTTATGGATGCCAGTTGACCTCTACACACAGTAGAAAATGTATGAAATGATTTGAGGACATTTTTTAGCTAAAGTACACCCTAGTTGTCAGTGCCTTGACTGTCTATAACTAGTGAGCATATTTATAACACTTGTCCTTGATGTATACGCACCAGTTTGGGCCTGTATGATTGTATATGGACTTCTACATGTACTAGCAGATGTCTGGAAATTTCTTGGAGCATGTATGACATGTATAAACTTTTTCTTTGGTTGTGAATTAGTTGTTGATTATTGACAATCTACAAATTTCAGAATATATGTTTGCTTGACTGTAGTAAGGTTGCATGAGACAATGTTAAAGCATCTACATGGTCTATGTGTTGAATGATATACCTACGTGTTATGGCACATGTTTGTGGATGGTTTTGAGATGTTAAGGGGATGAAATACTCTGGTTTCAGTAGTGAACTTGTTGCAGAAAATTGCCATAAACAGTCAAAGACTGCGGTTAGTCAGTTAGACTTGTTGGCTTGTAGGAAGTCAGGCAGTGACTAGATACTATGTGGTACAATATGGCTAATGCATATACAACCAACAACATAACCCAAATAGTGAGGGAAAAGCTTGATAGTAACAATTATGCCATATGGAAGTTTTGCATGGAGAAATTCTTGATAGGTAAAGGATATTGGGAGTTGGTGATTGGAGCAGAAGCTAAACCTGAGCTCCCAAAGAGGCCTACAACTGATCAAAGATGAGCACACCGAGCTTGGATAGAAAGAGTTCGCAGCGCTTTACATTGGCTATCTCTATGTATCTTGGATGCTATGGTGATGCAGATCATGAACTGCAAGTCACCAAAAGATACATGGAACATTCTGATCAAATATTATGGCACAACTACAAATGCCAAGAAGATACAGTTAAAGCAAAAATTAACAACATGGACAAAAAAGGCATATCTATACAGGATTATGTCACAGAGATTAAGACCATTGCGGATCAGATGGCATCCATTGGCACATAAGTTGCAAATGAAGACATGGTTTTAGTGACATTAAATGGTTTGGGATCTAAATATATATCATTTGATACTTCCATCTCTGTGCAGGCTGAAATGCTAGATTTCAATGAGTTAGTTGCATTGCTCATTCATGAGGAAGTTAAACTTGTCTTGGCTACAAGTTCTAGTAGCTCCAAGAACAAGGATGTTGTCTTTTATTCGAAACAAATACAAGAGGAGGTGGAAATTTCAGAGGCAGGGGGAGATTTAGCCCTAGAGGCAGAGGCTCCTGATAGCAGTAGCGCCCATCTGACAATCCTAATAAGGATAAGGATTGTCACTATTGTGGAAAGTATGGTCATGTTTCCAAGGACTGCTGGAAGAAGTAGGGCAATCAAAGAGGCAAATAACATGGACATTATGCATTGTCCAGTGCATCTGGGGATAGATTGTTTGCATGACATATGTGAAAGATAGGCTTGCTAAGAAGTCTCATGAGGATGCAGTTTGGTATATTGATTTGGGGGCATCAAACCATACGACACTTCATGGTGACTGGTTTATAGATATGGTGCTTGAGAAGAATGGCTATGTATGCACAAGGGATGACATGCAGTATAGCATAGAACATAAAGGCAAAGTACCTTTGGTAATCCATGATGGCAGGAAGAAGAACTTACATGATGTACTATTTGTCCCATCAATTACTAAATCTATTGTCTATGGGTTATATGATTGAGTAGAATTTGTAGGTCTAATTTAACACAAGCATGGATGCTTCATTGAGGAGTTTGGTAATGGCTGCAAATTGATTGCTCGCGGTCATAGGAATGGCAGGATGTTTACTCTTGATGCCACTTTGCTACAACTGAAATCACCAATGTTTTCCCATGGCTCTAGCGCAGTTAGAGACTTGAAAATATGGCATAAGAGAGTGGGACATGTTAATCTTCAACGACTGCAAATGATGTAGAAAAAACAACTTATAACAGGTTTACCCAAGTTTCAGTATACAGATATTGGTCATGTCTGTGATACTTGCCAGTTTGGTAAATATTCAAGGTTTCCATTTGTTGGCATTTTTCAGGAATGTAAGAAATAGTACGTGACCATTGCAATTAGTTCACTCTGATGTGTGGGGGCAGCCCATAATCCATCCATGGGAGGGTCCAGGTACTTTGTGATATTTATTGATGATTACAGTCGCTATACTTGGGTTTATATCTTGACAACAAAGGACGAGGTGTTTGTTGTTTTTCAGTAGTTTAAAAAGTAGGTTGAAAAGGGATTTGATTGTTACATCTCTTGCTTGAGATCTGATAGCGGTGGGGAGTATGTATCAAATGAGCTTGACAGTTTTTTGGCTGAAAATGGCTACATAGGTAGCTTACCTATAGCTACACTCCTTAGGAGAATGGGGTAGCTGAACAGAAGAATAGGTATTGATGGAAGCTGCTTGGGAAATGATGAATGAGAAGAGTATACCACTCTATTATTGGGCTGAGGCTATTATGATAGCCATCTATATCTTGAACAGGACTCCCACTACATGTATTCATGATATGACACCATTTGAGAAGCTATATGTCTACAAGCCTGATATCAGTCACATGAAGGTATTTGGATGTCTTGCTTATGTGCATTTCCCTGATGAGAAGAGGAGGAAGCTGGAATTGAAAGTACATAAGTGTGTCTTTATTAGTTATTTGCAAGAGAAGAAGGCATACAAATGTTATGATCCCTCTACTCGGGATACATTAGTGAGCAGAGATGTCATCTTTGATGAGATGGCCTCTTGGTATGCATCACCGATTGCTACAGTTCCATTAGATATGCCTTCTACACATGTATCTACAGTTGATTCTCAATAGAGTACTGCATTGATAGGCCCTAGTGGTACAACAGTATCTCCATGGATAGGGAGATTGTGGAGCTCTGGATCAGTGTCCACTAACACCACTATGTCAATGAGGGGAAGATATGATGTGATGGATAGCAAAGGGAAATAAATATTCATTGAGGATGCATTTGGTATGATGACACTTGGCATGATGACTTCAGGCTATGACTTAGTTGATAGTCTAGACAGTGAGCTTGGTATTTTGATTGTGTATACACCTGGTACTAGGCAGAACAGGTACATTCCGCCCATGAGAGAGGGGAATCGAGTATTGCACCATAGCTTAAATGATTGCAAAGAGTTAGGTACCCTGTGGATAGGTTGACTTACGATGGTTTTTCTGTGAAGCATTTTGCTTATATGACAAAGGTGATAGAGGTCAAAGAGCCTACTACATTTGCTGAAGCAGTGATGGATAAGAATTGCTGCACAGCTATGGATGAGGAAATAGATGCTTTGGATGAAAATAAAACATGGGATCTTGTACCACTACCAGAAGGAAAGAAGACCATTGGCTACAAATGGGTCTACAAGATTAAATGCAAGTCGAATGGCAATGTAGAGAGGTACAAAGCCAAGCTGGTTACTAAAGGATATGCTCAGCAATATGGGTTAGACTATGAGAAAACATTCAACCTTGTTGCCAAGATGGCAACCATACGAACAGTGATTGCATTGGCTGCTGCTTAAGGCTGGAAATTGCAGCAGATGGACGTGAACAATGCATTTTTCAATGGTGATTTAGCAGAGGATGTTTATATGGATCAGCCTGAAGGGTATGTACACCCTGATTTTTAGCATTATGTATGCAAATTAAAAAAGGTGTCGTATGGGCTGAAGCAGGCTCCGAGAGCCTGGCATGCAAGGATCAGTAATTACTTGTAGAGATTGGAATTTACTGTTGGTAGGGTTGATCACAGTCTATTTACGAAAAAGGCAGAAAAAGGCTTGGTAGTGTTGGTCATCTATGTTGTTGACTTGATAACCACAGGTGATGATGACTTGGGAATACAGCATATTATGTAGGTGATGAAATCTGAATTTGGTATGAAAGACTTAGGTGAACTAAAGTATTTCTTGGGTATTGAGGTGATCAAAGCTAAAAATGGTTTATGGTTGATGCAGAAACACTATGCCATGGAAATGCTGAAGAAATATGGCATGGCTGAATGTAAACCATTGGATACACCTCTTGATCAGAATGTCAAGTTGGACATTAGCACTGGAGCTGAAACTGATTATGTGACTATGTATAGGTAGATGGCTGGTAGTCTAATCTACTTGACTATATCACTAGGCCAGACTTGAGTTATGTTCTTGGGTTCATAAGTCAGTTCATGTAGAATCCCAAAAAGCCACATTTAGATGTTGTTAGGTGGATTATGAGATATGTTAAGTCCATTGTAGATTATGGGATGATCTATGTGAAAGATAAGCCCTTGATGCAGGATGCTCATATGATTGTAGATCTACAAGTGGTTATGCTTTTGGATTTGGAATCAGAATGATTAGATGGAGCAGCAAGAAGAAACCTACGGTTGCATTGTCTAGTACTGAGGCTGAGTACAGGGGTGCTGCATTGGCAGCATGTGAAATTGTATGGCTGCTCTAATTTGGACCTATAGGTGGATGCTCCAGTGACCTTCTTATGCAACAATCTCAGTAGTGTACTCCTAGCAATGAATCTAGTATACCATGGTAGGACTAAACACATTGAGGTACACTACCACTTTATCAGAGAGATGGTTATTGCAGGGAGAGTAGATCTCATGCATGTGAAGACTGATGACCAAGTTGCAAATATCTTTACCAAGTCTTTGGGTAAAGATAATTTTAGTCGATTCTGACAGCTACTTGGTGTACAGGTTTTATCTTGAGCTTGAGGGAGAGTGTTGAGACTTCAAGCTCGTGTGTGTGACCGACAGAGTCTTAGCTGTGTCCAACTGTATTAGCAAGTGTGGGACATTAAATAAGTCAATGACTTTAGGCTGTGTGTGAATGGTCTTATAGACCTTAGAGTATTGTATTCATTTTAGTTATATGGATTATGGAAAATGAAGAAAAATGAGTGTGAGCATAAGGCTCCTCTCTATTGCTCCAACCCTTCTCTCTGTCTCTGTCTCTGTCTCTATCTCTCTCAACACTTGTAGCAATCAACTTTAAGATGGATGAAGACATTTGCATTGGAATGCTTCTCAAGAGTCTTCCATCTGAGTTTGATAATGTGTCTACCACATTAATCAACATGCCAAAGCAAAGCTTGTGGATATTAAAGCCTCTCTCCTGGAGGAGGAAAAGAAGATCAAGAGCAAGGGAGAAACAAGCATCCCAAGAGGAGGCCAACAACTCCTCTATGTGAAAGGGAAGAAGAGCATAGTCTGTGACTTTTGTAAGAAAACTGGGCATATTGAGAAATTTTGCCATGCTAAGAAAAGGTCTCAAAGAGCATATCTTGCTACAGTCAAAGAAGATGAAGACAACGATGGAGAAGAATAAGAAGAAGACACCCAAGAACAAAAGGATAGGACTCACCAGTCCCTCTTTTGTAGCTCATTTTTTGATAGAATTTTTTTAGCTTTAAATGTGGACTTGCCTAATGTTCTTACTGTAAGCTCCTACACTCCTCATGTAACCTCTGCATACTACAACCTCTACACACTCAATGAGGCCTTATGACAACCTAAATTTAGCTTTGTATGGTTGGTTCTTTCCATGTCTGCACTTAGCAAGGTTCTTCTCATGACAACCTTTGTATACTCAGTGTCCTTCTCAGTTGTGATTGAGGAGGGATGTTGAGAGATGTGTAATCACATCCACTATAGCCTCTTTGTAAGGAACAACAATGAAAAGAAACACATTGCAAATAAAGCCTTAGACTAGGTCATGTATGCATGCTTTATTAAAACCACAGTTGGTGAATACCATATTCACTTTCCACCTTTTTTCCTGATGCCAGGAGGCATATTCCACGGTGGATTCCGTGCCACGATGGATTCCGTGAGGTTTTACGGTGGATTCCGTAAACTTTGATGACCGGGGCTCATACACAAAGTGGATTCTTTGTGCGAGAAGTTGATGGGGACGCCTATCCTTTTCGGGCGTTTCATTAATTTAGTGTGTACATGGGTGATTCCATAGTGGGTGATTCCGTAAAATGCATATTAAATTAATAAACGTTTATGAGTTTTGAGTGCGCACTCGTAATAAATTAAGGTTAGGATTTATTTCTAACCAGTTGATTTATTTATGTAGCTGAAGACTGCTAGGTATTCACTTTTGTCGGTTTAATTGTATTATTTTACTAACGATTGTGAATGCTTCAGTTGATATGTAGAGATAGCAGCAGTGGCGGAGGAAAGCATTGAACGATAGCGAGTATTCGATCTATGGATTATATTTTGATAGGCGCCACGCCTATATTTTGTCATGCCTATTTATTGAGGCATTGATTATTTATTATTATTTTGTATGCGCCCATGCGCACGGTTATGTTATTTCTATTTGGACATTGTATTGGGCGTGCCAAACTCTTTGGGCACCGTCCATTAGCTTTATTCCTATTTTTGTGTAAAAGCAAACTCAAAAGCTAAAAGCTTGATATATTTTTGTAAATTGGGCTATTATTGAGCATGAAGATGAAATATACATAAAATACATGCTTTGTGAAGCGCTCACACAAGCCATGGGGGGAGATTGCACCCAATTGGTCTCTTGTTCTTGTCGTTCATGCTTTTTACCTTGTAACTTGTGCAAAAAGTAGAGTTCATTGTTCTTGGGGATCTTCCGGCATTCACTACGCGAGCATACAGCGACCGATCTGCGCACTAGTGGTATCAGAGCGGAGTTGAGATCAAGTGCTTCCAATCGCTACCCATCTCGTGAGAAGGTGGAGCTCCTGGAACGATCGGGCTCTACGGTCAATCTCGTGGAGAACCATCGATACAGGCAGACTTCTGGCGATCAAGAACCCCTGTTTCTGTCATTAGATCGCGAAGGACCGGGCTACAGAGGCAAAGGACCACTCCTTCATCTCCTTCATCAAGTCGTGGACAACCAGAGATAAGTCATCAATTTCCCATCTTTCAAGCTTTAAGCTTTAAAGCTTAGAGACTTTAGAAGAAGCTTTAAGCTTCAAAATTTAATCACGAGGTATCGGAAGACCTCCGAGATTTGCGCGACAGCTGAAAAACGCCCCCCCCCCTCACGATCTGCGCCATTTCTAATTGATTAAGTCCTAAGCTTAATCAACCAAGCTAAGACAAGTAAGACAAGTCATCTATGCAAGTCATAAACTTCAGGTCACACCCAACAAAGTCAAGTTCTGCAAGTATTTTCTGATCAAGTTCTGCAAGTTCCATAAATCGACTAAGTTCTGTAAGTCTGTAACTTTGCAAGTCACATAAGTCTGCAACTCTGCAAGTCAGACTAGTCAACTGGAGTCAGAACTGACTTGTACTCAAAACTCCTAGAAGGACTGTTCTTGCGCAGAAACTCCGAACTGCAAAGTTGTTCATCGGAAGGTACTCTACCCATATGCAGGTTTGCTGAAGCATTTTTAGCATACGAAGAAGGATAAATCGCAGATTTTCTGAAGATTGAGAAAGATATACCCCAAAACACATAAGCCTTGTAACCTCAAACTTGAGCTACGCTCATCCCGCTAACCTGATTTTGAGTGAGAAATGTCTTTTTAGTTTTACAGGATGACGGAACCACATATGGATAATCTGAAGGCGACCTACCTGAGTCTACAATGGAGCAAAAGCTGGACCTAATCATGATGCAATTGGAAGAAGAACAAAGGGCTAGGCAAGCATTGCAAGCTCAACTGGCAAATTTACAAAGAGCCTCTACCGACAAAGAAGAACTTCAAGCTGAAGATCTGATTCGACGTACCATCAACACAACACTTGAAGCTCAAACCATCCGCAAGGAATCAAAGATAAGTAAAAGAAGTTTCAAATTCCGTACTTTCAATGGCATACGAGAAGGAAAGACTGTTCTAGCATTCATTAGTCAGTTTGATGACTATTTTCATGAGGAAACTTACGCAGAAAAAGATAAAATCAAGTGTGTTACTAATCATTTAGTAGACAGAGCATCTCTTTGGTGGACCGTAGTACGCAAGAGCATAGATTGTCCTGCTACTTGGGAGAATTTCAAGAAGAAGTTCATACAGAATTTCCTTCCTCCTCAATTTCATGAGAAAGCTATTAAGCAATGGGATCTTCTCCAACAACGGGATCGTGAGCCTATACCTCAGTATACAGAGCGTTTTTGGAATGCACTACTCCAGCTACGCATGCTTGAAGACGTACCAAAAGCGACACATTAGCGCAAGTATATGTATGGACTCCTTGGGCATTACTACGCTGAAGTTAACATGTTCAAGCCTGCTACTCTTGAAGACGCCATTTCACTAGCTCACGATACTGAAGATAAGTTACGAGGTAGAAACAGACGTCCACAGCAATTCCAAGCCAATGGTAATTATGGATCTAAACAATTCAATTCCAATTTTAGAAGATTTAATCCAGGTCATTTCTCTTCATCATCTTTCCGCAAGAATTGGGCAAAACCACCTGCATTACCATCCAATGTCAATCCAAATACTAAGCCTACTCCACAGCCAAATCCAAATGTACCTAGACTTCCCGCCATTGCAAACAATGTAACCAAAGCCAAGCCAATAGTATGCTATAAATGCCACCAGCCTGGACATCTAGCAGCAAATTGTCATTCAAAGAAGCCACCAGCTCATATTAACTACCTTGGAGTAATGGACGAAGACGAACATGAAGATATGCCTGATTTCATTGAAGATGAGGACGACACTACTATTACTTCCGATACTTTACCAGGTATGCCTACTCCACATTCATTATTGACTATGAAATGTTTGGTGCATGGAAAGGAAAAGACTATTTTTCATGATGACGGTAGTACTCATGATTTTATTTCAGCAAAATTAGTAAAAGAATTGAATTTACACACTGTACCTAAGCATTATCGCATCAAAGCTGCATTTTTAGGCACTAGGTATAATAGTACACAAGAAGTGCAAGACTTAGAGATTCAAATTGGTCCATACACTGAAAGAAAAAATTTCTTAGTTGTTCCATTACAGTCGAGTGACATTATTTTAGGTATGCCTTGGCGTCACCATCATAACCCAGATATAGATTATTCCACACACTCAATGAATATTAATTTTCAAGGAAAATCTATTACATTATATGGTATGCATGCATCTAATATTTTTCCACTGTTTTCACATACTCAAGCTAAATGTGCATTACGCAAGAGTAGTAAATCCTATCTCATTTGGGTGAATGAATTGCAAGTAAAAGAAATTCATATGCATCCTAGGCATAAAGAATTTCTTGCATATTTTAAGGATTGTTTTGCAGAAGACCTACCACCTGGTTTACCTCTTTCATGTCCAGAAGACCATAAGATAGATTTGATCCCTAGCACACAACCACCTTGCAAAGCACCATATAGGCATAACCAGATAGAGCAAAAAGAAATCCAGAGTCAAGTTGAGGAATTATTAAATAGAGGATTGATTCGACCTAGCAATTCTCCATTCGGTGCACCTGTTTTGTTAGTCAAGAAAAAGAATAATACCTATCGTATGTGCATTGACTATCGAGCTTTAAATAAGATCACTGTAAAGAATAGGTATCCTATTCCTAGAGTTGATGACCTTATGGACAAACTGCAAGGATCTGCTATATTTAGTAAAATTGACCTTAAGTCTGGTTATCTCATCAGGTGAGACTAGATAAGTCTGACATATTCAAGTCTGCATTTAGAACACAGTTTGGTCATTACGAATTTTTAGTCATGCCATTTGGATTGACTAATGCACCTACTACGTTTAGTAGAATGATGAACCGTATCTTTCTGAAATATCAGTATTGTGTAATTGTCTTCTTTGATTATATTTTGGTGTTTAGTCAAAATGAGAAAGAACATTATGAGCATTTGTCATTGGTTTTTCAGTTATTGAAAAAAAATCAATTGTATGCAAATCCTGAAAAGAGTGAATTCTTTAAAACAGAAATTGAGTATTTAGGTCATATTGTATCATCTGATGGAATTAAAGTTGATCCTAAGAAAATTGATGCAATATTGAATTGGCCTGTACCTAAAAACATGCATGAGTTATGCTCATTCCTTGGTCTTGCTAGTTTCTATCGGAATTTTGTACGTAATTTTTCATTACTTGCATTAGCATTAACCAAACTTCTGAAGAAAGGAATTGTTTATCATTGGACCGAAAATCAACAGAAATCCTTTGACTTACTGAAACATGCATTAACCCATACCCCTGTTTTACAATTGCCTGACTTTAATAAACCATTCTTTCTAGTAGTGACCGATGCTAGTGGATCAGGAATAGGAGCTGTACTTATGCAAGACAATCATCCTATAGCCTATTCTAGTTGTAAGCTAAAACCCTCTGAACTGAAATATTCCACATATGACAAAGAACTATTAGCAGTTGTACAAGCATTAAGACAGTGGAAACACTACTTAATGGGTTCAGAATTTATGATTAAGACCGATCGCCAAAGTATTAGACATTTACTTAGCCAACCCCAAATTTCTGACCGTCATATCAAATGGGCCTCCTTTATTCAAAGTTTTCATCCTATCATTCAATACCAACCCGGAAAAGAAAATGTAGTGGCTGATGCATTGAGTAGAAGACCTGCCATTCATAATATTTCTGTTCTATCTTTTGATTCTTTGATTGCTATGAAAGATACATATCATCAGGATATTACTTTTCATGCTGATTGGAATAAATTAGTTCAAAATAATTTGATTCATATTGATTCATTGTCATATAATGATGGATTTATGTTTTATGAAAAGAGATTGTGTGTTACAATTCCATTCCGATCTTTTGTTTTGAATGAAATTCATTGTCCCCCATATCAAGGTCATAGAGGTATCATATCTACCTTACGTACATTAACTGAAGATTTTTATTGGCCGCATATGGATGCTGATGTATCTAACTTTGTTTCTGAATGTTTGATTAGTCAAAGAGTTAAGAGACATCATGGTAAACAGTATGGATTACTTATGCCTTTGTCTATTCCATCTAAACCTTGGGAACAAATTTCTATGATTTTCATTACTGGTTTACCTAATACTAAATCTAACCATGATATGATTTGGATAGTTGTAGATAGATTTAGTAAACAAGCATATTTCATTCCATGTAAGAAAACTTTAACAGCATCACAAGCAGCACAATTGTTTTTGAAAATTGTTTTTACTAACCATGGATTGCCAAAAGTTATCATTTCAGATCGTGATTCTAGATTTTGTAACAACTTTTGGATTATTCTGTTTGCTAACCTAGGCACAAAGATAGATTTCTCATCTGCATTTCATCCAGAAACTAATGGACAAACAGAGGCCACTAACAGCACAATTCTAGATCTTTTGCGTGCATATACTATTTCTAAACCACAGACATGGGACACACATTTGCATTTATTACAGTTTGCATATAACAATACACCACACACATCTACAAAGAAAGCACCGTTTGAAGTAATTTATGGATATAGATTATCTACACCTGTTGCATCTTTGTCAAATAGAATTCAAAGTGCTGATAATATTGCTAGTATGCATAACACTATTTTTGATGAGGTTAAAGATATGATTGCCAAAACCCAGCAATCATATACCAAACAAGCCAACAAGAAAAAACAAGCAATGAATTTCAAAGTTGATGATTATGATTGGCTGAGAATAGAAAAACGTAGACTGCAAAGTGTAGGTAGACATCCAATTGTCAAATTAGCCCCCAGATTCTATGGACCATTTAGGATTATTCATAAAATTAATGACAATGCATTCAAGTTAGAATTACCACCTCACTGGAAAATTCACAACACATTTCACATTAGTTTATTGAGACCATTTAGAGGCCAATTACATGTACACCCTGTTTATGAAAACCCACGTTTATTAGAGGAAGAGACTGAAATACTTGAACCAGAAGCTATTATAGACACTGACTTTATGACCACTAGAACTGGCCGAAGGTATTCTAGATATTTAGTTAAATTTAAGAACCATCCTATAGAGGAAGCACAATGGATGCACGCTAGAGACTTAAATGCTTTCCCCACTCTGTTAGCTCCACATTGAGCTAATAGCAATTGAGGTCAATTGCTATCCCACCCCGGGGGTATGATGCCAGGAGGCATATTCCACGATGGATTCCGTGCCACGATGGATTCCGTGAGGTTTTACGGTGGATTCCGTAAACTTTGATGACCGGGGCTCATACACAAAGTGGATTCTTTGTGCGAGAAGTTGATGGGGACGCCTGTCCTTTTCAGGCATTTCATTAATTTAGTGTGTACATGGGTGATTCCATAGCGGGTGATTCCGCAAAATGCATATTAAATTAATAAACGTTTATGAGTTTTGAGTGCGCACTCGTAATAAATTAAGGTTAGGATTTATTTCTAACCAGTTGATTTATTTATGTAGCTGAAGACTGCTAGGTATTCACTTTTGTCGGTTTAATTGTATTATTTTACTAACGATTGTGAATGCTTCAGTTGATGTGTAGAGATATCAGCAGTGGAGGAGGAAAGCATTGAAGGATAGCGAGTATTCGATCTATGGATTATATTTTGATAGGCGCCACGCCTATATTTTTTCATGCCTATTTATTGAGGCATTGATTATTTATTATTATTTTGTATGCGCCCATGCGCACAGTTATGTTATTTCTATTTGGACATTGTATTGGGCATGCCAGACTCTTTGGGCACCGTCCATTAGCTTTATTCCTATTTTTGTGTAAAAGCAAACTCAAAAGCTAAAAGCTTGATATATTTTTGTAAATTGGGCTATTATTGAGCATGAAGATGAAATATACATAAAATACATGCTTTGTGAAGCGCTCACACAAGGCATGGGGGGAGATTGCACCCAATTGGTCTCTTGTTCTTGCCGTTCATGCTTTTTACCTTGTAACTTGTGCAAAAAGTAGAGTTCATTGTTCTTGGGGACCTTCGGAAATTCACTACGCGAGCATACAGCAACCGATCTGCGCACCATTTCCACCTACCAATACCACCTATTGTAAGCCTATAAAAGGCACTCATCCCCACACTCATTTCATCAATCATTATCATTCAATTGTACTTGCATTATGCTTGGATAATATCAGTTGTTCTTCTTTGTCATTGCTTATGCCTCATTATGATTGTCTATTTGCTCATCAGTGATCCTTCTTAGCATGCATCCTCAATATTCTAACAAAGGTTAGCCTACCAAGTTCAGCTAGTGGTAAGTGGGTAGAGACAAAAGTTGGTAAAAGTTTGATTTTGGGCTAGAATAGAATGTGGAGGGAAGCTAGTAATAACTCTTTAACATTCCTTAACACATTGGAAGGAGGCATGCATTTATGGCCACTCATCCTGCCACCTAGCAATGCTACCTGCATGCATGCTTCAGTTGGTAAGAGGCAATGCATGGAGGAAATGCAATCTTCTGAGCAAGATGGAATCGTGGATTTCAAGCTAGCCCTACAAAGCAATGGGATCAATATGGCAAACTAGATTGGGCCATGCAATGTGACCAAGCGAAGCATAACAAAGAGTGCAAGGTGAAAGATGTAGGAGGGAATAGAGTCCTTAAGGCACCCATCTCCTCACAATTGATAAAATCCATTATCGGTATGCTAGCTTGGTCTCTTTTGATGTGTATATGTATTTTTTGGGTAGGCCCCCTACATATCATGAGTTTCAAGGTGGTTCAAAAGCACATATCAAGGCAAGACCTCTCTATTATAGTATCGATTCATTGGCAAAGGCTTCTGCATGGCAGTGTTGGCCAATAAGGCAAAGAGGGACTACCTCCTCTCCTTCGTAATGGGCTACAAATGTAACTTGGTTTATGCCCTTCCTTGGTGCTCTTCTTTCTCCCCTAAAGGTGTAGTCCTGCATGAGCACCTCATCTGGATTCCCTTCACACAGACCTCCTACCTTGGCTTGATGATTAAGTGGTTGGCATTGTTGCAACACTCAGTAAAGTCCTATATGTGCCGACAATCACTATGCCCTAGGGCCTTATCAAGAATGAACGGAAAGTTTGCATCCTATGGGATCGATGGAATAAGCTGCCTAGAGTTCCTTCATTTGCAAGTCCCCTGAGGCTACAGGATCATTCTTAGCGTTTTCTTTTCCCCATTTCCAAACTCGTGCTATGTATTTTCTCCTTTCGGGTAGGCGATGGTAGCTACATGGTAGCATCTATCACATTTGGAGGTGAGAAGGTACTAGTCAGCTTGGTCTACGTGCCCAACATCTCTGCAACTAGAGCCAAGCTCTAGGGCTATCTGCAAGAGAAAATGGTGGGTTGGCCTGCCATTTTGGCTGGGGATTGGAACATGAATGATCTCTGGGATGACTGATTGCTTGGGGGGAACTCAATGTTTCCATCTAAGTTGGAGAGGCATGGAATGAGATGGCATTTATTGTGGGCTTGAGGAACTACACCCACATCGCTAATGAAGGGGGAGCTATCCCATACATGTGGCATAACTAACGTGCACAGACTACATCTTGTATCTCACACATTGATAGGATCTATCTCTCTATTCGTGCTTGGTGGGTTGGCAAGAAACTAGCATAACAAACTCTAGTTTGGGTGTGGTGGTATCAAACCATTCCTCAATCTTGGGGGCTTTTCCCCTAGTCATCACATCTCCAAGGTCCTCCGCCCTTCCATCTCAATACCTCTATCTTGCAAGACTACCTCTTCATTGATAGAGCAACTAAAATTAGGTAGTAAGCTAGGAGCAAGTTCACTACCCCTGATTACAATTGGGAGGGGTGCCTAGTGGCCGTAACAAAGGTAGAGAAGGAGCATGGCAAGAGAACCAATACTTGGAGGAGAGCTAGAACCACCAATGCTATCAATACCAAGGAGGGTATCATACTAGCTCTGTAGGTTTGGCTAGGTGACCCTATCTTGCAAAGACGTCTAATGGAAGTAGAAGACTTCCTCAGGTTGCAAGAGGAGGATTATTTGTAAGTAGCTCGAGTATAACTCAAGGGTAAGTTGGACTATCTTGGAGACGGCTCGAGCAAGCTCTTTTACCAAGATCTCAAGTCCAAGCAATAGAGGGAGACCATAACCTGCATTAAGGATTCCAATGGTCTAGTAATCGAATGATCGATGGTAGCAGCCTTTGAGGCACACCTAGCCACCATAGTTGGCATATAGCCCCTTGATGTCCCAAACTATGAAGCATGGATGCAAGTTTTTTTGTAGACATAATCTCCCCAATACCCACCAATGAGGCACTAAATTTGGAGAGGCCATTCATAGTTGATGAGCTAAAGGTTATTGTAAAGGAGATGAAGATTGGAAAATCTCCCAGGCACGATGGCCTTCTTGTTGAGTTGTTCCAAAAGCTTTGGGTAGTCTATGCTAATGATCTGTTTGCCTCGATTAACTTTGTCAGAAGATCATGCTCACTCTTGCCTTCTTTTAACAAAGGCATGATCAAGTTAATCCCCAAGTCCCCTCTCAAGTTAACAGAGGCCCACTCCTGCCTTCTTTTCACGTAGGCACGGTCAAGTTGATCCCCAAGTCCCCCCTTAAGACCTTGAGGTGTCTAATTTGGAGGCCCCTCACAATGCTCAACTTTATACAAGGTTTTAGCAAAAGCCCTAGCCATGAGGATGAAGACACTCCTTGCTCGGGTGATACATGGAAAGCAGTTGGATTTGTCTTTGGCAAGAGGATTTTTGGGCGTTGTCTTAAACCTAATCTTCTCCATGGATCACGTTCTAGCCTTGAATGTTGATTTTGTCCTTGTCAACATGGACCTAGACAAGGCATATGATAGGATAAGTCGATCATTTATAGATATACCTCATAGCTCTCAAGTTTGGTCACCACAATGGTACGTAGTCTTTTTAAGAATGCCTCTACTATTGTTAGCATTACTGGTGCACTTACTAGTGCCATTGAGCTCAAGAGATCAATCAATCAAGGTTTCCCACCCGCTCCACTCTTATTTGCATTTAGTATTGCTGAGGAGGATTGAGTATATGATAAGGAACTACTCCATCAAGGCTCTTCCCTTGCTAGATGGAACTTCGACATCAGCCTTGTTCTTTGCTGAAGAGAACTTAGCGATTGTGGTGGCTGTGGAGAAGGAATCTGTGGATGCTCTCATGGACAATTACTGTGATGAATTCACTAAGCTTTCAGCGTCTTGGATTTGTTAAGCTAAATGGAGCTCATCTATTTGTCTTGGAAAGAGCTCAAAAGTTGGTTGCTACAATACGGCTTCAAGTTAGTTCAACTTGGGAAGGTTATAAGGTATCTTCGTGCCCCGATAGGGGTAGGTCTTACCAACAAGCAAAGGTTTGAATTGTACTTAGATAATGAAGGTTACCAAGTGGCTATTGTGCCCACTATCCCTAGCACGCAGGCTAACTGTCCTGAAGGTGTTTCTAAGTTCAACTATAGTATACTCTTCTTCACTCTTTGCATTTAGCAAGAGCTCATGGAAACAGGTTGAGCAGCTTTTCAAAAGATTCTTGTGGTCTAGAAGGGGGGCATGGGACACCATCACCTTCCTTGAGTCTAGTAGTGGCAGTAGGATTGAATCGATAATTTTAAGGCCCTTTCAGATTGATTAGGTGGATGGATAACAAGTAGCCCTAGACCATTCTCCTAGAGCATGTGATAGCCTCTTTGCCCATTAAAGGCATGCCCTGGCCATTGGCAAGAGCGTCTATACTGCTCTATAGCCGATATCAAGATAGCGGGGTTTGCAATCGCAAACCCCGCTATACTGCTCTATAGCTCAGATCAAGATAGGGAGGTTTGCAATTGCACAAGCATTAGCTTGGTGCTAGCAATCTATTCTAAAGGAAGCAAGCTGGTCCTCAACTCACCCTAGATAAGGAGATCTTCCGTTAACCTCAATCCATTCCATATGCATATGACCCCCCGATGGCACCAATGGAGTGAGACCGAAGATGTTGGTCTATTGGATGAGGCCTTGTGGAAACTTATCTCAGTAGTTAGTCACTCTCAGGTTCACTTGGTATAGGCGGAATGACATTCTCTTTGGCAGGAACTCAAGCAAGCCCTTGGATTGTATCAACATAGTGAGGTCGGAGACCTCATAATTGTACTTAGTTTTGAAGGAGGGAAGGAAATTCTGGATTTACAAGCACTTTTGCAAGAAGCTTTGGCCCACCGGTGGTGTATCTTTAATTTACTTTACTTAATACAACCCGCATTATAAAGGGTTAGGCTGCACTGATTAAAAAGCCCCGATATATATATATATATATATATCTTTAAATAAAAAATAAAATATCACTGTTCCCAAAAGGGAAAGGCTCATAACGCCCGCGGCGGTGTGACGGTACCCTAAGGAATGAGCCAATGTACTGCGGTAGAGTTTTCTGGTGGTTTAATTGGTTGGGCCCACTCGACCTTTCTTTTGGCTTCTCCCCCCCCCCCGGAATATGCACTGTGTAGTATGCAGCATCCGGCTGACGGCAGGCTGACGCAAGCGCGGTACCTCCGACTAAATGCCCAGGATATGCTGAAAAGGCGGCCCGCCGAATATGCTTGCGCTTTTCCAAGAATATTCTGCCTAACGGAATTATTCACTGTTACATTGTTATTTCCCGATTCCTGTGTTTTTATCTCAACCATATGTGAACCTCCCCCTCCCCCATTCCCATTTGGGCCCCACCATCCCATCTACCGCATGTTCCCATCATCCATCCATATGTTCAGAAAAAACACCTTTTTTCTTTTTCAAAAACCCATATTTTTCTTTTTCAAAAGCCCATATTTTCACAATAAGCATAACCCTCGACTTTTTCACAATAAGCATAACCCTAGACTACTGTGTACATTTACATCATATGTCCTGCCTCCTTGCCATGCACCACAGCACAAACTTGCTAGAGATGCACAAGAGGAGCAACATAATTGTCAACTCATGTGGCACATCGTCTAGACTTCTAGTGTTAACTTTTCGAGTCGATTACTACATGGACACATGCAAGTTTCCTCACTTATCAAGTGGGAATCAATGACAATTCATCATTGTCATCGGATGCAACTGTGGACTACACATCAAATTGCATGTGAGCTTTCATTGTGGAGTTATTGGACTTCCACATAAGGTCAATAGGTGAAGGTGCGTATGGCACCTCACCCAATTTCAAATCCTACTAGTCAAAGTCACCTTGTGTGGGATAACTCTTACTGTTAAGAGAAGTTAGAACTATAAAAATATCATTCAAACTCGAGGGAAACACCTACTCAAGTCAAGGTTTGTATAACTCCTACTGTTGAGAGAACTATAAAAACATTTTTCATGAGCACTTTACTAAGGGAGTCAAGGCACAATCTCTATTTGTGCCCAATATAGGACAAGAAAAATATTCATCATTGGGGATGTAAGAGACAATATTTGGTGTGGAACTTAGATTGCTACCATAGAAAGGGGTTTTCAAGTATCCTTTTTTATATTTTTATGAAAATAAAAAATATATATTAGTATAATCTTTTTCAACATGTTTCTAGTTGAACAACTAGCTAAATAACAAATGGCATGTGTGTGTGTGTGTGTGTGTGTGTGTGTGTGTGTGTGTGTGTGTGTGTGTGACCCCCCGCAATCAAGGGATTGACACATAGTTGATGGACTCCCCTGGCATATTTACTTCAATCCACCATTAGGTTTCTCACAATCTCCAAGATTTGGATGATCTTCAAGCTATATTTTATGTTGAGATATCGAGCTCCACTCGTGATACACCAGGGTGACCGTTGTGTATTTATGTCACTGACTTGTCAGTTGCAGACGCGGTTGGTACACCGCCCATGAATAATAGCTACATGATAGCTATCCTTATCTACTCTAGTTCGTGGCTCAGTTAGTATGCCACCTTAGTTAGTTGAGTTTGGTTTGAGACCCATATAGAGGGTTCTTCTATTTCTTTGTACTAGAGTTCTTTTGGTTTACACAACTAAGAAGAGGAAAACTGTTTTCAGCCTCCACCCTTGTGTGTCTTCCCCCATTGTGCAAGCAAGAAAGCTTCAAGCGAGACTCCTTCCTTCTCTCCCACAATCTTGACATGGTATCAGAGCCTTGTTCGTGGTAAGGAGCTCAAGAAAGCAAGCCAAGCTCGCGGTGTTCTGGTAAGAGAAGCAGTGTTGCTTTCATTTTCTGTTTTGGGAGCAGATCTCTGCAGGTAGCACAGTCGGAAATTGCAAGAGTGCATTGTCTCAGGTTGAGACGCCCTTCGCGGTGAAGCAAGAGGGCAGTATATGCTGCGAGTAAGGGCTTTAGCCCTTGGTGACCTTGTTTTTTTTATTTGAGGCCATTTCGGGGCCTGTTTTGGAGGCGGAACTTTTCTGCACGCACTCAGGAAAAGGCCCAGTTTTATGCTGTGCGACCACTGTTCTGCAGGTCGGTAAAAAGTTACTGTAGAAATTGCATTGTATGCCTGTGCGCAGAGACATTGGGAGTTACAGAATCATCCCTGTTGCCTGTTGATGCAAAATCGTCACTAGGAAGTGACTGTGTGGTCAAATACCACTTTCGTCAGTTTTGCAGATTTGCCCTTGTGAGGCTGAAGCTGTGTTCTTTGCAGTGACAGAATTTTTTGCAGTGTTCTGTAATGGCGTATGATTCTCTTTCATAGATTGTCACTGAAAAGCTTAACAAGAACAACTTCCAAGCATGGAAGTTTAGAATCACAAATTTTCTTATGGGAAAATGATATTGGGAATTTGTTGCAGGAAATGAAGAAGAACCAGTTCTTCCTGATGTTCCCAATCAACATCAAATGCAGGCATTCAAAACATGGCATGAGAGAGCCAGGAAAGTTATGTATTGGCTGTCTATCAGTATTTCAGACTCTATGATTGTGCATATTCAGGATGCAAGTACGCCAAAGGAGGCATGGGATACTTTGTCAAAAATGTATAGCACAAATACGCAAGCCAGGAAAATGCAGCTCAAGCAAGAGTTGCATAATGTGTAAAGAGAAAGTATGAGCATCAACGACTACCACATGAAGGTGAAGAAGATTGCAGATGCACTTACTTCCATTGGGTCGCCAGTGGAAGATGATGATTTAGTTTCCGTGACCTTGAATGGTCTAGGAAAGGATTATGCACAGTTCCGAACATCCATTTCCGTCCGTGAAAGATTTCCTGATTTTGAGGAGTTGATTGCTCTTCTAATTTCTGAGGAGCAGAGAAATGGTGGTGCATCTTCTTCAGGAGGAACTTCAAAAGAAGCTGTCTTCTACTCAAATGCTGGAAGAGGTAGAGGAGGCCGTGGGGTAGAAATCAGAATATGCAGCAAACTCAAGAAAACCAGTCCTATGGAGGAGGACGTGGTAACTCTAGAGGCAGGGGGAGCCAAAGAGGTCGTGGTGGATGGCAAAGAGGCCAAAATGCAAACAGTAATGTTGAATGCTACTACTGTGGTAAAATGGGTCATATGGCTAAAGACTGCTATAAAAAGCAGAATGACATCATGAATGGAAAACTGCAACAAGGGAATTATGCATCTTGTAGTAGACATGGTGATGACAAAAATGAGCACTTGTTTATGGTGCAGCACATGAACAATTCTGTGACAAGTGCAGAAGAAAGCAATGATGTATGGTATGTTGACTCAGGTGCATCAAACCACATGACAGGTCATGCAGAATGGATGGAGGATGCAAGAAAAATGGAAAAACCAGGATTTGTGGAGACTGGTGATGATACCGCACATCCTATTGTGCAGATTGGAAAAATTCCCTTGTCTATGCAGGATGGGAAAAAGAAATACCTGTTCGATGTATTTCATGTCCCGAATATCACTAAGAATCTGGTTTCTGTTGGTCAAATGGTTGAGCAGGGCTTGCAGGTCAGATTTAATCCTCATGGATGCTTTGTTGAGGATATGAAAAATAAAGGTCGCTTGATAGCAAAAGGAAAGAAGAAGGACAGAATGTTTACATTGGATGCAGACATGTCTGAATCGAGTGCAGCAATGTTTGCACATGGGACCGGTGTAGTTGCAGATATTGATATCTGGCATAAACGCATTGGTCATGTTAATGTACAGCGACTTAAATCAATGCAGGCCCAAAATATTGTTGCAGGTTTGCCAAAATTCAAGGTTGCAGAAATGCATAAGGTATGTGAAGCTTGTCAGTTTGGAAAACAGGCAAGGAAACCATTTCCTAGACATGTTCAAGAGAGTAAGAAGCCATTGGAATTAATCCACTCTGATGTGTGGACAACTAAAGCTGCATCTCTTGGAGGCTGTCATTATTTTGTCAGTTTTATTGATGACTATAGCAGAAAAGTTTGGGTGTATTTTATGAAAAAGAAAAGTGAAGTTTTTGGGCATTTCAAAACTCTTAAAGCGATGGTTGAAAAAGAAACAGGCCTGCAGATAAAATGCCTAAGGTCAGATGGAGGGGGAGAGTACCTCTCAAATGAGTTTGCAAGGTTCCTGCAGGAGCATGGCATAAAGCAGCAATATTCATGCAGTCATACCCCACAACAAAATGGAATTGCAGAAAGAAAAAACAGGCATATTGGAGAGGTATCGCGTGCCATGCTCAATGAAAAAGACTTGCCAGATTTTTATTGGGCTGAAGCAGTTGCTACAGCAGTCTACATAATGAACAGGACTCCCACTGCAGCAATACATGGAATGACTCCAGAGGAGAGGTATACTGGTAGGAAACCAGATATTTCTCATTTGAAAATTTTTGGCTACATTGCCTATGTACATGTGCTAGATGAGTTGAGATCCAAGTTGGATCCAAAAGCTGGGAAGTGCATCTTTATTGGTTACTCTCTGCAGCAAAAAGGGTATAGATGCTATAACCCTTCTGCTCGTAAGTTTACAGTGAGCAGAGGAGATATTGTTTTTGATGAGATGAGTAGCTAGTATAAACCAGTAAATGTGATTGATGATGTAGATGCACAAAATGGTAATGCTGCACAGAATTCACAGCAGCAGTCACAAAATATTAGTGGACCTGGAGCGTCCTCTAGCAGTGGTTCACATTCTTCGCCATGGATAGGCAGATTGAGATCAGGAGAATCTTCTCAAAGTAATGCAGATAGTGGTATGCAGGTATCACGAAAAGGAAAAGAGAAGGTTGATTAGCCCATGTTTGATGTGAATGCAGGTCACTCTTATGCGGATGGTGAATCCAGTGGCTCAGAACAGAGCATTGATGATGAGTTGGGTATTCCTTCTATTGTTGCACCTGGAGTAAGGAAGACCAGGGATGTTTTGAGAACACCTAGGAGTGAACCTACTTTGCGCAGGTCTACGAGAGCTAGGTATCCTGTGGATAGGCTAAAATATGATGGATTTACAGCCATTCACTATGCATATATGGTTAAAGTGATACAGGAACCAGAACCCACTTCTTTTGAGCAAGCCATGGGAAAAGAAAAATGGGAGAAAGCCATGGATGAAGAAATGGATGCCTTGGAAGCAAATGCTACATGGGAATTGGTACCTTTGCCTAAAGGTAAAAATGCAATTGGCTGTAAGTGGGTTTATAAGGTGAAGCACAATGCAGATGGTTCTGTGAACAGATACAAGGCAAGATTAGTAGTCAAGGGGTATGCACAAACATATGGTATTGACTATGAAGAAACATTCAGTCCGGTTGCAAGGATGGCAACCGTAAGAGCGGTCATTGCTATGGCTGCATCAAAGGGATGGTCTTTACATCAGATGGATGTAAAGAATGCCTTCTTTCATGGTGATTTGCAAGAAGAGGTCTATATGGAGCAGCCACCAGGTTATGTGCATGCTGTTCATCCTGAGTTTGTTTGCAGGTTGAAGAAAGCCTTGTATGGCTTGAAGCAAGCACCTAGAGCATGGTCTGACAAGATAGGACAGTATCTTGTCACTATTGGCTTTCAGATTTCCAAGGCAGATTTCTCACTTTATGTGAGAAAAACAGAGAAAGGTATTATGCTACTTGTCATTTATGTTGATGATTTGATTATGACAGGTGACAGTGATGAAGATATCCTTCATGTGAAAATGCTATTGAAGCATAAGTTTGAGATGAAGGATTTGGGAGAGCTGCGTTATTTCTTGGGCATTGAGGTGATTAGATCACCAAGTGGGATACAGCTCTTGTAGAGGCAGTATGGATTGGACATGCTGTCCAAATATGGGATGACAGGCTGTAAACCTATTTCAGTTCCTTTGGAGCAGAATGTGAAGCTGAGCACAGATGCAGGTAAGCTTCTAGAAGACCCTACTATGTACAGACGCATAGTAGGAAGTTTGATTTATATGACTATTACCAGGCCAGATTTGAGCTATGCTGTTGGATTGGTAAGTCAGTTTATGCAGGCTCCAAGGAAACCACATTTGGATGCGGCTAGACGCATACTCAAGTATGTGAAGTCCACATTGCAGTATGGACTATTTTATGAGACTGGGGTTCAGATACAGTTGCATGGATACACTGATGCTGATTGGGCTGGTAGTATTTCTGATAGACGATCTACCAGTGGATATGTGTTCTCTTTTGGGAGTGCTACAGTCACTTGGAGCAGCAAGAAATAGCCTACAGTTGCCTTGTCGAGCACAGAGGCTGAGTACAGGGGTGCAGCAATGGCTGCATGTGAGGTAGCTTGGTTGCATAAGCTACTTTATGATATGCATCAGTCTACAAATGGGCCAGTTGTCATTTATTGTGACAACATGAGTAGTATACACTTGGCAAATAACCCAGTCTATCATGCTAGAACAAAGCACATTGAGGTGCATTATCACTATGTGCGAGAGAGGGTTTTACTAGGTCTTATTGATCTAGTTTATGTCAGCACAGAGGATCAGGTAGCTGACATATTCACGAAGGCATTGGGTGCAGAGAAGCTGCGCAAGTTCAGAGACCTACTTGGTGTGCAGGAATTGGGATTGAGCTCGAGGGGGAGTGTTGAGATATCGAGCTCCACTCGTGATACGCCAGGGTGACCGTTGTGTATTTATGTCACCGACTTGTCAGTTGCAGACGCGATTGGTACACCGCCCATGAATAATAGCTACATGATAGCTATCCTTATCTACTCTAGTTCGTGGCTCAATTAGTATGCCACCTTAGTTAGTTGAGTTTGGTTTGAGACCCATATAGAGGGTTCTTCTATTTCTTTGTACTAGAGTTCTTTTGGTTTACACAACTAAGAAGAGGAAAACTGTTTTCAGCCTCCACCCTTGTGTGTCTTCCCCCATTGTGCAAGCAAGAAAGCTTCAAGCGAGACTCCTTCCTTCTCTCCCACAATCTTGACATTTTATGAGTAGTCTGACCCATCTATCAGCATCGAGCTATATTTTATGAGTAGTATAACACATCTATCAGCATCAACCGTTGATAGAAAATAAAATGGTATATAGCAACATCATGAAAAGAAGAAGACACAACATCTTTGCATTGCAAGAAATCAACAATCAATAGGGAGATGTAAGTGAAAAGGACTCCCCTTCCTATATCTATTTTATGGTGCACTACTATAGAGGTAAGGGTGACACACTTATCTTAGTGAGGGAAGCTTAGAGACCCTATCTATAATAGTCATCCCTATGTTGGAAGCATAACTCTTGTGATTTCAAGATACTTTGTAATTGTGAATTGAATAATTTATTAGTGCATTTGAGACAGAAAAAGTTTTAGGAGCAATGATGCATTCAATAATCTGTTATTAGTTGATGAGAAGATTGATGGGTTTGACTATCCACATTATGGTGCTATATGATATGATATGTGTTCATTGCAAAAGGGCTACACAACAATATTGCAAATTTTCAGAATCAACTAGGGTCTCATGTAATGTGCTAGATCCTAGTATTAACATGCTAGATGTGCAACAACAACAATCTGGATGGGCTATAAAGGATGCACACATTATCGGCACTATAACTGGTCTACAGAAATAGTATAAGTCTTCATTATTAAGTTCTACAAATTTAATGATAACTTTGGGTGGATTAAAATGCATTCGCGGACTTATCTTGAATGCTACAAGTCGTTTGACCCAAAAAATACAAAAAAAGCAATGTGACTTACAAAAAGTGAATTTTTCAACTATTCTGAGACAATTTTCACAATTGTGTCCATGGTACTAGCTTGTAGACTAGGTCTATTTCGAGGCCAATGTGAGTACTAGATGACCATATTTTGAGTTCATATGTAAATGTTAGAGTGGAATCAAATGGTAGCCATGACAAGACTGTTGCCCTTAGGGTTTGATCAAATTCCATTATTTACAGGGTTTAAGATTGCCTATTGTAGAGCTTTATGTACTGCATATTCTAGTCTTTTCTTATTTAGGGTCAGGGTTTATGTTGGGAAATTGATTTTGAGTTGATTAGTTGTCTCGACAAGGTTTGGATTGATCAGATACTATTTGTCTTGATAGTAATACAAAGGCTTGGTTTCAAGCTCATTTGGTGGGTGACCTATTTCTTCTTAATCTCATCTTCTTCTCTTCAACCTCTACTCTCTGCTACTCCCATATTTTTTAGACCCTCGTGGTTTTGACTTTTTTCTTTTTATCCCCCTGACAACATCCACCTACCCTTGTAGTAGTGATACTACAAGAGATGACTAAGCAAAGTGAAGAATGGTAGGATCTTGAAATTAAAGTAGTGGGAGCTTGTAGGGAAATCGACCTTGAGTGCTAATGTTATAGATGGGGGATCAAGAGTCAACATTTTGCTTAAAGTGGAATAATTGAATTAAAAAGTTGTAGAGTTAGAAGAATTGATGGTTTTTGTTGATTGATGCATAGCTCATGATGCTGCATTGAGTGGATCTCGGTTGAGGTCATCGTGGATGACAAGGTGTTGTAGAGGATTATGTTATTATCAATTGTGGTATGGTTAACTGGTGGGTGCTCCTGTAAGATTATGCTATTATCAATCGTGGTATGGTTGATTGGTGGGGCTTCCCATAGTGGTACGATTGACTAC
This sequence comes from Lygodium microphyllum, assembly GCF_053477565.2. Lineage (NCBI taxonomy): Eukaryota > Viridiplantae > Streptophyta > Polypodiopsida > Schizaeales > Lygodiaceae > Lygodium > Lygodium microphyllum. The sequence continues at coordinate 15,556,279 of NC_141154.1, read as the reverse complement.
TACTAGGTGCCCCCATAGTGGTCATGATTTGCATTGCTATGGGGATGATTATGCTATTGTGGATAGTGGTATGGTTCACTCGTGGTTGCTCCCATAGTGGTCATGACTCGAGACGTTATGGGGAATAAGTTTTTGATGTAGAAGAATGAAGAACCAAGTGTTGGAGGTAGAAAAGGAAATTTGATATTCTCTGGGAGCTTTAATAGTTGCAATTAGAATCTCACGTGTGGTCATCTCCTAAGGGAGTGCTAGACATATGTTGTTGGATTGTGAGATGGGTCTAACATTAGGTATACCCTAGACTTGAGGATCCAAGCCATGTATAGATTGTAGTGCAATTAATATGTGAGTGCAGTTGCTTACATAGCTAACATGTAAGTAGAAGACAATTTCTATGGTTTTGTCTTGTTGAAGGTCATCATAGTAGTGAGGATGATCTTCATGGTGGGAACACAAAGTATTGTTGTTGTTGAGGAAAAGCATCACTTAAGGAGACTGTATAAGGAGATAAAAGGTTTAACAAATGAAACCATGAGTTTGAAAAGAAGTAGAATTGATTTGTAGGTCTAATCACAACCACTAATTGAAACAATAGTTGGTGCAAAGGGAATCTTGTTTGGTTGAAGTGCTTTTGCTAGCTTCTATAAAAAAGTTTCTCTTTTGGCACTATGGTGCTGAATGGAATTATGTAAATGAAAGGTGCAAGTGGCTCAAGGAGTCAGGTCTAGAGCAAGAGATTCTTGAATATGTCCAATGTGTAATGAGGTAAACGATTCATAACTTTCTTTTCTTTAATTTAATTTAATTTAATGTATTTTTCTCATTTTCATTTGTTTTGGGAGGTTCCATATAGTATCTTTTCACCATCCTTTCCACCCTTCTTGACATGGTGCACTAAAGGGTAAGGCTATTGGAAATTACATATTTGGTTGTCAATGGTATGATAGCACATAAGTTGTATATGATGAAACATGACTAAATGTTAGTAATGTAAATTGAGAAAATTGTTGCTGATATTTTTATTGAAGAAGATCTAGATCTATAAGAGTGCTACTAATGTAGAAATTTGTGAGCCATTTGAAGAAGCATTAATCAACTCTTCTTGAAGAAGGTTGATGTTTGTTTATCAAAGTACACTTTGCTTGAAGTTTCTAATTGAATTAATAGGCCTTGCTAGCTTCTTTCTTGATTTGTGTGATGATAAGTAATCGCAAAGTGTATGGCTTGCCACCTACTAGCTTTGATCAGGGGTTGAATTAAGTAGTATACCTTTTTTCTCTCTTTTTTCTCCTTTATATGTCTTCAATCTTTGTCCATACTATAATTTATCACCTATTGATGGTCTCTATAGTCACTAGATCAAACTATAAGCATAGCATGCAAGTTCGAATCAAAAGTTGATGTAGTAAAGGTGTTTTTGCATTTCCTCTATCTTTTTTGCCTACAATTGCAATGCGCTTTATTTTCCATCATGGGATACATTTAGAACAACCATTAGTAATACAACATTGAATGGTGAGTAAAGTTTAATGATGTTGTGCATAAATTATTGGGTGAAGACTATTGACCAAGGTAGAACATTGGCAAGCCAAGAGGAAAAAGGCAAAAAAAAAAAAAGGGGCAAGAACCAAGACCATGAACAGTCACATAGCTAGTCCAAGTCTAAGAAAGACATTGAATGCTTCCATTATTGCAGTAAAACAAGTCATATCAAGAAGGATTTTACAAATGGAAGCAATAGCAAAAAGATAAGAAGAAGGAGGATAAGGATGTTGACACGAAAGAAGGTAAAGGAACGGTAGAGATTGAAGAAATCAATGTAGTGACTATTCATAATGATAATGGTAAGTGACTATGCATAATTATTATTGTAAAATTTCTATTTACTTCCACTCTTCCTGATGAACATATGCTAGTCATAGCAAATAGAAAATTGGCTTAAGATTGGAGCCCATACTTCTCATATAAAGTGTTTCTTCTCATATGACAATAACATGCACATGAATCTACCCATATTAGAAATGACTATGTATGTGATATAGTTGGTGCAAGTGATGTGCAATATACTTTTCAAAATGAATCTACCTTTACTCTTAAAAATGTATGACATATACCTAAGCTTACTAAGATCTCGATATCTATTGATTAGATGACTTGGGATGCTCTACTACTTTTGGAGGTCAATCATGAAAATTCCACAAGATATCATTTGTTGTTGCTAAAGAAGCCAAATGTGGCTTTGCATCTCCTTCATGTATCTTTTGTCAAAATCAGGTGATTAGAGTAATTGAGCACCCAAATGTATCTTTGTGGCATCATCAATTTGGGCATACATCTAGAAAAGGAATTGAAATGCTATCTCATTTGAGTTACTTGCCCTCTCTTTGTGGCATCATCAATCGGGACATGCATCTAGAAAAGGAATGGAAATGCTATCTCATTTGAGTTACTTGCATTTTCTTGATTTTTTAAATATTTCCTTGTGAGCATTATACATACAAAAAACATGCATGTTCAGCCCATAAGAAAACTTAAACAGGAAAAGAAGTAAGCCACTTGACTTAATACATAGTGAAATATATGGGCCTGCACTTACAAAGTCTACAAATCCTAGGAAAGTATGCTATTTTATCATATTCCTTGACAATGCAACTAGAAAAGTGTGGGCTTTCACTATGGATAGGAAAGAATGAGGCTTTGTCTTGTTTTAGAAAATTTCTGGCACATATAGAAAATCAATCTCACAAGAGATTTAAGTATCTCAAAACTGATATTGATGGAGTATGTATCTCATAAGTTCAGAAATTATTTGAAGCACATGGTATAAAAAGGAAACATAGTGCATGGTAATCTTTCCCAAAATGGTATCACAGAGCATACGAATAGGATGATAAATGAAAGGATATTGAGTATGGTGTCTAATGCTACTCTTACTTGAGAATTTTGGATTGGGGCTATGCTGATTGCTATACATTTGATAAATAAGTTGCCTAATACTACCTTGGATGATTGCATTTTTGAAGAGGCATGGTCAGGAAAGAAGTCCTCTTCTGATCACTTAAGAGCATTTTTTTGTGGATCTCATATGCATGTACCAAAGGAAAATCAAGTTAGAACCAAAATCCACTAAGTGCATCTTTCTAGGCTATGGACAAAGTGCTAAGATGGGTTACTACCTTTGGGATCTAGAAGATAGAAAGATTATATGTAGTAATAGGCTGATCTTTAATGCAAAGAAGATGCATAAGAAGCCTCTTAAGGAAGTGGGAACAAGAAAGGTTACTTTCCAAGATGTAATGGCACCCATTATTTTTCCATGTAGTGCAAGTACGAGTGCACCAAGTGTGCAAATAGAGGAAACGAGTGATGCTTCAGCTAGTGAGTATGAAGCACCAAGTTGTTGTGCATTAAGAGTCCTATGGTGTCTTATGAAGAAATAATGGAGGCTTGGCATCTTACTCTCATGAACCATAATTGTATATGTATACAAGCATTCTTTATCCTTTGAGTCATAAGACAATAAGGTGGTGCTCACAATAAAGTTATTGGAGGCACCACAAACATAATATCTTGTGTGTGTGTGTGTGTGTGTGTGTGTGTGATCTCCATTGTCCTTGTAACTCCACTTAGGTAGTTCTAGTACCAACTTGGATTCCCTCTAGAACTTCATGTGGTTGTCTCCCATGTAACCCTTCATCACTAATTGCCCTTTGATACTCATTCTATTGAGCTCATAAGTGCTTAGGGATGTGGTTGATTCTGTCCTCCTCCATCCTAACTTGCTGCTCTTGATTTATGAGTTTGTTAATTAAATCACAAATTAGAGGGATGGGAGTTGCTCTCAAAAGCTCTTCCCTTTAAGAAGACACTTTGGAATGTGTGTGACTTTATACAAGTCAAGAGTACCATATTTTACAAAGTTGTGCATTTAGTCCTTTTGTAGCTTGATTTTCCTTTTTCATTCCAACCTTGCAAGGGTTCCAACTTTTTCATTTTGATTTGTGTTCAATTCCTTGCTAGTTTTGTTTAGGTGGTACTTTGGTCTTAGGACTACTTGGCTCTCTTTCCATTTCTTAGTTTTCTCCCTTTGGTCTAATGTCTCTCAATATTTTTTGGCTTAATTTAATCTTTTTTGTTTGCTTTTCTTACCTCTTGCTTTGTCTCTCCCTTAGCTTTGTTTATCCCCTTTTGTTTCTAACTCTTGTATGTCTTAATGAGCTAACTTCTTAAGTTTGATTTTGCATGTCTCCTTTATCATGATGTGTGTTTTCAAATAAAATTTAAGTGATTTTTCTATCTTTTTATCACTTCTTAATTTAGAATTTCAATTTACAGACTACAATAAGATAAACTAACAATTTCAAGCACAATATCTTCAATTGCTTAAGTAGTATTGTACTCACTCAAGGTTGGTCTTTGGATCCACTCAATATGATCAAAAGACTATATCCTGATCTCTTGGTGGGATCAAGTTTGCATTTTTGTTATATGGAAGTAATATTAAGCACAATTAGCTATGCTTTGGGCCATAGATGGTGCACAGATCAATCACCGTATGCGCACATAGTGAGCGTCAGAAGGTCCCCAAGAACAAAAGAACTCTACTTTTTACACAAAAACCAATGAAGAAAGCTTGCACGATATGAACAAGAGACCAATTGGGTACAATCTCCCCCCATGCCTTGTGTGAGCACTCCATAAAGCATGTATTTTATATATTATTCATCTTCAAGCTCAAATAATAGCCCAATTTACAAAATAGCATACTTTAGCTTTTGAGTTTGCTTTTGTGCCACTGAAGAATTAAAGCTAATGGGCGCCCAAGAAGTCAGGCGGTACCCAAATACAATGTCCAATACAAGTATTTAAATCATGTGCCCATGCGCATACAAAAATAATAAATAAATATCAATCGCTTTAATAAATAAGCGCGACAAAATATAGGCGCCATGCCTAAGATACGCGCCCGTAAAAAATTGAAGATAATTTGAATACACACTATTCTCCAATGCTTCCCAATGCCACCGCTGCTCGCTCTACACATCAACTGAAGCATTCACAATTGTTAGAAAAATAATAAAATTAAACCGAAAAAAGTGAATACCTAGCAGTCTTCAGCTACATAAATAAATTGGTTAGAAATCAATCCTAACCTTAATTTATTACGAGTGTGCACTCTAAACTCATAAACATTTAGTAATTTAAATATGTATTTTACGGAATCACCCGCTATGAAATCATCCAGTTACACATTAAATTAACAAAATGCCAAAAAAGGATAGGCGTCTCCATTGACTTCTCGCACAAAGAATCCACTTTGTGTATGAGCCCCAGTAATAATAAAATTTTACGAAATCCACCGCAAAACCTCACGGAATCCACCGTGGAATATGCCTCCTGGCATCATACCCCTGAGGTGGGATAGCAATTGTCCTCAATTGCTATTAGCTCAATGTGGAGCTAACAGAGTGGGGAAAGCACTTAGGTCTCTAGCGTGCATCCGTTGGGCCTCTTCAACACTATGATTTTTAAACTTGACCAAATATCTAGAATATCTACGGCCAGTTCTAGTGGTCATAAAGTCAGTATCTATAATAGTTTCTGGTTCAAGAATTTCAGTTTCATCATCTAGCAAAGGAGGGTTTTCATAGACAGTGTGTACAGGTAGTTGGCCTCTAAAAGGTCATAATAAACTGATATGGAAGGTGTTGTGGATTTTCCAATGTTGTGGTAATTCTAGTTTAAATGCATTGTCATTGATTTTGTGTATGATCTTGAATGGTCCATAAAATCTAGGTGCTAATTTCACAATTGGTGTTTGTCTACACTTTGTAATCTACGTTTTTCAATTCGTAACCAAACATAATCATCAACTTTAAAAGTCATAGCCTGTCTTTTCTTGTTTGCTTATTTTGTGTATGATTACTGGGCTTTGGCAATCATATCTTTAACTTCATCAAAAATAGTGGCATGCATGTTAGCAATATCATCAGCAGTTTGAATTTTGTTTGATAATGATGCAACATTTGTAGGTAATCGATATCCATAAATAACTTCAAATGGTGCTTTCTTTGTAGCTGTGTGTGGTGTGTTATTATATGCAAACTGAAGTAAATGTAGATGTGTATCCCATATGTGTGGTTTTGAAATGGTATAAGTACGCAAAAGATCTAAAATAGTACTGTTAGTAGCATATGTTTGACCATTTGTTTTAGGATGAAATGCAAATGAAAAATCAATCTTTGTTCCTAAGTTAGCAAACAAAGTAATCCAAAAATTATTACAGAATCTAGAATCACGATAAAAAATAATGCCTTTTGGTAAACCATGATTAGTGAAAATAGTTTTCAAAAACAATTGAGCAGCTTGAGATGCAGTTAAAGTTTTCTTGCATGGAATGAAATATGCTTGTTTGTTGAACCTGTCTACAACAGTCCAAATCATATCATGGTTAGCTTTAGTGTTAGGTAGACCAGTGATAAAATCCATTGAAATTTGTTCCCATGGTCGTGATGGAATGGATAATGGCATTAGTAAACCATATTGTTTACCATGATATCTTTTAACTCATTGACAAATTAAGCATTCAAATACAAAGTTAAATACATCAGTGTCTATGTGTGGCCAATAAAAATCTTTAGTCAATGTACGCAAAGTAGATATAATTCCTCTATGACCTTGATATGGAGGAGAATGAATTTCATGCAAAACAAATGATCGAAATGGAACAGTCACACATAATCTTTTTTCATAAAACATGAATCCATTATTGTAAGACAATGAATCAATAGAAATCCAATTATTTGTAATTAATTTATTCCAATCAGCTTGAAAAGTAGGATCATGATGATAAGTATCTTTCATAGGAATAAGGGAATCAAATGATATCACAGAAATATTGTGAATTGTCGGTCTTCTACTCAAAGCATCAGCTACAACATTTTCTTTTCCAGGTTGATATTGTATAATGGGATGAAAACTTTGAATAAAAGCGGCCCATTTAATGTGTCGGTCAAATATTTGTGGTTGACTAAGAAGATGTCTAATGCTTTGTTGGTCAGTTTTGATCATAAATTCAGATCCCATTAAATAATGTTTCCATTGACATAAGGCTTGTAATGCGGCTAACAATTCTTTGTCATAGGTAGAATATCTAAGTTCAGATGGTTTGAGTTTGCAACTAGAGTAGGCTATGGGATGAGAATCTTGCATAAGAACTGCTCCTATTCCAGATCCACTAGCATCACTAACTACTAAGAAGAATGGTCTATTGAAATCAGGTAGTTGTAATACTGGAGCATGAGTTAAAACATGTTTCAACAAATCAAAGGATTTTTGTTGATTGTCAGACCAGTTATACACAATACCCTTCTTTAAAAGTTTTGTCAAAGATAATGCAAGTAATGAGAAATTCCTCACAAATTTTCTGTAAAAGCTAGAAAGACCTAGAAAAGAACGTAATTCATGCACATTTTTGGATATGGGCCAATTTAAAATTGCTTCTATCTTTTTAGGGTCGACTTTAATACATTCTGATGAAATAATATGTCCTAGATATTCAATTTCTGTTTGGAATAATTCACTCTTTTCGGGGTTAGCATATAATTGATTGTCTTTTAACAACTTGAAAACTAAAGACAAATGTTCATAATGCTCATTCTCATTTTTACTGAATACTAATATGTCATCAAAGAAAACTATGACACAATGCTGATGTTTCAAGAATATGCGATTCATCATACGACTAAATGTGGTTGGTGCATTAGTTAAACCGAAAAGCATAACCAGAAATTCATAGTGTCCAAATTGTGTTCTAAATGTAGTTTTGAATAATATCAGATTTGTCCAATCTTACTTGATGATATCTAGATTTAAGATCTATCTTACTGAATATGGCATATCCTTGTAGCTTATCCATAAGATCATCTACCCTAGGAATCGGATATCTATTCTTAACAGTAATTTTATTTAGGGCACGATAATCAATGCACATGTGATAGGTATTATTTTTCTTCTTCACTAATAAGACAGGTGCACCAAATGGAGAACTACTAGGTCGAATTAATACTCTGTTAAGCAATTCTTCTATTTGGTTTTGAATTTCTTTCTGTTCAATTTGGTTATGTTTATATGGTGCTTTACATAGTGGTTGTATTCCAGGAATTAAATCTATCTTATGATCTTCAGGACGTGAAGGTGGTAATTCAGGTGGTAAATCAGCAGCAAAACAATCTTGAAATTGGGCAAGAAATTGTGTATGCCTAGGATGCATCTGTTTTTCTTTAGCTTGAAGTTCATTCACCCATATTAAATAAGATTTGCTACTTTTACATAATGCACATTTAGCCTGAGTATGAGTAAGTAGTGGAAAATTATTGGAAGCGTGCATACCATGCAGTGTAATTTGTTTTCCTTGAAAATAAATTTTAATTGAATGCGTAGAATAATCTATGTCAGGATTGTATTGATGATGCCAAGGCATTCCTAAGATAATGTCACTAGAATGCAAAAATACAACTAGGAAATTTCTTCGTTCAGTATAATCACCAATTTTAATTTCTAAATTATGCACTTCTTGTGTTCCATTATATCTTGTACCTAAGAATGCAGCCTTGATGCAATAATGTGTAGAAACAGTTTGTAAATTCAATTCTTTGACTAATTTTGCAGAAATAAAGTCATGCGTGCCCCCATCATCATGTAAAATAGTCTTTTCTTTACCATGCACAAAACATTTCATTGTTAATAAAGAATGGGGAGTTGGCATACCTAGCAAAGTATCTGAAGTAGTATCAATGTTGTCATCATCTTCTGTAAAGTCTGGCATTTCCTCACGTTCTTCTTCTTCTATTGCTCCCAGATAATTGATATGGACAGATGGCTTTTTGGATTGACAATTGGCTGCTAGATGTCCAGGTTGATGGCATTTGTAACAAACTATGGGTTTTGCTTTAGATACATTATTGGTAATGGCAAGAAGTTTAGGAATGTTGGGATTTGACTGTGGAGATGGCTTAGGGTTTGGATTGGTGTTTGATGGCAAGGCAGGTGGTCGTGTCCAAGATTTACAGAATGAAGATGGAAGAAAGTGACTTTGATTGAATCTTCGAAAATTTGAATTGAATTGTTTGGAACCATAGTTACCATTAGTTGGAAATTGTTGTGGTCATTTGTCTCGTCCGCAAATTTTGTCTTCAGTGTCATGGGCCAAGGAAATTGCATCTTCAAGTGTTGTTGGCTTGAACATATTGACTTCCGTATAGAAATGTCCAAGTAGGCTAGACATAAACTTGCGTTTATGAGTTGCTTTAAGTACATCTTCGAGCATTTGTAGTTGCAGTAGAGCATTCCAGAAACGTTAAGTGTATTGGGAAATAGATTTGTGATCCCTTTGTTGTAGAAGATCCCATTGCTTGATGGCTTTTTCGTGGAATTGGGGAGGAAGGAAATTTTGCAAAAATTTCTTTTGGAAAGTCTCCCAGGTAGTGGGACAATCAACGCTCTTGCGAACCACAGTCCACCATAAGGATGCTCGGTCAACTAAATGGTTAGTGACACATTTAATTTTGTCTTTCTTAGCATATGTTTCTTCATGGAAGTAATCATCAAATTTATTGATAAAAGCAAGTACAGTCTTTCCATTGCGTGATCCATTGAAAGTACGAAATTTAAAGTTTATTTTACTTATCTTTGTTTCTTTGCGGATGGATTGGGCTTCAAGTGTTGCATCGATGGTACATTGTATAAGATCTTCAGGTTGCGATCCATCTTGGTCGGTGGTAGATCATTGCAAATTGGCCAATTGAACTTGCAAAGCTTGTCGGGCTCTTCGTTCTTCTTCTAGCTGCATCATAATCAAATCCAACTTTTGCTCCATTGTTGATTCGGGTAGATCACCTTCAGCCATAAAATCGTCCATGTTTTGTTCAGTCATCCTGCAAAATTCCAAAAGACCTCACACACTCGAAATCTTGTTATCGGGATGAGCGTAGCTCAAAGGCGGGTTTACAAGGCTTGTATATATATATATATATATATATATATATATATATATATATATAGTTTGGCTTTTGTACTCTTTCTCCTTTACGATTGTGGAATTCATTGTCACAACCGTCTTCCAAGAGAATAGTGTTGCGTATAGATTGTGTATAAACTGCGTATAGTCTGCGTATGAACTTCTGTTTTTGCTGAAACTGGTTCAGCAAGTTTTCAAGTGTGAACAGGGACTTCTTGAAAGTAGTAAAGTGGTTCGTATGCTGTATGCATAAACCTAAAAGACTATATGCAAAGTAGGAACTTACTTAGTAAATTGCTTAAGCCCCCAGCCTCCTCCTCTCACGAGCCAAGAATTAGTTCCTCGTGCACATTTTTAAAAAAAAAATGAGAAAAAAGCAAAAAAAGGAAAGAACAATGAAACATGAAAAAGAAAAAGAGAAAGAAAAGAGAAAAAAGAAAAATAAGAGCAAGAAGAGGAAAGAAGATCAAATAGAAAACGGAAAAACACACCTCACTTGATGAGAGCCTTGATGAGAGCCACAATCATTGCACCTAGGGGTCCTCAAGTTAGGCGCATTCGGTGGCCTTAGTCGGCCAACTCCATTTCTAATCCCCATTCCACGCTGTAAAGAAGCTCATTCCCACAAGAAGCCATTAAACTGAAAATACAAGAAATAGACTATTTAACCAAGAAACCATAGCCAAGATGGCTAGGCATGAAATGATATTACCAATGTTGGCTGAGAATCAAATGATGAGAGGCTGCAGCATGGTATGTACCCCAAGCTATGGTGGCCAAGAGTATTCACCCTCTAAGATGGTGGGAGGTTGAGACCTCAAACATGTAATATTGTAAGATGGCAAAAAGATACTAGGCTAGCTACAACTTAAGCCTTTTATACTTAACCTTAGTAGGCTAAATATTGGCTAAGGCATTTAGGCACTTTTACTCTATTACAGGCCATCCCGGCCTAGAAGAGCTTTATCCTCAAAGCTGAATTTGGGAACAAGATACAAGGATCAGTATAAGAATAGCTTGAAATAGATGAATTCATGTTGAAATAGGAGCCTATGCTGAAGAAGACTAAATAAGTTGATGAAAAAAGACCGTGTAAATGGAACAAACTGATGTAGGCTATCCAAAATAGGCTACAATACAAATTTGGCCATATCTTGAAGTAAAAGTGTTTGATTTCCATGTGTGAGGCATGGAAATATAGAGGAAAATATGTAGTATCCGGCCATGCCATCAAAATCAACATTTGATGAAGATAAAGCATTTAACTTCAGAACAAAAATCTATTACAACAAGCTTATTACTATCCAATGAATAAACTATCCTCTTGAAGAAGCCATGGAAATTGTTCCAAATATGAAGCATGTTGCCAAGAAGATTCTTCCATAGGCAAACCCTTCCACTTAATAAGATACTCCACCGGAACTCGGTTCCTTAGAAATTTATCTTGCTTACCAATAATCTTTTCATGTTTATAAATGATCAAACCATCTTCATCAAGGGGAGGTAGTTCTTCAAGAACTTGAATTTCAGGGCCAACATGCTTATTGAGTTGAGATACATGAAAGACATTGTGGATGCATGTAGTTGAAGGTAAATCAAGTTGATAGGCAAGATCCCCAACTCTCTTAACTATTTGGTATGGACCATAATACCTATGAGCGAGTTTATTATGTCCTCCCTTAAGAGAAGCATAATGGGATTTTGGAACCTTCAAGAAAACCCATTCACCTTGATCAAACTCCACATGTCTTATTTTCTCATCTGCATAGGCCTTCATTGTCTCTTGAGATTTTCCAATGATGTCCTTGCGTTACTTCATAAGAGCCTCCATCTTCTATAACTCTTCACAAGAATTAGGATTTACATCATCATGAAACAATGCGGAAGGCACTTGAACCTTGTAACCATATAATGCTTCAAAAGAAGACATTCCAATACTCATGTGATGAGTATTATTATAACAAAATTTTGCAAGATGAAGCCAATATGGTCCCATGCACTTTGTGCATCTTGGCAAAAATGACACAAAAAAAATTCTAGCAATTTATTGACCCTTTTAGTTTGTCCGTCCATTTGTGGATGATAGGTTGTACTAGGAGTCAAAATAGTCTCCATAGAAGAGAACAAACTCCTCCAAAAGTTGCCCATAAAATTGGTGTCATGATCAGGCACAATCTTCATTGGCATTCCATGAAGCTTAAAGACACATTCCATAAACTGATTAGCCACTTGCTTTGCTGTAAATTGAGCCTTTGTTGGAATAAAATGGGATCATTTAGTCAATCGGTCTACCACCACATAAATGTCATTCCACCCATGCTTTGTTGTAGGTAATCCCGTTATGAAATCCATGCTAATATCAATCCACTTCCCATCAGGAATAGGTAGTGGCTGAAGTAAACCACTAGGTAGAAGTGTGAAATCCTTATTTTGTTGACATGGAAGACAACTCATGACATAGTCTTTAATGTCTCTCCAAATCCTGTTAACCCACAATTTGTGCGACAAATAGGCACATTTTGGGAGCTTCATTGGCAAAATCTCAAGATTCTAAACATTCAAATGATGTAATTTTTGTTCAAAATCCATTTTAAAATCATTGTAAAGGCATGGCTCAAATCTATAAAGCCATGACCTTGTGGATGTGTTTTCAAAGTTTAAAAGAAGCTAGGAGATTGTTCCTTTGCAAATGAATAAGAAGGTCTCTTAGACCTTAGTTCAAAATTGTAGTACGAAATATTAAATAATAGAGAAAAAATGGTCGGAGGAGTTGATTGGGAGAGGGCACGACGCATTTAGGTGTCTCTTCCCACTTCTTTCCTTCTCTCTTCTCCTAACGCTTTCTTGTAGAATTCTCTTCCTCTCTTGTGCTTTCCTGTCTTTTCTTGTCACATGGAGGTTGAGAGTGATGAAGAGGGTGAGGATGATGGTGATTCTTATTGTGGTCAAGTGTAACTTTTCAAGGCAAGAGGGCATGTTTTGCAAATTTCATGGTTAGAGGCCAAGTATTAGCCATATAATTTGGTGCCTTGCAACCCTGGTTGTGTGATTTTCATGGTTACCGTGGGAGGGTTGTCATTTCTGGTGTGCAGCTAGGGAAAGGCTAACTGTGGAGTCTGTAATAGGAGAATGCCCCTAGGGGCTTGATAAAAGATAGCATCACTGGTTTGCAAGATTCAATGTTTAGACATTTGAAGAAGAGGAGAAAGAAGGTATTGTTGATGATTCTTATAATGAATCTGTTGCGAATGAAGCTATTGTGCTGATATGCTACATGAGTGCCCACATTTCCTGCGAATTCCATAGCCTATCAATCTTGGAGACAATACCATTCAAATCCTACAACATTTTCGAAGAGCCACAATCAACAACAAAGAATAAAGGCATGTATTAAAGTAAAAATGCATTGTGTCAATTCCAATCCTTTAATCTTCCACGAGGGCACTTTTGAATCTACAATGGAGGATCTCGCATCAATAGCAAAACAAAGAAGATTATTAACAAAATCAGAGAATCAGGGTGGCTTAAAGGAGAACATGGTGGTCCCATTGTGCAGCCACAAGCATCAACATGAGAGAGTTTAATCTTTCTCTTTTTGACATTCAATCTTTTCTTAATGCATGTGTAAAGATCCCTTCATCTTCCTCAAGCCCTTGTTCACACATGGCCTCATCTCTCCACATGCTCCCTTGCTAAGATGATGGAAACTTAATCACACATATAAGTCATCATCATCATGAGGCTTTTTAGATTTGGTTCCTTTTCCATTAAATAAAACAATCCCACTTCTTGGAAAAGATGCAATCAGGTGGAGGTCTTCATCAACATATTTCTAAATAAAGAGGGTGCACTTCAAAGCTTGATATCCTATTGGGGATTCTTTCCATGGTTACTACCATGGATGTTTCTTGGTTCTTCAAAGTTGGTGTTGGCATTTCTATTTTCCCAAAGCTTGCAGGTGATCTTCAATGGTATTTTTGAATTTTTCTTTTGCATCATCTTTTCTTGTAGGTGTTTGATGGAAGGTTGAGAACAAGGAAAAAAAGAAAGAAAGTGTTTTTGGGATGCCCAAATGAGGCAAGAGTTTGTGAAATTAAGTGTGTTTATGGTGGAGATCTTCATCAACATCAAGTGGTTAAAGGTTAAGTTTTTTTTTGAAGTGTTCACGAGGACGCTCACAAGATTGGAAGAGGAGGAATGTTAACCCACAATTTGTGCAACAAATAGGCACATTTTGGGAGCTTCATTGGCAAAATCTCAAGATTCTAGACATTCAAATGATGTAATTTCTATTCAAAATCCATTTTAAAATCATTGTAAAGGCATGGCTCAAATCTATAAAGTCATGACCTTGTGGATGTGTTTTCAAAGTTTAAAAGAAGCTAGGAGATTGTTCCTTTGCAAATGAATAAGAAGGTCTCTTAGACCTTAGTTCAAAATTGTAGTACGAAATATTAAATAATAGAGAAAAAAATGGTTGGAGGAGTTGATTGGGAGGGGGCACGACACATTTAGGTGTCTCTTCCCACTTCTTTCCTTCTCTCTTCTCCTCATGCTTTCTTGTAGAATTTTCTTCCTCTCTTGTGCTTTCCTGTCTTTTCTTGTCTCATGGAGGTTGAGAGTGATGAAGAGGGTGAGGATGATGGTGATTCTTATTGTGGTCAAGTGTAAGTTTTCATGGCAAGAGGGCATGCTTTGTAGATTTCATGGTTAGAGGCCAAGCCTCAGCCATATAATTTGGTGCCTTGCAACCCTCGTTGTGTGATTTTTATGGCTGTCGTGGGAGGTTGTCAAATCCCTTTCCAATAAACGTTCTTATGAATATTATCAAATGCTTTAAATAAACCATGATTTCTTGCTAAAGGTGAAGAGTGCATCTCTTACAAAATGCGATCTTTGAAATATGATTGAGGAGCCAAGAAAACCCATCCTTGATACCATAAAAGACCATTATGCCATTTATAATTTGGATGCTCTTCTCCTTTGCCTTGTTGAAATTCCTTCATCATTTTGGATTCTTGCTCATCAAGTAAATACTCTTCTTGAATGTCATAGATCAAATCCTTATGCCCGGTAGCTAACCATCTTTGTTGCTTGGGAGAAAAATTTGGATGTGAAAGGAAGTGTTTCAACACACAATGATCACTTTTGACCTTAAAATGGCAGCCATAGATGTAATGATGCCACTTTTTAATAGCATGCAATATTGCCCACATCTCTTGCTCATAAACATGTAATTGACACTCCTTGTTATCAAGCTTTTTGCTTTCATAAGCTATAACTCCATGGTCTTGACATAAAGCAATCCCAATTCCTCTTTCACTAGCATCTACACATATGGTAAAGTCCTTAGAGAAATCTGGGCATATAAGGATAGGTGCTGAAATTAAGAGAGATTTCAGCTCATTGAAACTTTGATTAGTGATGGAGTCCCAAAAGATAGCCTCCTTTTGAGTCTATCCATCAATGGAGCCTCCACATGAGCATATTCTTGATGAACCTTCTATCGAAGGATGATAACCCAAGGAATCCTCTCAAAGATGTTGCATTCATAGGAGTAGGCTATTCTTTAATACATTTCACCTTGTTGGGATTCACTACAATGCCTTGCTCTCCCACAACATGACCTAAGTATTCAACTTCATCTTCCATGAAAGAACACTTCATCATCTTGGCAAAGAGTGTGTGTTTTTGTAATGTGTGAAAGACCTCTCATATATGCTTCAAATGCTCATCCTTGGATTTACTATAGATAAGGATATCATCAAAGAAAACAAGGACTTTTGAATAAGAAGGGCTATAATTTTTTATTCATGAGGGCTTAAAAAGTAGCGGGTGCATTGGAAAGTCCAAATGACATAACCAAGAAGTGGTATAACCCTCTTTCAATCCTAAAAGCTATTTTGAACTCATCTCCTTTATTCATTCAAATTTGATGATAACCCGCGATCAAAGATCTATTTTGGTGAAGACCTTTGCATCTTTAAGCTCATCCAAAAGATTATCATTTTGGGGAATATGATACCTATTCTTGATGACTGTTGACTTGTTCAATCCCGATAATCAATACACATGTGAAATGATCCATCATTCTTCTTAACTAAGAGCATGGGAGAGGCAAATGTTGATTGACTTTGTTGAATTAAACCCATTTGTAGCAATTCTTTGACTTATCACTTCACTTCTTTCCTTTCAAACTTGGACATGTGATAGGGAGGTTTGTTGATGGACTTTGTGTTGGGCAACAAATCAATAGGATGGTCAACCTCTTGCTTTGGAGGTAAAGATGATGGTGGCTGAAATAAATCCTTGTATTCCTCCAATAGCTCTTCCAATCTTGGATCCCTTTTCTTTGTGGAAGAAGATGGCTGATTTGAAGATTGCTATTCATCTACTTTCACAAGTAAAAGAGTGAAGATGCATGACCTAAATTCCATTTGCATTTGCTCCATGTCTAAAGTGAATTTACCTAGTGTCTTCAGCCAATTACATCCAATAACAATGCCAATAGGCATGTAGGATAAATCAAATGCATATGCCTTTGACTTATTGGGCTGAGGTAGTACATACTATTGTTCATATTATGAACAAGAATTCTACAGCATTGACTCATCAAATATCACCATATGAGAAGATATATGGAAGAACATCTACAGTTTCATATTTCATGGTTTTTTGTTGTGCATGCTATGTTCATGTTCATAAATATCCTAGATATTTAGAATAGGAACTCATCTATCTCATTTAATGTACCATGATGTGTATATACAGCTACTAGCAATGCAATCAGCAATAGTTCACTCTACTTTCCATACTCTCCTCTCTCTCTCTCTCTCTCTCTCTCTCTCTCTCTCTCTCTCTCTCTCTCTCTCTCTCTCTCTCTCTCTCTCTCTCTCTCTCTCTCTCTCTCATACATTGTGCATAGTTTCTTCTCATCTATTTATCCTCTAGTTTATGTATTTCACTATATGGTATCAAAGCCCCAAGTTCTAGTTCTCTAGCCTATTGTATCTTCTCTACTATCTCCAAAATCATAAATCACTTATCTCCCTTTACTCTCATTACTCCAATGTCTCTCGTCAATCCACTATTTCTTACAATCACCACATCAAGAGATTGACAAACTTAATGGTAGTAACTATCAAGTTTGGAAGCTAAGGATGGAACTATACCTATCCGAAGCTAACCTTTGGAACATCATCAATGGCAAGGAATAATGCCTTGAACAAGAAGGCACAAACAAGGAAGATTGGATGCAAAGAGATACAATTGCAAGGATGGATATTTTTATCCATTGTGAAGATTGACAAGTGCAACTAGTAAGAACAATACCCACTACAAAAGGTATTTGGGATTTCTTCAACAACACCTATGAACACATAGATATTGTATATCAAATGACCGTGTTCAGAAAGTTATCCACTACCACTATGCATGAAGACAATCTATCACTAAGTTCTTAGAGTAGTGGGAAATCCTCCCTATTAGATGAAACCATAATATCTGGATTAGTCATCTCTGAAGATCTACCGGCTATGTTTCTTCTCTCCTCTTTGCCTCTATCATGGAGAGCCTTTATCACCACTCAAACCTCCATTAATAAACTCAATCTTCAACCTCTCATCAATAGAATCAAGCAAGAACAAGTTATGAGGGATACTCTTTCCACTTCTTCTACTCAAGAGTCTAAAGCCCTAGGTGTGCGACTAACTACAACCCTTCACCCAAATCCTAAATTTTCTCCTCGGTCCAACTTCAAAGGAATCCTTGGAAATCCTCATCACAAAACCCACTCTCATTATTCATTTCAATCCTTATCCATTTCTAGAAATCCTCACTACCATCTCATATGTAATGTTTATTAAAGACAAGGTCATATAGAAAAGGATTGCAATCAAAAAGATATATTCAACAAAAATCACTCAAGAGAGAAAGTTCATTTTGTTAGCATTGGAAACCATGACATAGAAGATAAATTAGACACCATCATTAACTTAGATACAAGTGTTTGGGTACCTCATCAAGAATTCAAAGAAAAATACACATAATTCCTATACTTTAGAGCTAGTCATCATATGACCTTCCACAAAGAGTGATTGGTAAATTTTAAAGAGATGTCTACTCCACTTAGTGTAGCCATGGGGGACAACAACATCAAGCAAGCTAAAGGCTATGGTACCATTCAAGTGGAGCTTTCATCCAACCACATCATTAAGGAACACAAAGTCTATTATGTTCCTAATCTCAAGAAAATCCTTCTAAGCATCACTGAGATCACTTCGCAAGCCTCTCTCATTGCTCACTTCTTCAAGGACCATTGTACCTTGCAACTACTTTCACCTTCTCTAAAACTCACTTGTCCAAAATTAGACAAGCTTTACACACTTGGTTACTCAAATCTTAAACCTCTTGCCAATGCTTCCACTAATTCCACCTCACTCTCTAACTCACCTCAAGACTCTCTTCTATGGCACTTTCAACTTGGTCATGCCTCTCAACATGTTAACCAACAACTTACTCACAAGAAAATTGTCGAAGGTATCCCACCTTCTCTCTTTCAGCTTCCATTTTGTCAAGCTTATGCTTTAAGAAAATCCACATACCTTCCCTACTCTAAATCTCATTCGATTACAACTCAACCCCTTCAACTAGTACATTCTGGCATTTGTGATCCTATCAATCCTGCATCACTTATCGGAGTCATTGATGATTTTTCTAGATATATTGCTGTATATTTTCTGACACGAAAGTCACAAGTATTTTCAAAGTTCCAAGAGTACAAAGAAGTGGTGGAGAATAAGCATGAGTCGTGAATCAAGGCTCTATAGACAAATAATGGAGGAGAGTACACATCCAATGAGTTTGAAGACTACTACAAAGCCTTTGGAATTCATCATGAGCTTACCGTACTGTATCATCCACAACAAAATGGAATTGTTGAATGTAAGAACCGCACTTTGCCAAATGCTACAAGAGCTATGCTATCAATGGCTCGTGTTGATAAAGAATATTGGGAAGTAGCAATTGCTATAGCAACTTATCTTCAAAATAGGTTGTATTCTACCTCTCTTCACAAGCACACTCCCTATGAATTATGGTTTGGCTACCCTCTTGACTTATCACATTTGAAGATATTTGGATGCATTGCCTTTCTAGTCAACATGGACTACAAATCAAAATTCTCACCATGAGCCACATAGCTTATCTTCACTAGATATGGTGAGTCTTATGGCCACAAAGCCTGCAGATTTTATGACCCACAGAACAAAGTCTTTACCTATGGTAGGAGTGCTATGTATAACAAACTTCATATCTTCTTGGACTTCTCAACCTCCACAAACTCTCAATCGCTTACTTTCTATCCAATTGCACCCTTTAAAACAACATCTTTTAGTTCAAATCACACATCCAATTTTGGGTTCTACATCTTATCTTTCCACTTCCCTCTTCGCAAGACCTCCAACTCACTTGTCATATAGGGGAACACTCTAAACCAAAAAGAAATAAAAACCCCTAGTAAAATAACGAAAAGCCAAAATATATTAGCTCCTTCTTCCAACTCACAACTTGCAAGTAGCTAGATTTCAGTGCAAGATTCAATGCAATCTTCTCCTCATTCTTTCCTTAAGAATCTTCATCATTACTCCCTACCTACAAAGTAGGCCTAGTCCGTAATCAAATGCAAGTTATGTAGAGCTTAAATGAGCACCACTCAACATATCAAATGGCACCTACAATTCCACATAGGCAATCCACAATTTCAGCAACTAGATGTGCTAATCATGGGCCATACGCAGTTTCTCTCTCCTCAAAAAACCTCCCCAAATAATTGCAATACCAAATCGTTAGTTGCACACTCAAACTTATCTCCATTCCAACTCAACAATGGTCCTCAAAATGTAGATATAATAGCAGGGCATACACAACAAGCAGTCATCAAAACCTCATCTACTCCATCCTCACTATTTTCAACTCCCCAGCCATCTCATATATCCTCTTCTACTCTTGAGCAACTCAGTCCAACAATAGCAAGTATTCATGAAAGAAAAGACACCTGTAACTCCAAATCATAGGTCTTTGTAGGTCTTCTAGGATAATTGCAATGTCTTCAACCAATAGCAATTCATCTCTTGCTACCCTTATTGTTACCAACCTTCATCCTTCATCTCCCATCTCCTCCTCCAAGCCCATTATGACTCTGAAGAAGATGAAATCATGTCCATACCTACTTCATGCTACAAGAGCTTGAATGAACTCTATGTCCAAGCTAATATTTCAATTGGCCAAGCAAGAAATCCACTTCATGACAACATTCACAAGCCACCAAACTGCCCTTCCATCACTCAAGCAGTCCAAAGTCATGAAGCTCCTTATTGGCAAGCTGCCATATGCTTGACAAGTAAGGCTCTTCTTCAAAACCACACTTGGAAATTGATCCCTCTTTCTCTTGGGAAATGAGCAATCAGCTACAAATGGGTGCTTTGAAAAAAGCTCAAACTAGATAGTACCATTGACAAGTATAAAGCTTGCCTGGTAGTTCGTGGTTTCGAATAGATAGAAGGCCTCCACTACGGAAGTACATTCTCTCCAATGCTCTCCATGACTTCCTTACATGTATTAGTCTCCATGGTTTCTCATTTCAAATTACTTTTGCATCATGGCGATGTCAAAACTTCTTTCTTGCATGGTCACTTAGGTGAAGAAATTTATATATCCTAGCCTCTTAATTTTGTGAATCCCAGATTTCTTGCCCATGTTTTTCTTTCACATTCAGCTCTATATGGCTTGAAACAAGCACCAAAGAAATGGTACACTCAAATTCATACTCATTTAGTACAATATGGCTTTAGAAAGTTGAATACAGATCATAATATTTATGTTCTCATTCAAGGCAACACAATCATTATCCTAGGCCTCTATGTCAATGATATTCCTATCCTAGCTAACTCTTATTATGCAATGTCAAAGGCCAAATCTATAATATCCTGCCAATTTTCTATAAATATTATCGTTCTATGCATTACTATATTGGATTGAAATTGATCAGTTAGCTACATCCATAAAAATGCATCAATATCCCTACATCATGACTATTCTCTCCCACTACTCCATGACAACTTGTAATCCCATGGTCACTCCTCTTGCTCAAAATCTTTAGCTCAATCCATCGTCATCTCATTCTCTCTCCATCAAGCAAGCCCATAAAATGGAAACTATTCCCTACATGGAATCAATTAGATACCTCAAGTATTTTTTTACTTGCACCCATCTAGACTTGCAAGACACATTCTTTCCAAGGCTATGCATTAACCAACTACGAGCATTGGAAGTAGCTGAAAAGAGTTTTGAGGTATCTCAAGGCCACATCTTATGTGGGGCTATGTATTTCCAAAGACAACAATGATTTCCTTTTAAATTCCTATTCAGATGTAGATTGGGGTGGCAACCCTACTATCAGAAGATCTCTCATAGGCTTCATTGTTACTCTAGCAGGTGGTCCCATCTCTTGGAATACTATGCAACAACACTTAGTAGCACTTTCTACTACGGAAGCCAAATATGTGGCATGCAGCATGGCAGCCCAATAAGTGATTTACATTAAGAAACTCTTGGAGGACATCAGTTTTGGATACCACCCTCAACAAATCCCCATCTTCACCAACAATAAATCATGTATCTTTGTGATTCAAGGCCCCAAATTAAGTCTTAAACTTTGCCATATTAACATGAGATAAAACAAAAATAGCACACCATGGAATATTTGGAGATGAAATCATAGCTAATCTTGAGGAGGAGAGAGCCTAGGGAGAGTTTTCCTACAACACTTAGTTAGCTACAACTAGGAGCAACGTGCTTAGAGGCTATGCTAAAAGATAGAGCTTAACGAGGTCCAATGAGTCCTAGCCATTGTAGACAGAAATAGATCAGGAGGAAATGCCAATAGGGAGAGAGCATTAGAGGTTGATCTTACATTGAGTGAGCTTCTCACGAAGTGACTATTAGATAACACTGTCGCAGAGCAAAGTGGAGATGCCCTAGCAACTTCATTGCTATTTTGATTTGGAATCACCCCAAACACTAGAAGCCAAACCAAGATACCTATAGTTGCAAAGAAACTTGAGAAGTATCACAAAGGTAACAATCCTTATGGCTTCATTGAGTAGTTTGAGTAGGTGTATGAGGAAAAAAACCTCATGGACCCCACTCAACAGCTTTTGGACTCTTCCTAGGGGATAGGGGATAAGGGATAAGGGGACTTCAATAACCAAAAGGATTTTTCATTAAGAGATTTTTTGAGGAAAAATACTCAAAAAACCTCATTGTTAGGTTGATGAATGTTAGCCAAAAAGACAAGGAGAAAATCCGAGACTATGTCACTCATGTGAGAAGTCTCTATGAGAGGATTCCAACGATGGAGCAACCCAATAAGAGAACATTCTCCATCATGTTAATCAATGGAATCTGAAACAAAGAGCTCTATAAGACCTTAGCTAGTAACTTGAACCTGAAATGTTGGCCAGGGTCTTTGAAGAGGAAATATGTGTGGATGAATTGCTGAGAGAGAGAAGCTCAAAAGTCACATTGCAAGAGAACATCACCTCTAGGAATACCAAGAGAACCAAAATCTTTAGTGTGATTAGTCCATAGGTCATGGTATAAAAGATAAGGAAAATAATATCTACCAAAGCAGCCAAGAAATAGTTACTTGAAGTTAGATTTATCCAAGCAACAAGAGTGCTAAGAAGGCCAATGTAACCCCATGTGCAATGTGTGCATTGTGGTGGAAACCACCTCCCAGTTGAATGTCCTGACCCTAGATCACAACCTTGTGCTAACTGTGGTAGATTTGGACATGATGTGTTGCACTGCCAGTTGCCAAAAAGGTTCCCATACCCACAACCATATATTAGGCCCTACTATCTAGGAAATAGATAGCCCAACTTTGGAAGAGGAGCTCCATTAGCTCTACCAACACCCAATGGCTCAAAGAAGGTAGCTACCCCTAGGATTGATATCAACCCCATGGGAATCCCAAGGCCACCTATACCCATAGTGACCCATCCACTGAGCAATGGTATGATACAGTTTGTAGAGGAGCCCTTGGAGGATGAAACATATGTGAATCCCTATGTCTCCTATGGCGATGAGGGTAATCCTATATTGATGGACTTTAGACTAGTGCTAGTTATGGCTTTAGGCAAGGGAAGAGGTAGGGGTCTACAAGGGGACCAAACCAAGAGCCATTAGTGTGTTGGACTTGTGGAAATTTCAAGCACATTTCATCTCATTGCCTTGAAAAGGAGCAAGCAAACAAGGACAAGATTGACTTGAGATGTCCAAAGTGTGGAATTACATATTTTTACAGTGATTAGCCTAGATGGAAACCCTCCACTAGTACAGAAATTGTGCTATTGGCACCATTTGGACTTTCTATTATCAAAACACTCGATGATGAAGCCATACCAATCCTACTCAACATCATGACTTGAGCTAAAACGGAGCAGGCCAGTATCTCATTACCTCGACCTAGCAATGTAGATGTAACATTTGATCGAAAGAAGAACCAAAGGAGGAGAACGAAGAGGGTGGATGCTAAGATAACACCCAAAACTGATAGTGCCACCACACTGACAAAAGGAAAATAAGTATAGACAGAGAGACAAAAACATCTACCCCTAAGACTATGGAAAAGGAAAGTGCCAAGGTCCTGACCCAAAACACCAATTAGAAGTTGTGAACAAAGTCAAAGAGTGGGTGAAAGAAGCTCAAGCACATCTACAAGATGCAGAGCCTATCATGGAGGATGAGATTAATGATCTCTCTAGTTAGAGTCCACCAATCTCCCCTACGCACTTGAGATCAAGAGGCACATCAATACCCCATGTAGCACCACACAAGTAGTATCTAGATGCCAACGGATAGAGATGGCACAAAAGCCTTGAGTTAGAGAAAAAGAAAAAGGTTGCCAATTTGCTCATGACATTGATATAAACTCCTATAACCTTGCCATTAGGAGAATTTCATAGGTAAAACCCCATACTATGGCAAGTGTTGAAGCAGTGGGTAGAAAGACCCAATGGACATGGAGCGAACGACTTGCCAGACCATGACATAGAGACACATATACCAAGCTTAACCATGAACCCATTGTCTAGATCCCTATAAGTGAATGCCTTTTTTGGAGAGCATAGAAATGCATGCAGTCTTACCTATTGTTGCATTAGTGATGCCACACGAAAAGGAATTGTGGATACAAGAGTAGGAGTTAGTGTGCTTAGCCACGCAGTCTTGCAATCTTGGAAAAACCCATCAGTGGAAACCGCACGGTTTAATGATACACTAGCGAATAGAATGAAAGTTAGACCACATTTGAAGTGCTAAAAGATTGTCCTCTAAAGATAGCATGAATCCAATTTTGGGTTAACTTCATAGTTATGAAGGGAGTAGACTACAACATTATGTTAGGTAGGTCATGGATAAGAAATGCTCTAGTGATACAGGATTGGGATAATGACACAATATTCTTGGGCAACAAAACAGAAGCTGTTTGCATAGAGATGGACACTTGGAAAACCTTATAAGTTAACCTTGAGGATATCTCTACAATATTAAAGGGTGACTCACAAGGAAAGCATAAATATGGACCCTTAACTAAGTATATTCATTGCCCTGAGGATGAGTGTGATTGGATGCATGTATTGGCAACCATTGACTTGCCATTCTTAGATGATGAGGATGACTATAGGAAAGCTAGAGAAGTAGATAGTAAACCCAATGAAGTTACATCTTCTGAATTACCCAAGAATGATGCTACATCATCAATACCTCTCTACATGATGGCCAGGAGTTCCATCAGCATGACCAATGCCTATCACCTACCATGTACCAACTAATAAACTTGAACTCCATAGAATTATTAGTACATGATGAGAGAGCTAGCTGGTAACCTAGCTACAAACTTTAAACCTCTTGAAGATCTCATAGAGAATCTAGAGTGGCGATGGACTAACGTGCATGAACTAAATCTATTGTATAATTGGGCCCTCATTACGAATGAGAAAAGTCCTATGAACAGGAACCATGAAAGCAATGAACAATATGAGTATGAGGATTTAGATGATGAGTATAAAGACTAATGTTCCAATGGTGAGGAAAGTGAGGAAGAAGCCAAGACCATAGAATATGATATAGATGGACGAGTGAGCAGATAATAGTAAACTATAAACCTCGAGAGGCTAGTGCTTTTAGGGTGGAAAGAGAGGAGTCATCAAGGTAAATTGTTATCGTACCTAGTTAGAGCACTTGGATGTAGTGGAATATGAGTGAGCTGGATTAGTTTAATCAGGTGACACACCACTGCTTATTAGAGTGGAATCAATCACAAACCTATGACCACTAGGGGAAACTCCATCTTCCAGAAGTGACGGTTGTGAGTTCGGTTGTGAGTTCAACTTTGAGTCAGAAGGCAACTCTATGAGTGATCTAGAAATCCCATCAACACCTAGGACCAAATGCACCAAAGGGAACCTTTCAATCCATCTGAGATGTAAGAGGCTTAAGGAAGAAAGAAGAAAACAATCCAAGTCCTTGGAAGTTGAATGACAAAATAAACCACATGACTAACCCAAACACTTCACTAAGTATAAGAAGGGTGACCGCTTAGTGGTGTTAGTAAGAGCCAAATGAATAGGATAGGTTAGTGAACCCACCATTGAAGAACCCAATAAAGTTAAGGAAGTCAAATTGGAAAGGGAAGGGACAAGCCTTGATCTTATACATATTCAATGACTTAACTGGCAAGTGAAGGGCCAAGCCTCAATCTTGTACATAGCCGATGACTTAGCTGCACAAAAGGAGCACAATATCATTAGTCTCTTACGAGAGTATGTAGATATATTCACTTGGTCCTTAGAAGAGCTGAAAGGAATCGATCTGAATATTGTGACTCACAACATTTCGATGGCCCCCAACGCAACACCAGTCAAACAAAGAGGATGCATATTGAATTCAAAGCATGCTCATGCTGTGAAGGAAGAAATAGACAAGATACTGAATACTGGATTCATTTACGAGTTTGAGCACACAAACTGGGTATCACCTATAGTAATTGTCCCAAAGAAGAATGGGAATATTTGAGTGTGTGTGAATTACAAAAAGGTCAATACATCGACAAAGAGAAACCATTATCCATTACCATACACCAAGAACATGCTTGAGAGAGTGGCAAGGAAGAAAGCCTTAGTTTCTTGGATGGCTTCTCTAGCTATAACCAAGTGCAAGTGCAGCTAGATGACAGGCATAAAATGGCATTCGCAACAAAATGGGTTGTGTTTGCCTACATAGTCATGCCATTTGGACTGACCAATCCTCCTACCACCTTTCAGCATCTTATAAGTGCTATTTTCAAGGACATGCTTAGAAAGTGGCTTGAAGTATTCATTGATGATTTGCATGTTCATTCCACTTGGGAGGAGCACCTAGATAAACTCCACATAGTCTTTGAATGGCATAGACAATATGGTCTCTCATTGAACCCCTTAAAATGCCAATTTTGGTTAAAGCATGGATGTATCCTAAGATACATGGCCTCAAAAAATGACATTGCTACCGACTTTTCCAAAGTTAGAGTGATTGTCGCTCTACTACCGCCAACCAACTACAAGGGAGTTCAATGCTTCCTCGGCCACATAGGGTACTATCAACATTTAGTATTAAATTACACACTCATTGCATGACCACTTTACAAGCTATTGATTTTATTTGAGTGGACTAAGGAGTGCTAATGTGCTTGTGAAGATTTGAAAAAGACTCTGACAATGATTGCACCTATTTTACAAGCCCCAGATTGGGGTCCATTACCTTTCATATGCACATTGATGCATCAAAGTTTGTTGTGGGAGTAGTTTTGTGCCAACTTGGAGAGCATGACTTGGATTACCAAGTGAGCTTTATAAGCAAACAATTCACTAACACGGAAATGAACTGCTCCACAATAGAGAGGGAAGGTCTAGCTATGGTGTTCGCGGTTAAGAAATTTTGACATTACCTTCTAGCTACACCCTTTACTTTCTTTGTTGATCATCAAGCATTTCTTTATCTTATGAAAAAACCTTGTGCAGTAAGATGCATTGCTCAATAGTTACTTCTTCTACTAGAACTTGATTTCTCTATAGTAGTATGCAAGGGCAAACAACATTATATGGCTAACCATATGTCTCACATAACCACATGAGAAGCAGTTGGACAAGGCATTGTAGATGACCTACTTGACACAGATTTATTTAGAATGTCGAGAAAAAGAGATTTCTTTAGAGCAGACCTTGCACCTTATTGGGTAGACGACATAGTTCCCATCCTAGAACATGGATTAACTGAATGTCCAATTGAGAAGGCTAGGCTAAAATGTCGTATTCTAAAGATTCAACTCTATCAATTGATTTTCGGCCAACTCTACCAATTAGGATAGAATGGATTGTTGAGGAGATGTATCTATGAGCATAAGATGCATGATGTGCTTGTAGAAGCTCATGGCGGAATTGCTAGAGGACACTTCAATGGGGACACTACAACATGTAAGGTGCTCCAATCTAAATTGTGGTGACCTACACTATTCCATGATGGAGCTAAGTTTGTGAAGCACTGTGATGAGTGCCAATGAACCAAAGTCCCTATCCGTAAGGATAAGATGGAGTTGACCCCAATGATAGCACACCAACCATTTGAAAAATGGGGGATTGCTTTCATTAGTCCAATCAGCCCTTTAGCACAATACTTACAAGCAAGGTACATAATCATAGCCATAAACTATCTCACCAAGTGGGTTGAAGATCAAGCAACTTGAAAAAATGACACTAGGACTACTACCAAATTTCTTTGGGAGTAAGTGATCTCACCGTTTAGATGCCACCCCATAGAATTAGTCAATGTGATCAAGGCACACACTTCATCGATGAAGTGATTGCCACTTGTTATCCACCTTCTTGATAATCCATTGAAAAAACTCACTATATTACCCTCAACTAAACAGTCAAGCTAAAGCCACAAATCAAATCTTATTGACTGTCCTAACCAAGGTGGTCTTTGCCTCACATAGTAACTGGGACAATAAGCAACATTATGGGCTTAGAGGACAGCCTACAAAATGGCCATCGGACAAATACCATTCAATCTGACCTATGGAATCGAAGCAATCTTACTATTAGAATCCTTTGTTCTAAGCTTGAGACTAGCAATCCAAGAGAGATGGGATGGCAAAGAAGCATGGACAAATTGGCTAGTAGAACTAAAATACCTATATGAAACATGGCTCATTGTAACCCATGCCATCTATGAGAAGGCATGATGCAAGAGTTGGTTTGAAAAACATGTCAAGCAATGTGACTTTGAACAAGGAGACTTGGTGTTGTTGTACTCTATAAAGGGTCACAAACAAAGGATGAAGTTCGGGGGGTTGGGACCTTTCAAAGTCCATAATATTAGTAGAATTGGCAATGTGGAGCTTGTAACCTAGAAGGAGAGGGCATAGGCTTTTTCAATGGCAATCACATCAAGAAGTACTACCCTCTATCACATCTGCTATACAAGCCTCCAATGATAACACCACCCATGAATGTTAGAGTGGCGGCTATCACAAGCATAGAGGATGAGGACGAAGAAATAGTAGCACTAGCCTACTTGCGCATAATGATAGATGCCCAAA
This sequence comes from Lygodium microphyllum, assembly GCF_053477565.2. NCBI lineage: Eukaryota > Viridiplantae > Streptophyta > Polypodiopsida > Schizaeales > Lygodiaceae > Lygodium > Lygodium microphyllum. Next base: position 15,527,561 of record NC_141154.1, on the reverse strand, counting down.
AGACACACATATTTGATGCATTAATCAAGGAGAGAGCTGGCATTTGATGCATTAATCGAGGAGAGAGCTAACATTCGATGCATTAATCAGGGAAAGAGCTGACAACAACATCCTCATATATGATCATTGGACCCTCATTGGTTAGCCCCAAGTGCAACTAAACTCGACCCATTTGGGGGATAGTCCTATCCACTACTAGGAAAATACAAGGTAATGGTTTCTATCAAGACTGAGAGCCTCCTAATCATCTTTTATGTACTACCTAACAAAAAAGGTGTTGGCAAGGAATCACTTTTGGGTTGCGCTTTCAAGAGACAGTCTCACTACAATGTTGACTACTATGACTCTCAACACATCCACCTTGCCATAGGAAATGTTAGGATAATCATGGATTTCAACAAGGGTACTGTGGCTTCACCAAAGCTCATAGCACCACCTATAGTTAAACCCAAATCCAACTCTAAGGAGGGAAATAGTGAACCTACACAAACATCTAGTGTGAAATACTCACAACACTTAGAAGTCCTGACCAAATCAGCAATCCAAATAACCAAGTGGGTTCCCAAACATAAATCGCAATGCAAGCAAAAATATACACAAGCCATGAACGCTCAATGGGTCTATCGCAAAAGTCAAACCCACTACCGATAGGCCTTACCCTAATACCTCCAGTGCATCATCCACTATAAAAACAGAGAACCATATATCCCCTAAACCACAAGCTTAACTATAGGTGATAGATAACAAATACTCCAAATGACCACCTCACGGCAGAGGCAACCATAGCTAAACAGTCCAATCGAGTCAAACCCCAACCACCTATAGGTCTTAAATCATCTTATCAACGGCAATAAATCCTAAAATTGGCATTTGATATGGCCACAAACATGGGAGATGACTCAATGACATGTACATACAATTAAACTCAACTTTCACATTGTTTGCTAGAAGCTATGAATGCTTGGACCTAGGCATACTTGACAAACAAATAGCAAATAATGTACACCATTTTCCTTATTCTTAGGAAGAATTTGAATTCATATTCACAAAAACTCCCATGATTGAAGAGTTGATTGCCACAAAAATCTCTTGAGAACAAGCTTTAAATCAATAGTTAATCATGTCCTTCAAGACAAGCAGAGTTCCAATGTTATTTGATGAACTTGACGAAAGCTAAAAAAGCTAGCTGAATCCAAATCCAAATTCCTATGGAAATGGTACACTCTTTGTATCCAATGGAAACAAGAGGGTTGCCAAATGGAAACAAGAGGGTACACTCTTTGTATCCAATGGAAACAAGAGGGTTTCCAAATCATGACTAATGCAAGAGAAAAGATGTGCCATCAAGACTTTCGAATATGACCCTACCTACGTGGTCCTAACTTCATTTAGAGTATTCGCCATGACATGAAACAGACCATTAGAAGATAATGTCATGTTGAATCCATGGATAGGATCCTAACAGAAGAAGAACTTCATGTTGTTAGCAGCAGAATGAACTCATGTGATCTCTTAACCAATGTCTTCACTTATATCACACATGTGGGCATTCACCCATAAGACATGGTTTGCCATGCTACATTGGAGTATGACCCAAACTTTTATGCTCGGCTCTTGAAACACTAGATCACACCAAGAGCATACCAAACATCCTTACCCCTTCATTCTCCAATCCTAGGAAGGATTCTCGTCATTCTAAGAGGGGAGGGAGTACAGGGAAAGGTGAAGCAAGGCAAAAGGTGAATATGAATCAAAATATGATTGACCTCCAAAGAGAAGGATGAATTGAATTTTCAATAAGTGAAAAATTCTTCACAAATGGAATATATGGATTCTTTGATATGAAAATTTTTTATTCCTTCGCTTATACATTTTACTATTTGATAATATTTCCTTCTAACCACTTCACTTTTTAAGAAAAAAATGTCCTTCAAAGAGAACTCATTGTGAGCTATTGTGCTATGATAGGAATCCAAATGGCAAGTCTCACATTCACCAAGGAAGAAAAAAACAAATATCACTTAACCACGGTGATGCAAGTTTTCAACCAACTATGATATCGAAATATACACAACCTAGAAGAACTTGTGGCAACTAAGGACATGGCCAAGAAAATTGTTGAGCAATGCAATCTAACCAAGTACCTCAATAAGGTCAGCTAGCAACTAGATTACCACAAGCGCACAAAGTTTCTCAGAACCTTTGATGCGAAGAAGAACAGTGGTACAATGATAGTCAAACAATGGGATGTAACCAAGAAGGTGGAAGTTGTGTTTATCCCGAAGTTGGTTGAGAAATCTCTAAGGTTAGGACAAGCCAAATAGAGGCCAAAGAGAGACGTGTATGGCATGCTACGAATGAATAAGCAACAAGTGTACACGAATGCTGGAATCAACCTAGCAAACATCCCTGAGCCTAGTGTTAGATTGCAAGATAAGATGGTGCATTCTCTCTTCTCAAGTCAAAGGTACAATGCACTCGCAACGCGAATAGAATAGGGGTACCACTATGAGAGCATTGCAACCAAGGCACTAGACAAACTAAATTTGAACTCTTATGTCCTAACGACAATCATGTATCAATTAAGGTACCAGGATCAGCTCTAACAACCATGAGCAGAGAATCCCCAACAACGAAGGTCAAGTTGGAAAGGAGAAAACCCACATCCAAGGCATCAAATGTAGGCTTTGGAGGAGTACTAACAAGCCTAGTCCAAGAGGCCATGGGGAAGATGGATAGAGAAGGGGAAGGGGAGGAAACACCAAAATAGTTTCCAATAATCCATGAGCATCATTCACCCATTCCAATGAGCCCTCCCGTCTCTTTCTCTACAAGGAGGAGAAGAAGAAGCCAAAAGGGTTCAACAGGAGGAAGTAGAGCAGGTGGCTAGGAAGAGGGAAGCTAACCAACAAACTCAAAAATGAGGAACCTCAAGCAAGAGAGTAGTCACCAATGAGTAGGGAGAGAAAAGGCTTAGCACCATCTAGTCAGGGAGAGAGGCGAAGAATTATGCTGAGGATTTCCATCAGGAAGACTAGATCCACCAATGAAGAAAGTAGAGATTTGCAGAGGGTTGAAGAAGAGCCAAGGAAACTTGAAGAGAAATGTAAAGAGAGACAAAAGGAGGAGGAAGAAAGGTAAAGACAAGAGAAGGAGAAGTAGGTGGCCATTGGTATCAAAATATCAGTAGAACAAATCTCTCGATCCCAAGAACTGGCCATGATAAGCTCAACACATGAAGATGTGCCTAGAACAAGTGCTACCACTGCAATTAATAGTGCGCAATACAAAAGAGTATAATGAGCTAGTGAAAGAGCTCTAAAGATAGTGTGAGAGAATGAATGAGAAGAGAAAAGTTGTGTTTGCTAAGTTGAAAGTAGAAAAAAATGCTTTTGCAGCCTTCTGACTAGAAAAAATAAGAAAAATGACGATACACACTAGGAAAGTGATGGCACCAAAAGAGGCCTTGAAGGCAAGACATGGTGAAAAATTTTTAAGGGACTTGTATGAAGAAGAAAGGGAAAGCCACATGGATTTAGAGAAACTATGTGTCTTAAACTCCAAAGAAAACAAACATCTAAAGTTAGAAAATAGGGAGTTGAAGCAGTAGAGGGATGAGTTGAGATAAGAGCTACTTGGCACAAAGACGCAAAAAGATGAAGAGGCCATGAAGAAGATGGTGAAGTTGCATAATTAACTTGAGGTAGCACTCCATGAGCAGGGTATCCTAAAGGAGTAGGTGTAACACCAGTGCCAAGACAAATAAAATATGATTGCAATATGGAAAGAGCAAGAGTAGCTGGTAACCATCCTCTGGTGAGAGCAAAGCCAAAGCCTCAAACATATGAAAGAGAGAGTTGAAGGATGGGCAAAAAGAAATAGTTCTAGAATCAAGGATCTAGTAGAGCACCTGGTGCTATCAGAAAGTGAATACATAATGGTTTAAAAAAAGAAGCGATAGAGATAAGGATGTTGGCACAGCATGAGGCTTTCTTGAACAGAGTATTACATGTCACTTAGGCAAAAGGAAAAGAGACAATTGAAGGGCTCAAAAGGAAATTAGAATTCACAAGGAGGGCATTAAGATACGGCCTCCATGAAAAGACACCCAAAGGCAGCACTGGCTTACGGATGGAAGAGCAAAGGTAACATCTGATCAAGGCAGGGTTGACCTACTGGGATTTGCAAAACGAGAGAAACAAGGCTCTATCCCTCAACATGAAGAATGCTTGCTAGTCAATTGGCCATTAGAAGAATTGTCCCTATGGGAGCAGTATAAAAGCCATTGCAACCCATTCAAATTCGCCTTCTCCTACCCCTGATCACTTGATCGAGTACTATCACCAAGGGTGGTGGTGGAGGTGATCAATATTTCAATGTGCTTCGGCAAAAGGTGACTAGAGGAAAGGGCAAGGCACCCAATGTTATGGCAAAGGGAACTTGTCAAACATTGGGAGGATAAAGTGATGGATGAGCCTAGAGAAGTTAAGGGCTATGAATCCCAACTGAGGTAGAGAAGAAACATATGGGATGGTAGTATGGATGCATTGATGGCTTTTTGCAATACATTGCCCTATGAATGGGATAATCTAACCTATATGCCCTACCCAAGGAGATATAGAATAGATTTTGATCTAGAGGTACATGGAAGATACAATTTTCCTTGAATTTGCAATGTTAATGATGTGACCCTTGAGAAGTGCATGACCTTCATTAAAATATATATTCGCCCATCTATTGTGCACTTCCTCAAGGAGTTATCTTCATGTCTAGATCCGACATCTATCACCACTTATAACTATCTACGTCTCCTAAGAATACTTCTTAAGGAAAAATCCCAGAGTAGAGAAAGAGTGATTATCACCCCTCTTTTTTATATATAAATGCGGGCATAGATAGTTGTGCTATAATTAGACTCATGATGAGAGCTAACCTATTGCTAGCCTTTTGTATGAATCTCCTCGATGACATGAGTGATAGTCGATTCACAAGGTGTTACCACCCACTTTTGTCCACTACACCTCTAAATGTGAGGGTTGACTTAAAAGGCTATATGATAAGCCGATCCTTTCTAAGTAGGTTGCTTAAACCTCCATCCAGCTCTCTACCCCCTATAGGAGAATAGGATGTAACTTAGTATCATTCCTTAAAATTTATATTTATATACAAAAAGAGAGAAAATATAGAAAATAGAAGAAAGAAAGAAAAGAAAAGAAAAAAGAAAAAAAAATCTCATTTGTAATGTATGAGTGCCACAAACATTGCATCTAGGGACCACTAAATCCCTAGCCCCTCCCCACTTCGTGCACTTAGGGCACATCAAGGGCAGGACATTGTGATAGATATGTCTCTCTAAGTCATGCACAGCACCTCCCCCTTCCACAAATTGGTCCTCAAGTATGGGATGACACTTCAAGCTTGTCAATGGTTCTTGACCCATATCCCAGTTCCACCACCACTTGCACAATGCACTACACAATAAGGCAAACAATCCCCCTAGAGTAGTGCACCTATTCTTCCTTTACATGTACATTTTGTAGTTGTGTAGCTAGCCAAAAACTTTGGAGGCCCTCTTCTATCATTCAACATATCTTCAACACAACCCACAATCTTTGGTCATATGTCACAAGCTTATCCTATATGAATAATTTTCCAAAAGCCCCAAATACCATTCCTAAAAGACCACCCTCAACCTCTCCAATCCATACCATCTAGTGCCATGGGACTAGCACTCAACTAGGAGGGGGATAATGTTAACCCTCAGAATGGCATAAGGCACAAAGAAGGCTTAAAAAGGAGCATAAGAAGACATCTCTTTGGAAAAAGAAGACAAAAAAACGATGATTTTTATAAAAAAATCAAGAAAGCACATATTAGAGAATTTGAGAATATCCCAAGTCCCACTTTCAAATAAGGGGCAAAGATTTGGCCATGTGGCTAAATCTTAACCCATGCTTCAAAGTGTGACTTGGAAAGACAACTTATATAGTAAATAGGGTAGACTCCAGTTTCAAGTAAGGGGATAAAATTTGATCATGTGACCAAATATTTAACTATATTGGGGATTCTCAAACTATATGAGAATTCTTAAATTCTCTAATATAGTATTATATGAACAAGGCAGATAAGAAATAAAACACATTTCAGCCCTTAGTAAAAGAGCACTAGGCTCTCTACTATGCAAGTTGTAAATCAAAAGGCACATGTAAAGGAGCCATGCGAATAGGAAAGAATAGGAGAAGAATGGAAAAGAGGACCAAGATAGTGGATGGCCAGTCATGGAAATGGGTTGCGTGCCCACAGGGCAAGAGCGTGTATAAAAGCCAAAAAGTGAATGGATAAGCTCATTCTTGGTGTGTGTGCAAACTAGCTCTCTTCTTGTTCTTGCTCTTACTTCCTTCTTATGCATGAGGAAGGGAGTGTGTGTGTGAGAGTGTGTGTGATTTTGTGAGAGTGAGGGACCGTGGAGAAGCTCTTCTTCTCCTCTTTCCTTCTTCTCCTTCTTTTATTCTCTTTTCTCACATGCACGACTATGGAGCTTGGAGCTTGGAGCATGGAGATGGGGCTTGCTTGAGCTAGCACCTTGAATCATCAAGCCATCAAAGGATTCAAGGAAGAGGGCTACAATTATCAGATTTACCAGTAAGTTCACTACATTATTGTATGAGAGAGTATACAGCTATGTGAGAGGTAGCCATTGCCACTCGCTTGAAATGATTGACTTGATCAGCGGTCCAAAGGGTCTAAGTGGTTGCTAGTGATAGTGACAACACTCTGATTGTCACATCTTAGCATTGTTGGATCTTCATCCTATACTTCCATATGCCATAGAATCCTCCTTAACCATACTGCTTCACATGCAACAAAGCAAGCTGCATTGTACTTTGCTAATGCCACAATTGGTTGCTTCTTACTAATCCAAGAGAAAATTTCTGAATCCAAAGAGACAATATCAATAAACTAATTTCCTAGAGTCACAGTCACATGTCGAATTTGAGTCACAGTTTTCCATAATAGCACTTTCGAAACTATATGTGATACCATAGTCAAGAGTTCCCTTCAAGTATTTGAGCACCCGCATCACAGCTTTCCAATTACTTTCTCGTGGTTTTTTTGAGAACCTACTCAAAACACCAACAACAAAACTTATGTCTAATGTGGTGTTACACAAGTAGATGAGACTGTTAATCAACCTCCTATACTTCCCTATGTCTACTAGTGCTGATGTATCCTCAATGGATAACTTCACATTAACATCCATAGGTGTAGCTATCTCGTTACACTCAGCCAAGGAAAATGTTTTTAAGATCTCTGATGCATACTTCTATTGAGAGATGAAAAATTTGCAAGCGCTTGCCAGACTTCAATCCCCAAAGAATAGTGCAACAAGCCCAAGTCTATCATTTCAAACTCAGAGCTCAAAGCCTTTCAAGTTTGATGGATCATATCTTCATGGTCACTTCTAAATAAGAAGTCATTATCCTTATAAACATACAAGTTAGTATCTAAGGCACGTCTTGTGAAATTAAACCTAGAAAGAATTTATCCATTTGTTAGTATCATGCTTAAGGGGCTTGCTACAATGCTTTCTTCAACTTATAAACTCTATTCTCAGAATGGGGGGCCTCAAACCTTGAAGGTTGAGCCACGTACACCTCCTCCTTGAGGTCACCATTCAAGAACGTGGATTTGACATCCATTTGGTAAAGTGGCCACTTCTTATGACCACCCAATGCAAGTACTATACGAATAGTGGTCATTCTAGTAGTTGGAGTAAATGATTCTTGAAAATCAAATCCTTCAATTTGTGAAAATCCAAATGTAACTAATTTGACTTTGTACTTTTATAAGCTATCATCAACCTTGCACTTTACCTTCCAGACCCACTCAATGCCAATGATCTTCCTCTTTTTAGGCTAATCCACTAGCTCCCAAGTATCATTATTCATGATGCTATCATACTCAACTTGCATAGTTGCTCTCCATGCTGGATCAACAAGTGCTTCTTCCAAGTCCACTCGCTCCTTTACTTCTCTCATAATCTCAGTCATCAAGGCCGTATTGACTATGTGAGCAGAAGCTTTTCTTTGCTCCTCAATTCTCTGTGATCTCCTTTCTCCATCTTCCTTTTTCTCAGTTGTGGTAGACATAGGATTGTTGTGATCATAGAGTTTCTTCACCCATCGCACAAATGGCCTTTTTGGTGGCACGATTGCAAGTTAGTAAACTTTATCCCCATCACTCGAAGATGATGCTTCCTCCTCCTTAAGAGTAAGGACAACTCTTGGGATAGGTTCATACTGGACTACTTCTTTGCTAGATAATAAATTGGAAGAACTTATATTCTTCTCCTCCACTATATGTGGCTACTTCTTGAACACCACATCATGACTCGTCATGATCTTCCTTGTCTCTTGGTCATTCAATTTGTAAGCCTTTTCCTCATCACTATAACCTAAGAATATACATTTTGTGCTTTTTGGATTTAACTTATTTGTTTAATCATTTGTAACATGTGCATAAAATTCATATCCAAAAGTTCTGAAATGTGAGATAGATGGTTTCTTACCAAAATAGACCTCACGAGGAGTTTTGTCCTTAAGAGCCTTTATGTAACTCCGATTGAGAATGTAGGGTGCAATATTAATAGCTTCTGCTCAAAATTGGTTAGGCAATCCCTTGCCTTTAAGCATGCATCTTGCCATTTCCACAATGGTGCAATTTCATCATTCAGCAATGCCATTTTGTTAAGGTGTATGAGGTGTCATCAATTGACATTGTTTAATCCCTTTGCTCTTATAAAAGTCTTCAAACTTCTTTAAGTTGAACTTACCATCACCCTTTCTTCTAAACATCTTCACACTTTGCCATGTTTCATTCTCAACAAGTTTCAGTCATTCTTTAAACTTACCAAAAGCTTGAGACTTATCACGAAGGAAGTATACCCACATCTTTCTACTATAGCCATTGACAATCAACATAAAGTAAAAAGATCCTCCCAAGACTTTTGTAGGCATTTTATCGCACAAGTCAACATGTAGCACCAACTCTAGAGGAGCCTTTGCTCTATTCTTGCTTTCTTGTGAAAATTCCTTTCTTTGTTGCCTTTCCATCATACAAGCTTCACATGGTTTCTTCATTTTAGTTACCTCATATAGGTGAGTGACCACACCTTGCTTATGCATCTCCTTCAACACTGCAAAACCAATGTGACCAAATATTTTGTGTCAAAGTTTACTTATACCTATACCAACGGTGGCTGTAAGAGCACGTAGCTCATACAAGTTGTTCCTCCTTTCTCCTCTGTCGACAACTTTGCTAACATTGTCAATAATTTATGCACCTATCTTAGTGAACCTCACCTCATGGCCAAGATCAATTATAAAAGGAATTGATAGCAAATTTTTCTTAATCTTTGGAACATACAATACATTTGAAAGATTCTTTAGCTCACCATTTGTAGTAACAAAGGAAATTATACATGTGCAAATTATACATGTGCCCTCAATAGGGCATTTAGCATCATTTTCAATCATCATACTGATGGATTCTTGTAGAGGCTTCATAAAACTATATAGACCTTTCTTGTTGGTCATGTGACAATATATGCCGCTATCCAATACCCATGAGTTAGTGTTAGATATTTCTTGCACGGAGGAACACACTTCCTCCATGGTCTCCATGAATAACTCCAACTTTGGTTCACAATTGTATTGGCTATCTCCTTCCCTTTATTCTTCATAGTGCCATTCTTTTCATCTACCTTCTCTTGATACAACAATATGTATTGCATGTCCTTTCTTCTTGTAGTAGAAGAAACATCCTTGAAACTTTTTCTTACCACTCTTCTTCTTTTTGTCACCATTGGTAGAGGAACCACCTTTTCCATTTGCATTGGCGGAGAGTGCACATCTCCACTACTGCTACCTTCTCGGGCTTTAAGCCTCAACTCCTCCATTAGTAGTGCACAAAATTCCTCAAATATCAAAGCTTGGGGTCTCACTTGAGTGTTTAGGACATTTACTAATCCATTAAACTTTGGTGGACAAATTTGAAAACATCTCCGAGCTAGCTGCTCACTAGTCTTTTGTATCCCAACACCACTAGCCATTTGGTCGTGTAGATTCTTAATTTGAGTGATGAATGCTTCATCTCTCTCCTTTGACAAACTTCTCTACTACAAGTTATTTTTCCAATTTTTAAATCCTCATTTGATTCTGTGTTTTATATTGACTCCTAAGTATGTTCCAAGCCTCTAATACCTTGGTTGTGTGCTAAATGAAGGTCAAAACACTATCAGAACAACTTCTAACTAAGGTACACAATGCATTTGTGTTCCTTTGTTTCTAAGCTCGTAGAAGATTTGCATATGGAGAAATCATAACACTCAAACTTGATGGGTCGGGGTTGGGTTGTGGTTTTGGGTTAGTCCCCAACACCGTCTCCAAAAGCTCATTGAAGGTTAGTGGACGAATCCTTAGTGTTTGAATTGTCGATATAGCACCACCACCACTTGATGCGCCAATACTACTGCTTAATGCAATAGATGACATTTCTTCTCTTTGCTATTGAAGCCCTTGCCTATCACATACTCTTCACTCCTAAAGCCCCCTGGGCTCTAAAAAATACCATGTAGAAATTACACGGCACAATGGACAAAATCTGAACAAGAAGTAGAGAACACACAACAAATATGAGAAGAACAAAGACTAATTTAATTTCAAATGAATTGATACAAAGATGGCTCTGTCCGCTCGTGCACTTTCACTGAGAAGCTTAGATGGTGATTCAAACAGATGATAAGCAAAGAGCTTAGGGCAGTTGTTGGAAGAACTTTGACTGACAAAGGCTTTAGAGGGGTCTTCCTTTTATAGCCTGAGAAGGTAGTTTGGTCGACAAGTCCACCAACCATAATATGAACCATAATATTCCATTTTCCATCAAGCCAAGGGCACTGCCCCTGGATCCCCATTAGGGGGGCCACTGGCCCCCTTGAGACCCCCTAGCTAGGGGCCACTTCCGCAGCCCCCGAACCCCAAAATAGGGGCCCCTAATAACTCCCATACCTTACAACTCAATAAATTGTGCCGCGAGTTGCTACCAGCATAATTGCTCTATCTAACCCAAAGGCTAGATCCACAAAGGTCACCTTTTTTCCATCTGGTCACATAGACCTCATCTGACATACAAGTCAAGACTCACCCAATGTATGTCCTCACACATGGCTTCTAATCATAATGGGGGCCTTATAACTTAGTGCATCATGGATCATTAGTGACACCTTACAAGAGTGGTGCATTGAGTATATCTAACACTTCACAATTTGAGGTGTTTTGATTGAGCCCCGATTGCACTTTTGCACTTGAGATAGGTAGAAGTGGACTCAAGAGAGTCTAGGTAGCAGAGTACTGAGCATATTATCTAGAAAATCCTCTCGATGGACCACTAAATTGTGCCATTGAGGATATCTAACCACACATGGTCTCAAAGCTGAAAAATTTGAATTAATGCATAAAAATATTTGGTTGCAACCTTGTCTAAGAAAACATTCAATGCAAACATGACTCTCTTTTAGAATAATGAAGATTGGTAAAAATTCTTGGTATTTCAAGTAATTTTTACCTCCATGATGCATTTCCTTGATCTTGGTTGGTGGGATTGCTTCATGAGGATCTTGGAGCGTATGTATAACCTTACACTATTATATCGAGAACATCAATGGATGCAAAGTGGAGTCTACTACTTCATTAATGCCGATCAATTTTCCTATCTTCAAAACAATCTCAAAAAAATCAAGTGGATAGAAGACCTTAAGTTGGCTAAGTTATTCATCTTTGAAGAATCATGCCTAAATCCCATCCTCAACATAGATGGAGAAAAAATTTACCAAAATTGTTATCTTTATGACCAAGTGCTCAAGATTCTCCTAGCCTAGCGCATTGTTTCATGAGAGGTGATCAAGGATAATTCTCTCACTCGACCCGAAAACACAAGAGAAAAGGAGCACTAGTATAAATTTGTGACTTGGTGCTAGCCTTTGATAACCCAAACTCTGGCCACAACAATCACCTCAAAGCTACAACAAAAACTAAAAAGATTGACACAAACAATCCCAATGTCACCACCCAAGCACCTAGGCAGACTTTAGAATCCTTTGCTCATAAAGCATATCTTCTAACACCACATAAGAATAAACAAGATCATATATCTAAACATTGTGAAACATCAACAACATGCATGAATTCATAGCAACTATATACCTCTGCCAAAAAAAATCTCTAGCAACTCCTTAATCGATATGCCTATCGATGCTTATTTGCCCTATGAGTTATATGTAGAGGGAAAGGGTCTCTAGTGATAGTTTAGGATTGATCGTGAGTATTGGCTCTGCAACTCATTCTCTATGGCAGCCCCAACACTCCTTAAAGAGTTTGCCTCTTTTGCTCACAAGTTGCCTTTATTGCACTACATTATCTTCAAGCTCTCCATAACATTACATGGTTGCAATTGGGAGTTCTCTCCACTTCCTTCATGACTCATAGGTCATATGGACTAAAAAAAACTCTCTCACAATGACAATCCCCACAAAAGATGCAAACCATCCTAATTAGCAATCACGGCTACCTTTAGCACATCAAGCATCTCCTCACAATAAAGCATTGCAACTATATGATAGCATATTGATCGATAAGTCTGCTAAGAAATAGAGATATCTCTTTACAACCATCACTTCTAAGAAATTGCAAGCAGCCTAGTTTGACATTAGCCACTTCTTTTATCATAGAATAAATAAGTCCATCAGCCTTGTTGCGGCACAAGCCAATAAACTTAATCCAACTACAAACTCCTTCTATATATCAACCTACTCTCTCCAATCACCCTCGGCAAAACACACACTTTCATCCCTTCATGTCATCAGAGTTCCCCCATAATACGTCTAGCTAAATCATGAAAAACAAGGCCATCACGTGTACTGAAACTCCCCATGGCTACTCAAACTTCTAGAGAACATAGGGCAACTCTTATGCTAATGCTAAATTATTTGGATTCAAGCAGCAGTCCAAGAACTCCAGCTTTGGCTACAAACACTGTTACAATTGTAGCCCATGGAGACTACAAAGTCTCCCATTAATCACATTGTGATTGGTACTCCAACACAGTGAAATGATCCCAGCTCCTCAAAACATGCTCCAAGGATTACGAAAACGGCTACACATTAATGAACTAGTGATCACCATATGACAATTAGACATCTGTAGCTTCCTTTGTCAGCATCCAGACAATCTCGACAATCCTTCTTCACATGTCATGCCCCCCCTCAAAATATAGCACCATCCTAATATTTATAGCCTACCACACATGATCTACATTCCATGAGCTTTTTAAAGGTTTTTTCATTTTGCTGAGAGACCTTTAGCCTTATCTTAAAAGCTATATCACCTTTTTTCATTGTAATCATGTACAAAACAAATATTATGATACTAAAGCACATATTTCTTGATACCTTCCCTTGAAAATTTTTATAAAGTACAATTTGTTATATTTTCTAGACTTAAATCCTTCCGTTTTTTCGAACCAAAATCAAGGCCAAGGTAAGTTGACTGCGTATGCCATTTTGAGCCAAAAAGTTGTCAATGAGGACGTACAAGCTTTATGCCAAGAAGAAGAAATATGCCTTCATTAAGAGGCAAATTGAGTACCTTGGATTTATAGTCTCTGATGAAGGGAGTATGGTAGATCTTGCCAAGGTTAAAGATGTATAAGAATGAGCATGTCCAACAACAGTTAAGGAAGTTTGAAGATTTTTGGGCTTGACAAGACGGTACAAGATTTTAATCAAACACTATGCCTTGATTGTCGCACCCTTAATTGATTTACTTAAGAATCCGATTGCTGTTGTGTGGACTCTGATGAACTTTCTAGCTTTGAAAAGCTTAAACAAAGCTTGATCAGAGCTCCTATCTTAAAACTACCTGACTTGATCCAAGAATTTGAAGTTATCATTGATGCAAGCTCTCTTGCATTAGGAAGGCCATCCAATAGTCTACTCTTTTAGGAAGCTAAAGGCTCATGAGAAGAATTATGCTACCTGTGATCTATATCTACTTGTTGTAAATCATGCTCTCAATTTATGAACACACTATTTGATTGGTAGCATGTTTACCTTCATCACTGACCATAAGAGTCTCAAATGGATCTTCACTCAACTAGACCTAAACCCTGGGTAATTCACTACATGTATACCCTCTATATCATGTGTATTTAAGGCCTATTTATAAATATCCTTATCTATGAACTTTTCCTTAATAAAACATAACCCTTTTCTATTCAATTTGTAAGTAACCCCTTTATATGGGACCCTTATGTATGTAAAAAATGTGTAAAAATGGTATTTTAAAAATCCCTTATGTTGAACCCATGTGACACATACACATATTTATGGCTAACCTCCTTAGGATCTAAACATGTGGCAATGACGATGGATTGAAGTCTTGCAAGAGTATGACTTTGACATCAAGTACAAACCAAGGAGAATGCCATTGCGGATGCCCTAAGCTGCAAAGCATTTCTCAATGCTCTTATCTCATAAGAATCCTCTAAGGCAATATCTCTAGTAGGACTTATGTCAATTCCCAGTAATCCAATAACAGAAATAGCCAAAGAAGAAGCAGGTAAGGATCCAAAATATCAATAAATGATAAGAGATCCTATCTAAGGAGATGACCCTTAAGCACAAACTTAAGTATCTAAACTTCTCTATGGAGGGAGGACTTGTCTACTATAAGATAAGACAATGCATTCCAAGAAATCAAGATCTCAAGAAGAAGATACTTTGGGAAGCCCATGATTCCCCTTTCTCAAGACATCTGGGCTATGCAAAGTCTCTCAATACTATAAGAAGAATCTTTCATTGGGAAAAGCTCAAAAAGATGTATTTAACTATGTTACTGACTATATAACTATGTTACTGAATGCTTGAGCTACCAAATGAGTAAAGGTTGAGTGCGTGAAGATGCTAGGGAAGCTCCAACCACTTGACATCCCGCAAATGAAGTAGGAATTTATTACCATGGATTTTATAGTTGGATTACCCTATGTCTAAGGAGGATACAATTCTATCTTAGTGATTGTACATATGCTAATTAAGGTCGCTCATCTTATGCCATTAAAACCAACTATAAGGCTTCAGACATTGCAAAGATCTTTGTGAACAAGATCTTTAGGTTACATGGATTGCCTAAAAGGATCATCAGTGATCATAATTCTCTTTTCACTTCTCACTTTTGGAAGAGCTTATTTGAAGCCATTGGTACGCATTGCCTATCACCCACAAATCAATGGGCAAACCGAGTGGTTTAACTAAGTCATTGAAGACATACTTAGAGCTTACTATTGCCTATCACCCACAAATCGATGGTTCATTGAAGACATACTTAGAGCTTACTATTGCAAGGAACCTAAGAGATGGATACCTACCTTCGGTGGAGTTTGCTTACAATGCATCCTATTATTGAAGCATCCAAATGATCCCATTCCAAGCTTTGTATAGACAAGAATGCCTAACTCCACTAAGCTTTTCTGACCCCACCTTGAAGATAGAGGCTTCCAAGAAGATGTTGGAGGAAATGGACAAACAAGTTAGGGCTATCAAACAAGGTACCCGAGCTGCCAAGGATCAACAAAAAGCATATACTGATCTAGGAAGACAATAATGGATCTTCGAGGAAGGAGACATTCTTTTTGTTTGTATCCATCCTAAAATGAGTTCTTTATCCTTGGGGCAATTAAGAAGCTAAGCCCAAGATATTGTGGACCATACAAGATTCTCAAGTGTTTGGGACTCAATGCTTACAAGTTACAACTTCCTGAACACTTGAAAGTTCACAATGTATTTCATGTTAGCCTTCTAAAAGGTTATTATTCAATCATCTTGATCATGTTCTTGAAAAAGAAAGCAAGCTAGAACTCCTCAAGCCTAGTTGTTGCAGATCCCTTTACTAAGGGGGATTAGTTTTGCCACCTCAAAGAGTTTGGACCAACCTCGAAGGGGGGAGGTCACTCTGCCAGGGGGATCCTTGGGCAAGATAGAGTTGAGGGTGCTAAGGGGCTTCTAGCCAGTAAACTCTTAGGCTCCTAGGAATAGTTTGAAAACTTATGTGACTCAAGACAGACTTCCTAAGGGCCTTGGTACTAGTTAGGGGCAGAGATCTGGTAAAATAAAGGACTTCGAGTCATTTTTCCATATGGGCAGAAGGTTAATACTTGTGTAAGATTCTCTATTAAATAAAGAAGTTTTTTCCTAAAGGATTATTTTCATTATTTGTGTTTTGTGACTTAAGTTACGTAAACAAACACTATGATTAAAATAGACTAATTAAGGAAGTTGATTTTATGTGTACAACATAAAATTCTTAAGTAAGTAGACAAGTAAAACTACCCAATTGAGGAAACCGAGAGGGCATGATTCCTGATGAACTTTCCCTAAGACAGGGTGGTCTCATTAACCTGAGAGCCTCTTACAATTTGATTCATTATACTATAGAAAACACTAACCACATAGAATCAATTAGAACCTTGACTCTGTATCATTTTAGGGGAATGGAGTGAGACTTTGCCTTACAGGTAGAGGGGTCAACATATCCATACTCCCCCTCGTTTCTCACTCTCCTTGAACCAAGTGTTATAGGAGTCTTCAGTTTGAGTAATCTAGCTCAAGCAGATGTTCAAATATCGATTCTAGTTAATTCAATAGGTGATCTTAGTTTAATTAGAACTCAAAAATGTAGGTCAATTCTTGTGGGAACAACCAAGACCTTCCATTGTGAAGTGGACTCAAGAGAGTCTAGGTAGAAAACCTCATTTGATTCAAAAGAGTACCAAGTGGTATCGTCTAGAAAATCCTCCCAATGGATGTCTCAAAGTGGGTACGCCACAGGTTCTATCCTATGTACTAGTCTAAAAACTCAACATCAATGTCAATCTCAATTCCAATAATCAAATCATCATCATCATTTTTCAACAACTAAGACTTAAGTATATCTTTTGCTAGGATCAACACTCCATCTCATCCTCTATTGCATATTTTTGAATGCAACATAATTGAGGAGACCCAAATTAGGTAATGCACCATCACCAATTTATAGTTCATACATGATCCATTCTGTGCCAAAAAAACAAAAATGGTTTATTTTCAATCCATGGACAATAAATTAGACATCTTCAAAAGTACCTTCAAGTGGCGCATAAATATTTTTGAAGGTCTATAGTTGTAGGGCTAACTTCTAAGATATGTTTTGTTCCCCTTTCCTTTCTCATTTTGTAGCCACTTTCCCTATATCAACTTGAAGGTTTTCTTTTCCCTTGCTACTTTACTTATTTTTATGAATATTACATTGATTATCATCCAATGTTTGGAAATGCATCTTAAGAATTTTAGAAAAAAAAATAGCACTTTTTCCTAATATTGTCCCAAATCAGCATGACTACATTGAACCTTTTTTCCAATAGAGGGATACTTATGTGCAGGATGATGGAAATTTTGATAGGCTTAAAATTCTTGAGGTGCACACATAAGAAACCCTACGTATCACCTCCACTCAAGGAGTATTGAGAAAACCCTTTAGTTACATGCTAGAAGGTGATAAAATGACCCCTCTTTCTCAAGTAACTTATGTATTTGGAAAATTTGCTAGGGTTTAAACTCATGGGGTGCACCTGTAAGTAACCCTACCTACTATCACTTGTAAATCAAGGGGTGTTCAGAAAACCCCTTTAGTTATATGCTACAAGGTAATAAAATGACTCCTCTTTCTCAATAAACTTATGTACTTTTTCTCACTAGGGAATGAAAAAACCCCTTTTGCAAGTGTCATCCCATAAATATGCCCAAATTTTATTAGCTAAAATACCCCTATTGGTTAAGCCATGTGATAACTTACATATTAGTGGTTCCCCCCTCCCTCCTCACTTCACAATTCTAAAACAATGGAGCAACATGGTCAATTCCACTGCTATTGCTGATATTATGCATCACTCTTAGTATTTTCTACCATGTGCAAGTTGGTTTTGCTTGCATTCATCCAAATTAAAGATAGAAATGATAATTAGAAGAGTACACCATTTTTGTCATTATAAATACAATTGATGATTCATGACCACTCATGCTACTCAACAAGTGCTTCAATAATCATTGGCACATGTTGCTAGATAAAGCATGGAGTGCTTACTATCTCAGATGCTTTAGAGTAGCAAATCCATGTCTACATGTCATGCTCGACATCCAAATGGGTTGTTAACCCTCAAACGAACAAGGTGGAAAATCCGGAAAATCTAAAGTAGAAGACAAAGGCCAATGCAAAAGTGAAACGGAAGATGAAGGCGCACCAAGAAAAATATGGAAACACAAGAAGTGCAAAAAAGTCCTAAATAAAGGAAAAAGGCGCACAAGAAAAAGCGCAAGTCAATACTTTTGTAAAACAGTGCAAGTGCAACATGATTTAATTTAAAGAGTGTCGAGCTCTCACCCATGCAATTTGTAAAGGTAATGGGCGGTAGGAAGAAAGCTAGGAAGATAGGAGGACAATGGGAAAAAGGGCCTAGGCCACGGCCGGCCATGTAAAAAAGAGGGATAAGGGGATGACTGCCCAAAAGGGATTTAGGGTTTTGTATATAAATTTGAAAAGTGAATGAGAAGCTCTTTCTTGTGTGTGGCCAAAAGTGGCTCTCCTCTTATTCTTCTTCTTCTTGTTGTTATTGCTTGCTTGAGCTTGTGCTTGAGAGGGGGAGTGTGAGTAGTGAGGGAGTGAGTGTGTGAGGGTGAGGGACCAGGGAGGAGAAGCTCTCCATCTTCTCCTCTCTTCTTCTCTTCTCTTCTCTTCTCTTCTCTTCTCTTGCTCGTGGCAATGGAGCTTGGAGTGTGGAGCTTGAGGAGGGAGCTTGCTTGAAGCTTGCACTTGGATCGTGGAGCTACCGGAGTGTGCGGGAGAGGAGGTAACTTGATCAACATGGAGGTAAGATCACTACACTCATGGATAGGTAGTGCGCCAGCTATGTGAGAGGTAGCCATTAGTGCTCGGCTTGGAATACTTGAAGCAATAAGCGGTCCGTGGGTCTTGGCGGTTGAGCGAGAGCTCCCATATCTTGGTTCCATTATCGGGACCAAAATGTAGAGGCGATCAACCACTGAGACCTAAGGACTGCTTATTATTTCAAGCATTCCAAGCCAAGCACTAACGGCTACCTGCCACATAGCCGATGTGCCTTCCATCTCTACGGGTGTAGTGAGCTTACCCCCATGCCCCATCGAGTTACCTCCTCTCCCGAGCACTCCGGTAGCTCCACGATCCAAGTGCAAGCTTCAAGCAAGCTCCATCCTCAAGCTCCGCACTCCAAGCTCCATTGCCGTGAGCAAGAGAAGAGAAGAGAAGAGAAGAGAAGATGGAGAGCTTCTCCTCCCCAGTCCCTCACCCTCACACATTCACTCCCTCACACTCTAACACTCCCTCTCTCAAGCACAAGCTCAAGCAAGCAAGAAGAAGAAGAAGAAGAGAGCTCCTTTTGGCCACACACAAGAATGAGCTTCTAATTCACTTTTCAACTTTATATGCAAAACCCTAAATCCCTTTTGGGCGGTCATCCCCTTATCCCCTTTTTTACATGGCAGGCTGTGGCCTAGACCCTTTTTCCCATTGTCCTCCTATCTTCCTAGCTTCCTTCCTACCACCCATCTACCTTTACAAATTGCATGGGTGAGAGCCCGATGTTCTTTAAATTAAATCATGATGCGCTTGCGCTCTTTTACAAAAGTATTGACTTGCACTTTTTCTTGTGCACCTTTTTCCTTTATTTAGGACTTTTCTGCACTTCTTGTGCTTCCATATTTTTCTTGGTGTGCCTTCGTCTTCCGTTTCACTTTTGCCTTGGCCTTTGTCTTCTGCTTTAGATTTTCCAGATTTTACACCTTATTCGTCTGAGGGTTAACATGGGTTGATCATTAACTAGGTTTTGGGTAATGCAAGGAATATTCCTTTATTATGGCTCTAAGACTGGAGTCATTGATGTAGGCCCCATGACAAGGATGATTAATTACAATCACTACTTTATGTATGGTTATTTGAGTTATTGTTCTTCTCACTCAATCTACTTTAAGAGCACTATATGTTATTGATCATGCTAGATGTCTTGTTGGTGGGTAACTAAAAAGGATTACATCATAACTTCCATGTGCTATTTGTCTAGGTGGGATGTGCAAGATCAACAAAATTTGGAATATATGGTAACTTTCCCATGAGATTTGTTGGGTAAGGTGTACAAGATTAACAAAAGTTAGAAAATGTAGTATATCTTCAATGACATGGTTGTATCTCATGTTTATACTATTTATTAATTAGCAATCACTTGAAAAATGTTTATTCCTTAGAGGCAAGTATACTTAGAGTTATGTATCAATCAAGATATTAAATAAATCAAGCGATGTCTTATAAATTTTTTTAAAAACTCGTAAGCAACTTCTCAAGAAAGAAAGAGAGAGTGCCTTTATGCCAAACAGAAATTGTAGGGAAGTTCGAAGTTGAAAGGGAAAAGGGCATAGGGCTAGCATTATAGAAGTTCAAAATATGCATATAACCATTTTGGTGATTGTTTTGATTGATAATTATGCTTGACATTGTTAGTCTTCCGAACTCTATGAAATCAATTTGAGAGAGACAAAGCAAACAAGGTTTCTAGGCAAGTGAACTCCTAGTTTGCTGATGAGCAAGAGAACTCATTTGGTCTTCCCCAAATGGCTTACATGGTTAATCAAATATTATGGAATAAATCCATACCCCTATGTACAATTGATAAATAAACCTATAAAGAAAGAATATACAAAGAAAGTAGAGTCATGGAGAGGGAAATCCCACTTGTCCATGTGCTTAACTCTTAGATCATTGCTTTAGGAAGTAGCCTCAACCCTATTCACTCCTCAAAATCTCAATTCACTCACTCATATTGACTTAGCAAGAAAGAAGATTAAAGAGAGAAAGAGAGAGAGAACAACAAGACAAGTAGGTTGACCAAAATTCGTAATCATAAAACTCCTTGACTGACATTACATGCATAGCCCAAAATGGGCACGTTCAAAACCAAAAAGGAATATCTCACATAAATGATTCATATAGATATTCAGGTTAGGGTTTTAGTATTGAGAATCTAAGAATCTCTAGTTCTTAGTATCCTCTATCACTTGTCCTTAAAACTGGATTGGCTTAAATGACATATTTAATAAGATGTGCTTTTCATTTCATATGCTTGGTTGGATTAGGTCTATTTTTTAACTCACACTATCTATCTTTAAATCCCATCATTGGAACACCCATCTTAGGATAGGATCATATGATCCATATGATCCCATCATTGGAACACCCATCTTAGTGTGTGCACATGTGTGTGTCTGTGCATGTGTCTCATATGGGACATGCTTTAACAATTCTTGCATTATGTTGGATATGATGTATCCTGACCATACACATGTTTTATTTGCATTCTTCCATAGTGCATCTTTTAAATGCAAGCATATAGTCGATTTGGCTGATAACTCAATAAAACAAAATAAAATCTTACCTCAAAAACACAATGCTCTACCTTCTAAGCTCTTGTTTAGGAAAATAAATTACGTTAGATGTAAATGATCATTTTGATGACTTGATGAACTACATATTAGAAGTCTTATTTATGCAAATATGATAACAAGCTATTTATTTTCATGCAATTAGAAACAATCTATTTAAATATGCAAGACTAACACCATATCCTTTAACTGCCTCAATGCATCCTTTCCTTAGAAGGTGAGATATTTATAACTTACATACAAATAGACAATGTTTCACTACATATCCTTATAGTAAATGTTGTCTCATCACAATGAATCATAGTCTTCGGAGCACATTGATGGTCTCAAAATCATGAATAGTAAAAATTTGAAGGAAATGAACTAAGAAATTCACCTAATCACTTTCCCAATGCTAACATAATGTGACATTGAATTTAGAGAGATGTTTATTGGTTGAAAGCTAGGCATGGATCTTTCAAAACAAACCATTCATGCATTTAATATACTTTTGTCCATGAGAATTAAATAGCAATACTGAAGGTGAGATTCTCTATAATAGCCTTTAATTCAAGTAGATGGTGAAATAATAATTAGGGGATTAGTACACAAGCATTGGTTACAAACATGTTAAGCAAACAATTGTAATGGCTATTATAACATGCAACATCATTGGAGATATCACCCAAAAACAAGGAGGTTGTTCAAATGTGCTAGAAGCACAAACTCAAGAGCAAATTTTTAGTGTGGTGTGTCCAATGCAAAGAAGTAATCAAGACGTGCATGTATTATAATCAACATTTCAATGAGAATGTTGAGGGCTACGTCATATCTTATGAAATAAAGATAAGAGTGAATCACTTATTCTTACAAGGCTTATATGGAAATGCCTATTTATAGGTCAATCTATGTTTGTTTCTTTACTAAACCAATGCATCAATACTTCACCCTCCTTATAGAGATGAATTTTTGTTGTTCCACTAAGTCTCTCCTCGTGTCATTGGATTTGCATGAATTGTCAAGCACACAATGCAATGCACCTACAAAAATCGCAATGATAATTTTTTCTCTACATGCTTATGTGAAGGAGCTAATCTAGGTGGTCCAAAGATTCACTCCATAGTGGTTTTCTCTCCATGTTATAAGGACAATAGCAATATGACAAACATGACAAAGGATGTAAATATGGATGTGGAGTTGAGTCAAAAAAAATTAATGTTGCATACCAACTAACTTGATTATGAAAATTTATGTCATAAGGATCTTTTAAAGACAAATAGAACGTGATAAAGAGAATGCAAATGTCTACAAGTCAAGGAGAGATTCTACTACTTGTCTTTTCTTCACATGTTGTAGGTTAAGCATCCCTTTTGTGATCCTTTGCCTTTTTCTTTTCAGCCCCTAGTTGAGTGGAAATGAATTCTTGGTTTATTGTCTCTACTGGGGTGTAGATAGATTGGTGGGTGGCTGATTGTTTGAAGGGTTCCTTTTCCACTAGACACGTAAATTTAAAGGTGCCCTTTAAAAGGTGGCAATCATAAAGGTTACATTGAAAAATTCAAGTGACCAAAGGACTTTATGGTGTATGTCAGTGGAGCCACTGACATATGAAGATGCATGCTTGGGTGCTTTTTCTTTAGGTCTACATGCACAAGGCACCTAATTTTCCTATCACTTTTCCACAAGGGAAGCATTCTTGATTGGGTTCACCCATGATGAGTTCTACTCAACCATGTAAGTCAATGCTACTTAGTAAAGGTTCCAAAGTTATAAGCATAACAGAGCGGAGTACTTAAACTAGTAGTACATCATTCTATGCATTTTCTTTGGTATTTCACCACTCTTTGAATAGTTTTACCCATACATTCAAGACTTGTTATCCTTTAACAATAATCTTTAATTTAAGATTGATTGTCATTTAGTGCTTGCTTGGATTTTACTCTGAATTTTGCATGGCATAAACATAAATCTATCTCATAAAATGTGCAATACCTTCAATTTGAATGCAAATGGCTTTTGTTATCACCCTAGCTAGCGCAACCTGTATTTGATTATTCATATAAGAAATTACTTGCACACATATCCTTTTAAGAACTATGAACTCTCCAAAAAATGGTACTTGACTACTAAAAACCATGAAGTCTATCCAGTTCATAAAAACAATGTTAAAATCTTAACAGCACAACTACTTGGACACTTATCCTTTTAAGAATCATGTAGTCTCCAAAGTTGTTACTTAATTGCAAACTACTAAGTCTATCCACTTCATGGACAATGTAAAAAATGGGAGTCTATGATTTTAGAGATATTCATCTATGATTGATGTGGCTGAGTTTGAATTTTAGTGCCATGATGTGCATTTTTTAAGAAGATGGAGATTATGGTGATGCATCAACCTAAGGCTCTTAACTCGAGGTGGTTCCATAGAAGCCTTGCAATTTATCATGATGTTGCTTATAAAAAGGGGAGGCTCTTTCTTGACTACTTATGATGATGAGATTGGGACAAAAATTTTAACAAAAGGATCTCCATCATCTAAATGTGGTGGTCAATTATGGTTGGGTTATGGAAGACGTCTAGTTAAGCACACTATGATGCAACAATATGAACTACTATTGTGATTCTTCTTGCAATTTTCCTTTAATAAACTTAAGTGAGTAGAGGTTATTTGTGAGCTCTCAAATTGAGGATTACCGGAGTCCAAAACTTTTGGCATAAAATATATGGATCAATGGAAGAAATTCAGAGTTTATCTAAAGTGCAATATGGATGCTATAAATACATTTAGATCAATATAAATGTTTTTGAATGTTTGGATCTTAAAAGATAGGAAATCTCCATTTCCTAATATTTATCTCCTCACTTATTGTTCTAGCTTTTATACATTAAGATCTGTCAAATATGACCATTGTTGCCCTCTCAAATTGGAGGTTCCCAAACCAAAGTAAGTATTTGTTCACAGATGTGGTGTTAGTGAGATTTAGATGCAAGCCATATTCTACACCTATGGAAAAGCAACTTAGCAAAGTCAATAAGATACTTTTCTACATAATCTTTTGTTTCACCTTTTATTTATGCAAAGAGATTGGAATGTCTAGTAAAACTTCTTATATGGATAGCTAATATGAAATGGATCCAAACATTTTTGTTTATGTGCATAGTCTATAGATGTAATCTAAAGGCATAATCATCTCTTAGTGATGTGGTAGTTGTTTAATGGGCAAAGACCAACCATAATCATCTCCCACTAGGTAGCCAAAATCTAACAATGAGTATCATAGTACCTATGTTTTCGTATTTTAACCCGAACTAGGATGTGCCCTCATCTTGTGCATTTCTTTAACAAGTGCACAAAATGCAATCTGTCTTTCCTCATCTACCTTATGTGTTATTCATATTAGCCTTGTAGTTGACTATTGGTGTTTAGTCATGAAGTTGTCATTCAAGATCCCATATAAGGGAGATTCTTTTGTCTCCTTTATCTATAATATATATTTGGAGAGAGGTCCAAGAGAGAGGAGAGTGACTTTTTGGGATAAAATTCATTCAATGTGGCATGATTGACAAAAGTTGTTGAAACTAACAAAATCTTGCAAGTAGAAAGAAATCCATCAATTGTAAAGCAACACTCTCCAAACATCATTGAGATCCTATTAATTTCCAACAAGCACTCTCCCAAGCATCTATGTGACCTCAAAATGGCACTTGTGCAACAAATAACCTAGTTAGTGTGTTTAAATAGCACCTTAGGATGGAAGGTTCATGTTTATATTTTTAGAGCCTTATATCTAGTTATGACAAAATGGTAAACCTTGCATTACCTACTTGAACAACAATTCAACACACTTTCCCAATTGTTATTTCACCTAGTTTAAACATGAATGAAAACTAACTTTCTTGGCAATTAGATAAGAAAAATAAGGGCATATCATCCCTCAAGCCGTGGTGCACTTAAAAGTATTTTTTCTCAATGGAATTTTTTTTCACTTCCTATGATGACATAATTGCCTAAAATTTTGGGAAAAGGACATTGTTAATTGAGAGCAAGTATGAAATAATAATTGCAGGTGGCCTTATTGAGCTACATATGTGCACATAAGGAATGTGCCCTTTATGTATCAATAACTAGTCCAATCCTTTTTGTGAGCATGCATCATGACATGAAAAGGTGTGCCATATCTCCTAGGACCAACTTTTATTTATTTCAAAGGGTTAGTTATCATGCTCATGCTAACTCTACATGTGTGCATGTAAACGTACATGTCTCCTAGTGCATTTTATAACTATCATTACTTAGTCAATTCACTTGGATGGCCTTCTTGAGCAACTCCATCTCCAATAACCAACCTTGGTTTTTCATTATTCCTTAATCTTGTAGAAGTCCCCTAAAAATGAGAACATTATATGCATATGTATTTACATGCATGCATGTAATATTCCAAGCACGTAAAAGATAGATAAAAGTGAGACATGAGAACCTTATGTGTAAGATGTCGACTTTGATAATCATATGGATGGATCCACGACTCAGTTGCTCAGTCTACTACGAGAAGATGTGGGGTGAAATCCAATGGGTGCAAAAATTTATCCTTTGGAGGTATTTGGGTTGAAACTTGTTGGTGGAAATTTGGGATGTTTCCATTAAAGGAAGATGCTTTGTGCCAAACTATTGGCTAGCTTACAAAAGTGAGAAATTCATTGGGTATGCGATTATGTTCTGGAATCATCCAAGTAGATTCACAAAGGATGTTTTAAACAACTCTTCAAGTGGGCAAGAAAGTCAAGAAGGATGCATGATTTCCCATGTCTTTTGGAGGAATCTATGGTTAAAATCCTGTTAGCATATGCAAGGAAGTTATCATTAAAAGTAGAGGCTTTGTGAGTTGAATTCTTGATTATTTTAGTGAAGTAAGAATGTTGTAAGGCACATGATAGTCTCATTTGGACCTAAGTAGTCTATAAGAGTATGATTTAGAAAACTCATTAAGTGGGCAATAAAAAGATATGAATGAGAAGGCCTTACTAGAAATTGATATGAAAATGGGCAAGCCAAACTTTGTGAAAGTGGTGTTCTATTAAGTGAATCCATTATTAGTCTATGTGAAGGACTTTTCACATGCCATTAAGGAAGAAGTAAAGTTGAACTAAGTTTGAAATAAGAGAATTAGTACACAAAAAGGTATTTAGTGTAGTCAAAATTTGGACCAAAGATGGAGCTCTATAGATATGTCATGTAGAGAAAGTGGATCCACATTAGACTAAGTTCAAGCTCCTTTCAAAACATGTAGATGTCAAAATATAGGAGACTGTAGAGAAGGTATAGTTAGAGGGAACTCAATAGACATGTTATGAGCATGAAGTGGATCCATGTTAGACTATGTCCAAGGTGAGTTTCACACCGATATAGGTTGTAATATATGACCCACTACCATGAGAATATTATAGGGAAGATGTGGCTAAACATGGAAGTGAAGATGAAGTTCCCTTAACATAAGATGAATCCAAGTTTGACATGCCAAAGTACAAGTTAAATGCACGTATGGTTAAGATTTCATATGGTGGGGTTCAAAGTTGAGTGGATGAATATGTACTTAAATAAAGTTATGTAGTAATCCAAGGTAGAGCTAAATACACATGCTTTCCTAAGTTCCCAATCTCCTCAAAGTTTCCATGATATATGCAAATTACATTATATACAAGCATGTGCTTCTTCAAGATTCTGATATTTTCAAATCATCAAATTATCAAACCATCAAATCTTATCAACAAGTGTTGAAGTTGCTAGAAGTAGCAAATTTGAGAGGCATAAGAATACATTGCATTCCGCCTTAAGTTATAGCCACGAGAGGCTCCTTAGGCTAGCAAGGTTGCAATCTTCGATTGTAGTGAAACTTGGTGAGTAGAAAGAATAGTGCATAAACTGCAAACATACCCCTTTAGGAATCTCCCACTATGATTTTTAGCATCTAAGGTCATTTCGGCCTTCGTTCTAGACCTACAAAATTATCCTAACATGAGTATTTGCGTATACTACAGTTTCAGTTGTGTTCACAAGAGCAACCACCTAGTTATG
The DNA here is from genome assembly GCF_053477565.2 of Lygodium microphyllum. Classification (NCBI taxonomy): domain Eukaryota; kingdom Viridiplantae; phylum Streptophyta; class Polypodiopsida; order Schizaeales; family Lygodiaceae; genus Lygodium; species Lygodium microphyllum. The sequence goes on along the minus strand of NC_141154.1, from coordinate 15,499,899 downwards.
TAGATAAGAGTCATCTATATTATGTATGTAGGCTTTGTAAGGCTTTCTATGGGCTAAAGCAAGCACTTAGGGCATGGCATGATGGGGTTGCAGAATACCTTGTCAACATTGGAAATGCTGATAACTCACTCTAAGTATGTGAGAGTGATGCAAGTATTGTTTTCATTACTATATTTGTGGATGATTTGATCATTGTGGGTGATAGTGAGATAGAGATTGACAATGTGAAGGGTCTTCTCAAGACTAAATTTGAGATGAAGGATTTGGGAGCGTTGCACTATTTTCTTGGCATTGAGATAATCAAGACTTCATAGGATATATGGTTGTTACAAAGACATCATGCATCGAATATGTTGAAGAAGTATGGTATGGCTCATTGCAAGACTATTTCTATACCTTTGGATTCTAATGTTAAGCTTAGTGCACATGAGGGTGACTTGATTGCGGATGTCACTATGTATCGAGAGATTGTGGGTAGCCTTATATATTTGAGAATCACTAGGTGTGACCTAAACTACACAGTTGGTTTGGGGAGTCAATTTATGTAGCTTCCATGAAAGCCACATTTGGATGCAATGCAGTGCACATTGCGCTATGTCAAGTCCACATTGGACTATGCCTTATTCTATGGTGTAGGTGTACCATTGGATTTGCATAGTTACATAGATGCAGATTGGGTTGGTAGTATTTCAGATAGGATATCTATCACTTGTCTATGTTTTCCCTTGGCAGTGTTGTTGTTACTTGGAGCAACAAGAAATAGCTGACAAAGGTGTTGCAAGTGCAACATGCGAGGTAGCTTAGCTACACAAGCTACTTGGTGATTTGGGGATACAAGTGGAAAAGAAGGTTATCATCTTCAATGATAACCTTGGTAGCATTCAATTAACTAGAAACCCATTGTTTCTCGTGTGGACCAAACACATAGAGGTCCATTACCATTTCATTTGAGAGTGGGTTTTGGCACGTGGGATTAACTTGGTTTATGTTAGCATAGAGGATCATGTTGTAGACATTTTCACCAAGGCCTTGGGAGCTGAGAAGCTTCAATGGTTTAGGACTAAGCTTGGAGTTTATGAGCTCATTCTAAGCTCGAGGGGGAGTGTTGAGATGTTGAGCTCTACATGAGCTAGCATCCACGACATGCCTTGGTGATGTGGCACAATATTATTCACTGGCGTGTTAGGTGACCAACATGAGGATATGCTAGTGATTCGAGAGCTGGACTATACCCACATAGTCTATCCTTGGTTATGGCATATTCATTGTGCCACCTTTTCTTTCCTAGTAGGTTCACACTTAGTGTCAATGTGTACATACCTTGTGATACTTTCATATTAGTCTTTTATCATATTATAGACTTAGTTCTTTTGTGTGGAAGAAGAAGAAAGAAGAATAAGAAAAAATTAGTCCTATCTCTCTATGTGCTTAAGTCTCAATTGCTTTTGTGTGCATGTGCTCTTGGGTGCTTCACCTCTCTCCCCTCTCATCTATTTTCAAACTACTAATAAGAAGATCTCATTAAAGTCTGTGCCATTCTCCTACTTAAAATCCTTAGCCACCAATCTTACCTTATACTTGGGCAATGCATCAAATGAAGATATTCATAACTTATAAATCAATTTGCATGGTAAGGCATGCTTATCCTTAGGCAAAGAAACCATTTACATGGTAAGCCATGCTTATCCTTAGGCAAAAGAACTAGCTTCATGGAGTATTCTTGACCAAAGAGTCCATCAATACCTGTATAGCCTTCTTTCACTTAGGAATATCCTCCCTAGTCATAGCATCAACACAACATGAAGACTCTTTGCAATGTGTAACCATGACATAATCTAGAGAAGGTATATATCTCTTTGGTGGTCTAAAGACTCTCATAGATCATCTCAATTCTAACTTAGCTTGAGCCTCTAGCTGTCCCAATTTTCTACTTTGCGTAGAGTGTGTGCGAGAAGCGAGCTTTTGAAGTGAGCTTTAGAGCGAGATTTTTTTGGCAACATCCTAATTTATGTTCCATATGGTTCACTTGTGGCACCTTTTTTTGTAACCATGCCCTAGATGACAATATTTACTCACACCAATACTAGCTCCACCAACTCCACCACCACTACTAGCATCTCCTTCTCCTCTTGCTCAATACCAACACGACCAATCTATTTCTTTCTCTCTCCTCAACTCTCTCACACACATGTTCTCCTTCCTCTTCACACACACACACACACTCTGTGTGTGTGCGTGTGTGTGTGTCTCTCTCTCTCTCTCTGTCTCTCATGTTGGGGATTCACATTTCAAATTTTTATCCTTTTTTCCCAATCCTCTCTGCGAGTGAGTGAATTGAAGGGAGGCTTTAGAAAAAAAATTCACTAGAAAAGTTTTGAGAGCTCCCCCCTCTTTGGAGAGAGAGAGAGAGAGAGAGAGAGAGAGAGAGAGAGAGGGAGAGAGGGAGAGATGGATATATATATGTATATATATCAATAGGGGCCTTTTGAAAACTTCTTCATGAAAAAAGGGGTGTCAATGGAAGGATTTGAAATATTCTTTCATCGAAATAGGAGTGTTGACAATCCCCTTTTGACGAAAAAACTTTCAAAATCCCCCTATTCATGGGAGAGATATATATATATTAATGGGAGATTTTGACATTTTCATTTGCCAAAATGGAAAAAAGTTAGCTATCCTATTTCTACAAAAGAAAATTTCAAAACCTCCTGTTGATCTCTCTCTCTCTCTCTCTCTCTCTCTCTCTCTCTCTCTCTCTCTCTCTCTCTCTCTCTCTCTCTCTCTCTCTCTCTCTCTCTCTCTCTCTCTCTCTCTCTCTCTCTCTCTCTCTCTCTCCATTGATGGGGGCTTTTGAAAAAGAATTTCCTTGAAAAGAGGGTTGCTTGTAGCCCCCATTTTAGTGAAAATTTTTCAAAACTCTTCATGCACACACACACACAAACACATTGATAGAGGGCTTTTGATTATTATTTTTTGGTCAAAAAAGGGGGTGCTAGAAACCCCATTTCAAGTGTTTTTTTATAAGAGCCCCCCATAGATGTTCCATTCACACACACACACACACACACACACTCTCTCTCTCTCTCTCTCTCTCTCTCTCTCTCTCTCTCTCTCTCTCTCTCTCTCTCTCTCTCTCTCTCTCTCTCTCTCTCTCTCTCTCTCTCTCTTTATGATTCCTCCTACATACCTCATTATCATCAGGTTGCTCCTTGTGCTCTGTCTCCTTACTCATTCTTCTCTAGCTCATCCTATTATGGTATGTTATAATACATTATTATATAGTGCATAGTTATTGTAATTATGTGATAATGACTTCTGTTATGTTGGTAACAATATATTGTTATAGTAAAATTACTTTATAATATTATGATTACGCTATAACATAAAGAATTACGTTGTTGCATTATAATTATATGTTACATGACTACATTATAATGACATTATTGTAATATGATTATGTTATGATATTATAATTATATTATTATATTCACATGCTATTATCTTATAATTACGTAGTTATTATGACTACGCTATAATATATTATGATATACAATGCAACATGTAATATAGATAATATACTATTATATATTATTTAAAATATAATATAATATAATATATAATGTTATACTACAACATAATCTTATTATAATAAAATTACTTTAAGATATTATAGTTACATTATAATATAATACTATGTTAAACTAAGTTATAGTTTTAATAATATTATTATTATATCATGTATTTATAATTAAATGGTTATTAATATTATTATAGTACATAGTTATTATAAACATATTATAATATAATAATATGATATAGCATAACTAAAATAAAATAAAATAAAATAACAATAATAATGAGAGAATGTAATATAACACAATTTACATAATTTAATAGGTTGTATAAGAGAGAGAGAGAGAGAGAGAGAGAGAGAGAGAGAGAGAGATTCAAAATTTTTTAGCTAGATGATTTCAATGTCATCTTGCTAGACATTAAAAATTTTGAATATCCTCTGTGTGTGTGTGTGTGTGTGTGTGTGTGTGTGTGTGTGTGTGTTTCCCCCTTCTTCTTCTTCTTCTTCTTCTCCTTCTTCTTCTCTCTCTTCATCTCCCCTTCTTTAAAATGTTGACTGTCATTCCCCTAAATTCTATTATCTTCCCTCTTTTCAAGCCTTTGATTATTAACTGTCCCTTTTGGTCACATTTCTCGAAAAGGACCAATTAGTCCCATGCTACAAGTTGGAATGGTTTGTGTACTTGAATTGGTTGTAGCAACCCATTTGGCTTGTGTGTAGGCATTTTATGAGTTTGACATTGTGTAAAGGAGTTTAAGTGTTCTGTTTATTGATTGTCACATGCTTAGCCAATGATATCTTGTCCTCAAGAGCTCCAAAAAATTTTTAATCCCAAAATGTTCAAATAATGGGTCACTGTGGTGGTAGTCAATATAAATTTGTTGCAGCCTCTTTGGAATGTAAATGCAAAGTTGTCTAGGAAGAGGATAGTCATCCCTTATTGTGACTTTATTTAGCAATTTGTAATCTACACAAAATTTGTATTGCCCATTGCCTTTTTTGCATTTGCTAGAAATATTTCATATATCATCAATGCATGGGCATTGCATCCGAAATCGTGGCTATTGGCCTTGCTAGGATCCCCAAGCAAGAGCCGGTCTCTATAGTCCCTAGGACCTAGAATAGGTGTCCTTGATAATTGCCACACACCATAATTCAATGTTGTGTGCCTCAAGTTTTTGCCAACTTAACTATATTTAACCCAACACTAGACCCACACAAGTCACCTTTTTTTCCATCCAATTGCATAGACCTCATTTGATGGGGGGCCTTACTACTTTGAGCACCATGAATCATTGGAGGCATCTTACATGGGTGTAACATCAAGCATATCTAACATATCATAGGTTTCACCTAGGATGACCTCTTTCCTATTAATATTGGAGGGATGATATGTTCTAATGCAATTATGAAGAAAGTCTAGGTTTGGCTAGTTTAAAAGTGAAGCTTGAGGAAGAGGTGAGGATGGTCCTAGGTTCCCTCTTGCATTTAGGAAAAAATGCCATTTCTGATCCCTAACTTGAAAGCTTTCTAATTAGTCCACATAACTTACCTAGCATTAGCTATGATCCAACTCTTCCAAATGTTGCTAAATTTGAAAAACCATAGGGAAGTTCCAATCAAGGGCATCATCTTTTGTGAGATTGTTAATAACACGGAGTTCATATTAAGCTTCATCTATAATAGAAACATCCAACTTAGCTAGCTTCACTTCAAACAAAACACATGAAATATAAATTAGTTAGGTTCACTTGCAAAAAAAAGGCAAAAAAAGCCTCTATATATAGATTGGAGAGGTGCACAAATCGGATGCTACATGCGCATGTAGTGAATGTCGGAAGGTCCCCAAGAACAAAGAACTCTACTAAAACTCATAAAGTAAGAAGAAGGTTTTGCACGACATAAAGCAAAAAGACAAATTGGGTACAATCTCCCTCCATGCCTTGTGTGAGTGCTCCACAAGGTATGTATTTATAAATTTATTCATCTCCAAGCTTAAAAATAGCCCAATTTACAATTAGCATGCTTTAGCTTTTGTGTTTGCTTTTGTCCAAATAAAGAATAAAGCGGTTTGGGCATCCCCAAAATCGAGCTTTGCCCAAATACAATGTCCAAAAATGAAATATTTAAACCGAGTGTCTATGCGCATACAAAATAATAAATTTTTATCAAGTGCTTTAATAAATAAGCGCGCCTAGATAAATATTAGCGCCATGCCTTTAATGATAAGATGCACACCTATAAAAAATGATAATTTCTTCTAGGTAATTTGAATACACACCATCGCCCAATGCTTCCCAACACCATCGTTGCTTGTCTGCTCTACACATCAACTAAAGTATTCACAATTGTTAGAAAATAATAAAATTAAATCACCAAAAGTGAATACCTAACAGTCTTCAAGTACAAAATAAATAAATAGGTTGGAACTCTGTCCTAATTTTGGTTTAATATGAGTGCACTCTAAACTCATAAACGTCCATTAATTTAATATGTATTTTGTGGAATCACCCGTTGTGGAATCACCCACGTGCACATTAAATTAATCTGACACCCAAAAAGAACAAGTGTCCCCATCAACTTCTCAGATAAGGAATCCACCTTGTGTATGAGCTCCCACAAATAAATATAGTTTTATGGAATCCACCGCAAAACCTCACGGAATCCACAGTGGAATAAAAACCTCACGGAATCCACTGTGGAATAAAACCTCACAGAATCCACCATGGAATATGTCTTCTGGCATCATACCCCCGAGGTGGGATAGCAATTGTCTTCAATTGCTATTAGCTCAATGTGGAGCGATCAGTGAGGGGTAAGTACTTAGGTTGCGGGTGTCCATCGATTGGGCCTCTTCAACAGGATGATTTTTAAACTTAACCAAATATCTAGAGTATCTACGGCCAGTTCTGGTGGTCATAAAGTATATATCTAGAATAGTCTCAAGTTCAAGTATTTCAGTTTCTTCTTCTAACAAAGAAGGGTTTTTATAGACAAGGTGGACAGGTAATTGTCCTCTAAAAGGTCATAATAAACTGATATAAAAAGTATTATGGATCTTCGAGTGTGGGGTAGTTCTAGTTTAAATGCATTGTCATTGATTTTGTGAATGATTTTGAAAGGTCTGGGCTAACTTAACAACAAGGTGTTTCTCAACACTTTGCAATCTTCTCTTTTTAATGCGTAAGCAAACATAATCATCAACATTGAAACTCATGGCTTTTCTTTTCTTATTAGCTTGTATAGTGTATGATTACTGGGCTTTCGCAATCATATCTTTAACTTCAGCAAAAATAGTAGCATGTGTATTAGCAATATCATCAAGAGCTTTAACTTTGTTTGACAATGATGTAACATGTGCATGCAATCCATGTCCATAAATGATTTCAATATGTGCTTTATGTGTAGCTGTGTGTGATGTATTATTGTATGCAAATTGAAATAAATGCAAGTGTGTATCTCATATTTGTGGTTTTGAAATTGTGTATGCACATAAAAGATCTAGACTTGTAATGTTAGTAGCTTCTATTTGCCCATTGGTTTCAGGATGAAATGCAGATGAGAAATCAATCATGAGAAATCAATCTTAGTACCTAAATTAGCAAACAAAGCAGTTCAAAAATAATTATAGAATCTAGAATCATGTCAGAAATAATAACACTTAGTAAACCATGGTTAGTGAAAACAATCTTCAAAAACAATTGCGTAGCTTGAGATGCAGTTAAACTTTTCTTGCATGGTAGAAAATATGCTTGTTTGCTAAATTGATCTATGATAGTTCAAATCACATCATGATTAGCTTGGGTGTTAGGCAAACCAATTATAAAATCCATTGAAATATGTTCCCATGGTCGTTCAGGATTTGGTAAAGTCATTAACAAACCATATTGCTTACCATGGTGTCGCTTGACTCTTTGACAAATTAAACACTAAGAAATAAAGTTAGAAACATCAGATTCCATTTGTGGCCAATAAAAATCTTCAATCAATTTTCTTAAAGTAGAAATAATACCTCTATTGCCTTGATATGGGGGACAATGAATTTCATGCAACACAAATGATCTAAATGAAATAGTGACACACAATCTTTTCTCATAAAACATAAATCCATAAGAATAAGACAAAGAATCAATTGGAATCCAGTTATTAGCAACTAATTTGTTCTAATCAGCTTGAAAACTGGGGTCTTGATCATAGGTATCCTTCGTAGAAATAAGGGAATCAAAAGATATAATGGAGATATTATGGATACTTGGTCTTCTACTTAATGCATTGGCAACAACATTCTCTCTTTCGGGTTGATATTGGATAAGTGGATGAAACCTTTGAATGAAAGCAGCCCATTTGATATGACGGTCATAAATTTGTGGCTGACTAAGGAGATGTTTGATACTTTGTTGGTCAGTTTTGATCATGAATTCAGATCCCATTAGATAGTATTTCCATTGGCGTAAAGCTTATACTATAGCTAACAATTCCTTATCATTGGTAGAATACTTCAGTTCAGAGGGTTTAAGCTTGCAACTAGAATAGGCTATGGGATGTGAATCTTGCATAAGGATAGCTCCTATTCCCGATTCACTAGCATCAGTGATTACTAGAAAGAATGGTAGATTAAAATCAAGTACTTGCAAAACAGGGGCATGGGTTAAAGCATGTTTCAATAAATCAAAATACTTTTGTTGGTTATCAGACCAACGACATACAACACCTTTCTTTAATAATTTCGTTAAAGGCAATGCAAGCAACGAAAATTTTCTCACAAATTTTTTGTAAAAGCTAGCAATACCTAAGAAAGAATGTAACTCATGCACATTTTTAGGGATTGGCCAATTCAAAATTGCCTCTATTGTTTTAGTATCAACTTGAATACCATTAGAAGAAATAATATGACCTAAGTATTTAATTTGGGTTTGGAAAAATTCACTCTTGTCAGGGTTAGTATACGATTGATTTTCTTTCAACAATTTAAAAACCAAAGATAGATGTTCATAATGCTCACTTTCATTCTTACTGAAAACCAATATATCATCAAAGAAAACAATTACGCAATGCTAATACTTCAAAAATATTCGATTCATCATACGATTGAATGTAGCTGGTGCATTAGTCAAACCAAAAGGCATAACAAGGAATTCATAATGACCAAATTGAGTTGTAATGCACTTTTGAAAATGTCAGGTGTACCCAATTGTACTTGATGATATCTATATTTGAGATCTATCTTGTTAAAAATAGTAACTCCTTGTAGTTTATCTATGAGGTCGTTTACCCTAGGGATCGAATATCTATTCTTGACAGTGATCTCGTTTAGGGCATGATAGTCAATGCACATTCTATAGGTATTATTTTTCTTCTTAACTAATAGGACAAGTGCACCAAAAGGAGAACTATTGGGCCTAATAAGTCCTCGGGTTAACAGTTCTTCAACTCGGGCTTGGATTTCTTTTTGTTTAATCTAATTGTGTCTATAAGGTGCTTTACATGGTGGTTGAGAACCTGGGATTAAATCTATTTTATGATATTCAAGACGTGCAGGTGGTAAACCAGGGGGTAAATCAACAGAAAAACAATCTTTAAATTGTGAAAGAAATTGTGCATGCCTAGGATACATTTGATTTTTCTTAGCTTCAATTTCATTCACCCATACTAAGTATGATTTGCTACCTTTTCTCAATGCACGTTTAGCCTATGTGTGACTAAGCAATGGAAAATTATCAAAGATGTGTGTTCCATGTAATGTGATTTGTTTTATGTTAGAATGAATTTTCATTGAATGTGTGGAATAATCTATGTCGAGATTGTATTTATGACGCCAAGGCATTCTTAAAATAATATCACTAGCTTGCAAAGGCACAACCAAGAAATTTCTCTACTCAACATAATCGTCAATTTTAATTTCTAAATCATGAACTTCTTGTGTATCATTGTATCTAGTGCCTAAGAATACAGTCTTTATGCAATAATGAGTTGGAACAATATGTAAATTCAATTATTTTACCAATTTTGTAGAAATAAAATTATGTGTGTTCCCATAATCATGCAAAACAATCTTTTCATGACCATGCACAAGACATTTCATAATTAATAATGAATGAAAAATTTGCATACTCGGTAAAATATCTGAAGCAGTACCGATATCATCATCATCATCTTACGCAAAATCTGGCATTTTTTAATGCTCTTCATCTTCAGTTGCTCCCAAGTAATTGATTTGAATAGTTGACTTCTTGGATTGACAATTCACCGCTAGGTGTCCAAGTTGTTGATACTTGTAGCAAACTATAGACTTTGCTTTGGTAACATTATTGGTAAGGGCTGGAAATTTGGATATGTTTGGATTTGGCTGAAGAGATGGCTTAGGATTTGAATTTGTGCTTGATGGTAAAGGAGGAGGTCGAGTCCAAGATTTAAGGAAATAAGAATGAACAAAGTGATTTTGATTGAATCTTCGAAAGTTAGAATTGAATTGCTTTATACAAAGTTACCGTTAGTTGAAAATTGTTGTGGTCACTTTTCTCGTCCACGAATTTTGTCTTCAACATCATGGGCTAAAGAAACCGCATCCTCCAAAGTCTTTGGCTTGAACATGTTCACTTCCGCATAGAAGTGACCAAGCAAACCGGACATATACTTGCACTTGTGGATCGCCTCAAGAACATCTTCAAGCATTCCAAGTTGCAGTAAGGCACTCCAAAGTGTATTGCGGATTGGATTTATGATCTCTTTGTTGTAGAAGATCCCACAGTTTGATTGCTTTTTCATGGAATTGAGCAGGAAGAAAATTGTGCAATTTTTTTTTTGAAAGGCCTCCCAAGTAGTAGGACAATCAATACTCTTGCGGACAATAGTCCACCATAACGATGCTCAGTCTACTAGATGGTTAGTGACACATTTGAGTTTATCTTTCTTAGCATATTGCTCTTCATGGAAATAATCATCAAACTGACTTATAAAAGTGAGAATAGTTTTTTCGTCATGTTGCCCATTAAAAGCACGGAATTTAAAATTTATTTTATTTATCTTGGCTTCTTTCCTGAGAGATTGTACGTTGAGTGTCACGTCAATCGTACGTTGAATTACATCTCCGGGCTATGCTCCATCTTGATCAATAGTGGATCGTTGAATTGTAGCCAGTTGTGCTTGCAAAGTTTGACGTGCTCTTCACTCCTCTTGAAGTTGCATCATAATTAGGTCCAATTTTTGCTCCATGGTTGGTTCCGACAAATCACCTTTGGCCATAGAGCGTAGCTCAAGTTTGGGTTTACAAGGCTTGCTTTAAAAAAAAAAGGCTTTTTGCGATATTGCTTCTTTCGCGGGTACGGTAGTTGATGACGGTCTTCTTCCAAAATAGACAATGTATGACAATTTGCTTGTTGGAAATCGAGTCTGTCAAGGTGTAAGTGTAAACAGGGGCTCGTTGAAGGTTTCGAGAGTGGTTCGGGAAGAGTTTAGTGTGAACGCTTGTTGAGAAGGAGATTTAAGAGTAAAGTCTTTAAGCTTTAATAAAGCTTAACTTTAAGCTTTTAAAGAAAAACTTTAACTAATATTTTGGCAACGCGCAGGACGACGACAACTGTTTGTCGACGTCGACTGCGATTAGTACATCCTGCCGCCACAGTCGTCGCTGAAATTTGAAGAGTTTTAGCTCTTTCTTAAGCTTTAAAGCTTATAAGCTCAAACTAATTGAAATTCTCTTGTCTGTTTCTCTGAGAAGAAAACGTCTTGCAAAGGAGCTTCTCGAGTGGTCCTTCGTCGCGTGAGAGTGGTCCTTCGTGATCTGACAGCATAGCAAGGGGTTCTTCACTGCTAAGAACACATTGGTATTGACGGTTCAGCTCGTTCATTTTAGGAGCTTCGCCTTCACACGAGATGGTAAGCAATTGAAAGCTCTTGATCTTAGCTTTGCTCTGATACCACTGTTACGTAAATCAGATGTTGTATGTACGCGTAGTGAATGTCGGAAGGTCCCCAAAAACAAAGAATTCTACTCAAACTCATAAAGTAAGAAGAAGGTTTTACACGACATGAAGCAAAAAGACAAATTGGGTACAATCTCCCCCCCATGCCTTGTGTGAGCGCTTCACTAGGCATGCATTTATAAATTTATTCATCTCTAAGCTAAAAAATAGCCCAATTTACAATTAGCATGCTTTTGCTTTTGTTCAAATAAAGAATAAAGCGGTTTGAGCATCCCCAAAATCAGACTGTGCCCAAATACAATATTCAATAATGAAATATTTAAACCAAGCACCCATACGCATACAAAATAATAAATGTTTGTCAAATGCTTCAATAAATAAGCACGCCTAAATAAATGTTAGTGCCATATTTTTAATGTTAAGATGCGCACACATAAAAAATGATAATTTCTTCTAGGTAATTTGAATACACGACATTGCCCAGTGCTTCCCAATGCCACTGCTGCCTGCTCTCCAAATCAATTGAAGCATTTACAATTGTTAGAAAATAATAAAATTAAACCAACAAAAGTGAATACCTAGCAGTCTTCAGCTACAAAATAAATAAATAGGTTGGAACTCTGTCCTAATTTTAATTTAATATGAGTGCACTCTAAACTCATAAATACCCATTAATTTAATATGTAATCATCCACGTGCACATTAAATTAATCTGACGCCTGAAAAGGACAGGCGTCCCCGTTAACTTCTTACACAAAGAATCTACCTTGTGTACGAGCCTCGACAAATAAATATAGTTTTATGGAATCCACCGTGGAATAAAAATCTCACAGAATCCACAGTGGAATATACCTCCTGGCATCATGGAGGGATTATACTAGCAATCATTCCTATCAAACCAAATTATTGAGAGATATACTACACTAACAATGTTTCCAATCATTCTCTTGCAATCAATTCTTACCCAATGACATTAAGTAGAGAGCATCGCAAATTTAGTTGCAGTTATTATGAATGGGTAGCTAATGAAGAGGTGACCAATTGATTCCTTCTCTTTTTAGCATCCACTGCACCATTCCCTTGCAAAGTGTAGTTTTGTGGCCCTTGCACTATACGTGGCAAGTGATTAGTACATAACAGGAGTCAGGTTTCAATAAATCTTGTGAGCCCTTGCTAAACCTTGCAAAAAAAAGGGCATGCTATCGTGCTGCTAAATAAGACAACCGTCTCGTATTTGTGATCGAGCTTGGAGCACATGAATAGAGAAAAATAGCTCTTGAAAACAACTTTAATGGCCGTTTCATTCCCAGAGATCCATCAATGGGTGTTTTGGGTTGACCACAATGTTAGCACGGGGATATTAGTACTCACGTTATGCGGATTCGGGCTGGTGTGACTCCGCTCTTAATCAAAGACACAAGACACATATGCTAATAAAACACACACATGCTAATCTCTAGGTGGGGGACAAATGGCGTGTAAGAAGGGACCTTTTTTTCTCTTTAGTTGTCCTAATAGGAGACCTATTTCTTTCTTCTCTCTCCCCCCCGCCCCCAGAGTCCTAGTGTCCTAATACAAGACGCCTTCTCTCCCTTCCTTCGACTCTCTCTCTCTCTCTCTCTCTCTCTCTCCTGGACTTGCCAAGAAGGAAAGGCCGGAAGCTCTTTCTCTTCTGTCCACCGAGCTTTCTTGCTTTTTCTGTCAATTGAGACAGAGGAGAGAGCGATGGCGCATCGCCCATCATTCATGACCTGGCGCTATTTAGTCTTGCAGCAGCAGCAAAACGGATGGGGGTCCAGCTCGATTTCCTCGCAAAATGAAGTGGTTTCGTGTAATTTGCCAACAAGACCCAGGCTCATCAGAAAGGGACTCGTTCTCTCTGATTTCCACCACAATTAGTCTGTTGTTCCTCCGTTTCATGACAGAGCAAGAAAATATAGGAATTCCGAGAGGGTCTTTCTCTCTCTGTCTCTTATCTTCTGTTCCCCCACTTTCCTGCTTTCTTGCCTTTCCGTTTGGGCAATTCCGAGCTAAAGAAGCTGTTAGGGCTTGTGAATTGAGGCCTATTGAGCTTCCAGTTCAGGATTATTACATATCATGGGGGAAACCGTGAGGCTACATAATAAGCCTTCCAAGTTCAATCGTCAAGGCTGACAGAGGTCTTGTGTCCCCTCTGAGGTACCTCAGATCTCCAGCGTAACCTTTCAAAGGCCCAACTGTAAGTGCCCCCTTCTCTCTCCCATCTTTCAGCAGAAACATGGGCAAATACATGAAGAAAGGGAGGGGCCTTGGAGAGAAAATGGCAGTCATGGAGATTCTTCAGAGCCAATTGGGAGTGAGGACCAGGGCTATGGAGAAGAAAGAGAACAATAACATCCATGGTAACGCTCACAGCAGAAAGTCCGAGAGCACCCGGCCCGCCAATTCGGAGCCTGTACAGTTCTCCTACCTTGAATTGAGAAGCAGAAGGCTGGAGAAAGTGGTGGGATGCAGCCCTGGTGGCCACCATGCGCATCATCCTGGCACTGCACATTCCTCCCGCAAGGCTGCATTGTCCTCGGAGTGCCGGAAACTGTCTGACTTGACCAATTCGGACATGCTGGCTGACGACTGTTCCTCCCGACTTGCTCACTCGGAGGATACCAGGTTGACTATGAAGCCCTTGGGTGCACGAATGGGTCGTGGCCGACCACAAACATCCAACGAGAACAGGAGCTTTGCGTACTGCATTGACGAAGACCCATTGCACTCCTCCCTCAGAAGCTCCATCAATGCTGGGCTGTTTCATGTGAATACGAGAGGTGGAAGCAGTAGGGGTAGAGCGCCTCCTGGTGTTGCCCATTCGAGGAGCAATTCGAGAAGCAATTCAATCACACGCGAATGCTCACGAGGCATCCTTACCCGGAACCAAAGGAAACAGGAAATGCAAGTCTCAGCTGGCGTCGAGTACATGGATGTGGATAGCAGCATCAGAAGAAATGGGAACAGCAATAGCAGTCGAAACAATGAGGTTATTGGTGTCTGTGTGCTCATTTGTTTGCAAGTCTAGGAGTAGCACTGTCTTCACATTTGCACAGCTCCCATTATTATTATCTCAACTCACCGGCAAATTAACATGTCTGCTGCAGATTGAAGTTTCATTTGGGGAAGACCCAATTGATGAAGCCGTTTCCGTAAGAGACAGGTTGCTCAATGGACGCATTTTTGTATTTTTTTAAGGGAGCAATTTTTTGTTAAACTGAAATGTAATGGAAGAATCCACTCATAGTCCATCTCAGACAACTTCAAAATTGGCGCATGGTTTTTGTGAGTCAAAATGACCAATTCTTGTTCTAAGTGTCTTGACTCTGTGTTGTAAAGCAGCCAGGCTTCTCAGTGCAGAATCATGCGAGAAAGCACACCAAGCAGCCATGCAAGGGAGGTAGAAATTTCGCAACCTGCGGGGGTGCCTCAAGTGAACAATGCTCAAACTTCAGTAGCCCCTCATGGAGTGCGTCCAAATTCCATGACACCAGTGGAAATGGAAATTGAAGAGTTCTTCTCGCATGCTGAAAGGGAAGAGCAGAGGCGCTTTATTGAACGGTTAGTGTTCTCGGATCACAATAGTTTGACATCATTGTTCGGACACATTCTGATAGTTTGGAAGTCAAGAAATGGACAAGACTGGTTAGAAGCTGATATTGCTTGCATATCTGAGAGTTTGGAAGCCAAGAAATGGACAAGACTGGTTAGAAGCTGATATTGCTTGCATATTGTCAGGGGTGCCTCGGAATTCTCTCATCCCCCCCGCGCCCCCCCCCCCCCCCCCCCCCCCCCCCCCTTTTCTTATGTTGGTTGAAGTTTCTCCCTCAAATCTGAGAGCACGACTATATCCATCACTGTTTTCTCACAATGATCTGGTCCTGGACATATTTCATTCTTAAAATTCAATGTGCACCATTTGTATCTAAAAATTCATTGTGCATACTTTCAACTTCTTAGTCTATTCTATATCTTCTGCTTTAATAGACATTGAATGTATAAAGGTTATGCCTTGTCATGGTTGCAGTAGTTGTCCCCCCATTGTTATTTCTTTTGCCAGAGTTTTGACTGCTGACTGGCTGGCTGTTGTGCAGATACAATTTCGACCCTGTTAATGACCAACCCCTTCCTGGCCGTTTTGAGTGGGTCAGTTTACGACCCAATCAATGATTCGCACACAGAAAGGGACTTCTAGCAAGCTAGGTCAATTAAAACGCCTCCTACAGTTCATTGCGCAAGCAAGAAGGGGGCCTTTACCATGTTAAGCATTGCAGGTCTCTTCTTTGAGACTAATACATGTAATTTAAAACTGTGCCAGAAAATGTACAGCATTTTTTGCACAAGTTTGTAAATAAATGCTACTCTCATTGGCAACTGTATATCATATCTTTTTCCTGTAAAATTTAGAACATGGAACACCCTTTTCACTTGCAGTACATATCGGTTCAAATTGCTCTTGGCAAGCTGTTAGTATATAGAGGTTTACATTATTCTTGTGTTCCTCAAAAGAAGCAGTTTGCTTTTCCCTTGGTGGATGATAATAGCTGAGGCCAAATTTGGATTTGACTCCAGAAAACGTACTACGTGCAGAACTTGATATCTTTCAACTTCTCTTGTTTCCTACAAGATATTGCAATTTCCAACAAATAACTTCGTAATTTTCTGGCAGAAGGATGTCTTTATGAGGTAGTTGAAATCTATATAACTGATTTGTTTACTTCATCGATTGCCTTTGTGCCCCCAAAGGCATCCTCAGGAGTATGTAGCTTTAGTTTACATTTGGGCTGACTTTGCATTGAAGTGAGGTAATTGGGTTGGATTAAATTATTTTTTTGCAAGTCTACAAGTGACACCTATCAAATGAAAGGTTTTATTTCAACTAAACGAATGTGCATTCTGGGTTGTTTTGGAGTATAGAGTATTGATGGCCTCTATGATCTAAGATCTGTTGAAGTGTGTCTTGATGCTAAAGCCCTTCGGCTTCCCACAGCTACACATTTCAGATGTTCAGTATCTCCCGGGCAGGCTTTGGTTATTATGAACTGAAAATCAGTTAGGCAAGGCTTGAAAGGTGTTAACTAAATTGATGTGCATTCTGGATGGTTGGAGTAATAGAATACGGTGGGCTTCTAACAAAGTAACATATTTTTCGTAGCCTTTTCACTGATAATACCTGTCCATTTCAGATGCCCATTGGGCAGGTTTTGGGGTTGATGAACTGAAAACCAGTCAGACAACAGCCTAATGACATTTTAACTGTCTTCAGGCAAGGCCCCATTGAGACACCAGTTGACTTTAGATCTCAGTCAGTGTGAAGGCAGAACAGAGATTAGAAGGGTTGGCCAATAAACCAAAGGGTTTTTATAATGCAATTTGGGCAAGGACCTGTAGCTGAAGGCTCTGAAGGCAGCTAAGGAAATCTGCTGATGTGACTATTCAAGCTGTAGTGGCTGAGTCTGGCAAGTATGGAGCTGAATGTTGCTGCCATGGCACGTCCTGTCTGGAGTTCTTTTATAGAAGATTGAATTGTGTCTGAGTTTGCTGTACCAGTGACTGCTGCTGGAAGCTGTGTGATGCAGCAGGAAAACTATCTGTAATGATCCTGCTGGGTTTGGGGCTTCATACATGAGGAGCATCTGAGGGCCAATGCTAGCAGATTTTACTCAAGTAGAGACTGGTGCACTTTGACTCTGCTTGGAGCTATTAGAGGTTCTAGGTGCTCCAGCGGCCTCTGGTGCTGATGGTAAAATAAGAAGCAGGATTCTCGGCTGCAATGTGCTTGTGTGCAACACACTCTCTTGGTTCCATTCGGGGTGTCTACACGTATTTCAAAGCCAACCTACTGATTTTGCTGATGTAGCCAACTACTGTATCACTTCTCTGTGCATTTGGTGGCCAGGTGCTATGAATATTACTTGTTATATATGTAATGGGACAGGGTACAGTAACAATGTGTCGACACAATACTCACTAATTGATGACAACTCAGTTTGGAGACTAATTTTCAGTGTGGCTCCTGAAAGCTAGTTCACTTCACGAGTCTTTGAAGGAACAAAGTCACATATTGAAGTATACCCAAATATAACTGCAGCCAATGCAGTCTGCACAACTGAGTTTACACATGCAAGGACCTGTACCAGGGAATTTCTAAAACCAGAGCACCAGCACATAGTCCCAACTGAGCAGGTGCTTGATTGCTTGTCCATGAATAGTGGATGTTTTGACATTATTGGCAGGATGAGTGAAATCCTAGGTTTAGTTCATCAGGCACAGATCAGGCAATGCAGATTTTCACAATTGCAGTGATGTGTGGGTTTATATTGCTTTGTTTAGTTTTGCCTTGGTTTCCAGGAAAGAGGTTCACTTAATTGCGCAAGAAAGTTGTGCTGTGTAGCAGCATATAGGGTGAATTGTACATATGGCCTTGTTTTCCAAGAAAGAGGTCCACCTAATTGCGCAAGAAAGTTGTGCTGTGTAGCAGCGTATATGGGCTAATTGTACATATGTCCTTGTTTGAGCGGTCATCGGTGCTTTTCCTACGACATTGCACTGATTGGAGCTGTATCCTACCCTGAGTATGTGACATTAATGAGTTATTGTGCTTTGCTCACTTGACCATTGGTGGTGGTACTCTTTGCTGTTGCATAATACCTATTTATATTGGAAGTCTCGATACATCATTGAGGGACTTGGTGCTTGTGGCAAGTGCTATTTCTGAAGGGCAAAATACTATTAGGCAGAGAGTTTGGACTGCAGAACGGAGGGTGAATGGGGGTTGTAGATAGAAAAAGTAGCCTTGAATAGGTTGTAAACTGATCAAATAGCCTGTAAGGATGCTGCCCTGACTGCAATGTAGAGTTCTAGTAGGTGATGATACCATGCAGAGGAGGATGGTTGCTTAGCTGATAAACTTGTGCTAGGAAAAACAGGCAAGAGAGGTATAAACAGGTTGCTCTGCTTAGAAACGCTGAAACTACAAGAGCTGCAACACTTGTTGATGATGCAGGCTAGTAGAAATGTGGACAACAACTCCTCTTCGTTGACTCTAGTCAGAGGAGGATGGTTGCTTAGCCGATAAACTTGTGCTAGGAAACACAGCAAAGAGAGGGTATAAACAGGTTGCCCTGCTTACAAATGCTGAAACTGGGAGGGCTGCAACACTCGATGATGCCGGCTGGTAGAAATGTGGACAACAACTCCTCTTCATCAAAACTCTAGGTAAGTGAAAGCTTGGAGCGTTGTTGCACACTTGAGGACCCAATCTTGTATAGGTTATTGTGCAATTCTATGCGAGTGCACACGCTTACATACATTACTGTATAGGTTATTGTATAATTACTATGTGAGTACATGTGCTTATATAGAGTATTACATGATTAGGTGGTTCAAGGGTTCTTTCTTGTTCCTTCTTGTCAACAATTTGATGAAGCAAGGTGTTTGTTGATGGATGAAGATGGGAATCGTTATCATTGTGATGAATAACTTAAGAGGTTGGCATTATAGGATAGAGGGAGAGAGTTATCGTTGGGCAGTAGCTACTGGGACCTACAAGACTTGATAGATTGAGAGATGAATTTTAGAGCTGAATTTAAAGCGCAAAAGTGGTCAAAGATTCATAAAAGTGGAATTTTTGGCAAGAATGAAATGATCATGGATCAATGAGTTGAAGTTTTTCTAGACGCATTTCAATGTCGGGAATCCAATACAAATGTCTCTTCATCGATTGGAGTCTATTTGACCCCCCATTTATTGGCCGCAAGTTTTGGTCTTATGAAGGAGCTACTTGATCCAAAGACCGGAAAGCAAGTGACAAAGGCCAGGGTAGTAGATTTCGATGCTAGGAAGCTGTCCGTTAGTGGAATTGTGAATCCAAGGTTGTTTGCCTCTCTATCTAGCCCGAAACCACTTGCGGGACAGTGTCAATACGTGAGGGTGAATTGATTTTAAAAAAAATTAAATACTAATTGTGCTTAAAAGAAGCATAGCCACCAAGAAATTTCATGAGATGGGGAAAGGAGAGGGGGGAAAGGTGCCATTTTTTTGATGCCTCTCCAATCCATTAAAAAAAATATATTTTTTGGCTATTGGCATCAGATTTCATGCTCTTGGGGTTGAGACCCCCAAAATTTTCACTCTCCATTGCGAAAAACAGCAAGAGATTTGATGTACTTTATGAAAATATAGAATTTCAGTCTTTCTCTCTTCTATTTCTCTCGCCATAAACGTGGTTCATATGGGTTGAGAGGATAAGAGAGAATGAGTGTCGATTCGTGATGATGAGATGCGAGAAATGATTCAAGGAAGCATAAGGGAGGTGTTAGTGGCTTTCCATTTTTGAAATACGATATGTGCATATGTAGATTATAGCGCAAGCGATCTTTTATTAAATTTTATTATGAATATTTCATTTTTATGATGAAAAATGATTGAAAAT
This sequence comes from Lygodium microphyllum, assembly GCF_053477565.2. NCBI lineage: Eukaryota > Viridiplantae > Streptophyta > Polypodiopsida > Schizaeales > Lygodiaceae > Lygodium > Lygodium microphyllum. The sequence goes on along the minus strand of NC_141154.1, from coordinate 15,479,948 downwards.
GGTTAAATATGCTTAAATGTTTGAAATTATAGAATAATCAATCATTTTTAATAATTCACATAACAAAAATCAAAATGGTAAAATTTGCAATACGGGACTTAATAGAAAAATGATAATTTTGTGAACTTTTATGATTCAAATGGTGTTTTGATGGAGTTATATTAAATATAATATCAAATCACGATACATATAAGCTTCATAAATCTAAAAATAAAAAAATTTAGTTATTAATATTAAAATAAATAATAAAAATGATTTTTGATAAAAAATTAGTGTAAAGATGAGAAAAATTACTAAAAATTAGAGGAGGGTCTATGAGTATATAATGGATGTAGAGCATGAGGTTTGTCTTAGTCTACACACATTTGTGTATTAAAGTGGTTGTTTAGAGGGTGTTTTATGGAAAAAATATCGTGGAACATATGATACACCCTACATAATAAATGAACACATAAAGAAGTTGAAATGTCAAGAATTTTATATAGAAATATAAGTGCTTGTGTATTGAAATGATCACTAAACAGCTCTTACAAATCAAAAGTGACATTGAGCATCTCCCTAATGTATATAAATTTGGATGAGTTTCACGTCTTCTATAGGAAATGAAAAAGCCTGCCATCACAATTATTCTCAAGTTCCTCTTGATCCATTCCATCAAGAGAAAGCTTCCTCTTTGACATGTGAAAACTCGGATCTAGGACATGGCTATGATAGAAGCTATGGAGGTTGAAAGAGGAAGAATGAACTCATGAAGACATTGACACTGACAAGACAAATTGTCACACAAGTGAATTAGGTTCCAAGATTGAGACTTGGACTCATAAACATAATCTTGTGTGTGGACAATGACATAGACACTTTACTAGAAAGAAAAGAGTACTATCATACCATTGAAAAAGAGTGCAAATACAATGCTTTATAGAAAACTGAATGGTAGCACTTCTACTGCGCATATGGGATTCTAGTCTTGAGCCCTCACTACTCCTTACAAAGAGACTGAAGTAGGTGTGATTGCAAACATCTCAACACCCCTCCTCAATCATAACTAGAAGTACAAAGCATACAGAGGCTTTAGTGAAAGCAACATCTGCAAAGTGTAGGCACACCATAAACATGGAAAAACACTAGAGGCTGTTGCAGAAAAGGCTAAGTGTGGGTACCATAAACATGATGGACATCCAGAGGGTGTAACAGGGGCCTCACAAAGTGTACAGAGGCTATAGTACAAGGCTACATGAGGAGTTTACAAGTTTATGCCTAAAGCATTAGGGCTAGGCTGTACAAGGCTAAAAAAGTCTATCTGAATAGAAGGACTAATGAGGTTTGTCCTTCTCCTGGTGGTCTTCTTCTTCTTCCTCTTCTTTAGCTCCATTTTTTTCTTTTTCTTTAACAACAACTAGATAGGCCTTTGGGACCTCTTTCTGGCATGGCAAAACTTCTCAATGTGTCCGGTCCTTTTGCAGAAGTCATAGAAGAGTTGATCCTTCTTGCCTTTGTACTTGTTGCCAACATATAATGCTTGTTCATCTCTAGAGACGCTTGGTTCTTCTTTAGTTTTTAACTTCTTTTCATCCTCTAACAATGATGCCTGGATATCAACAAGCCCAAGGTTTGGCATATTGATTAGAGTTGTTGATACATTATTATATTCAGGAGGAAAACTTTTAAGTAGAACACCAATGCAAACATCTTCTTCCATTTTAATGTCGATTCTTGCAAGTTGGGTTAGAAGTCATTCCATGTAATTTAGATGTCTGGCAAGTGATGTGCTAGACTTCATTTCAAGCCTGCAAAATTCAATCAAGAGACCATACTTTGATGACTTAGACTGTGCACCAAACAAGGTGTCAAGTCTCTTCCATGTATCCTATGAAGTATCACAGTTATCCACATGGTGGATATAGCTGTCATCTAGCTCTAGTTTGATAATGGCCTTTGAGCCTTATCATCATTCTTTTGCCAAGGGACTCTAGGTCCGTATCATGAGACTTCTTTTCTTTTCCAGTGGCAATGGTCCAGAGGCCCTTCTTCATCAGGATGAGTTTGATGTAGGTGTGCCAGGTGTGAGACACGACTCCTTTGAAGCGAGCAATTGGAGAGTCTTTTCCCATGTTAGATGGTTGGAGCAATAACAAATTAGCAACCAAATTCTCATATTTCAGCAGAGCAGAAGAGTTGAGCACAAGTGCCAAGAAGCACTAGGTGAGTGTTAATGGACACTATTTGTAGCTTCTTCCTTGAATCTTCAAACCTTCAAAATCCTTCAAGATCTTTCAAATATAAGTCTTCATAATTTTCATTGAGAATCAGTCTTGAAACTCTGAAACTTTTTAGCAATAGAGTTGAAATCTAATGTGTCAAAAGACACAAACAATGGTAGTGTGAAAACACACTATGTAGGTAATATGCTTGAACTTGATGTTGAGCTTAAATGTCTTGTTGCTTGCTCCAGATCTTTCAAGTCTGCAATATCTCCCCTCCTTACTGATTTTTTGGTTTGGTTAGGCAATAGACTTTGAGTGGCAGGAGCTCTAGTGAGCTTGAGAAATTGTAAAGGATGAAATTTGGAGCTTTGGCTATGGAGTTTGGATTAGGGTTTCTGACCTAGGTTTGGTTTTTTGTAGAATGTGCATTGTTTACTCAACCATTTCAAGAAATTTTTATATGAGATTGAAGCTTGGTCTTCAAAATCCCTATGGAGTTGGGCAAGATCACGTTGTGCACATGGAGAGAAAACGACCTGATCAAAACTATGCTTGTTTCTAACAACGATGTCATTTTTGCGCAATGCTAGACTGAAGTGGCACCAATGTTGGGATGTGATGTGCCATGAAGATGTGCCTGAAGGTTAGAGAGATATCCTTAGAAGGATTCTTGTAAATATATTGCCTTTGGAGAGAGATCCAAGTCCTCCATGGAGGGTATGTCCTACAGACCATAGTCTGAGGTTATGGCAACAACTGATAGAAGTGACAATGCTGAGCCCCGTGATGACCAATGTCAAGCTTTGAGGTGATATAGAGAAGCACCTTCAACGGACGAACAAAATCCTAGAAGAGAGCTCCTAATGATATGGCCCGTAAAGAGAGATATGGAAGCTCCAAGGAGGCAAGGTCTTGCAGGCTATAGTTGCCATGAAGGTCAAAGTAAGATGAAAGTGGAATTGGAGTTGGAGATGAGGTCATGAACTCAAGCTGAGATGGGAAAAGATAAAAAGAAGTTGGAAGAGCGGAGAGGAAACTAGGCCATGCCTGACTAGGCTCTGATACCATGTGAAAACTTGGATCTAGGACATGGCTATGATAGAAGCTATGGAGGTTGAAAGAGGAAGAATGAACTCATGAAGACATTAACACTGACAAGAAAAATTGTCACACAAGTGAATTAGGTTCCAAGATTGAGACTTGGACTCATAAACAAAATCTTATGTGTGGACAGTGACACATACACTTTACTGGAAAGAAAAGAGTACTATCATACCATTGAAAAAGGGTGCAAGTACAATGCTTTATAGGAAACTGAATGGTAGCACTTCTCCTACTGTGCATATGGGATTCTAGTCCTGAGCCCTCACCGCTAAAGTAGGTGTGATTGCAAACATCTCAACATGACATTCCTAAATACTGCAAAAATAAAGATTATAAAAGTGCATCCCTTACTAGCAAAAAAATGGAATAATTGGATTATGTGTTAGAAACCTAATCTGTGTCATGTGAAACAGGAGTTTAGTAGAAGGCACTAGACAACACAACTTATTTTGCATTTCATATGATAATATCCCAGTAGACTGCCATTTAACTGTGGCTTGAACAAGCCCATTCACTCCTATTCTCTTACGAAAAGTGCAATTAACAACGTGTATAACCATCTAAATAGGTGTCCATATAAATGTCCATAGGTGTTGAGCTTGCCAACTTAATAGAGATGTCCCTACCCATGGTAGCTAGGTGTATGCATACTTATGGTGTGATAACCATCTCTAATGAGGACATGGTCAACGAGGTGATAGAGTCCATGGTAAGCTAAAAATCAATATTCACAAATCAATACACATGTCAGAAAATAAACCCCCAAAATGCACTCCTGCATAATGAGACAAGCCCTCTATATTAATGTTTTTTCTTGTAGTCCTAAGATTGCTATTCTTATTCTTTACTAGATATCTATACCTCTTGCAAAAAGCTCAGCTATAATACACCATCTCCTATTTCTTCATGGAATATTGCCCTTGTGTCGATAATTCTCCCATGCTGATAATCACACCTCTAAAGATGATAATACAAAAAAAAAAAAAGATGCTCTACAATGCCTCCTCAGCCTCAAGACAAGAGATATGTTGATATATTGTCTCCATGTACTGTATATCAATACAATAGATAGGTGGCATGTATTAGACTTCCATGGAGTGCTTATTATGATGGGAGGTATTGAACGATCTGGATATTGCCCATGTTTGGACACACATGATACTCAATAAGGTATAGGGGTGCCACAAGTTCTACTTAGAGACCTTCATCCGTGTGTTGGGCTTTGATTTTGCAAGCATCAAGTTCAAATAGATAGCTTCCTCATCCATAAGCCTTGATCTCGACTTACATCTTGCATGGTCCGAAATGTGCATGCCTAGATTAGTAGGATTGGTTTATGGAAGAGAGAACAAGAAGATGAAGAAAGAGAAGATCCAATAGTTTGACATAAGAAACATGATTTCATAAGCTATAGAAGTTAGCAAAGTTGCTAAATTTGCATTCCATACAACACATTCTCAAGCACTTTGACAAACCTATTGATGGGATGAGCCACATGATAATAATTGAAGAAATGGCAAGCAAAGTAAAAGAATTCATATTCTATTTTTAAAGAGAGAAAAAACGAGTTGGTTTATCCACTTACAGTGTTTGATTTGGTTGCCTTTTCCTTGGAGATCGTAACTTTAGTTTGATGGAGATAGCAAAGATTACGAATGAAAATGGTTGATGATTGCAATATGCTACTTTTAAAATATTAATCCTAAAAGGGCATTTAATAATAGATCCATTTCTCTCAAAATTTGAGCCAAAAAGGACATCTCTCGCTGAAAAATAGAACACTTACTTTTTAGCTTCTTTAAAAGCTATTTTTAGCACATGAGAGCTACTCCTAGGCCTAGAAAGCCCATGTTCTACCAATTACCACATCAATAAATAATTACAATGCTTACTCATAATTTAAACCTAGCCCTTCCAGTGAAGAATCATTTTCATCTTCTCGTTGATATTGAAATACAATAAGAGCAAACTAGCAAGGTCAACCACCTCTTTTGGAATAAATTCATACTCCAAAGCAAAATCTTCAGCAATCATGTAGAATTTTTATCTGCATTGTTGTATAAAATGCCATTTTCCCTTTTTTTTTCAAGTCATTGTCATTGAAGGCAAAGAAAGTTGCATAAATTGGACTTCGTCACGTAAAATATGAATTTAGTGGTTGGGTTCATTGTTTTCATTGTATCCTTTCATGTTTAATATGTTCTTCTAGGGGTCCTTGATGGAAAAATAATCGCAATATGGATCATTGTTGCATAGGTGGGCTCTGTCATGTGAAACATGAATTCAATGATGGGGTTCATTGTTGCATCTTTTTGTTTTTTGCATTTCATACGTTTTTTGTTTATTTTTTGCTCTTATAGACATGATTTGTTGTCATATTAGCATTTTTATTTGTATGGCTTCTTTGAGTATCCTTCTTTATTCAAGTTTAGGACTAGATCCTAGTTGAATATTCTCGAAGGTCAAGTTCAATTTCGAAAAAAGTCATTTTCTACTTTTAGGATTTGGATCTTCATACATATTTATATAATGTCTCTCTATACAACTCTTCATATATTTGAAAACTTATAATAGTTTGTATCATAGTTTATATAGCTTCACATCAATGTGAATTACACATGAGCCATTCTTTAGCAATAGCAAAATCTTTTACTCACTCAACAATTGACATATTAACATGGCTTGTCTCCCCCTAATGCACATGATCATTATGTCATTTATAAAGTGCATATGGATGTATCTCATGATGGCTTAAGGGTGAGGTTGAAAATTTAAGGCTAAGCTTTCATTAGTAGATACATCAAAATGATTATAATCATGAGGTGCTTTTAAGTATTGTTGAAGTTTTAAAAAAAAGTTGCTATGTTTCCTATAGAATTTAGAAACAAATTTCTTGCTTTTGGAGCTTAGTTTGGCCGTGTCATATGAAAGGAAAATTTAATTATATGGTTCTTTGTTTCTTTTTTTTTTTTTGCATTTCATACATTTTGTGTGAAGTTGGTGGTTGATAATTGGTTTTCTTTTCATGTTGTTGCAGTTTGTTTTGTTGAGATATGGCTAGAACTAAGGCTGTTGCAAGGAAGCAAAAGGTTGATCCTAGGAAGATTGTTGAGAAGATCCATGATTCCTCTAAGCCATCCTAGCCACTAAAGAAGCATAAAATGATATTTTCAAAAGGTGTAAGATGTCCTAGGGAAATTGGGAAGGCAATGAAAGTTCTGAATAATGTAGTTGCAAAGTTGCCATTCCAGAGAGAGTGGTCAGGGAGATATGTGACAGACATATTCTTGATAGCTTTAGGTGGATAAGGAGTGCTCTTATTTGTATCCAAGAAGCTACATAGGACTCCTTGATTGAATTTTTTCAAGATGCATATATTTGTGTTGCCTATACGCATAGAGTGATACTTATGGATAATGATATGATTATCCTACAAAGATTGAGATATAGATTTTCCAAGGTCTTGGAGCTAGTTTCTCTTACAAATGAGAAGATATAATATTCTTAGTGTGCGACCATACAGGAAGAAGGAGGACACAGGTCCTAAAGTGGAGGATGTCACACATGAGAGAGATACAAGGCGGCATGAGAAGGAGGAAAAGGCTACAAAGGAATAAGTAGAGAATGGAGGGAGCATAAGAGAAATAAAACAAAAGAAAAAGAAACAAAGAAACTAGGACCTCTAGAGTATGAGATTTTTGACATGCTTGATAGGGCCAACCCAATGGGTTTTAGTATATATTACTTCTTGCTCGGTGACCTAAGTAAGAGAAATGATATCATGCTTTTGGACTCAGAATGTGTGCGGATCCTTAAGGATCAGAGGAGAGAAGTAAATGAATCCATCCTTCTTGTTGGATTGAGGTATAATACATTTAAATTTGTTTGTTCTTAAGAATGATATTTTTCAATCAATAATTTTTTTTCCATATACTCACTATTTTACTGTGTTTACTAGGTGTATGATATATGAACTCTCTTTTGATATACAACAAAAGGTTGAGATTCTTGATCCTTCAATCTTCCACTACATGAGGCTAAGTGAGCTTGAAGCAAATGGATATGACCATTGGATCAATAGAATTTATTTTGATACCTTGAAGCTGTTGTGATTCCATATCATGAAAAGTAGGTTTTTTGGTATTTTTTCTACTTTCAAAAGAGTGTCAAGATTGTGGGAGAGAAGGAAGAAGTCTCACTTGTAGCTTTCTTGGTTGCACAATGGGAGAATACACACAAGGGTGGAGGCTGAAAACAGTTTTCCTCTTCTTAGTTGTGTAAGCCAAAAGAACTCTCATACAAAGAAATAGAAGAACCCTATATATGGGTCTCAAACCAAACTCAACTAACTAAGGTGGCATACTAACCGAGCCACGAATTAGAGTAGATAAGGATAGCTGTCATGTAGCTATTATTCATGGGCGGTGTACCAACCGCATCTACAATGACACGTCGGTGACATAAATGCACAACGGTCACCCTGGCATATCACGAGTGGAGCTCGATATCTCAACACTCCCCCTCGAGCTCAATCCCAATTCCTGCATACCAAGCAGGTCTCTGAACTTGCGCAGCTTCTCTGCGACCCATGCCTTCGTGAATATATCAACTACCTGATCCTCTGTGCTGACATAAACTAGATTAGACCTAGTAAAACCCTCTCCCGCACATAGTGATAATGCACCTCAATGTGTTTTGTTCTAGCATGATAGACTGGGTTATTTGCCAAGTGTATACTACTCATGTTGTCACAATAAATGACAACTGGCCCATCTGTAGGCTGATGCATATCATAAAGTAGCTTATGCAACCAAGCTATCTCACATGCAGCCATTGCTGCACCCCTGTACTCAGCCTCTGTGCTTGACAAGGTAACTGTAGGCTGTTTCTTGCTGCTCCAAGTGACTGCAGCACTCTCAAAAGAGAACACATATCCATTGGTAGATCATCTATCAGAAATACTACTAGCCCAATCAGCATCAGTGTATCCATGCAATTGTATTTGAACCCGAGTCTCATAAAATAGTCCATACTGCAATGTGGACTTCACATATCTGAGTATACGTCTAGCCACATCCAAATGTGGTTTCCTTGGAGACTGCATAAACTGACTTACCAATCCAACAACATAGCTCAAATCTGGCCTGGTAATAGTCATATAAATCAAACTTCCTACTATGCGTCTGTACATAGTAGGGTCTTCCAGAAGCTCACCTGCATCTGCGCTCAGCTTCACATTCTGCTCCAAAGAAATTGAAATAGGATTACAGCCTGTCATCCCATATTTGGACAGCATGTCCAATCCATAATACCTCTGCAAGAGCTGTATCCCACTTGATGATCTAATCACCTCAATGCCCAAGAAATAACGTAGCTCTCCCAAATCCTTCATCTCAAACTTCTGCTTCAATAGCATTTTCACATGAAGGATATCTTCATCACTGTCACCTGTCATAATCAAATCATCAACATAAATGACAAGCAGCATAATACCTTTCTCTGTTTTTCTCACATAAAGTGAGAAATTCGCCTTGGAAATCTGAAAGCCAATAGTAATAAGATACTGTCCTATCTTGACAGACCATGCTCTAGGTGCTTGCTTCAAGCCATACAAGGCTTTTTTCAACCTGCAAACAAACTCAGGATGAACAACATGCACATAACCTAGTGGCTGCTCCATATAGACCTCTTCTTGCAAATCACCATGCAAGAAGGCATTCTTTACATCCATCTGATGTAAAGACCATCCCTTTGATGCAGCCATAGCAATGACTGCTCTTACAGTTGCCATCCTTGCAACCGGACTGAATGTTTCTTCATAGTCAATGCCATATGTTTGTGCATACCCCTTGATTACTAATCTTGCCTTGTATCTGTTCACAGAACCATCTGCATTGTGCTTCACCTTATAAACCCACTTACAACCAATTGTATTTTTACCTTTAGGCAAAGATACCAACTCCCATGTAGCATTTGCTTCCAAGGCTTCAATTTCTTCATCCATGGCTTTCTCCCATTTTTCTTTTCCCATGGCTTGCTCAAAAGAAGTGGGTTTTGGTTCCTGTATCACTTTGACCATATATGCATAGTAAATGGCTGTAAATCCATCATATTTTAGCCTATCCATAGGATACCTAGCTCTGATAGACCTGCGCAAAGTAGATTCACTCCCAGGTGCTCTCAAAACATCCCTGGTCTTCCTTACTCCAGGTGTAACAATAGAAGGAATACCCAACTCATCATCAATGCTCTGTTCTGAGCCACTGGATTCACCATCCACATAAGAGTGACATGCATTCGCATCAAACATGGGCTGATCTACCTTCTCTTTTCCTTTTCGTGATATCTGCATACCACTATCTGCATTGCTTTGAGAAGATTCTCCTGATCTCAATCTGCCTATCCATGGCGAAGAATGTGAACCACTGCTAGAGGACGCTCCAGGTCCACTAATATCCTGCTGCTGTGAGTTCTATGCAGCATTACCATTTTTTGCATCTACATTATCAATCACATTTACTGGTTTATACCAGCTACTCATCTCATCAAAAACAACATCTCTGCTCACTGTAAACTTACGAGTAGAAGGGTTATAACATCTATACCCTTTTTGCTGCAGAGAATAACCAATAAAGATGCACTTCTCAGCTTTTGGATCCAACTTGGATCTCAACTCATTTGGCACATGAACATAGGAAATGCAACAAAAAATTTTCAAATGAGAAATATCTGGTTTCCTACCAGTATACCTCTCCTCCGGAGTCATGCCATGTATTGCTGCAGTGGGAGTCATGTTCATTATGTAGACTGCTGTAGCAACTACTTCAGCCCAGTAAAAATCTGGCAAGTCTTTTTCATTGAGCATGGCACGAGATACCTCTCCAATATGCATGTTTTTCCTTTTTGCAATTCCATTTTGTTGTGGGGTATGATTGCATGAATATTGCTGCTTTATGCCATGCTCCTGCAGGAACCTTGCAAACTCATTTGAGAGGTACTCTCCCCCTCCATCTGACCTTAGGCATTTTATTTGCAGGCCTATTTCTTTTTCAACCATAGCTTTAAGAGTTTTGAAATGCCCAAAAAATTCACTTTTCTTTTTCATAAAATACACCCAAACTTTTCTGCTATAGTCATCAATGAAAGTGACAAAATAATGACAGCCTCCAAGAGATGCAGCTTTAGTAGTCCACACATCAAAGTGGATTAATTCCAATGGCTTCTTACTCTCTTAAACATGTCTAGGAAATGGTTTCCTTGCCTGTTTTCTAAACTGATAGGCTTCACATACCTTATGCATTTCTGCAACCTTAAATTTAGGCAATCCTGCAACAATATTTTGGGCATGCATTGATTTTAGTCATTGTACATTAACATGACCAATGCGTTTATGCCAGATATCAATATCTGCAACTACACCGGTCCCATTTGCAAACATTGCTGCACTCAATTCAGACATGTCTGCATCCAACGTAAACATTCTGCCCTTCTTCTTTCCTTTTGCTATCAAGCAACCTTTATTTTTCATATCCTCAACAAAGCATCCATGAGGATTAAATTTGACCTGCAAGCCCTGCTCAACCATTTGACCAACAGAAACCAGATTCTTGGTGATATTTGGGACATGAAATACATCGGACATGTATTTCTTTTTCCCATCCTGCATAGACAAAGGAAAATTTCCAATCTGCACAATAGGATGTGCAGTATCATCAGCAGTCTCCACAAATCCTGGTTTTTCCATTTTCCTTGCATCCTCTATCCATTCTGCATGACCTGTCATGTGGTTTGATGCACCCGAGTCAACATACCATACATCGTTGCTTTCTTCTGCACTTGTCACAGAATTATTCATGTGCTGCACCATAAACAAATGCTCATTTCTGTCATCACCTTGTCTACTAGAAGATGCATAATTTCCTTGTTGCAGTTTTCCATTCATGATGTCATTCTGTTTTTTATAGCAGTCTTTAGCCATATGACCCATTTTACCACAGTAGTAGCATTCAACATTACTGTTTGCATTTTGGCCTCTTTGCCATCCACCACGACCTCTTTGGCTCCCCCTACCTCTAGAGTTACCACGTCCTCCTCCATAGGACTGGTTTTCTTGAGTTTGTTGCATATTCTGATTTCTACCACGGCCTCCAAATCGGCCTCCTCTACCTCTGCCTCTACCTCTTCCAACATTTGAGTAGAAGACAGCTTCTTTTGAAGTTCCTCCTGAAGAAGATGCACCACCATTTCTCTACTCCTCAGAAATTAGAAGAGCAATCAACTCCTCAAAATCAGGAAATCTTTCACGGACGGAAATGGATGTTTGAAACTGTGCATAATCCTTTCCTAGACCATTCAAGGTCACAGAAACTAAATCATCATCTTCCACTGGCGACCCAATGGAAGCAAGTGCATCTACCATCTTCTTCACCTTCATGTGGTAGTCATTGATGCTCATATTTTCTCTTTGCACATTATGCAACTCTTGCTTGAGCTGCATTTTCCTGGCTTGCGTATTTGTGCTATACATTTTTGACAAAGTATCCCATGCCTCCTTTGGCGTACTTGCATTCTGAATATGCACAAGCATAGAGTTTGAAATGCTGATAGACAGCCACTACATAACTTTCTTGGCTCTCTCATGCCATGCTTTAAATGCCTGCATTCGCTGTTGATTGGGAACATTAGGAAGAACTGGTTCTTCTTCATTTCCTGCAACAAATTCCCAATATCCTTTTCCCATAAGGAAATTCGTCATTCTAAACTTCCATGCTTGGAAGTTGTTCTTGTAAAGATTTTCAGTTACAATATGTGAAAGAGAATCAGACGCCATTACAGAACACTGCAAAAAATTCTGTCACTGCAAAAAACACAGCTTCACCCTCACAAGGGCAAATCTGCAAAACTGGCGAAAGTGGTATTTGACCACATAGTCACTTCCTAGTGATGATTTTGCATAAACAAGAACCAAGGATGATTCTGTAACTCCCAATGTCTTTGCACACAAGCATACGATGCAATTTCTGTGGTAACTTTTCACCGATCTATAGAACAGTGGTCGCACAGCATAAAACAGGGCCTTTTCCTGAGTGCGTGCAGAAAACTTCTGCCTCGAAAACAGGCCCCGAAATGGCCTCAAATAAAAAAAATAGGGACGCCAAGGGCTAAAGCCCTTGCCCGCAGCATATACTGCCCTCTTGCTTCACCACAAAGGGCGTCTCAACCTAAGACAATGCACTCCTACACTTTTCAGCTATGCTACTTGCAGAGACTTGCTCCCAAAACAGAAAATAAAAGCAACAGTGCTCCTCTTACCAGAACACCGCGAGCTTGGCTTTCTTTCTTGAGCTCGTTACCACGAACAAGGCTCTGATAAAGATTGTGGGAGAGAAGGAAGGAGTCTCACTTGTAGCTTTCTTGCTTGCACAATGGGGGAATACACACAAGGGTGGAGGTTGAAAACAATTTTCCTCTTCTTAGTTGTGTAAGCCAAAAGAACTCTCATACAAAGAAATAGAAGAACCCTATATATGGGTCTCAAACCAAACTCAACTAACTAAGGTGGCATACTAATTGAGCCACGAACTAGAGTAGATAAGGATAGCTGTCATGTAGATATTATTCATGGGCGGTGTACCAACCACATCTGCAAAAATTGACACGTCGGTGACATAAATGCACAACGGTCACCCTGGCATATCACGAGTGGAGCTCGATATCTCAACAAAGAGTTTATTGTAATAAAATTTTAACTTATGATTATTTTCAGATCTCATTAGAGCATGATTGCCATAGATTATATAGATAAGCCGTGTTTTTAAATCAATTCTTTGAAAGTAGTACATGGAAATGCTAAGATGTAAGATGAATTTTTCCAAGGCTCCTTGATTATTTGAACTTTTATCTATTGTAAGTACTTAAATTTTATTTTGTTTTTGATATAGAGCTATAAAAATATTAATTAAAGTTCTACAAAAAAAGCCTTCGCTTTCTGATCTACTTACACAAATGGAGTATAGACAAGTTGTGGTAAGCTTTTTATCAAATACATAAAATTACTACCACAAATAAATTGTTTTATTTTTCTTTGTGTTGTTATTTGTAGAGCCCTCATCAAGGTGATAGCCATTCTTATGGTTGGAGAGTGATTGTAAATGTCAGAAGATTGGTCAAGTTTATTTATCTTAATGATGAAAAATTTATTAAGATAATGTAGAAGATATCTAATTTTAAGATATTGTTTCACTAAAAACAGAGTACATTACAAAATAGCACTGAATTAACATTTATTTCTTTTAAATATGTGATAGTTTTCTAAAGATCATTACAACAATGAGCATGTTTGGTATATATGAGCAAAGATTTTCAAGTACATACTTGTCAACTGCACACAAGAAGAACAAGGAGTCAAGGAGGCTACATATAAGGAGGGGGTAAAGGAGGAGGTAGAGACTGTGGAAGTAGAGAAGGAGATGCCCTCAACATTAAGGCAACCAAAGTATCAAAGAAGGGCAAAAGAACTCCTAAAAAGGATATTCCTTACAAAAATAAATAGCCCTTGTGTATTGCCTTGTACAACCTCATGTATATAGACCATGAAGAAAGAAAATACAAATTTGTTGCAATATTTGAGCTTGTATATTTTATATTAAAAGTAAAGATACATTTTTTTCAATGTCCTTGCACTATATCTTTCTCTCTTTTCTCTTTGATATATGCAAACAAATTAGCATAGATGTTTACCATTCAAGAAGTAGAATCAAATAGGTATATACTATATATGACTTGATGTACAAACCTACTTGTTTGTTGTTAAGTTGAAATGCAAATGAACATAGCATTGATATCTTTATTCTGTAAATCCAACTTCACTTGATATAGTGTACATGATGATCTAATCTTTAGTATTGTAATAATATCCTCATTGAACCAAATATCAATGTCCACTATAAGATTTATTCAATTCGTTAAGATTTTGATCCAAAGCAATTAGACTACTACCAACATAATGCCATCTAGTGTAATAAAAGCTAAGGATGAAATTTTGAGTAGCAAGCATGTATTTGTAAGCAATAGAGTGTTGATCTATCTTACAAGTTATCTTGCCTTCTATCCTTATATCCCACCTCTCATCAACAAATTGTAGGACATGACCATATGCCCTAATAGCATGGCCTTTGATCTTCGTATCTCAGCATTGGAAAATAAATAAATAAATACATTAATAGGCATAAAAAAAGTAACCTTGTTGAGCCTACTTGAGATACTAGGTTTCAATGGGTTTTGTATCTCATAAAAGACTTTACATCTATAGCTCTCATTAATGGCTGGGCCACTCAAGGCTTGTAAATCAAGTAAAGAAAGTGAGAATATTGCTTTCCATTGGCCATTATACATAGAGATAATATAAGAATGGTCATTAAAAAATATTCCATTCTCTGCAAGTTGTGTCTTTTTCCTACCTTTGTACATTTCTTCTCCAATTAGACAATACATAACATCAATAATACCAATAATAGATTTAATGGGCTACCATTCCTTAAGATTAGAAGGATAAACATTTACAAATAAAAATAAAACTTGTCACAATAAAACCTAAAACTAATTTTATTAAAAGAAAACCATTGAGAATAAAATACTTGCAATTTGCTCCTATATGCAGTGGAAGACTTGAAGATCTAAGTTCCAAATAAAACTCTATATGTATAAATACATGTACTAAATCTCTCTTATGTTTTTTTGGTTTATTCCAAGTTTGAAAGAAATCTTTGATCCTACCGTTTTAAGTAGAGATAAAGGAGCTCTCACATCTTTATTTTTTCCTTTGTTTTGCTTATTGCATGGCAATCCAACTACCTTTGCTAATAATGATAGGAATCCATCTTTCATCTATTTGGAATGAATTAAACAATACACATATGGATGTGATTTTAGAGCTTGGGTATCTTGTTGAAGGTCGAATTTTTGTATCCATGGCAAAGAGAGGGGAGAGAGAAACAAACAACCACCAAGGAAGGAAAGAGATAAGAACAACAAAACAAGGGAGGGAAAAAAGATGAACACTAAGCTTTTTGGTAAATTGAATTTAGTTTCAATTGTCATTATCAAACAATCCCAAATATGTTATTAATGCAAAGTGGTTGAGACCCTATGCCATTAATGTAAAGGATGTCACAATCACAATTACAAGATGATAAAAATAGAATTTTATAATAATTTTTTTAGTAATATTATATCCATGTCTATTTATAAACTCAATTTTTGTATTTTCAAAAATAAAACTTTCATTATAGAGGCTTTGCTGTCATTGGTCTAGAGCACTCTCTCTCTACATCCTAAAAGGCATTTTTGAGACCTTAAAACTCCCCTCATGTCTCTTTGCTGCTATAAAGGTGGTACTCTTGGAATCCATGAATGGCCATTAATTAAGCTCTCTATGAGGCATAGAGATAGGAGAGTTGCTCTCGAAGGTGGTACTTTTGCTAATATCTTGAGGGCTTTCATCTCCACCACACTAAGGGTTCTCTCTGGGTTGTTCGACAACATTTAACATGTCTAGCTTCAATGTTTGCAATGTAATCCTATTTTTTGGGTGCAGTCACAATGGGACAAAGGCTATAATGAGGCTTTGAATATCTCAAGTTATTCTTCATGGTGTCACCTTAAGGGTCATAGTTTTGCAAGTATGGTTTTTTGCCCTTCAAGCTCAAACACTCTTGGTCCCAAGTATTGGGTTTTCAATGATCAAACAATAGTAAAGGTAGATAGAAAACACCCTCAAGGCACTTCATAGTGGAGTACCTTAACATGTCTTAGAGAAAATCTTGCTTGTACCACACGTTGTTTGGTTTGGGGTTTAGAAGCTCCACGATATAGCTAGCTAAGGATTACATGCTCAATGAGAGAAAAGGCACTTTAAGTACTTTATTTGAATGGTACCTTTGTGATTTTTAAACAAGGTAGGAGGAATCTTATCAATTTTGTAGCCTTTAAGTATGCAATATTTTTGGATTAGCTTAAGCCTTTGCTATTAGGGATTTAATCCCACTAAGAAAAATAAGCACAATAACTAGCATGCATAGACACATCACCAGCTTCTCGACCGTGCATGATCAAATTGGGCAATGCCCCACTTCGTCCATTATTGGAAGGAGTTGCGCATGAATGCCGGCAGAAAGACGCGGGGTCTTAAGAAGAAGGTACAACAAAGCAAGAGTTAGTACCTGTGTACTTCAAGAAAGGAAAGCTAGAGAAACTTCAGATTATAACCTGTGTTAGATCCTGCAAACTAAAACTCAAAACTCATATAAAATACTATTGGCACCTAGCCATTAGCTGCTCGACTCATCTCCTTGTAGTTAACCTTCAGCTCATTTTGTCTCTTGGCTATTAGCCCTCAATGAAAAATTGACTTTGAATAAACACACATCACACATATTGAAGCATTAGCATTGATCCTAGCATAGCACTAAAATATGGTTATTTGCAATGCCTTCTCTTCACACTTTGAGCCGCCACACTGGCATTAAGATCATGTATAGGTCTTTATTCACAACTACTCACTTTTATTAGGCTATAGCTTCTAAGCATCTATAACATGGAGCTTTTGAGTATTTGGGCAAGAGCAAAATAGGTTGAGGGGAAACAAAGAAGATTATACTAAGAAGTGGTTGGGTGGAAAGAGGTAAAATCCTCTTGAGTGATAGTGTAAGTCTCTCTTCCTGCTTCTAACAAGAACTTATCTAACAAGTGGAGTTTGAACAACATATCCCAATATTGATCCTTGTTTCCAAGCTCAGAATTAGGGGTTGAGAGCAGCACACGTACCTTTGTCAAAAGGTCCATCAGACACACACAACAAATGTGCAACTAGCATGATTGGCAGCTTGCAAATACATCGACTAGGGGTTCCGCATGGAGAAAAGCGACAAGTTAAGAGCTTCCCAATACAAGGTACTCTAGCAATTTGTATAGTCACTAATTGCCTGCGTGGACTGCAGTCTGAGAACCTAGCTTGTGCAGTGCGTTTTAGCGGCAGCCGTCACGTCCATCTTTATCAGAACCTTCCTTCTTGCCTTCGTTCGATCTGCCGTCGTCTTCTCTCTGTCCGTCTTCTTCGTTCTAAAAACAATTCACCCCACGTTGGCTGCGCAGCCAACAGCTGTGTCCTCTCTCTCTGTCTGTCACCTTCTGCAGCTGTACTATTGTTTGAGTGCTCTAATTCCAGGCTCGATTGCTTTCAAAGTGGTTGAAGATCCATGTATCAGCCTTGCTGTTGCTTGCAGCTTCTTCACAGATTTCACATCGCCTGCGGCTTTTGGTTTCCTGTACAATTACGGGAAGGCGTGAGAAATCAGAGAGTGAAGTCATGGCTCTGCGTCGACTGCAGGACTGGCATCTTCATCACCTTAGCGCATGATTTGCTGCAGGAGTACGTCCGTCGGTCCGATGTCCAAGAAGCTTCAAAAGCAGCTTCCCCTCCTTCACGCCTTAAGACTCCCTTGATGCCAACCTTCATCGATCGACACGGGCTTCTAGGGCATGCCGACCTTCGGCGCGTGCAGGGCGGCCTCTAAAGCAGCGATGGACTCGTGGTGTCCCCTCTGATCTGATTGACGCAGACACTTGCCACCCTCTCCAAGCTTACTAGTCTTGAAGCAATCTCTTACAATTACCCTCCGGAGTCACACCATGAATTTGATATGCTGCTGCTGCGCATCATGAATTCGATATGCTGCCGCTGCCCTGCAGCATGGCTCCTCCGGCCCATTCAGCGCTTTCCCCATGCCATGCAGCATCTCTCGTACCTTTTAACCAAAAAGCCAGCCTCCCCCTTTAAGCATACATCTTATTTTTTTAGCTTTTAAAGATTTAGATAACTCTATGTTTTCTTTTACTTATCTCCCTCTTCTCCCACCTAAGGTTTATAGTGTGTTCAACTGCCTTGCCCAAATCTAATTCTTTCTTCTCAAAAGCAAGCTCCTCCTTCGCAAGATTCAAAGGCTTTAAAATAGCCTTGTATTACAAAAGCTAAAGATTTCCTAGGGAATAATTTTCTTGGTGGTGAAAAGTCAAAGGTGTGAAATATTGAACGCCTAAAGGGCTAGAGCATAGCCTATTGATGAAAATCAAACACCTAATGGCCAATGCACAATGCTTCACGAGCCCACTCATAAAAGTCAAGGCCATGAGGACCAACTTGTAATGCACATCATGGCCACGATCATCATAATCAAGGTCTCTTTAGGAGCTAACTTGAGCAATCCAAGGTCAAAATGGTTGAGTCATAATGAACATGGCCCAAAGTGGACTGAGAGATATCACTCAAGGCCAAGGCAATTGTTAGTGATGATTGTGGGTCTATTATGGCTAAGTAGTAAAGTGAACAACCTATTTTGGCAAACGCCATGCCAACAACCAATATGGCTATGTTGTCCAAAGCATAGGCCAAATATGGCCATTTCAATTGAAATAGACTTAAATGGCCATTTTGCTACCAAGGTGAGGCCTAATATGGCCATTTTGATGGAGATGAAGAAAGCATGGGTCGAATTGATGTCCAACAAGGTTAATTGGGCCAAATGTCACACAATAAGGCCAAAAGGCCTAATTATGACCCAAATATCATGCAATTAAGAAAAGAGTCTTTTATTAAATTCTCTTAGCCATTGATGACTTGGACATCATGTTAATAGCCAAAAATGGTTTTTTTGTCCCAAATATAGGCCAAATTATCCATCTTGTCCCAAACATGGAAATATAATGGCTATTTTAATGCGAGACCTAAGGCCAATGATGGCATTTTTAATTTGAAACCTGAGGCCAACAATGGCCTTTTTGACTAAGGCTTGGCCAATGATGGCTATTTTGATTGGACAAAGCAAGCATGGTTTGAGATAGCTAAAACATAGCCAAATTGTAGAAATAGAGTATGCCATGGCGGACATGCCATGATCAAGTGTACGGATTAATTCTTACTCATGCCATATGAATCCACACCCTATGCAAACACACCCTTAACATGACATCCTCAAGCCAACCATGAGAACCCCACCTTGCCATGTCATCATAGAATCTTCTAGAAGATATGCCATGTCATTGCATACATCATTGATGATGTCAACATAGAACCTTCTAGAACATATGCCATGTCATTGCTTGCATAATCGATGATGTCATCATGGAACATTCTAGAATATCTTTAGCTGCCCTCCAACACCTATAAAAGGAGGGGCTCGCCATAGAGCTCCTCAGTCTTGGGAGCTCAAGGAGTTGAGTCCTCCAAGTAAGTAACTTCGAGTTTCAATTCTAGTTCTTATTTAGTCATGGTATCTAGTCTAGTCTTGTCTTCCATTATACTCATGTTGTCTTGTCACCTTGTATTGTAGTACGAGATCTTATCTAGTATTGTCTTGTATCTTGTTCATCCTTATCGAGGGAGATCTTGTAATTTTGATATCTTGTATCCATACCTATGGTCTTAAGTTGTGGGATCCTTCATATCCTATCAATTCATGTTGTCTATACCTACGGTCTGTTAGATATGATCAATGCCCCACCCTCATTAGGTGCTACCAATGATCCATGGTGCTCAAAGTTGTAAGGCCCCCATTATGAGGAGAAGCCAAGTGTGAGCCCGGACATTGGTGGAGTCCTGACTTGTATATCAGATGAGGTCTATGTGACCGGATGGCAAAAAAGGTGACCATCGTGGGTCTAATCTTTGGTTTAGACGGAGTGGTTAAGCTGGTAGTTGCGGTGTAGTGGAGGCTCATATGGTAGGTCGGTCAGCAGGCCGACCTAACGACCTTCGCGGGCTATAAAAGCTAAACCCTTTCGCAGCCATCTTACACTCATCTTTCACCCAGTCACAATTGTTATTCCAGCTAGCCTTAAGCTCTTCACCTATCTTCTGTCTAGATCGCCATCTAAGCTTCACACAGTGGAAGCGCACGGGTGGACAGAGCCATCTTTGTATCAGTTGTTTGGAGTTAAAGAATTTACTGATTCTCCTCTTATCTGTTGTGTACTCTCTATCTCTTTCTCAGATTCTGTTCGCTGCGCCGTGTAATATTTTACAGGTCTCGGGTTGTGGGATTTTCGGTGTCCTGTTAAGTTATCATTGTACTAGCTTATGCCCCTATGTGGGATTATCTTGTAATCAGAATTCTTGTAACACATCTTGCATCTAGTCTAATCTCTCAAGCATAATCTAGTGCTTCTATAAAAGTTTGGCAAGGCTACTTTCTAGCCCTATTGAGCACCATGTAGGCAACCCTTGAAAGAATTGTGGTCTCCCTTTAAAGCCTCCAACATTAACAAATTCAAGACTTGAATGAATGACAAGTGCAACTTCAAATAGAACACCCTATGCATCTAGGCCCTGTGCTTCAAGAGATGCAATATCAAATCTGAGAGTTGTAGGACAATAGAGGAAGTGCTTAGATGATTCCGCGTGTTCAAACCCCAATAAGAGAACCCAAGATCAGCATGCTAGAGAGGTTCAATGGTGACCGTTCGAAGTTCAAGGGATTCATATAACAAGCTCTATATCCACATACAATCTGATAGGTATCTAGATGATGCTTCCAAGGTGGGATTCACTGGGATTTTGCTTTGTAATCAAGATTTATTATGGTTTTTCCTAATCTTGGAAAAGAATATGCTAGTACTTCATAACTATGAGGCATTTCTTTGCGAGCTCACTTCTATATTTGGAGATGTAAACATTGATCGAGTAGTAGAAATAAAAATTTGGAAGCTATGACAAGGTAACTACCTTGCCTCTACTTATGCATTTGAATTTAGGGAATTAATATGTGGCCTTACTTGGCATGAGGAGTATTTTATCAACCAATTTAGATGGGGTCTTCAAGATGACATCAAGGACCTCATGCTCACTATGCCTGAGGCAAAAACACTTAATGATTATATCATGCAAGCTATCCAATGTGATAATAGATTGTTTGAGAGGAAACACGAAAAGCAAGAAGACTTAAGGCCTCACCAATGGAACCCAGCCCCAATTAGAGACCCCTTTAATGTCATATCCAGTCCCACGAATCCAATCATCCTTGGGAAGTCTTGGCTAAAGAAACACAACTAAAAAATTGATAGGGTTAAGAAAAAGACTATACGTTGTGAAAATCAAGAAAAGTCGATATATCTAGGAGTCAAAGCATTTATGCACATGGTAAGGCATGAACTAACCTACATGATATATCATATACCAGCTCAAGAATCTAGTAAGGATGAGTTAGTCAAGCTACCAAGAAAGCATCAAGAATTTCAAGATGTCTTTGAAAAAAAGAATGCAAATCTCTTGCATGAGCACAGATCATATGATTGTGCTATAGAACTCCATGGGATGACTCAAGCACCTTCTGGACCCATTGATGATAAATTAGCCAAGGGGTTTATTAGGCACTCAAAGTCTCCTGTTGGAGCCCCAATTGTGTTCCTAAAGAAGAAAGATGGGTCACTTTGAATATGTGTCAAAGATTGATCTAGAGGGGCTTACAATCTTGTACAGATCAAAGAAGGAGATGAATGGAAGATAGCCTTTTGCACAAAGTATGGTGACTTTGAGTATGTGGTTATGCCATTCGGTCTCACCAATTCTCCTACATTGTTTCAACACATGATGAATGATGTCTTCCAAGAGCATCTAGTTGATTTTGAATCTCAAAAGATCCAAAGGAGCATGAGCACCATGTAAAATTAGTTTTGGAAAAGCTCAGAAAAAAAGGAATATATGCAAAACTTGAGAAGTTTTTTTTCCATCAGACAACATAAGTGGAATTCTTGGGGTACAATGTCTCCAAGCAGAGATGAATCTTCATGGACTCCAAGAAGATTGAGACTATACTTGGCTGGCAGACATCCACATGTGTCCTCGATGTCCAATGTTTGCTTGGCTTTGCCAACTTCTACATGATATTTATCAAGGACTACTGAAAGATAGCCACACCACTCACCAGACTCATAGGAAACTCAAAGTTCTCATGGACCCCAGACACTAAGAAGGCCTTTCAGACCATGAAGACCACTTTCACTACTTCCCCAATTCTAGTCTACCTAGATCCTACAAAGCCATTTTTGTTGGAGACCAATGCATCAGACTATGCCTTTAGGAGCCATCTTGTCCTAGCATGGAGATGATGGTCATATTCATCTAGTGGCATTCCACTCAAGGAAGTTCTCCCATCTAGACATAAACTATGAGATCCATGATAAAGAAATCCTTGCCACTGTAGATGCCTTTGTTACTTGGTGTCATCATCTAGAGGGTGTGTTGAGATATCGAGCTCCACTCGTGATACGCCAGGGTGACCATTGTGTATTTATGTCACCGACTTGTCAGTTGTAGACGCGGTTGGTACACCGCCCATGAATAATAGCTACATGACAGCTATCCTTATCTACTCTAGTTCGTGGCTCAGTTAGTATGCCACCTTAGTTAGTTGAGTTTGGTTTGAGGCCCATATATAGGGTTCTTCTATTTCTTTGTACTAGAGTTCTTTTGGCTTACACAACTAAGAAGAGGAAAACTGTTTTCAGCCTCCACCCTTGTGTGTATTTCCCCATTGTGCAAGCAAGAAAGCTTCAAGTGAGGCTCCTTCCTTCTCTCCCACAATCTTGACATGGTATCAGAGCCTTGTTCGTGGTAAGGAGCTCAAGAAAGCAAGCCAAGCTCGCGGTGTTCTGGTAAGAGGAGCAGTGTTGCTTTCATTTTCTGTTTTGGGAGTAGATCTCTGCATGTAGCACAGCCGGAAAGTGCAGGAGTGCATTGTCTCAGGTTGAGATGCCCTTCGCGGTGAAGCAAGAGGGCAGTATATGCTGCGGGAGGAGGCTTTAGCCCTTGGCGACCTTGTTTTTTTTATTTGAGGCCATTTCGGGGCCTGTTTTGGAGGCGGAAGTTTTTTGCATGCACTCAGGAAAAGGCCTAGTTTTATGCTGTGCAGCCACTATTCTACAGGTCGGTGAAAAGTACTGTAGAAATTGCATCGTATGCTTGTGCGCAGAGACATTGGGAGTTATAGAATCATCCCTGTTGCCTGTTGATGCAAAATCGTCACTAGGAAGTGACTGTGTGGTCAAATACCACTTTCGTCAGTTTTGCAGATTTGCCTTTGTGAGGCTGAAGTTGTGTTCTTTGCAGTGAGAGAATTTTTTGTAGTGTTCTGTAATGGCGTCTGATTCTCTCTCACAGATTGTCACTGAAAAGCTTGACAAGAACAACTTCCAAGCATGGAAGTTTAGAATGACGAATTTCCTTATGGGAAAAGGATATTGGGAATTTGTTGCAGGAAATGAAGAAGAACCGGTTCTTCCTAATGTTCCCAATCAACAGCAAATGCAGGCATTTAAAGCATGGCATGAGAGAGCCAGTAAAGTTATTTACTAGCTGTCTATTAGCATTTCAGACTCTATGATTGTGCATATTCAAGATACAAGTACGCCAAAGGAGGCATGGGATACTTTGTCAAAAATGTATAGCACAAATACGCAAGCCAGAAATATGTAGCTCAAGCAAGAGTTGCATAATGTGCAAAGAGAAAATATAAGCATTAATGACTACCACATGAAGGTGAAGAAGATTGCAGATGCACTTGCTTCAATTGGGTCGCCAGTGGAAGATGATGATTTAGTTTCTGTGACCTTGAATGGTCTAGGAAAGGATTATGTACAGTTCCGAACATCCATTTCCGTCCATGAAAGATTTCCTGATTTTGAGGAGTTGATTGCTCTTCTAATTTCTAAGGAGTAGAGAAATGGTGGTGCATCTTCTTCAGGAGGAACATCAAAAGAAGCTGTCTTCTACTCAAATGCTGGAAGAGGTAGAGGCAGAGGTAGAGGAGGCCGATATGGAGGCCGTGGTAGAAATCAGAATATGCAGCAAACTCAAGAAAACCAGTCCTATGGAGGAGGACGTGGTAACTCTAGAGGCAGGGGGAGCCAAAGAGGTCGTGGTGGATGGCAAAGAGGCCAAAATGCAAACAGTAATGTTGAATGCTACTACTGTGGTAAAATGGGTCATATGGCTAAAGACTGCTATAAAAAGCAGAATGACATCATGAATGAAAAACTGCAACAAGGGAATTATGCATCTTCTAGTAGACAGGGTGATGACAGAAATGAGCACTTGTTTATGGTGCAGCACATGAACAATTCTGTGACAAGTGTAGAAGAAAGCAATGATGTATGGTATGTTGACTCAGGTGCATCAAACCACATGACAGGTCATGCAGAATGGATGGAGGATGCAAGAAAAATGGAAAAACCAGGATTTGTGGAGACTGGTGATGATACTGCACATCCTATTGTGCAGATTGGAAAAATTCCTTTGTCTATGCAGGATGGGAAAAAGAAATACCTGTCTGATGTATTTCATGTCCCGAATATCACCAAGAATCTGGTTTCTGTTGATCAAATGGTTGAGCAGGGCTTGCAAGTCAGATTTAATCCTCATGGATGCTTTGTTGAGGTTATGAAAAATAAAGGTCGCTTGATAGCAAAAGGAAAGAAGAAGGGCAGAATGTTTACATTGGATGCAGACATGTCTGAATCGAGTGCAGCAATGTTTGCACATGGGACCGGTGTAGTTGCAGATATTGATATCTGGCATAAACGCATTGGTCATGTTAATGTACAGCGACTTAAATCAATGGAGGCCCAAAATATTGTTGCAGGTTTGCCAAAATTCAAGGTTGCAGAAATGCATAAGGTATGTGAAGCCTGTCAGTTTGGAAAACAGGCAAGGAAACCATTTCCTAGACATGTTCAAGAGAGTGAGAAGCCATTGGAATTAATCCACTCTGATGTGTGGACTACTAAAGCTGCATCTCTTGGAGGCTGTCATTATTTTGTCAGTTTTATTGATGACTATAGCAGAATAGTTTGGGTGTATTTTATGAAAAAGAAAAGTGAAGTTTTTGGGCATTTCAAAACCCTTAAAGCTATAGTTGAAAAAGAAACAGGCCTGCAAATAAAATGCCTAAGGTCAGATGGAGGGGGAGAGTACCTCTCAAATGAGTTTGCAAGGTTCCTATAGGAGCATGGCATAAAGCAGCAATATTCATGCAGTCATACCCCACAACAAAATGGAATTGCAGAAAGGAAAAGCAGGCATATTGGAGAGGTATCTCGTGCCATGCTCAATGAAAAAGACTTGCCAGATTTTTATTGGGCTGAAGCAGTTGCTACAGCAGTCTACATAATGAACAGGACTCCCACTGCAGCAATACATGGAATGACTCGAGAGGAGAGGTATATTGGTAGGAAACTAGATATTTCTCATTTGAAAATTTTTGGTTGCATTGCCTATGTACATGTGCCAGATGAGTTGAGATCCAAGTTGGATCCAAAAGCTGAGAAGTGCATCTTTATTGGTTACTCTCTGCAGCAAAAAGGGTATAGATGCTATAACCCTTCTACTCGTAAGTTTACAGTGAGCAGAGATGTTGTTTTTGATGAGATGAGTAGCTGGTATAAACCAGTAAATGTGATTGATGGTGTAGATGCACAAAATGGTAATGCTGCACAGAATTCACAGCAGCAGTCACAAAATATTAGTGGACTTGGAGCGTCCTCTAGCAGTGGTTCACATTCTTCGCCATGGACAGGCAGATTGAGATCAGGAGAATCTTCTCAAAGTAATGCAGATAGTGGTATGCAGGTATCACGAAAAGGAAAAGAGAAGGTTGATCAGCCCATGTTTGATGTGAACGTAGGTCACTCTTATGTGGATGGTGAATCTAGTGGCTCAGAATAGAGCATTCATGATGAGTTGGGTATGTTGAGATATCGAGCTCCACTCGTGATACGCCAGGGTGACCGTTGTGTATTTATGTCACCGACTTGTCAGCTGCAGACGCGGTTGGTACACTGCCCATGAATAATAGCTACATGATAGCTATCCTTATCTACTCTAGTTCGTGGCTCAGTTAGTATACCACCTTAGTTAGTTGAGTTTGGTTTGAGACCCATATATAGGGTTCTTCTATTTCTTTGTACTAGAGTTCTTTTGGCTTACACAACTAAGAAGAGGAAAACTGTTTTCAGCCTCCACCCTTGTATGTATTCCCCCATTGTGCAAGCAAGAAAGCTTCAAGTGAGGCTCCTTCCTTCTCTCCCACAATCTTGATATGGTATCAGAGCCTTGTTCGTGGTAAGGAGCTCAAGAAAGCAAGCAAAGCTCGCGGTGTTCTGGTAAGAGGAGCAGTGTTGCTTTCATTTTCTGTTTTGGGAGTAGATCTCTGCATGTAGCACAGCCGGAAAGTGTAGGAGTGCATTGTCTCAGGTTGAGACGCCCTTCGCGGTGAAGCAAGAGGGCAATATATGCTGCGGGAGGAGGCTTTAGCCCTTGGCGACCTTGTTTTTTTGATTTGAGGCCATTTCGGGGCCTGTTTTGGAGGCGGATGTTTTCTGCATGCACTCAGGAAAAGGCCCAGTTTTATGCTGTGCGACCACTGTTCTGCAGGTCGGTAAAAAGTTACTGTAGAAATTGCATTGTATGCCTGTGCGCAGAGACATTGGGAGTTACAGAATCATCCCTGTTGCCTGTTGATGCAAAATCGTCACTAGGAAGTGACTGTGTGGTCAAATACCACTTTCGTTAGTTTTGCAGATTTGCCCTTGTGAGGCGGAAGCTGTGTTCTTTGCAGTGACAGGAATTTTTTGCAGTGTTCTGTAATGGCATCTGATTCTCTCTCACAGATTGTCACTGAAAAGCTTGACAAGAACAACTTCCAAGCATGGACGTTTAGAATGACAAATTTTCTTATGGGAAAAGGATATTGGGAATTTGTTGTAGGAAATGAAGAAGAACCAGTTCTTCCTTATGTTCCCAATCAACAGCAAATGCAGGCATTCAAAACATGGCATGAGAGAGCCAGGAAAGTTATGTATTGGCTGTCTATCAGTATTTCAGACTCTATGATTGTGCATATTCAGGATGCAAGTACGCCAAAGGAGCCATGGGATACTTTGTCAAAAATGTATAGCACAAATACGCAAGCCAGGAAAATGCAGCTCAAGCAAGAGTTGCATAATGTGCAAAGAGAAAGTATGAGCATCAACGACTACCACATGAAGGTGAAGAAGATTGCAGATGCACTTGCTTCCATTGGGTCGCCAGTGGAAGATGATGATTTAGTTTTCGTGACCTTGAATGGTCTAGGAAAGGATTATGCACAGTTCCGAACATCCATTTTCGTCCGTGAAAGATTTCCTGATTTTGAGGAGTTGATTGCTCTTCTAATTTCTGAGGAGTAGAGAAATGGTGGTGCATCTTCTTCAGGAGGAACTTCAAAAGAAGCTGTCTTCTACTCAAATGCTCGAAGAGGTAGAGGCAGAGGTAGAGGAGGCCGATTTGGAGGCCGTGGCAGAAATCAGAATATGCAGTAAACTCAAGAAAACCAGTCTTATGGAGGAGGACGTGGTAACTCTAGAGGCAGGGGGAGCCAAAGAGGTCATGGTGGATAGCAAAGAGGCCAAAATGCAAATAGTAATGTTGAATGCTACTACTGTGGTAAAATGGGTCATATGGTTAAAGACTGCTATAAAAAGTAGAATGACATCATGAATGGAAAACTGCAACAAGGGAATTATGCATCTTCTAGTAGACAGGGTGATGACAGAAATGAGCACTTGTTTATGGTGCAGCACATGAACAATTCTGTGACAAGTGTAGAAGAAAGCAATGATGTATGGTATGTTGACTCAGGTGCATCAAACCACATGACAGGTCATGCAGAATGGATGGAGGATGCAAGAAAAATGGAAAAACCAGGTTTTGTGGAGACTGGTGATGATACTGCACATTCTATTGTGCAGATTGGAAAAATTCCCTTGTCTATGCAGGATGGGAAAAAGAAATACCTGTCCGATGTATTTCATGTCCCGAATATCACCAAGAATCTGGTTTCTGTTGGTCAAATGGTTGAGCAGGGCTTGCAGGTCAGATTTAATCCTCATGGATGCTTTATTGAGGATATGAAAAATAAAGGTCGCTTGATAGTAAAAGGAAAGAAGAAGGGCAGAATGTTTACATTGGATGCAGACATGTGTGAATTGAGTGCAGCAATGTTTGCACATGGGACGGGTGTAGTTGCAGATATTGATATCTGGCATAAACGCATTGGTCATGTTAATGTACATCGACTTAAATCAATGCAGGCCCAAAATATTGTTGCAGGTTTGCCAAAATTCAAGGTTGCAGAAATGCATAAGGTATGTGAAGCCTGTCAGTTTGGAAAACAGGCAAGGAAACCATTTCCTAGACATGTTCAAGAGAGTAAGAAGCCATTGGAATTAATCCACTCTGATGTGCGGACAACTAAAGCTGCATCTCTTGGAGGCTGTCATTATTTTGTCAGTTTTATTGATGACTATAGTAGAAAAGTTTGGGTGTATTTTATGAAAAAGAAAAGTGAAGTTTTTGGGCATTTCAAAACTCTTAAAGCGATGGTTGAAAAAGAAACAGGCCTATAGATAAAATGCCTAAGGTCAGATGGAGGGGGAGAGTACCTCTCAAATGAGTTTGCAAGGTTCCTACAGGAGCATGGCATAAAGCAGCAATATTCATGCAGTCATACACCACAACAAAATGGAATTGCAGAAAGGAAAAATAGGCATATTGGAGAGGTATCTCGTGCCATGCTCAATGAAAAAGACTTGCTAGATTTTTATTGGGCTGAAGCAGTTGCTACGGTAGTCTACATAATGAACAGGACTCTCACTGCAGCAATACATGGAATGACTCCGGAGGAGAGGTATACTGGTAGGAAACCAGATATTTCTCATTTGAAAATTTTTGGTTGCATTGCCTATGTACATGTGCCAGATGAGTTGAGATCCAAGTTGGATCCAAAAGCTGAGAAGTGCATCTTTATTGGTTACTCTCTGCAGCAAAAAGGGTATAGATGCTATAACCCTTCTACTCGTAAGTTTACAGTGAGCAGAGATGTTGTTTTTGATGAGATGAGTAACTGGTATAAACCAGTAAATGTGATTGATGATGTAGATGCACAAAATGGTAATGCTGCATAGAATTCACAGCAGCAGTCACAAAATATTAGTGGACCTGGAGCGTCCTCTAGCAGTGGTTCACATTCTTCGCCATGGACAGGCAGATTGAGATCAGGAAAATCTTCTCAAAGTAATGCAGATAGTGGTATGCAGGTATCATGAAAAGGAAAAGAGAAGGTTGATCAGCCCATGTTTGATGTGAATGCAGGTCACTCTTATGTGGATGGTGAATCTAGTGGCTCAGAATAGAGCATTCATGATGAGTTGGGTATTCCTTCTATTGTTACACTTGGAGTAAGGAAGACTAGGGATGTTTTGAGAGCACCTGGGAGTGAACCTACTTTGCGTAGGTCTACGAGAGCTAGGTATCCTGTGGATAGGCTGAAATATGATGGATTTACAGCCATTCACTATGCATATATGGTCAAAGTGATACAGGAACCAGAACCCACTTCTTTTGAGCAAGCCATGGGAAAAGAAAAATGGGAGAAAGCCATGGATGAAGAAATGGATGCCTTGGAAGCAAATGCTACATGGGAATTGGTACCTTTGCCTAAAGGTAAGAATGCAATTGGCTGAAAGTGGGTTTATAAGGTGAAGCACAATGCAGATGGTTCTGTGAACAGATACAAGGCAAGATTAGTAGTCAAGGGGTATGCACAAACATATGGCATTGACTATGAAGAAACATTCAGTCCGGTTGCAAGGATGACAACCGTAAGAGCAGTCATTGCTATGGCTGCATCAAAGGGATGGTCTTTACATTAGATGGATGTAAAGAATGCCTTCTTGCATGGTGATTTGCAAGAAGAGGTCTATATGGAGCAGCCACCAGGTTATGTGCATGCTATTCATCCTGAGTTTGTTTGCAGGTTGAAGAAAGCCTTGTATGGCTTGAAGCAAGCACCTAGAGCATGGTCTAACAAGATAGGACAGTATCTTGTCACTATTGGCTTTCAGATTTCCAAGGCAGATTTCTCACTTTATGTGAGAAAAACAGAGAAAGGTATTATGCTACTTGTCATTTATGTTGATGATTTGATTATGACAGGTGACAGTGATGAAGATATCCTTCATGTGAAAATGCTATTGAAGCAGAAGTTTGAGATGAAGGATTTGGGAGAGCTGCGTTATTTCTTGGGCATTGAGGTGATTAGATCACCAAGTGGGATACAGCTCTTGCAGAGGCAGTATGGATTTGACATGCTGTCCAAATATGGGATGACAGGCTGTAAGCCTATTTCAGTTCCTTTGGAGCAGAATGTGAAGCTAAGCACAGATGCAGGTGAGCTTCTAGAAGACCCTACTATGCACAGACGCATAGTAGGAAGTTTGATTTATATGACTATTACCAAGCCAGATTTGAGCTATGCTGTTGGATTGGTAAGTCAGTTTATGCAGGCTCCAAGGAAACCACATTTGGATGCGGCTAGACGCATACTCAGGTATGTGAAGTCCACATTGCAGTATGGACTATTTTATGAGACTGGGGTTCAGATACAACTGCATGGATACACTGATGCTGATTGGGCAGGTAGTATTTCTGATAGACGATCTACCAGTGGATATGTGTTCTCTTTTGGGAGTGCTGCAGTCACTTGGAGCAGCAAGAAACAACCTACAGTTGCCTTGTCGAGCACAGAGGCCGAGTACAGGGGTGCAGCAATGGCTGCATGTGAGGTAGCTTGGTTGCATAAGCTACTTTATGATATGCATCAGCCTACAGATGGACCAGTTGTCATTTATTGTGACAACATGAGTAGTATACACTTTTAAATAACCCAGTCTATCATGCTAGAACAAAGCACATTGATGTGCATTATCACTATGTGCGAGAGAGGGTTTTACTAGGTCTTATTGATCTAGTTTATGTCAGCACATAGGATCAGGTAGCTGACATATTCACGAAGGCATTGGGCGCAGAGAAGCTGCGCAAGTTTAGAGACCTGCTCGGTGTGTAGGAATTGGGATTGAGCTCGAGGGGGAGTGTTGAGATATCGAGCTCCACTCGTGATACGCCAGGGTGACCATTGTGTATTTATGTCACTGACTTGTCAGTTGCAGACGCGGTTGGTACACCGCCCATGAATAATAGCTACATGATAGCTATCCTTATCTACTCTAGTTCGTGGCTCAGTTAGTATGCCACCTTAGTTAGTTGATTTTGGTTTGAGACCCATATATAGGGTTCTTCTATTTCTTTGTACTAGAGTTTTTTTGGCTTACACAACTAAGAAGAGGAAAACTATTTTTAGCCTCCACCTCTGTGTGTATTCCCCCATTGTGCAAGCAAGAAAGCTTCAAGTGAGACTCCTTCCTTCTCTCCCACAATCTTGACAGGGTATTCCTTCTATTGTTACACCTGGAGTAAGGAAGACCAGGGATGTTTTGAGAGCACCTGGGAGTGAACCTACTTTGCGTAGGTCTACGAGAGCTAGGTATCCTGTGGATAGGCTGAAATATGATGGATTTACAGCCATTCACTATGCATATATGGTCAAAGTGATACAGGAACCAGAACCCACTTCTTTTGAGCAAGCCATGGGAAAAGAAAAATGGGAGAAAGCCATGGATGAAGAAATGGATGCCTTGGAAGCAAATGCTACATGGGAATTGGTACCTTTGCCTAAAGGTAAAAATGCAATTGGCTGTAAGTGGGTTTATAAGGTGAAGCACAATGCAGATGGTTCTGCGAACAGATACAAGGCAAGATTAGTAGTCAAGGGGTATGCACAAACATATGGCATTGACTATGAAGAAACATTCAGTCCTGTTGCAAGGATGGCAACTGTAAGAGCAGTCATTGCTATGGCTGCATCAAAGGGATGGTCTTTACATCAGATGGATGTAAAGAATGCCTTCTTGCATGGTGATTTGCAAGAAGAGGTCTATATGGAGCAGCCACCAGGTTATGTGCATGATGTTCATCCTGAGTTTGTTTGCAGGTTAAAGAAAGCCTTGTATGGATTGAAGCAAGCACCTAGAGCATGGTCTAACAAGATAGGACAGTATCTTGTCACTATTGGCTTTCAGATTTCCAAGGCAGATTTCTCACTTTATGTGAGAAAAACAGAGAAAGGTATTATGCTACTTGTCATTTATGTTGATGATTTGATTATGACAGGTGACAGTGATGAAGATATCCTTCATGTGAAAATGCTATTGAAGCAGAAGTTTGAGATGAAGGATTTGGGAGAGCTGCGTTATTTCTTGGGCATTGAGGTGATTAGATCACCAAGTGGGATACAGCTCTTGCAGAGGCAGTATGGATTGGACATGCTGTCCAAATATGGGATGACAGGCTGTAAGCCTATTTCAGTTCCTTTGGAGCAGAATGTGAAGCTGAGCACAGATGCAGGTGAGCTTCTAGAAGACCCTACTATGCACAGACGCATAGTAGGAAGTTTGATTTATATGACTATTACCAGGCCAGATTTGAGCTATGTTGTTGGATTGGTAAGTTAGTTTATGCAGGCTCCAAGGAAACCACATTTGGATGCGGCTAGATGCATACTCAGTTATGTGAAGTCCACATTGCAGTATGGACTATTTTATGAGACTAGGGTTCAGATACAGTTGCATGGATACACTGATGCTAATTGGGCTAGTAGTATTTCTGATAGACGATCTACCAGTGGATATTTGTTCTCTTTTGGGAGTGCTGTAGTCACTTGGAGCAGCAAGAAACAGCATACAGTTGCCTTGTCGAGCACAGAGGCTGAGTACAAGGGTGCAGCATTGGCTACATGTGAGGTAGCTTGGTTGCATAAGCTACTTTATGATATGCATCAGTCTACAGATGGGCCAGTTGTCATTTATTGTGACAACATGAGTAGTATACACTTGGAAAATAACCCAGTCTATCATGCTAGAACAAAGCACATTGAGGTGCATTATCACTATGTGCAAGAGAGGGTTTTACTAGGTCTTATTGATCTAGTTTATGTTAGCACAGAGGATCAGGTAGCTGACATATTCACGAAGGCATTGGGCGCAGAGAAGCTGCACAAGTTCAGAGACCTGCTTGGTGTGCAAGAATTGGGATTGAGCTCGAGGGGGAGTGTTGAGATATCGAGCTCCACTCGTGATACGCCAGGGTGACCGTTGTGTATTTATGTCATCGACTTCTCAGTTGCAGACGCGGTTGGTACACCGCCCATGAATAATAGCTACATGATACCTATCCTTATCTTCTCTAGTTCATGGCTCAGTTAGTATGCCACCTTAGTTAGTTGAGTTTGGTTTGAGACCCATATATAGGGTTCTTCTATTTCTTTGTACTAGAGTTCTTTTGGCTTACACAACTAAGAAGAGGAAAACTGTTTTCAGCCTCCACCCTTGTGTGTATTCCCCCATTGTACAAGCAAGAAAGCTTCAAGTGAGACTCCTTCCTTCTCTCCCACAATCTTGACAGGGTGTAGCCCAAATCACAGAAATCTAGAATACTTTATGACAACCCGCATCCTGAATTGAAAACAATCCCATTGGAGTAACTTCTTATCTAGGTTTGACATTGTCATCATCTATCGATACCAACAATGCCAATTAGATGCTTTATTAAGAAGATCCTACCTGATACCTAAGAAGGGAGAAGAAGCTTTTGATCAACAACAAGTAATACTACTCAAGCTAGAGCACATCTAGCTAGCAACCATATCTAGTTGTCATCAAGGCGACCCTACCTTGATCCAATTAATCCATGAAACATTGCCACATGATGATTTGGCCAACAATGTCAATGGAAAAAATCAAGAAGGAAAATAAAATGAAGTTTATGAGTTTTAGGAAACTAATGGATTGTTATACTATAAGGATCTACTTTACATCCCTTGAGGAAACCCAAGACTTTAGGTACTCCAACAATGCCATGACACCCCAACAGGGCACTTTGGAGTTAATAAGACCTTATTGATTATTTCAAGAGATTTTAGGTGGTCCCAGATGTGGAAAGAAGTTAAGGAATATATAACATCATGTGATACCTCCAATAGAGCCAAGGTACCTCGTCACAAACCACATGGCCTCTTGCAAACCTTCCCCATTCCAACATGACCTTGGTCTTCTCTGTCCATAGATTTCACAACATATCTTTCCAAATCAGACAAATATGACTCTATTCTTGTTGTGGTAGATAGATTCATAAAAATGGCACATTTCATCCCGACCACCAAGACCATCATAGGCACAGATACCACTAGACTCTTTCTCTGATAAATTTCAGATTACATGGACTCCTAGATGACATCATCATCGATCGGGGTCTGTAATTCATATTTAATTTTTGGAAGAACTTTTGCAACCTCCTTAGAGTCCAAGTTAAGTTATCCATAACCAATCATTCACAAAGATGATGGTCAAACAGAATGGGTAAATTAAGTCTTGGAACAATATCTTCGATACACCATCAACTACCATCAAAATGATTGGTTTGAGCTCTTATCCTTTGTAGATTTTTCTTATAATAATAGTATCCATACATCTACCAAGCAAACTCCTTTCTTTGCAAATTATGGCCAGTATCCAAGGACGAATGCAAAAGCAAACATTATAGTAGAGATTCTCACCCCCTACTTCTATTCTAAGATCCTTACTTCCATTTTTTTTGTCTCTACAGACTATACAAACTCAAAGGTTCTAAAACTTTTTATGGTGTTTAGCCTTTTAGACCTTATTTTTTCATGTTTTTGTCTTCCTGAGAAAATCAAGACTATCTATGCACACAATAAAATATCCAAACACACATAATGAATTGATGTCCTCTTGATTTATTCATATTGAACTAATTTATGCAAAGTTTTAGATGGAAAGCTCTTATTTTACTACTTGGCATGGAGAGTGTACACCTAGTCATTTGCTTTTGTTTGTGCTAACAATGGAACCAAAATGACATAGCTTGCCTAATCTTCAAGCTTGACTTGACAAAATGCTTATTGATTAAAATACTTCAAATAACAGCTATGGCTACCTCTCACATAACCATTTCTCACTCTCACAAATGATATAGTGAACTCACAAATCTACCTAGTATTTGTTGTAATTTATTTGCTCGTTGATGACTCTACGACTCAAACAATGCACCTCAAATGAGCTCCATCTTCATATCTTCAATCGTCACACTTGGTCTAATTCTAATAATAATAATAATAATAATAATAATAATAAGCAAAGAGCCTCACCTCCCCAAAAAAACCTCTCCCCTTTTCTCTCTTACATATGCAAGATGGACAAACAAGAAGAGAGCTCCACAAGTTTGCACTGCATAATGATGAGCTTATCCATTCATTTTTTAGCTTTTATATATGGGCATGGGTTGGACATCCTACCCATCCTTTTGGCCCAAAATTAGACCATCTTTGGTTTATGCATACATTCTTGACTTTAGTTGGGGTCTTTCCCAATCTTAATGAGCTAAAGCTCCATGCCTGTGGTGCCTAATGTCCATTGTGGATTGATTGTTATATATAAAAAATATATTTTAATCCGCATGGAAGCGAGCTCCACTGTTAACCCCAAATCGAGATGGCCCCAGGTCGAGATGGCGGAGAGAGGAAGAAAAAAAACAGATAAACATGGAAAAAGAGCAAAGACACGTAGGCGACCTCCAAAACCAAGCCATGGCAAAAAAGCGCAAATTTAAATGAAGGGCGCCTCAAAAAACTTGGGAAAATCTTGTAAAAGAGCGCCAGGGTCCCTCCTGTGCCAATTGTAGGAAATGGAAAAAAGGACCTTGCCACAATGGCCGGTCATGTAAAAAAAGGGATGGGTGCCCATGGGATTTTAGGTTTTGTATATATAAAGTTCAAAAAGTGAACGAGAGCTCATTATTTTGGTGTGTGGCAACAAGAGTCTTCTTTTTTTTCTCTCCATCTCATCTTCTTGCTTGTGTGTGCTCTTGAGAGAGAAAGTATAAGAGTGTGAGGGAGTGAGTGTGTAAGAGTGAGAAATCAAGAGGGTGAAGCTCTTCACTATCTCCTCTCCTCTTCTTCTCTTCTCTTCTCTCTTATTGTGCGCACGGCTATGGAGGATGGAGCTTGGAGGTGGAGGAGGCTTGAGGATGCTTGAGCTTGCATCTAGGATTGTGGAGCTATCGGAGTGTGAGAGAGAGGAGGCAACTCATATCGGCATCAAGGTAAGCTCACTACACTCATAGGATCGACGGCGCATCGGCTAGGTGAGAGATAGCCATTAGAGCTCTTGGAATGCTTAAAACAATAAGCGGTCCGCAGGTCTTAGCGGTAGAGCGAAAGCTCCCACATTTTGGTTTTGTTGTCGGGACCAATAGATTCAAGCTTGAGCACTTGCGCGTCTCATATCGAGCATCGAAGTAAGGGATTCATCCCCGAAACAGAGCTTGAGATAGGTAGGAAGTTTGGGTGTTTTTGATCTTTAAAACAAGTAAGTATTTTGGGTTACTTTGTTTGTTTGATGATTGGGAAACATGGAGAAATCATTTCAGTGTTTTGCTTTCGATTCTTGTTGCATTTAGAGTAGATTAGGATTAGGAAATTTCATCGGAGAAGGGTAGGGTTTACTATTGCAAAACATGGCAAAAATCGTGCAAAAAATGGCAAAAAGCTTGCTTGTGATGCCTAAGATCTGCAAGTGAGTGATTGGGGGCACCAACACCATACCCGGGAAGGGGTATAAGAGCCAAGAGGCCAAGGGAGAGCTCATTTGTGACCATTTCACAAAGAGAGAGAGAGAGAGAGAGAGAGAGAGAGAGAGAGAGAGAGAGAGAGAGAGAGAGAGAGAGAGAGAGAGAGAGAGAGAGAGAGAGAGAGAGAGAGAGAGAGAGAGAGAGAGAGAGAGAAAGAGAGAGCTATTGCCCGCCGGTTCGATCCGATCACACCAATGACGAGCCCACCACTCTATCCAAGTATATGAATCCCTTCCCTTACCCCTTTAGGTAGGGTCTGGAGGTTTGTGCCTGATACGATTGAGTAAATCACAAGGAACCATTGAAATCAAACTCGCGCTGTCGACATGCACCGCACTCGGCCTTGTCCGAACGGTCACTTCTGGGCCGAGTCCCAGAATCGGCCCTCGGCCCACTCGGCCCACTCGGCCCATACCCTAATCGGCCCACTCAGCCCAAATCTACTCGGCCTGTCCGAGTCTACCATTCGGACCATGGACCAATTTGGCCCTCTGCCACGTGTCAAACTCGACCCTCGGTCCACTTTCCTCAGCCCAATTGCCTCGGCCCCCGTCCGAGTGACCTCGTCCAAATTGACCACTCGGCCTGTCCGAGCCAATCTATCTGAGTGACTTCATTCGTGTCCACTCTATCCAAGTCCCAAATTCGGCCCTCGGCCCATGCGCCTCGCTCGTCCGAGTGACCCACTCAGACCCTGCAATTCGGACCAGTTGGACCGAGTGTAGATTTTTATCAAATTTTCAGAAATTCGACCTGACTCGACTAGAACTCAGCAGCGCAAATTGGTGAAAGCCCTTAGGACACTCAGAACTTGATTCTGGCACACGGAATGGGCAAAATCATAGGGCGCACCCGCTTAGCAGCTAGAAGTAGGCAGTTGCGAGACCCAAAGATCTAGATGAAAACCGTTGAGTTGGAAAGCCTGATTGGACAAAAAACGAACGAGGCAACATATTAGGAAAACCATAAACCCTGCCAAGACAGCCAGAAAATTAACCAACAACCCTATTAGGCCCGAAACAATGCGAGAGTACGTAAGACGCCTAGAAATTGGTTACTGCACTCACCCTGAATTTCCACACTTGAAGTACACTTAAGGAAACTGAAAGCTTGATTGAGCACAAGTGCACAGGAAAAGACACACACATTGAGTGGCCATACATTGAGGATTGTATTCAATAACTAAAGGAACTCACCCAGATAAACCACTCAAGGAACCCACCAGTAGGAGAGGACCCAAGACATAGACAAACCATCAACGCGCAAAGTAGGACCAAGCAAGGGGCACCGACGAAGTGGATTTGACAAGTCTACTGAACCTGATCGATAGCTTGGTGGAGCATGAGAACTCGACAATGGCAGAAGAAAGTTTAGACCGCAGATCTAACGAGGAATTCGACTTAGGAGTCTTTTCGGATGCTATTCAACAGAGCTGGTCATCAGTTACAACGCTCATGCCTGGTATGAGCACCGCGGCAAGACAGTAGATGCTATCATCACAGATCTAGAAGAGGAGAGAAAGCTAGCCCGCAAAGCATTGCAAAGCATGGTTGAATACAATAGGGATCAACAGGCTAGGAGCCAAAGGCAAAGCATGGAGTTGCGATAGGTGCAGTGGGTGCTGAACCTGGCTGGCAGAAATCGAACAGACCATGAGAGAGCACTAGAAGGAGACTTAACATTGAGTGAGCTTCTCATGAAGTGGCTGCTCGATAACACAGTTGTAGAGCAAAGTGCCACGGCTCTAGCGACATCATTGCTTGCAGGATTAGGAGCAGACCAGGGCTCAAAGAGCCAGTCTAAAATCCCTATTGTTGCCAAACAACTCGATAAGTACCAACCCCATGACGATCCATACAGCTTTGTTGAGTAGTTCGAGCAAGTCTGCGAAGCCAACGGCCTCAATGACCTAACTCAACGCTCTCAAGCGTTCGGGCTTTGCTTGGTGGGTGACAAGGGTAGGACGTGGTATATGAGCTTAGATACCGTAGAGCGAGCCAACTTCGATGGCCTCAAGGATCTCTTCATTAAGAGATTTTCCGAGCCCGGATACTCCGATAATCTACTAGTACGCTTGATGAATGTCAAGCAAAAAGAGAAGGAGGACGTTCGTGATTACGTGACCCATGTGAGGAGTCTCTTCAAGAGAATCCCTACTGGAGAGCGGCTGACTGAAAGAGCAGTATCAACTGTATTCATCAACGGGATTCAAAACAAGGAACTATATAAGGCTTTGGCAGGTAACTCGAGCTTGCAACGAGACGCGCTAGCTAGGGTCTTTGAGGAAGCCATTCGAGTTGATGATTAGCTGAAGGAACAAAGCTCTAGGAGCTTGACTTCTGAGCAAACCAACTCATGAAATTCAAAGAGAGCGTTAGCCTCGAGTGAGCGATCAGTCCCATCATCCTTGGATAAGGGAAAAACCACCAAGACAAACCAAGACTTGGTTGATGTTAAGATGGAACTAGCCAAGTTGCAAGACATGTTGAGACGACCAACACGCCCACACGTCCAATGCGTGTACTGTGTGTGGCGGAAACCACTTGCCAGCCGAGTGTCAAGACCCTAGGTCAAGACCTTGCACTAACTGCAGTAGGTTCGGTCATGACGTCGTGCATTGTAGATTGCCAAGAAGACTTCCATACTCACAACCATACAACCAGCCTTACCTAG
The DNA here is from genome assembly GCF_053477565.2 of Lygodium microphyllum. NCBI lineage: Eukaryota > Viridiplantae > Streptophyta > Polypodiopsida > Schizaeales > Lygodiaceae > Lygodium > Lygodium microphyllum. Next base: position 15,440,282 of record NC_141154.1, on the reverse strand, counting down.
CGAACAGGCCGCAACCATTTTTCGAAAGGGGAGTCCCATTGGCCCTTCATGTGCCTAACAACATTAAGTCGGATGTTCCCAGGATGGAAAGAAATCCTACAGGCATTCCTAGACCACTTGGTCCTTACGTAACCCATCCACCGAGTGACACTCCTGTCTACTACGTGGAAGAACCAACTAAAGAAGAGACCTACGTATACCCTTATATATTGCATGATGACGAGGGCAACAGAATCCTTATGGATTATTGACTAGTGTCAGTGATGGCGTTGGGAAGAGGGCGAGGAAGAGGCCTAGGAGGGCAGACACAGGATCCGATCATTTGTTGGACTTGTGGTCACCCAGGACATGTCTCGTCATGCTGCCCTGAAAGGGAGCAGCAAAACAGAGATAAGGCTGACCAAAAATGTGCAAAGTGTGGAATCACTCATCTCTTCGTTGATTGCCCAAAGCGGAAGCCATCTTCTAGTTCAGCCAACATGCCATCTATCCCATTGGGGCTGTTTGGTGTCGAGAACCTCGATGGGGAGGCCACGCCTATCCCATTGCGGGTCATGACCCGTGCCCAAACGAAGCAGGTCAGCATCTCTCTGCCAGGACCTAGAAATCTCGATGTAGCCTCGATAGGAAAGAAGAACCGTAGACGGAGGAGGAAGAGGTCAGAAGCTAAAATCGCACTAAAAACGGAGAGTGCTACAACTTTTCCTACTGGAAAGAAGGTCTTTGATGTAGAGGCAGAGACTTCAACCCCTAAGATGACCGCAAAGGGAAGTGCTAAGGTAGGGGAATACCCGCATCCAAAGCGACAGTTAGAGGCCATAGAAAAGGTGAAGAAATGGGTGAAGGAATCCCAAGAGCATCTAAAAGACATTGATCCCATCCTAGAGGACAAAATCGATGACCTCTCCAGCATAAGTACGCCAACCTCACCTCCACAACCAAAGTCGGGAGAAGCAACTGTACCACAAGTAGTGCTGGTAAGGCCAAGCCTCAGTGCTACAGGGCCACAGCTCAGTCATGGCCACTGGTTAGGACGATCCAGGTTAGGAGAGAGATGAGCACCCAACGATCTCCTAACCACGTTGGTGACTACCCCCGTAACACTTAGCCTGGGAGATCTTCTTAGGTAGCATCCCACCCTATGGCAAGATCGTAAGCATTGGGTTGTGTTAGAATATCAAGCTCTTTCATATGTGTTTGACCGACATGAGCTGGACATAGCTAGTCTAGCTATATTAGTCAGGAATATTAAATAAGTCGGTACTCTAGTCCTTATGGTTGGTGTGAATGGTCCTTTTGGACTTGTAAATACTTGACCTATGTCTTTTCAGTAAATGAGAAAAATAAGAGAGGAAGCATATTGCTTCACTCTGTGTGTTGCTCTCTATTTACGTCCATGAAAGCTAACATGGTATCAAAGCCATGAATGGGCTCACTGGTGGAATGCATTGAAGAAGAAGACTTGAAGATTGACCTCAAGGGCTGAAAAAGGAAGAGGTCTGACAGTCATTTCCATCAATGGTCACACAGAGGTATGCATTGTTAAGCATTGGAGTCTCATTCCTTGAAGGAGGAGCTGTGGCTTGCTGAGGAGTCTCCCAAGGATTGTTTGAGCATTAGTGAGTGCCTCATTATTAAAATAATTAGTAAATCGTGCAACAACAGAGGTCAGGCTAGCCAACGTGATTGCACCTATTTTCAGGCTGAACTCCATGGCTGGGATTTAGTACATGGACTGCTCACCAAGGCTCCATTGAGCATTAACAAGTGTGTGGCTTGTTTGGAGACTCACCAAGGCTCCATTGAGCATCAACAAGTGCGCATTTATCATCATCACCATGAAATCTGATCCAAATATACTCTGAACTGGCTGTGTGGACTGTGCCTATGAACATGCTGCTCTCGTTGGCTGAGATTCAAGGTGAATAGCACTTGTCCAGTGGTATAGAGCATGGATGCATATCAAGGAAGGTTCTTGAAGGGTATACCTTGCTATTGCCCCTGTGGAAGCTCATGTGTGAGCTGAAATAGAGTTGTAAATATCTCAATACATAGGGCTGAACTGTTATTGAAGTTACATGGACACTATACACTTGTGATGTCTGCATTTTGGATGCTCTTTGGCATGTACATTGAGCTTGAATGTAGCACTTGATGCTTGGTAGAAGACATGTCATATTTCTTGGGTATTTTGACATAAACTTGGAGCTTGGAATGGCCTGATCTGAGAGCTTGTGACAGGCTGAAAATTGAAAAAAAAATAAAAATTTGTAGACATAAAGCAGTAATTGGTTACTCTTGAAGAATTAGTTGTTTTGGTTAGTCCCACACGTACTTGAAGACTTGGTCTGACTGTTAAATGCTTGAGCATTGGAAACGGAAGGGATGCAAATGTTTTATGGTTTGTTGGGACCGAAGTTAATCGATGTTGCCAGTGCATTGGCTGTTTGAAATCTGGGAATGTATTTACGACATTCATATATGCTGGTTATATATTGTTTTGTGTTTCTATGCCTATGTACGGCTTGACACATGTACTAGTAGCTATCTATGAAAGTTTGGGACATGTATGACATGTATACCACTCAGTTTTGGGCTTAAAACCACTGCTGGTCACTCACAGAATTACAGTTTTCAGACTGCATGTATGTACCCTGGCAATGAGGTTGTAGGAGTCCAAACCAAAGTAAATACATAGCATTTGCACTAACTATTTTACCCACAAGTTAAGCCACTTGTTTATGGGCTGTTTTGGGTTGTCAATGGGCTGAAATACCCTGGTTTTTTACTACAGTTAATTGCAAAAAACTGTCATAAATAGTTTCGAATATGTTAAGAAGATCTTGGTTTACAGGTAGTCACGCAATGTCTACAACATGGCAAACGCTGATAGAACTGATAATGTAACCCAGATTGTGGGAGAAAAGCTTGATAGCAACAATTATGCAATATGGAAGTTCTGCATGGAGAACTTTCCGATAGGCAAAGGATATTGGGACTTAGTGACAGGTGTTGAGGCTGAACCTGAAGTTCCAGAAAGGAATCCTATAGCTGATCAAAGACGAGTGCATCGAGCTTGGACGGAAAGAGCTCGCAGGGTTTTACATTGGTTGTCATTATGTATCTCGGATGCTATGGTGATGCAGATCATGAACTGTAAATACCCAGTAGATGCATGGAATATATTGGTCAAATACTATGGCACAACCACAAGTGCCAGGAAGATACAATTGAAGCAGAAATTCAATAACATGGAGAGGAAGAAAAGATCCATACAAGATTATGTCACAGAGGTTAAGACCATAGCAGATCAGCTGGCCTCTGTTGGTTCACAGGTTGAAGAGGAAGATATGGTTGCAGTGACTTTGAATGGTTTGGGTCCTGAATACAAGTCTTTTGACACTTCAGTGTCTATGCAGGCTGAAATGCTTGACTTTAATGAGCTGGTTGCATTATTGATTCATGAAGAAGTGAAGCTTGCTTAGCTACAGGGTCAAGCAATTCAAAGAATAAGGATGCAATTTTTTACTTGAATCAGCGTGGCCGTGGCAGTCATGGTAGGGGCTATGGATCTAGCAGAGGAGGCCAGCAGAATGCATCTTATGGTAATAGCAATCAGCCGCCATCATCAAATGCAAGAGGTGGTGGAAACTTTCGAGGTAGGGGGAGATCTAACTCTCGTGGCAGAGGCTCATGGCAGCAACAGCATTAGTCAGACAATCCAAATAAGGATAAGGATTGTCACTACTGCGGAAAGTATGGGCATATTGTGAAGGACTATTGGAAGAAGCAGGGAAACCAGAAGGGCAAGTAGCATGGACACTATGCTACGTCCAGTCAGGCAGATGACTCTAGTGATAGACTGTTTGCCATGCAATATGTCAAAGATAAGGCTGTTGAAAAATCATCTGATGATGTAGTGTGGTACATTGACTTAGGGGCATTGAATCACATGACTCCTCATGGTAACTGGCTCACTGATATGGTGGCTGAAAAGCATGGCTATGTATGCACAAGTGATGACATGCAACATAACATTGAGCATAAAGGCAAAGTGCCTCTTGTGGTTCATGATGGTAGGAAGAAAAATTTGCATGATGTCTTGCATGTCCCTTCAATTACAAAGAACTTATTGTTTGTTGGAGCAGAACTTGTAGGTTAGATTCAATAAACATGGCTGCCTTATTGAAGAGTTTGGTAATGGATGCAAGTTGATAGCTCGTGGTCACAGGAATGGCCAAATGTTTACTCTTAATGCTTCTTTGCGAGAGCTGAATTCAGCTATGTTTGCCCATGGTTTTGGCACTGTTAGGGATTTGGAAATATGGCACAAGAGAGTGGGGCATGTCAATTTGCAAAGGATGTAAATTATGCAGAAAAAACAACTGGTTACAGGTTTACCCAAGTTTCAATATTCAAATATTAGTCATGTATGCGATGCTTGCCAGTTCGCTAAGCAATCTAGATTGCCGTTTATCAGGCATGTAAGGCAGAGTACACGTCCATTGCAGTTAGTGCACTCTGATGTTTGGGGGACCAGCTCATAAGGCATCTATGAGAGGTTCCATATATTATGTATCTTTCATTGACGACTACAGTCGATATACCTGGCTTTACATATTGAAAACAAAAGATGAGGTCTTTGTTATTTTTCAGCAATTTAAAGCACAGGTTGAGAAGGAGTTTCAATGCTACATCTCTTGCTTGAGATCTTACAGTGGCGGGGAGTATGTATCAAATGAATTTGATGATTTCTTGGCTGAAAATGGCATTCGTACGCAGCTAACCTGCAGCTACACTCCGCAGCAGAATGGAGTAGTTGAAAGAAAGAATAGAGTTTTGATGGAAGCTGCTAGGTCCATGATGAATGAAAAGCATATGCCGCTTTATATTGGGCAGAGGTTGTTATGACAGCCGTATACATTCTAAACAGGACTCCCACTGTAGGTATTCATGAGATGACACCATTTGAGAAGCTGTATGGCTATAAGCCGGATGTAACTCACATGAAAGTCTTTGACTGTCTTGCTTATGTGCATATTCCATATGAGAAAAGGAAGAAGCTGGATCCCAAAGCGCATAAGTGTGTTTTCATTGGATATTTGGAGGAGAAGAAGGCATACAAATGCTCTCCCTCTACCAGGGAGACTTTGGTAAGCATGGATGTTATCTTTGATGAGATGGGCTCTTGGTATATATCACCAGTTGTAGTGCCATCAGATATGCCTTCCACTCATGTCTCTACAATTGATTTACAGCAGAGCACTGCTATGACAGGACCTCGTAGTCAGACAGTATCCCTATGGACAGGGAGATTGAGGAGCTCACCGTCCACTGACACCAGTATGTCAGTGAGGGGGAGACATGATGTCTTGGACAACAAAGGAAAAGAGAAAGTTATTGAGGATGCATCTGGCAAAATGACTTCTAGCTATGAGTCTACTGATACTTTAGACAGCGAACTTGGTATTTCGACTGTCTATACGCCTGAGCAGGTATATTCCGCCTCATGAGAGAGGGGAATTGAGTAGTGCACCATAGCTTAGACGCTCGCTGAGGGTTAGATACCCTGTTGACAGGTTGACATACAGTGGCTACTCCGCAAAGCATTATGCTTACATGACAAAAGTGATGGAGGTCAAAGAACCAGGTACATATGCTGAAGCAGTGAAAGATGAGAATTGGTGTGTAGCCATGGATGAAGAAATGAATGCCTTGGCTGAAAATAAAACATGGGATTCAGTGCCACTGCCTGAAGGGAAAAAGACCATTGGCTACAAATGGGTCTACAAAATCAAATGCAAGTCAGATGGCAGTGTGGAGAGATACAAAGCCAGGCTGGTCGCAAAGGGGTATGCCCAAGAATATGGACTTGATTATGAGGAAACATTCAACCCTGTTGCCAAGATGGAAACTATTCGCACTGTGATTGCCTCGGCTACTGCTAAAGGCTGGAAATTGCAACAGATGGACGTTAATAATGCATTTCTTAATGGTGACGTAGCAGAGGATGTTTATATGGTTCAGCCGGAAGGGTATGTTCACCCTGATTTTCAGCATTATGTATGCAGGCTGAAAAAGGCATTGTACGGGCTGAAGTAGGCTCCGAGAGCTTGGCATGCTAGGATCAGTAACTTCTTGCAGAGATTGGGTTTTGCTGTTGGGAGGGTTGATCACAGCCTATTTACAAAGAAGACTGACAGTGGCTTGGTAGTGCTAGTTATATACGTCGATGATTTGATAATCACTAGTGATGATGACATGGACATGAAAGACCTAGGAGAACTAAAGTATTTCTTGGGCATTGAGGTAATTCCAGCTGACAATGGTTTATGGCTGATGCATAAGCACTATGCCATGGAGATGCTGAAGAAGTATAGCATGGCTGAATGCAAACCATTGGATACACCTCTTGATCAGAGTGTCAAGCTAGACGTGAACACTGGGGCTGAAGTAGAGGATGTGACTATGTACAAGCAGATGGTTGGCAGCTTGATTTACTTGACCACTAGGCCTGACTTGAGCTATGCTGTAGGGCTCATAAGCCAGTTTATGCAGAAGCCTAGAAAGCCACACTTGGATGCAGTTAGACGCATTATGAGATATGTTAACTCCACTGTAGAGTATGGGTTATTCTATGTCAGAGATAAGCCCTTGACATGTTGAGATATCGAGCTCCACTCGTGATATGCCAAGGTGACCGTTGTGCATTTATGCCACCGGCATGTCAGTTGCAGATGCGGTTGGTACACCGCTCATGAATAATAGCTAGATGACAGCTATCCTTATCTACTCTAGTTCGTGGCTCAGTTAGTATGCCACCTTAGCTAGTTGAGTTTGGTTTGAGACCCATATATAGGGTTCTTCTATTTCTTTGTACTAGAGTTCTTTTGGCTTACACAACTAAGAAGAGGAAAACTGTTTTCAGCCTCCACCTCTGTGTGTATTCCCCCATTGTGCAAGGAAGAAAGCTACAAGTGAGACTCCTTCCTTCTCTCCCACAATCTTGACATGGTATCAGAGCCTTGTTAATGGTAACGAGCTCAAGAAAGCAAGCCAAGCTCGCGGTGTTCTTGTAAGAGGAGCAGTGTTGCTTTTAGTTTTTGTTTTGGGAGCAGATCACTACAGGTAGCACAGCCAAAAATTGCAAGAGTGCGTTGTCTCAGGTTGAGACCCTATTTTTTTTTATTTGAGGCCATTTCGGGGCCTGTTTTGGAGCCCGATGTTTTCTGCACGCACTCAGGAAAAGGCCCAGTTTTATGTTGTGCGACCACTGTTCTACAGGTCCGTGAAAAGTTACTGTAGAAATTGCATCGTATGCCTGTGCGTAGAGACATTGGGAGTTACAGAACCATCCTTGTTGCCTGTTGATGCAAACTCGTCACTAGGAAGTGATTGTGTGGTCAAATACCACTTTCGTCACTTTTGCAGATTAGCCTTTGTGAGGCTGAAGCTGTGTTTTTTGCAGTGACAGAATTTTTTGCAGTGTTCTGTAATGGCATCTGATTCTCTTTCACAGATTGTAACTGAAAAGCTTGACAAGAACAACTTCCAAGCATGGAAGTTTAGAATGACGAATTTCCTTATGGGAAAAGGATATTGGGAATTTGTTGTAGGAAATGAAGAAGAACCGGTTCTTCCTAATGTTCCCAATCAACAGCAAATGCAGGCATTTAAAGCATGGCATGAGAGATCCAGGAAAGTTATATACTAGTTGTCTATCAGCATTTCAGACTCTATGATTGTGCATATTCAAGATGCAAGTACGCCAAAGGAGGCATGGGATACTTTGTCAAAAATATATAGCACAAATACGCAAGCCAGGAAAATGTAGCTCAAGCAAGAGTTGCATAATGTGCAAACAGAAAATATGAGCATCAATGACAACCACATGAAGGTGAAGAAGATTGCAGATACACTTGCTTCCATTGGGTCGCCAGTGGAAGATGATGATTTAGTTTCTGTGACCTTGAATGGTCTAGGACAGGATTATGCATAGTTCCGAACATCCATTTCCGTCGGTGAAAGATTTCCTGATTTTGAGGAGTTGATTGCTCTTCTAATTTCTGAGGAGCAGAGAAATGGTGGTGCATCTTCTTCAGGAGGAACTTCAAAAGAAGCTGTCTTCTACTCAAATGCTGGAAGAGGTAGAGGCAGAGGTAGAGGAGGCCGATTTGGAGGCCGTGGTAGAAATCAGAATATGCAGCAAACTCAAGAAAACCAGTCCTATGGAGGAGGACGTGGTAACTCTAGAGGCAGGGGAAACGAAAGAGGTCGTGGTGGATGGCAAAGAGGCCAAAATGCAAACAGTAATGTTGAATGCTATTCCTGTGGTTGCAGAAATGCATAAGGTATGTGAAGCCTGTCAATTTGGAAAACAGGCAAGGAAACCATTTCCTAGACATGTTCAAGAGAGTGAGAAGCCATTGGAATTAATCCATTCTGATGTGTGGACTACTAAAGCTGTATCTCTTGGAGGCTGTCATTATTTTGTCACTTTTATTGATGACTATAGCAGAAAATTTTGGGTGTATTTTATGAAAAAGAAAAGTGAAGTTTTTGGGCATTTCAAAACTCTTAAAGCTATGGTTGAAAAAGAAACAAGCCTGCAAATAAAATGCCTAAGGTCAAATGGAGGGGGAGAGTACCTCTCAAATGAGTTTGCACGGTTCCTGTAGGAGCATGGCATAAAGCAGCAATATTCATGTAGTCATACCCCACAACAAAATGGAATTGTAGAAAGGAAAAACATGCATATTGGAGAGGTATCTTGTGCCATGCTCAATGAAAAAGACTTGCCAGATTTTTATTGGGCTGAAGCAGTTGCTACAACAGTCTACATAATGAACAGGACTCCCACTGCAGCAATACATGGAATGACTCCAGAGGAGAGGTATACTGGTAGGAAACCAGATATTTCTCATTTGAAGTTTTTTGGTTGCATTGCCTATGTTCATGTGCCAAATGAGTTGAGATCCAAGTTGGATCCAAACGCTGAGAAGTGCATCTTTATTGGTTACTCTCTGCACAACAGAAAGGGTATAGATGCTATAACCCTTCTACTCGTAAGTTTACAATGAGCAGAGATGTTGTTTTTGATGAGATGAGTAGCTGGTATAAACTAGTAAATGTGATTGATAATGTAGATGCACAAAATGGTAATGTTGCACAGAATTCACAGCAGCAGTCACAAAATATTAGTAGACCTGGAGCATCCTCTAGCAGCGGTTCACATTCTTCGCCATGGACAGGCAGATTGAGATCAGGAGAATCTTCTCAAAGCAATGCAGATAGTGGTATTCAGGTATCACGAAAAGGAAAAGTGAAGGTAGATCAGCCCATGTTGGATGTGAATGTAGGTCACTCTTATGTAGATGGTGAATCCAATGGCTCAGAACAGAGCATTGATGATGAGTTGGGTATTTCTTCTATTGTTACACCTGGAGTAAGGAAGACTAGGGATATTTTGAGAGCACCTGTGAGTGAACCTACTTTGCGCAGGTCTACCAGAGCTAGGTATCCTGTGGATAGGCTGAAATATGATGGATTTACTGCCATTCACTATGCATATATGGTTAAAGTGATACAGGAAGCAGAACCCACTTCTTTTGAGAAAGCCATGGGAAAAGAAAAATGGGAGAAAGCCATGGATGAAGAAATGGATGCCTTGGAAGCAAATTCTACATGGGAGTTGGTATCTTTGCCTAAAGGTAAAAATGCAATTGGCTGTAAGTGGGTTTATAAGGTGAAGCATAATGCAAATGGTTCTGTGAACAGATACAAGGCAAGATTAGTAGTCAAGGGGTATGCACAAACATATGGCATTGACTATGAAGAAACATTCAGTCCGGTTGCAAGGATGGAAACCATAAGAGCAGTCATTGCTATGGCTGCATCAAAGGGATGGTCTTTACATCATATGGATGTAAAGAATGCCTTCTTGCATGGTGATTTGCAAGAAGAGGTCTATATGGAGCAGCCACCAGGTTATGTGCATGATGTTCATCCTGAGTTTGTTTGTAGGTTGAAGAAAGCCTTGTATGGCTTGAAGCAAGCACCTAGAGCATGGTCTGACAAGATAGGACAATATCTTGTCACTATTGGCTTTCAGATTTCCAAGGCAGATTTCTCACTTTATGTGAGAAAAACAGAGAAAGGTATTATGCTACTTGTCATTTATGTTGATGATTTGATTATCACAGGTGATAGTGATGAAGATATCCTTCATGTGAAAATGCTATTGAAGCAAAAGTTTGAGATGAAGGATTTGGGAGAGTTGCGTTATTTCTTGGGCATTGAGGTGATTAGATCACCAAGTGGGATACAACTCTTGCAGAGGAAGTATGGATTGGACATGCTGTCCAAATATGGGATGACAGGATGTAAGCCTATTTCAGTTCCTTTGGAGCAGAATGTGAAGCTGAGCGCAGATGCAGGTGAGCTTCTGGAAGACCCTACTATGTACAGACGCATAGTAGGAAGCTTGATTTATATGACTATTACCAAGCCAGATTTGAGCTATACTGTTGGACTGGTAAGTCAATTTATGCAGGCTCCAAGGAAACCGCATTTGGATGCGGCTAGATGCATACTCAGGTATGTGAAGTCCACATTACAGTATGGACTACTTTATGTGACTGGGGTTCAGATACAGTTGCATGGATACACTGATGCTGATTGGGCTGGTAGTATTTCTAATAGACGATCTACCAGTGGATATGTGTTCTCTTTTGGGAGTGCTGCAGTCACTTGGAGCAGCAAGAAACAGCCTACAGTTGCCTTGTCGAGCACAGAGGCTGAGTACAAGGGTGCAGCAATGGCTGCATATGAGGTAGCTTGGTTGCATAAGCTACATTATGATATGCATCAGTCTACAGATGGGCCAATTGTCATTTATTGTGAAAACATGAGCAGTATACACTTGGCAAATAACCCAGTCTATCATGCTAGAACAAAGCACATTGATGTGCATTATCACTATGTGCAAGAGAGGGTTTTACTAGGTCTTATTGATCTAGTTTATGTTAGCACAGAGGATCAGGTAGCTGACATATTCACGAAGGCATTGGGCACAGAGAAGCTGCGCAAGTTCAAAGACCTGCTTGGTGTGTAGGAATTGGGATTGAGCTCGAGGGGGAGTGCTGAGATATCGAGCTCCACTCGTGATATGCCAGGCTGACCGTTGTGCATTTATGTCACCGACGTGTTGTAGATGCGGTTGGTACACCGCTCATGAATAATAGCTAGATGACAGATATCCTTATCTACTCTAGTTCTGGCTCAGTTAGTATGCCACCTTAGTTAGTTGAGTTTGGTTTGAGACCCATATATAGGGTTCTTCTATTTCTTTGTACTAGAGTTCTTTTGGCTTACACAACTAAGAAGAGGAAAACTGTTTTCAGCCTCCACCTTTGTGTGTATTCCCCCATTGTGCAAGCAAGAAAGCTACAAGTGAGACTCCTTTCTTCTCTTCCACAATCTTGACATGACATTGACTGGATACACAAATGCAGATTGGGTAGGTTGCTCATATGACCGTAGATCTACGAGTGGATATGCATTTGGATTTGGTAGCGGCATGATTAGCTGGAGCAGTAAGAAGCAGCCTACGGTTGCTTTGTCGAGTACTAAGGCAGAGTACAGGGGTGCTGCATTGGCAGCATGTGATATTTCATGGCTGTTCAAGTGTATGGCTGATTTGGATATACAGGTAGATGCTCCAGTGAAGTTACTATGTGATAATCTGAGTAGTGTACTTCTGGCTATGAATCCAGTCTATCATGCTAGGACGAAACACATAGAGGTACACTACCATTTCATCAGAGAGATGATTCTTGCAGGACGAGTTGATCTTATGCATGTAAAGACAGATGAACAGGTTGCGGATATCTTTACCAAGTCCTTGGGTAAAAATAAATTCTGTGGTTTTAGGCAGATGCTTGGAGTACAGATGCTGTCTTAAGCTTGAGGGGGAGTGTTAGAATATCAAGCTCTTTCATATGTGTCTGACTAGACACACTAGCCATATTAGTCAGGTATATTAAATAAGTGGGTACTCTAGTCCTTATGGTTGGTGTGAATGGTCCTTCTAGACTTGTAAATACTTGGCATATGTCTTTTCAGTAATGGAGAGAAGAATAAGAGAGGAAGCATGTTGCTTCACTCTGTGTGTTGCTCTCTATCTGCGTTCATGAAAGCTAACAGATTGAAGGGTCATGAGAGTAGGTCACGATAGACTCTCATGACCATGACGCAGAGACACAAATACCGAGTTTGATGCTGCACTCTATGCCTAAATCCTTACATGTCAATTCCTTCTGGGAAGGTTTCGAGATGCATGTAGTCTTACCAGTTTTAGCCCTAGGCGATACAATAAGAAAGGGAATCGTGGACATGGGAACTGGGGTTAGTGTGCTTAGCCACGCAGTGCTTCAGACTTGGGGAAACCCACCTGTTGAGATTGCTAGTTTTAATGTCACACTAGCAAACGGTATGAGAGTCAAGCCATTCGAAGTGCTTAAGAATTGGCCAGTGAAGATCGCAGGTGTCCAATTCTCTGTTGACTTTATAGTCATGAAGGGAGTGGACTATGACATCCTATTAGGTTGACCCTGGATGCACAATGCTAGAGTCATCGAAGATTGGGGTAACGGCTTGATCTTCCTTGGAAATAGGATGGACACCGTGAGAGTAGAGATGGACACTTGAAAGATCTCACCAGTCGACTTAGATGCCATCTCTAAAATGCTCAAGGGTAATGCCCAGATCAAGAAACCCTATGGGCCCTTGACCAAGTATATCCCATGCCCAGAGGACGAGTAGGATTGGATGCATGTCCTTGATACAATCAACCTGCCGTTCTCTGATCATGAGGCATATGAGCAAGCCATAAAAAAAATCGGCAAGGCTAATGACACACCCTCTATACCAGTCTGCATGATGGTAGGAAGCCTTCGTGGAAAACCGAAGCCCGTCAACTTCCAAGTCCCAACCAACAAAAGGGAACTCCAGGAGATACTAGAATACCTAACGGACAAGCTAGCTGGCAATCTAGCTGCAAATTTCAAACCACTCCAGGATCTCTTAGATGAATCCAAGTGGCAATGGACCAGAGTGCATGACTTAAACCTCATGTATAACCGGGCCCTAGTTCCTGACCAACGACAAGAGATATACCAAGCCCTAGGAGACAACAAGCAGTCTAATGAAGAGGATTCTAATGACGAATATGAAGACTGCCAATCCTTCACTAATGAAAGTAAGGGCAAGGTAGATACCGTGGAATACAACACTAAAGGATAAGAAATAGAGCAAATACGAGCAGACTCCAAGCCGCAGAAAAAGAGTATCTTCAGGATGGACTGAGGAGTCATGTGCATGGAGTGTGATCACGCATGGTTGGAACACATAGGAGGCATAGACCTTGAGCAAGTAGGCCTAGCCTAGCCAGGAATGACATCAGTGCTTAGGACTGAACCACCATTTGAACTGCGCCCACTAGGGGAGACCACCTCTTCTAGCAAAGACGGAGGGTTCGACTTTGAATCAGAGGTTAGTCCGGATAGTGATCCAAAAATCCCTAGGCCGCCCAAAACCAGATGCACCAAGGGGGACCTACCCATCCACCTGAGAGGCACAGACGATTGAGGCACCAAGGGGGACCTACCCGTCCACCTGAGAGGCACAGACAACCCCGGGATACATGAACAGAAAAACAACGAAAATTGTAGGACCTCCCTAAACGATTTACAAAATTCAAAAAAGGAGATAGGGTAGTAGTCCTGTTAGGTGCCAAACGTCAAGTGCAAATGAGCGAACCAATCGAGGGACCAACCAAGGTCAAGGAGGTGGACCTAGCCCAGGAAGGGGAAACACCCCAACTAGTCTTCATTGCCGATGACTTGATTGATGAAGAAGAAACGAGTCTTGTTGCTCTCTTGCAAGAGTACATAGACGTGTTCGCCTGGTCCTTAGAAGAGCTTAAGGGGATAGATCTGAGTGTCGTGACTCACAACATACCCATGACGCCAGATGCAACGTCGGTCAAGCAGCGATCGTACCCTATGAACCCAAAACATGCTCATGTTGTCAAAGAAGAGATTGATAAGCTGATGAGAGCAGGATTCATTTACGAAATTGAGCACACAGACTGGGTATTGCTCATAGTCATCATGATGAAGAAGAATGGAAAAATCCAAGTGTGCGTCAATTACAAGAAGGTGAATGCTCCTACCAAGAGGGACAAATATCCGTTGCCGTACACCGAGCGCATGCTTGAGAGAGTGGCAAGCAAGGAAGCCTACAGTTTTTTGGATGGCTTCTCAGGGTACAACTAGTTGCAAGTGCATCCTGCGGATAGGCATAAGATAGCCTTCGCCACCACTGAGTGGGGCATCTTTGCTTACATAGTCATGCCCTTTAGGTTGACTAATGCCCCTGCCACTTTTCAACGCCTCATGTGTACCATCTTTAAGGACATGCTTTGCAAGGAGTTAGAAGTCTTTGTCGATGACCTCTGTGTCCACTCGACCTAGATCAAACACCTAGATAAAATTTGAGCAGTCTTCGAGCGGTGTTGCTTATATCGTCTCTCCTTGAACCCCTTAAAGTGCCAGTTTTGCGTGAAGCATGGATGCATCCTAGGGCATGTGGTATCGAAGAACAGCATTGCCACTGACTTCTCGAAGGTCAGTGTTATTGTTGACCTTCCACCCCCAAACAACTATAAGGGAGTTCAATGCTTCCTAGGTCATATTGGATACTATCGGTGGTTTGTATTGAATTATGCATTGATACCAGACCCTTGTACAAGCTGCTTATTGTCTTCGAATGGACCGAAGCATGCCAACGAGCATACGAAGAGTTGAAGAAGGCTCTAACCACAACACCAATCCTATGAGCTCCAGATTGGACCATTACTTTTCACGTGCATATCGATGCTTCTAAGTTTGCCGTGAGGGCGGTGTTGTGCCAACCTAGTGAACACAATTTAGACTATCCAGTGAGCTTTGCTAACAGATAACTCACTGAGACGGAAATGAACTACTCGACAACGGAAAGAGAGGGATTAGCCATGGTATTCGTTGTGAAGAAATTCCGGCATTATCTTTTGGCCATGCCCTTTACCTTCTTCGTGGACCATCAAGTCTTGCTCTATTTAGTAAACAAACCTTGTGCTACAGGATGCATAGCTCGATGGCTCCTTTTGCTTTTAGAGTTCGACTTCTCCGTGGTGGTACAGAAGGGAAAACAACATTACGTGGCTGATCACATGTCACGCATTTCCACCGGAGAAGCTGTTGGATAAGGTGTTGTTGATGAATTACCCGATGCCCATCTGTTTAACCTTTCCAGTGAGAGAGATCTATTTAAGGCTGATCTAATGCCATATTGGGCAGATGACATAGTCCAAGTGCTTGAGCATGGACTGCCTGACTGACCGATAGAAAAAGCCCGACTTAGGCGATTAATCCTTAAGATCCAGCCCTATCAGCTGATTGCAGGCCAACTCTATAGGCTGGGGCAAGATGGATTGCTGTGTAGATGTGTTTGCGAGCATGAGATACACGATGTGCTCTCAGAGGCACACAATGGCATTGCTGGAGGGCACTTTAGCGGGGATACGACAACACGAAAGTGCTGCAGTCTCAAGTGTGGTGGCCCACGCTTTTCTGTGATGCAGCATGATTTGTCAAGCACTATGACGAGTGCTAGGGATGAAGGTTCCGATTCACAAGGATCAAATGGAATTAACCCCAGTTATTGCTCGACAACCCTTTGAAAAATGGGGAATTGAATTTATTGGACCCATCAATCCTGCGACACAGTATTCGTAGGCCAAGTATATCATTGTGGCCATGGACTACCTCATGAAATGGGCAGAAGCGAGAGCAACACGAAAAAACGATGCTAGAATGATTGCTAAGTTCTTATGGGAGCAGGTGATCTCATAATTCGGCTACCTCAAATTGGTCAGTGATCAAGGCACGCGCTTCATCAATGAAGTGATAGCACATGCCCTGTCCACCTTTCTCATCATCCATCGCAAATCCTCGCCATACTACCCTCAGGCAAACGACTAGGAAAAATCCACGAATAAGATTCTTATCAATGTCCTGACCAAGGTGGTGTCAATCTCACGTAGCGACTGGGACAATAATCTGATGGTAGCTTTGTGGGCTTACTGCACAGCTTATAAGACGACTACGGTCAAACCCCCTTCCGACTGACCTATGGAACTGAAGCAGTTCTACCACTAGAATTCTTCATTCCTAGCTTGAGAATAGCACTGCAAGAGCGATGGGAAGGGAAGGAGGCATGGACGCAACGCCTGGTCAAACTCGAGCGCCTCTCAGAGACTCGCCTTCTAGCCACCCATGCGCTTATATGTGAGAATGCCTGACGTAAGACTTGGTTTGACAAGCATGTCAAGCAACGTGACTTTGAACAGGGCAACTTAGTGCTCCTCTACTCAGTTAAGGGGCACAAGCAAAAAATGAAATTTAGAGGTCTTGGACCTTTCAGGGTTCATGCGATCAACTGCACAGGCAATGTCGAGCTCGAGACCTTGCATGATGAGGGCATAGGCTTCTTCAACGGCAGTCATATCAAAAAGTACTACCCCCCACCCATCCTTTGCACAAGCCCTCGATGCTAGAACCGCCTGTCAAGATACGAGTGGCCACAATCACGGAGGTTGATGATGAGGATGACGAAGCCATAGAACCCGCATACCTCAATATTACGGTCACGGCAAAACAAATATGTGCTTTCAATGCCTTGATCGACGAGGGAGCAGACTTCAATGTCTTAACCCACGATCATTGGAATCAACTTGGCAGACCACAACTTCAGTTCACTACTGTGGAATTAAGCCCATATGGAGCCCCTTCCTACGCACTACTCGGCAAGTCCAAAGCAACCATTTCTATCGAGTCTGAGACAGTTCCAATAAATTTTTACGTATTGCCAAATGCTAAAAATGCAAGCATAGAGTCATTGCTGGGGCAAACTTTCAAAAAGCAGACCCATTGCAATGTTGATTACGAGTCGTAGCGCATCCACTTCGCAATAGGCAATATTCGCATTGTTATAGATTTCAGCAAGGGCTATGCGACCTCATCTCGGGCCACAAAGCTACCGATAGAAACATATGTAGTCAAGTCTAAGGATGGGGGTAGTGCATGGCTGCCACTCCCCGAATTTCATAAATCGCAACCCATAGCAGCCAAAGCTAAGGCTCAACAACCTCACCTTCAATGGATGCCTAAACAGTCGCAACAGCCGCCTAGGAGTCGACACTCCTACCCTCATAAGACCAAAAAATCTAAACCTAGGAGGCCTAGACACAGTTACAACAGTAGACACGTAATCAGTCACACAGATGGGTCCCCAAAGCCCTCTTGCACACACAAGGTTACTATGAGGGCAATGCTTGGATATGGATATCTAAGGCCCACACAGCCAAAGGCACCACTTGTACGCCAGCCTCAAGCTTGATTATCCCAAAAACCATAAAACCTCAAAACCACAAGCCGGAGAGCTTCCCTAACCCGCAACCATCAAGTTCATCCACACGTGAACCCAAGAGAGTCACCCAAGCCTATCAACCCAAGCAATAGCCACCATTGTCACAAGAGTCATCACTTGCCAAAGATGATCCGACTTCCTAAATCCACCCTGAAAGCAACAGGCCATCACTCAAGGCTACTACTAACCCAACCATAGTCCCAGCGATCCAATCGCAAGATCAAGAACACTCACAACCACAACTTTTCGTTGCCAAAGGCTCAAGTCCTACCAAACCCCAACCACCCGCGCAGGCCTTAGACCCTCTTACGAGAGGAAATCCTTTTTCACACTAGTAGCTGATTTAGCTGAAGAAATAGGGGACGACGTGGTGGATTGCATTAAGCAAATGGACGCCACTTTTGTGTCACTAGCTCTGAGCTACGATTGATTGGACTTAGGCCTATTGGACAAATCCTTCGCAACCAAAATTCAAACGATGCCTTGTTCTTGGGAAACGTTTGAATTTGCATTTGCAAAAGCCGCTACCTCCGCTACTAAATTTCTCAACAGTGAGATCTCCAAAGAGCAAGCAATCAAACAACACCTCATCACATCGTATGATCAACGAACCACTTCTGCCATCACTGACCAAGAAGTTATAGAGCTGTTAAGACTTACTAAGATGGACTCCTAGTTCTTAAAGCATTGGTACACTCTTAGGTTGTAATGGGAAGTTGAAGGATGCCAAATTATGACCAACATTGAGCAGCACCACGCTATTAAAATAGTAGAGTACGACCCCACTTACATTGCACCAACCTCGTATAGAGTTTTAACCACTCTTCGTGGTCGACCCATGGAAGAGCACATCAAAGGACACCCTTACCTCGATCGCTTGTTGACTGAGGAAGAGTTACACATTGCTAGCCATGTCAACTCTGATGACTTCCTAACAGATGTCCTTACATATATCACCCAAGTGGGGATTAAACCCTTTGACCTGGACTGTGAAGCTCATTTGGAATACAATACCAATTTCTATACTTGGCTCTTTCACAAGTAACCCCTACACCTCCATGCCGAAAGCCCTTAACCTTCTGATCCTAAATCCTAGGAAGGATTCTTCTCAAGCTAGAAGGGGAGGGGGTAAGGTGAATCAAATCAGAATCGGTAAATCAAATCAAAGTCAGTGAAGCACATAGACATATATTATGAAAAACGGATGTGGTAAGAAAAGGACATGAAATTTTTGAAGTAAAGGGGAAAAAGTCAAAGTCTGAAAAGGAGAATCTACATTGGATCTTAATGAATTCATTCAAAAGCATAGAGTTTTTCTTTTTCAGCAAATTATTATGTCGCAAGCACTAATGAAAGTTACGGTTTATGACAGGAACAAAAGATGTCGCAACAAGACCACGCCCACCGACTCCCGTTCACAAACAAGGAAAGAGAGCAATATCGCATCTACCTAGAAAACCGTGCCTTTAGCCAGCTTAAGTTTCGAACCGTCCGCAACATAGAAGTTGTGATGGCTAGGGAGGAAGCAGCTAGGAGGGTGGTCGAGCAATGTAACCTTAGCAAGTACCTTGAAAAATTCTCATAGGAGCCGGACCACCTGAAATATGTGGTGTTCCTCAGATCATACGACCCAGACCAAGAATGCGGCATAGTGATGGTGGGTAGAGGAGAAAGTGCCAAGCAGGTGCAGGTTTGTCTAGACCCAGCCTTGGTGGAGAAGGTGTTGGGATTGGAGCCAAAGCCAAAGAGAAAACAGAAGAGGGATGTCTATGCTATGCTGAAAATGAAAAAGGAGGAGGTGCTCACCAATGACAGTATCAGCATCCTAGACATCCCGGACGCAGAAGCTAGGCTGCAAAAAGAAAAGCTAGTACATGTGCTCTTCTCCAGCCCAGTACTACAACTCCCTGATGCATCGAATCAGCGTGCCTGTGCTAGAGAACATAGCGGCCCATACTCTAGACGAAGTTGACTGGAATGGGTATGCACAAAAAACTATCGACCAGGTAGCCAAAGCATTGGCTTTAGGAAGTGTGCCAGCAGGTGGAGGGTCTCCAGCCTCCAAGGCTACACAAAGGAATAAAGCTTCATCCAAGGCCTCTTACATTGGGTATGGAGGTGTCTTGACTACGCTCATCCAAGAGGCAATAAGAGAGACGTAGAATGCAGAGGAGGGAGAAGGAGAAATGCCCGATAGGACGCCCCCTCACCAGGACAGAGAAGAATCTACCGATAGAATTGAAACAGATGAAGAAGGGGAAGAATAAGAAAGCAGAAAGGCAACCAAGAAACCCAAAAAGAAGACAACTCAAAGGAAGAAAAAGGATGACGAGGGCCGCAAGAAAGAGAAAGAGGACTTAGAGAAGGCCAAGAGAGAGTCCCTTAGGGAGGCCAAGGAGAGGGATAAGAAGAAAAAATAGGAAGAAGAAAAGGAAAAGGAGGAATTACAGAAGACTAAGAAGGCATCAAAACAGGAGGCAGAGGAGAGAAAAATAAGGGAAAGGGAAGAAAAAGAGAAAAAAAAGGAAGACTAGAGAAAAGCAGAAGAGGAAAGGCGAAGAAAGGCTGCTGAAGAAGAGGAAGAACTAAGAAGGAAGGAGGAAGAGGACCTGGCTGAAGCTACATGCCGGTCCATCGAACAACAAAGCAGAGTAGATGAATTGGGGAGTTTGAGCCCACATAGAGAAGAAAGGCCTGGGTCAAGCACATAGGTGCCGGATATTGTGCCGCCCGCTCTCAATGAGGGCAAGGGCAAAGCCCCAATTCACCCAATTCCTACTCTATTGGTGCCTCCCACTGAGCCAACCACCATCACCGCTAGCATCCCCACCAGTACAGATGTATCAAATCTTGTGGCATGGATGCAGTACTTCATTAACAAGGAGATAGCCTAGGAGACGAGCACTGAAACTACGGCTACAAGGCAAAAGCGGCCGGCCACAGATGCAGAGTCTAGGCAAGATCCTAAACAACAAAAGGTGGAGGCCTCAACAACACCCATCCAAAAAATGATGACACCTCCAGCTAATTATGACGAATACGTCGCCGAGCTACTCTCTTAGTTGGAGAAAGCTAAGGAGGAACGGAAGATAGATGTGGCTGAGTTGGCAGCTGAGAAGGAATCAATAGCTACCTTCCAGCTTGACAAAACAAGGATGATAGCCATGCAACAAAGGGAGACCGCGGATCTCAAGCAAGAAATAAAGGCTAAGGATGACCAAAAGAGAACTAGAGGCAGCAGCTCGAGAATGAAACATAGGAGCTGGTGAAGATGCAAAGAGAACATAAGGTCTCGATAATGCAATATCAGGAGCTCATTGCAAAAACTGCTAATATTGAAGAGCTCATGGTTGAGCTCAATGCTAGGGATGAGAAAAGAAAGCAGGACATGGAGGAGCAGCAAGAAGAGATTGAGTGCCTAATCAGTTAGTTGAACTCTAAAAAAGAAGAACATGAGAGGCTATGGGGGCTTTCACTCAACCGCCAAGACCCACGGACTGCTTATTGTTTCAAGCGTTCCAAGACGAGCACTAATGGCTACCTCTCACATAGCCGATGCACCATCCATATCTACGGGTGTAGTGAGCTTATCTCCATGCCGTTCAAGTTACTTCCTCTCTCGCGCTTTGGTAGCTCCACGATCCAAGTGCAAGCTTCAAGCAAGCTCCATCCTTAAGCTCCACGCTCCAAGCTCCATCACCACAAGTAAGAGAAGAGAAGAGAAGAGAAGAGAAGAAGAGAGGAGAAGATGGAGAGCTTCTCCACCCCACTGTCCCTCACCCTCACACACTCACTCCCTCATACTCTCACAGTCCCTCTCTCAAGCACAAGCTCAAGCAAGCAAGAAGAAGAAGAAGAAGAAGAAGAAGAAGAAGAAGAAGAAGAAGGAAAAGAGAGCCACTTTTTGCCACACACAGGAATGAGCTTCTCATTCACTTTTCAACTTTATATACAAAACCCTAAATCCCTTTTGGGCGGTCATCCCCTTTTCCCTTTTTTACATGGCCGGGCCCTTTTTCCCATTGTCCTTCTATGTTCCTAGCTTTCCTTCCATCGCCTGTCTACATTTACAAATTGCACGGGTGAGAGCCCAGTGCTCCTTGAATTAAACCATGACGCGCTTGCGCTTTTTTACAAGAGTTTTAACTTGCGCTTTTCCTCGTGCGCCTTTGTCTTCCGTTTCTCTTTGCCTTGGCCTTTGTCCTTGTCATCTGTTTTAGCTTTTCGGATTTTCCATCGCCTGGCACTCTTTTACAATATTTCAGGGTGTGCCTTTGTATTTTAAAATGCACATTTCTCCTTTTGCATTTGCCTCGGACTTTTTAAGGTTGCCCTTGCGCTTTTGGCCTATTCTCCTCTTCTTTCTTCAGTCGAGCTACCTTTTTTCTGCCTTTGCCTTGCGTCTTTTTTATTTCCTTTTGCTTTCTTCATGTTGGGGTTAATATTATCCCCTCCTAGATGAGTGCCAATCCCATGGCACTCACCATCGCAAGTAGCAGGCATTAGCATGCACTGAAGACGTGGGTGGCAAGGACGGTTGTGGTTTGCCTTGGGGGAGTTCTGATGTTGGTGCAGATGAAGGTCTGTGCTATTCCAATTGGCTGGTGATATGATTGTTGTAGGTGGTGATAGGGCTACTTCTTTGTTGGGAATGGCCACTCATAGCTGGCATGGGGGTTGGTGGTCGTGGGATGCTCATGGTGGAGTTTGCTCATGATGATTCTCTAGTGGTTGGCATGATGAAGTGAAGGACAAGAGTTTAGAGTTGAGCATTGATGTAGAGCTAACAACGCTTTTGTTGGAGTCTTTAATACTTGCAATTGGAAAACCTCTCGGGTGGTCTCTCCCTAAGGGGTAGTGCTAGTCTTCGTAGCATGCAAAAGACATATTTGGATTAGTTTGGGAGACAAGTCAAACTCTAAGCAAGCCTGGAGTGTTGTGCTGCACTTGAGGACCCAAACTGTGTATAGAATTTGGTGCAGATAGTATGTGAGTGCTCGTGCAGACTTAGATATTACGTAGGTAGAAGACTGCAGCCTGGTGCCCCATAACGTCGTGTGGATGAAGAAAAGTGGTTTATGACAGAAAGAAGTACGTGTGAAGTTGGGTGCAACATCCTGTGCATTGTGATTGCATGATGTAGTAGGATAGAACCTAGGGATAGTGTACTAGCCATAGGTGGGAGACATTGGGCCTGTGGATGAGGACAGTGTACTGTTCATGGCCATTCGTGTGGTGCGTGCCCCAATTGGTTGCCATGGTTTTAAGGCAGAGTGTAAGAGGAAATTGTGTGAATGGTTCAAGGTGACAGGTTTAACCATAGGCGAGACAAGCTCCCTAGGGCTGTCCTACCCTGGATGTGCCCTGAACTATTGTGGGTGATGCTAGGGGGCTAGGGGACTAGGGATGGAACCAGCCGACCAAAGTCACTGGACGCACCTAATTTGAGGACCCCTAGGTGCGGTGATGTGATCGTGGGTGCTTTTTTATTTTTTCGTCTTTTGTTTTCTTCTCGTTTTTTTTTTGTCACAGTACAACCATTGCAATATGCGGAGGATATGAGCCTTTCAATGGGTCGGGACATGTCAAGCCTCGGAGGCTCGGGAACTGGATATGACCGTGATGAATTTTTGCTAGCCACGTTGTTAGGGGAGCCGTTGTTGAGATATCGGTGCGATTGCAGTGACACCTGTCGTGAGCTCACTTAGAGCTTGGCCCAAGAAGAGAGTGTAGCCCATGACTATGCGTTGGTTCGTGCGATGTGGGAACTCACAAGGGTGATTGTTCGCGTTCAGCAGCGTGGCTTTGTTGCGGTTCGTGCATGGCTACTGGTTATATGGTGACCCAGGTGTTGAACACGTTTGCACGAAGACCTGTGTTACCCTGCATCCACTTGTCACTTCGTGAGAGCACAAGCTTGATTTCATTAAGTAATTCAACAGATGCACTTATGTTAAGACATGATTTTTCGAAGCGTATGATGTTAATTGCAATGTCCATGCAATTGCTTGTCAACGACGTGGCATACATTAGCGATAGGCAGAAGAAGTTGTACAAGTGGGGAGTTGCCCTTTTACCCATCAAAAGACAAAAAGTTATGTCCTGATAACTTGTCAAGCTACTTGTACATCATAGGGGCTTCGTTGACTTGTACTAGGCAGGGCAAGTTCGATTGGTTAGGCGACTGGGGTGGTGCTGGTGTGAGATTTCCATGAGGTCGAGCAGGGCACATGTCGGTTGGGACATGAATGGTGTAGTCTCGGGCTGCCACCATTTCCAAAATTCCTTTAAATAATTCATTGAACTCTTCTCTGTTCTGGGCTGCCTTTTCTTCCCTTGAGCATCTAGTGCTTGAGCGTACATTGGGGGTTTGTGCAATTGGTGTTGCCACATCTTGTGCACTTCGTTGAGCTTTGAATTTCCTGGTCCGAGGATTTTTCAGCCTTTGTTCGGGGCGGTGCCTCTTAGGTCTGTGTTTCTTTGCATATCTTTTGAGAGTAGGCACATGTTGAGATATCGAGCTCCACTCGTGATACGCCAAGGTGAACGTTGTGTATTTATGTCACCGACTTGTCAGTTTTGCAGATGCGGTTGGTACACCGCCCATGAATAATAGCTACATAATAGCTATCCTTATCTACTCTAGTTCGTGGCTCAGTTAGTATGCCACCTTAGTTAGTTGAGTTTGGTTTGAGACCCATATCTAGGGTTCTTCTATTTCTTTGTACTAGAGTTCTTTTGGCTTACACAACTAAGAAGAGGAAAACTGTTTTCAGCCTCCACCCTTGTGTGTATTCCCCCATTGTGCAAGCAAGAAAGCTACAAGTGAGACTCCTTCCTTCTCTCCCACAATCTTGACATGGTATGAGAGCCTTGTTCGTGGTAAGGAGCTCAAGAAAGCAAGCCAAGCTCGCGGTGTTCTGGTAAGAGGAGCAGTGTTGCTTTCATCTTTTGTTTTGGGAGCAGATCTCTGCAGGTAGCACAGCCGGAAAGTGCAGGAGTGCATTGTCTCAGGTTGAGACGCCCTTCGCGGTGAAGCAAGAGGGCAGTATATGCTGCGGGAAATGGCTTTAGCCCTTGGCGACCTTGTTTTTTTTATTTGAGGCCATTTCGGGGCCTGTTTTGGAGGCGAAAGTTTTCTGCACGCACTCAGGAAAAAGCCTAGTTTTATGCTGTGCAGCCACTGTTCTACATGTCGGTGAAAAGTTACTGTAGAAATTGCATCGTATGCTTGTGCACAGAGACATTGGGTGTTACAGAATCATCCCTGTTGCTTGTTGATGCAAAATCGTCACTAGGAAGTGGCTGTGTGGTCAAATACTAATTTCGTCAGTTTTGCAGATTTGCCTTTGTGAGGCTGAAGCTGTGTTCTTTGCAGTGAGAGAATTTTTTGCAGTGTTCTGTAATGGCGTCTGATTCTCTCTCACAGATTGTCACTGAAAAGCTTGACAAGAACAACTTCCAAGAATGGAAGTTTAGAATGACGAATTTCCTTATGGGAAAAGGATATTGGGAATTTGTTGCAGGAAATGAAGAAGAACCAATTCTTCCTTATGTTCCCAATCAACAGCAAATGCAGGCATTTAAAGCATGGCATGAGAGAGCCAGGAAAGTTATGTACTGGCTGTCTATCAGTATTTCAGACTCTATGATTGTGCATATTCAAGATGCAAGTACGCCAAAGGAGGCATGGGATACTTTGTCAAAAATGTATAGCACAAATATGCAAGCCAGGAAAATGCAACTCAAGCAAGAGTTGCATAATGTGCAAAGAGAAAATATAAGCATCAATGACTACCACATGAAGGTGAAGAAGATTGCAGATGCACTTTCTTCCATTGGGTCGCCAGTGGAAGATGATGATTTAGTTTCTGTGACCTTGAATGGTCTAGGAAAGGATTATGCACAGTTCCGAACATCCATTTCCGTCCATGAAAGATTTCCTGATTTTGAGGAGTTGATTGCTCTTCTAATTTCTGAGGAGCAGAGAAATGGTGGTGCATCTTCTTCAAGAGGAACTTCAAAAGAAGCTGTCTTCTACTCAAATGC
Organism: Lygodium microphyllum; assembly: GCF_053477565.2. Taxonomy (NCBI): domain Eukaryota; kingdom Viridiplantae; phylum Streptophyta; class Polypodiopsida; order Schizaeales; family Lygodiaceae; genus Lygodium; species Lygodium microphyllum. The sequence goes on along the minus strand of NC_141154.1, from coordinate 15,414,704 downwards.
TGGAAGAGGTAGAGGCAGAGGTAGAGGAGGCCGATATGGAGGCCGTGGTAGAAATCAGAATATGCAGCAAACTCAAGAAAACCAGTCCTATGGAGGAGGACGTGGTAACTCTAGAGGCAGGGGGAGCCAAAGAGGTCGTGGTGGATGGCAAAGAGGCCAAAATGCAAACAGTAATGTTGAATGCTACTACTGTGGTAAAATGGGTCATATGGCTAAAGACTGCTATAAAAAGCAGAATGACATCATGAATGGAAAACTGCAACAAGGGAATTATGCATCTTCTAGTAGACAGGGTGATGACGGAAATGAGCACTTGTTTATGGTGCAGCACATGAACAATTCTGTGACAAGTGCAGAAGAAAGCAATGATGTATGGTTTGTTGACTCAGGTGCATTAAACCACATGATAGGTCATGCAGAATGGATGGAGGATGCAAGAAAAATGGAAAAACCAGGATTTGTGGAGACTGGTGATGATACTGCACATCCTATTGTGCAGATTGGAAAAATTCCTTTGTCTATGCAGGATGGGAAAAAGAAATACCTATCCGATGTATTTCATGTCCCGAATATCACCAAGAATCTGGTTTCTATTGGTCAAATGGTTGAGCAGGGCTTGCAGGTCAAATTTAATCCTCATGGATGCTTTGTTGAGGATATGAAAAATAAAGGTTGCTTGATAGCAAAAGGAAAGAAGAAGGGCAGAATGTTTACATTGGATGCAGACATGTCTGAATTGAGTGAAGCAATGTTTGCACATGGGACCGGTGTAGTTGCAGATATTGATATCTGGAATAAACGCATTGGTCATGTTAATGTACAATGATTTAAATCAATGCAGGCCCAAAATATTATTGCAGGTTTGCCGAAATTCAAGGTTGCAGAAATGCATGAGGTATGTGAAGCCTGTCAGTTTGGAAAACAGGCAAGGAAACCATCTCCTAGACATGTTCAAGAGAGTAATAAGCCATTGGAATTAATCCACTCTGATGTGTGGACAACTAAAGCTGCATCTCTTGGAGGTTGTCATTATTTTGTCACTTTTATTGATGACTATAGCAGAAAAGTTTGGGTGTATTTTATGAAAAAGAAAAGTGAAGTTTTTGGGCATTTCAAAACTCTTAAAGCAATGGTTGAAAAAGAAACAGGCCTGTAGATAAAATACCTAAGGTCAGATGGAGGGGGAATGTACCTCTCAAATGAGTTTGCAAGGTTCCTACAGGAGCATGGCATAAAGCAGCAATATTCATGCAGTCATACCCCACAACAAAATGGAATTGCAGAAAGGAAAACAGGCATATTGGAGAGGTATCTCGTGCCATGCTCAATGAAAAAAACTTGCCAGATTTTTATTGGGCTGAAGCAGTTGCTACAGCAGTCTACATAATGAACAGGACTCCCACTGCAGCAATATATGGAATGACTCCAGAGGAGACGTATACTGGTAGGAAACTAGATATTTCTCATTTGAAAATTTTTGGTTGCATTGCCTATGTACATGTGCCAGATGAGTTGAGATCCAAGCTGGATCCAAAAGCTGAGAAGTGCATCTTTATTGGTTACTCTCTGCAGCAAAAAGGGTATAGATGCTATAACCCTTCTACTCGTAAGTTTACAATGAGAAGAGATGTTGTTTTTGATGAGATGAGTAGCTGGTATAAACCAGTAAATGTGATTGATGATGTAGATGCACAAAATGGTAATGCTGCACAGAATTCACAGCAGCAGTCACAAAATATTAGTGGACCTGGAGTGTCCTCTAGCAGTGGTTCACATTCTTCGCCATGGACAGGCAGATTGAGATCAGGACAATCTTCTCAAAGCAATGCAGATAGTGGTATGCAGGTATCACGAAAAGGAAAAGAGAAGGTTGATCATCCCATGTTTGATGTGAATGCAGGTCACTCTTATGTGGATGGTGAATCTAGTGGCTCAGAACAGAGCATTGATGATGAGTTGGGTATTCCTTCTATTGTTACACCTGGAGTAAGGAAGACCAGGGATGTTTTGAGAGCACGTGGGAGTGAACCTACTTTGCGCAAGTCTACGAGAGCTAGGTATCCTGTGGACAGGCTGAAATATGATGGATTTACAGCCATTCACTATGCATATATGGTCAAAGTGATACAGGAACCAGAACCCACTTCTTTTGAGCAAGCCATGGGAAAAGAAAAATGGGAGAAAGCCATGGATGAAGAAATGGATGCCTTGGAAGCAAATGCTACATGGGAATTGGTACCTTTGCCTAAAGGTAAAAATTCAATTGGCTGTAAGTGGGTTTATAAGGTGAAGCACAATGCAGATGGTTCTGTGAAAAGATACAATGCAAGATTAGTAGTCAAGAGGTATGCACAAACATATGGCATTGACTATGAAGAAACATTCAGTCTGATTGCAAGGATGGCAACCGTAAGAGCTGTCATTGCTATGGCTTCATCGAAGGGATGGTCTTTACATCAGATGGATGTAAAGAATGCCTTCTTGCATGGTGATTTGCAAGAAGAGGTCTATATGGAGCAGCCACCAGGTTATGTGCATGATGTTCATCCTGAGTTTGTTTGTAGGTTGAAGAAAGCCTTGTATGGCTTGAAGCAAGCACCTAGAGTATGGTCTGACAAGATAGGACAGTATCTTGTCACTATTGGCTTTCAGATTTCTGAAGAGCACCCTGCCACGGCACAAATAGAACCACGAACCGGCTAGGTAGAGGTTGCAAATACATTGCTGGACACAAAACTTGCAAGAAACCTCTTCTTCCTCACCAAGAACCATGGTCTCCAAACACACAAGAGAGAGACACACAAGAAATTTGACAATTCTTCCATCCTCACCCTCTTCCTCTTCCTCACTCTCCATTAGAAATGAGCATGAAGCACAAGAGAGGGAAAACAAGAACAAGAAGGCAAGAGTTGTGCCAAAATGAGAGAGGGAGAAATGAACCGTGAGAGGAGAAGATAAAGGAAGAGAGAGGGTGTAACCACCTCAACCTCCCACCTCCTCAAATCCCACGGCTGCAACCACCTCCTTTTCCTTTCTTGAATTATAAAAATTCAAATTTGCATACATGGACTAAGGTCTAAGGACCTTTCAATTTTTAGCATGAGACAAAAGGGTTTGACCTTTCCTTTTCCTAGGAATATTTTTAATGTGAGCCTTTTTGACTACACATTTTACATTGCTTCATATTTGAAATTTTACAAAGGGGTACAAAAGCAAAGTGTTAGTTTGCAAAGGATGTTTCCATGTTTAGCACATTTTTGTGCCTTTATTTGCACTGATTTCCTGGTCATCAATTTCCAAGGCAGATTTCTCACTTTATGTGAGAAAAACAGAGAAATGTATTATGCTACTTGTCATTTATGTTGATGATTTGATTATGACAGGTGACAGTGATGAAGATATCCTTCATGTGAAAATGCTATTGAAGCAGAAGTTTGAGATGAAGGATTTGGGAGAGCTGCGTTATTTCTTGGGCATTGAGGTGATTAGATCACCAAGTGGGATACAGCTCTTGCAGAGGCAGTATGGATTGGACATGCTGTCCAAATATGGGATGACAGGTTGTAAGCCTATTTCAGTTCCTTTGGAGTAGAATGTGAAGCTGAGGACAGATGCAGGTGGGCTTATAGAAGACCCTACTATGTATAGACTCATAGTAGGAAGTTTGATTTATATGACTATTACCAGGCCAGATTTGAGCTATGCTATTGGATTGGTAAGTCAGTTTATGCAGGCTCCAAGGAAACCACATTTGGATGCCGCTAGACGCATACTCAGGTATGTGAAGTCCACATTGCAGTATGGACTATTTTATGAGACCGGGGTTCAGATACAGTTGCATGGATACACTGATGCTGATTGGGCTGGTAGTATTTTTGATAAACGATCTACCAGTGGATATGTGTTCTCTTTTGGGAGTGCTGCAGTCACTTGGAGCAGCAAGAAACAGCCTACAGTTGCCTTGTCGAGCACAGAGGCTGAGTACAGGGGTGCAGCAATGGCTGCATGTGAGGTAGCTTGGTTGCATAAGCTACTTTATGATATGCATCAGTCTACAAATGGGCCAGTTGTCATTTATTGTGACAACATGAGTAGTATACACTTGGCAAATAACCCAGTCTATCATGCTAGAACAAAGCATATTGAGGTGCATTATCACTATGTGCGAGAGAGGGTTTTACTAGGTCTTATTGATCTAGTTTATGTCAGCACAGAGGATCAGGTAGTTGACATATTCACGAAGGCATTGGGCGCAGAGAAGCTGCGCAAGTTCAGAGACCTGCTTGGTGTGCAGGAGTTGGGATTGAGCTCGAGGGGGAGTGTTGAGATATCGAGCTCCACTTGTGATACGCCAGGGTGACCATTGTGTATTTATGTCACCGACTTGTCAGTTACAGACGCGGTTGGTACACCGCCCATGAATAATAGCTACATAATAGCTATCCTTATCTACTCTAGTTCGTGGCTCAGTTAGTATGCCACCTTAGTTAGTTGAGTTTGGTTTGAGACCCATATATAGGGTTCTTCTATTTCTTTGTACTAGAGTTCTTTTGGCTTACACAACTAAGAAGAGGAAAATTGTTTTCAGCCTCCACCCTTGTGTGTATTCCCCCATTGTGCAAGCAAGAAAGCTACAAGTGAGACTCCTTCCTTCTCTCCCACAATCTTGACAGCACATAGTGCTCCGGCAGAGGGGCGCGTGATGCATGTTCCCGTCATTCGCGAAGAGCGTCTCTGCAAGCTAGCTGCCCATGGTTCTCCATGTTTTCCTTGTGGGGGGCCTGCAAGATGCAACCCAAGGTTAGGCCTTGATATGGAATAAGATCGTTCACAAGGGAGGGATTTCAATGTGGGTTATCAAATGCATATGACTAGGAGAGAAGGGGTGGAACATGTTGTACTCGTTGTAGAGGGATGGTCCCCGTAATGGTGTCCATTTAGCCTCTAGCCACTAGCAAATCTTGGCTCATGCCGAGTTACATCGATTGGTGGTCATGTGGCAGGGCTCGTCCTTGGAAGGATAGGCTGAAAAGGGAAAAGTGTATAGAGAGGGACTGTGCCCTACTTACATCATCAGAGATGTTGGTCAGGGATTTCCACAGTGGCAATGCGGGGTGTATGCCCTTCGCCCAAAGGTGGAAATGGTCATGTGAGAGGGGGACCAGATGAGTCTAGCCAGTTGGCCCCAACTCTTCTGTCTGCGCTTGACTTTTTATTGCTTGTGTGTGTTGATAGTGTCTATACAGGGTGACACAAAAATCATTGTTTATATATATACATATTTACGAATCCATGTCACTTCACGAGGATAGAAACCAATTGTAGAACTCAAGATTGTACTGAAGTGTGGCACACGCATCTAGTATTTGTGGCAGCTTACTTAATACCGATAGATATTTTGCCACATCAAGTAGCATGGAACCTTGCCCCAGTCTGCTGGCAACATGTAACTCCTCCTCAATGAGAACCTTATCAAACATAGAGTTTTCTTGGCTAGGTTCAGCCAAGTCCATACCCCGAATGGCAATTAGCACTCGAAGGGAGGTTAGTGCCACATAGGTTGGGTCTCTTTGAGATCACCATTTGGCCAATCGCTCCTCAGAGACTGTCATGATCTAAGCTCCTAGTTCGGCCATTGCAATGTGGATTTCACACCAACATTGTTCAAATCGACTTGGCCCTCTGACAGTTGCTTTAGTTGCTCTATCTCTAAGAGATTTGGTTGGCAGAGCGCATCATTGAATGTGACACTTAGCAACAGTTCGTCGGCTTCCTTGTCCGAGATGAGTAGCATGTGTTCACGCAGGAGCCTATTATAGTGCTCGTCAAGATGTTCTTGCTCTTCCCAAGATAAGGGAAATGGCAAGTATTCTCCAAATGCTCTTTAGGGAATGCACACATGTCTGCCAGGACATAGACACGTGCGAACACCTTGAGTTTGGAATCCAACTCAGTTAAGCATTTGGTGACACTTCTATGTTCAATGGGGGCTTGCTCGGTTGCTATCTCATGCAAGGTTCTAGGAGTTTGCCTGGGCTTTAGCGTAGCTGGGGGCTCAGGCCTAGATGAGCAGGATCAGTCAACGCTAGGATGTCTGACACTCTTGGGGTTTCCATGTTTCTCCTAAGGCTTCGTTATTGCGTCATGGTTTTCCTTGGATGTGACGGGTATAGGTTTGTCACCCTGTTGTGACAGCGTTATATCCACTCTTGACTAGTTAATGCAAGTTCTATCATCGGTGGATTGAGTGTTGCGAGCAGCCATTGATGGTGACGACTGCATTGATTTTTCAAAGCACACGAATGTGTCTGAGGTTTCACCGCTATTAGGGGAGGCGTCAATGGGTTCATTGGTGGGTGGAGTCGATGCTTTATTCATCAACTCTCCATCACTCTTTGTCTCAATGTTCTTGGGATCCACAACTACCTGCAACAACTGTTGTTGTTTTCGTTGTTTTATCCTCTTTTTCTTGGTCAACGAAGGTGCATCTCTCAACATCTCAGGACCCTGGACTGGGTTTACCATTGTTGTGCTTGGTTAGGCCTTAGCATTTCCTATCTCTAGGGTGTCCACATGGGTCGTAGCTGTGGCTTGCTGACTAGCCTCGCCAGGTTATGAGGGTACAACTGTCTCCCTTTTGGAAGAGTCTAGCTCTTCCGCCAATTCCCATGTGTTTAACTCCTCGAGCCTAGGCTTTAGGCACTTTGGAAGTGCTGGAGTTGTTAATGAAGTTGGTTGTGACACCTCCTCCACAGATAAACTACTTAGGACACATTCCGCAAGGGGCATTGTCACAGCCGAGGGTTGTGACTGCTGTGATCCTTGATTGAAAGTAGAAGTGGCTAGTCCACTGGGCTAGCTACTCTTGGTGGATTGCAGTGTTAGGTCCCTAGGGCGATCGGAAGTGGTCATGTTTTTTGTTGCCCTTTGAGCGTTCATCTGTGTAGATCAGCACGAGTTGATCTGGTCACATTGGGTTGCATAGGCATATCCTTGGGCCGAGAGCTATGGCTAGTGTCATGTCCCTCCTCTTGGATATTTGGAAGCCTTGATGGAGATAGAGATTGGGAGTGAGCAGCCGCCTTTGACAACTGCTATTGTGCTTCCTGTGTCTATTTGGAAAAATAGGATGTAGGAGATCTAGGACTCGTAAGAGGACTTGGCACTGGCTGAATGGTTTGCTCGTGATTGTTGGACGATTCTGTCATTAGCTTTGTTGAGCAATCAGCCTTATCATGAGTGATGTTGTGCTTGTGGTGCTCCTTATCCTCTTGGGAAGTCAAAGGCTCCTTGGCCACTAGTGGACCTCGTGTGCGCTTGATAGTCACCTCTGATATCTGCTTGCTAAGCACGGTAGGCTGAGGATCTAATTTTTTATAGGTCCTATTCGGCTTCTTGATTTCAATCGTGACAGGCTCAATTGCTCCAATATTTTTCGTTTGAGACTTGGATTTTTGTTTAGGTTTCCTCCTACGCCTCTTTGCTTTTGACATAATTTGGGCTTTTGGCAGAGGTGGTTTAGCAGGGGGTTTTGGTACCCAAATCTATCGGTTGCCTGCATAATACCCTTGAGCACGAAGCAACGCCTTGGAAATCCATTGAGACGTTGTGCTAGCTCTCCATCGATTCCTTCGTCTATAAGGCTTGGGCTTCTTTCGTGGTCTTCTACGATATCTGTAGGTTCCAATTCTATCCTTGGCCTTGTCTCTTGACCTTCTTGTTCCAAGCATGGCCTTACTCACGAGTTCTAGTTGTTCGACCTGTGCTTGCATCACCTCCTCCAACAAGTCCTTGCTCTCGTTAGTAAGCTTCACTATTATGTCAGCACCTTCCTTGTCTTTCCCTTGAGGTTTAATGAGGTCACCCTTGCTAAAGCTTCTGACTATTCTCACACTCGGTAGTGTCAGGTGTATCCTCTGAGCTACATAGTCAGCCTCACATTTGGTCGCCCTTTTGAAGGGCCTTCCCAGGAGGGTTTTCTTACTGTATTTAGCACTAATTGGGGGAACATGAAATAGGATAGGCAATCTCTTAGTTTCAATTGTTGCAAGGACATTGCACTTCCCTATGAGTGCTTGTGGAGATCTCCCATAAGGGTTAAGAGTTGCATTAGTCGGGGTTGGCCTAGTAGGGTCCATGCCTCATAGGTCAAGGCATTAAAATTTGCTCCTTCATCAATCAAAGCATCAATAGTATGCTCTCCTTTCATGGTGAGTTTGACCCTAAGATAAGTAGGTGGTACTATGTCTTTATCTTTCGGGTCTTGGCTTGTAAATTTAAGCCTTCTGACAAATGCCCTTGAGCCCCTAACTGCACAGTCAGACGTGGATTCTCCACTGAGGTCTTGGGTCGTCTGTGCAGCACTGCTCAATGTACATCTATCATCAAGACTGTCATGTCTAGTCATCCTTGCATTGATAGCTTGATGATGTTGCATTCTGCTTTGACTAGACGTAGTTTGAACACAATGTACATGTGTTCTTGTGGTGTGGCCTTTTTGCCCTTGATGTGACTAGATTGGTCCGTGGAGGTTCTAGGGTCTCTGTTTGTCTCTATTCGAGTACGGGCTTTTGGTTGCTCTTTTGCAAGTGAGAATCCATGCTCGTGTAGAGCCATTACTACACTAGGGTCTGTTTTGGAGGACCTGTCATGGCGCGTGTTTTCTCCCCAACCTACTCGAGGGAGGTGCGGAGGGGACAGAGCCCCCTCTGTGGGGGTCCGGGGGGTAGTCCCCTCCCTGACCTGCAGGGCCGTTTCGGTAAACACCATGCGCAGTTTGGAGGACTATTCAGCCAAATCTTGAACTACTTGCTCTAAGTTTCAGCCTAGTGATGGATTTGTGATGTGCCTTTAGCTCTATGTAGCCTGTGGGGTCAGTTTTGGGATTCAGAGTTTTTCTACTTTGTTGCCTTGTTCATTTTTGGGTCCAATTAGGCTTTACCACTTAGTGGTTTGTGATCCGGGTTTTTTACAACCCGGATTATTACCACAAAATTTTGGCCAAAGCCCCTATCAAGAGCCTACCATATCACTCTGGGTTTACTCTTTAAGCACTAGGTATGCTACATTGCTTCTCAATTACGATAACTCTAGCAAATGGGGGGAACAAGTTCTTAGGAGGCATGTCAATGTAAAGGGTAAAAGGGATGCTTATCTTAGTGAAGATGAAAATGGATTACACCTAGGAGTTGAGTGAATGCATAGATTTTTCAAAGGACTAGCCTCCAACTACACATGGGCCCCGTCTGCATCACTAAGATTTGGAATCTATCACCATCATTAGAGGACACCTCACCCTTGCACACAAGTCAATATCCACATCATGGTGTTATTTGGATCTTGCACAAAAGCTTACAAGCATGGACCCCTTTTGTCACATGCTTATATGTATTTATATACATATGGGATACTAAAGTCAAAGCAGCTTTTGGAAGCCCTTTTTTATAATCTCAATAACTCCCAAGAAAAAGCGAATTTCAAGAAAATTCCCGCGTGTCCGATCGGTTTCAACCTGGTCTACAAAGTTACAGAAGAAACTTTTTTCAAATTCCTCACGGATTTGAAGTTACAAAGGCGCAGACTGCTGGCTACATGCAATTTTCTTCTCTCTTTCACCACACCAACTTTCCACTCTATCCTTCTTGTAAATATATTATAATAATGTGCTTTGGCCACCCACCTCTTGTAATCTAGCTCCATTTATCTATTTTGTCTACCACCACCCTTGGCTTCTTGCATGATGACCAAGGTGGGGACTTGTCCCATCCACTATGCTCCATATTTTCAAAGATGCCATACATCATCTAGGATTATGTTAATCAAGAAGATTAGCTTAATCTAATCCCTCATGGAGGCTATATAAAGAGCCCATGGAGGGAGGGGAGAGGGAGAATGACAAGTCCATGAGAGCATTCTAGAATACCCTCATCTCTTTGAGGGAAGCTATGAGTGAGTTCTTTTATTATGTAGCATAATGGCAAGCTTCCTCTACCTCTTCTCCTATTATCTCCCTCTCTTCTCATCTTCTCATTCCATGTAGCATAATGGCAAGCTTCTTCTATCTCTTCTCCTCTTGTCTCCCTCTCCTCTCATCTCTCTCTCTTATATTCCAATATGGTGTCTAGTACATGTATTCTCTCTTGTAAATTTGTGTCTTGGTTCTCTTGATTCTCTTTGAGAAAAGAGAAGGAGGGAGAATGACAAGTCCATGAGAGCACTCTACAATATCCTCATCTCTTTGAGGTAAGCTATGAGTAAGTTCTTTTATTATGTAGCATAATGGCAAGCTTCTTCTACCTCTTCTCCTCTTGTCTCCCTCTCTTCTCATCTCTCTCTCTTATATTCCAATATGGTGTCTAGCACATATATTCTCTCTTGTAAATTTGTGTCTTGGTTCTCTTGATTCTCTTTGAGAAAAGGGATGTCCTAGCCCATCCTCCCTTTGGCTAGGTGGTGCCCCTCTTTAGTTCTCTTAGTGAGGATTGGAGGTTGGATGGGTAAGAGGCAATCCGTTCATCATTTCAGCCCTCATTATTGGTGCCCCCGCTGAGGAGTTCTCAAGCTATGCTCTACAACTTCCATGAAGAAAGAAACATCTAAGGAGTTGTCCTCTTCTTCAACGAGTGTTTGTCAAGAAATCACTAAGGAGGAATCTTCATCAAACCCTATTCAAGGGATTCGCCGCTCAAGAGTACCGCAATGGTCTCCAAAAGAAGCTCATGAGAAGAAGGATCTTTATCGACAAACGGCACGTATGCGGGTAAAGCAAGTTAATTACACACATCCTTCTTTGCTTCATGAGAAATCTTGCTCTCATCAAGTCTCTACGTCAAGGCATTGTGTTGAGTGCTTGGTGTCTAGTGTAAAGACACTCCCTACGGAGCTTCGTCTTCAAGTGGTGAAGGCGCTTTCAAATTCGGGGATTAACAAGTTTTTGGAGGGTGAGTTACACATCAATGGTGTGCGGTATTGGCGAGAGGCTACATATGGTGATGCGCTTCAACTGCTACTAGCAAGAAGACTCAAAGTAATTGAAAAGATAGCTATCGAAGCCTATGAACTTTACAAGGCTGATGATGGTCACACAAAAGCTACGCTAATTAGTGGTGAGCAAATCCTTCGCATCTCTCGAATGGTGGGATCTAAGAGGCCATAGCTTCAACGACACGCTTCATGAAAGTTTGTAGTGTAAATTTGTAGTTAATGCATAAATGACTACTCCTACTTTCTACAACTTTCAATCGGTTCAAAACATTCGGGTGGATGTGTGCATTAGTAGAAAGATACATTTTCAGCAAAGGTTGGTCTTCTATTTTGGAGCTGAGAGGTTGAGAGAGATCTTATTGTCTCCTGATCCCATAATACTCCCTATTTTGGATTATAACATCTCCTTTAATGTGCACATATTCATTCTACTCTAAGTGTGTCCCATGAACCATAGGGACTTGTACGGACCTATCCGTCCACTTGCTAGACAAACCGTGCATATAATCGTTAGCACAAAGATCAGGTTTCAAAATATTATAAGGTGCTTATTGGGCCCTCGTCGTCTTGCTGAGATTAATGCATCTGTAAATCCATTTATTCTACCCTTAATAAGATATGACTTGGGCCTAGACGTGTTCATCTTTATTTTGTATTGAGCTAGGCCAACATCTTCCTATCATGGCTTTTCCAAGTTTTTTTGGGCACAAAGGGGAGAAATCTCTGGACTTTTTGGATGACTTAGAAATGGCCTTCCTAGTCACAGGCCGGGATGACGAAGCAACCAAAGTACGGGCCTTCCCTTTAGTTCTAAAGGGTGATGCTCGAGTGTGGTATCAAGCTCTCCCAGAGGCTACAAGGGGTAATTGGGAGAATCTCAAGACCGCATTCATGCACAAGTACCAAGATACAGAGCCACCTGAAGATATTTGGAGACAACTCTTAGATCTTCGCCAAACCATAGCAGGGGAGTACCAAACCTATGAAGGCATGTTTATAAAATTGTGGGATAAATGGACAACATCTTTAGCCGAGGGAGAAAGAGTACCTGATTGCCTTAAGAAAGATTGTTTTCTAGCCGGACTCCATCCTCTACTAAGGGAGAAGGTCAAAGGAAAGTTTCCCACATCCTATGAAGAATCATTCACTTATGCGAGAGAGAAAGATAGAAAATTGAAGTATCAAGCCCAGTTAAAGGGGAGAGTTGAGCCCATACAGGTTTTACCAACCATGCAAAGGCCTAGAGAAATAGCAGAGGCCCCACCTGAACCAGAGATACCACAGCAAGAGCTCCTACAACGCATTACTAATCAACTCGAAAGCCTTTCATTAAATTTGGTGCAAGGAGTGCGGCCCCCTCCCCTCATAAATGAAGGCAATCGAGGTCCAAGAAGGCAAGAAAGAGAGTATGTTTGCTATAATTGTGGGGAGACTGGCCATGGTATGTACTTTTGCCCTCATCCCAGGCGTTTTCCAGGAAATGGGTTCCAACCAAGAAGGAGGGGACAACAAGTGACACCACCTAGGGAAAGGTTTGTTCCACCGAATCCAAGGCCTCCACCACCGGTTCAAGTTCTCCAGCATCCTCGACCACTTGCAGAGGTGCCGCCCTTGCCTGTCCAACCGCCAGAGAATCATGATGTTAGGATAATTAGTTTAGATGAGAGTGATGTCAAAGGGAAGGCCAAAGTAGTAGAGGTTGAAGCAATGCCGGTGAAGAAAGCCCGGAGAATTGAGAAGATGGAGCCTACACCACCAAAGGAGGTTGAAAATATGGAAGAGGAGGCAGAGTCATCAGTGGCTGCAAAGACACGCACCAGTAAAAAGAGGAGGGCTCGCTCACGCCGACACATTGAGCCAGATGATTTTCCCTTGGGTAAAGGTACTAGAGCTTATGATTTGCTTGCTGATGTGAGGAATCAAGGGCCAAAAATTTCATGGCCACAATTACTACATCTATCTCCAACAGTGCGGCGACAATGGTCAAAGATGGTAAGCATTAGACCCATGAAGAATAGACATGTGAATGCAATCCAGGCTAGAAAGATGAAAGATATTGTACCTCTAGTGGAAGCCGAAATCAATGGGCAGAGAGTGTCAAAGACATATGTGGATGGAGGTGCAGAGATTTGTGTCATGACGGAAAAGTTGATGCATCGTTTGGGATTAGAGGTAAATGAAACTACTAAATTTGGGGCCAAAATGGCTAACAATGTGGTAGTAAATTGTTTGGGAGTTATAAAGAAAGTCAAGGTAAAGGTGTGTGGAGTGCAACTGGAGCTTGACATGTATGTGATGCCAGTGAAGGGGGATGGCTATCCGCTCATTCTTGGGCGACCATGGCTAATGGGAATGAAAGCCAGACAAGATTGGGAGACAGGGGCTCTAGAGCTCAGGCCACAAAAGGGGCTGCATAAAAAATGGAAGAGCACTATCTACAACATGAAGGAGGGCCGACAGGAGGATCTTGTGTTAGAAACCACCGCTGATGAATGGAGTTCCAGCGAGGGTTGGTCATCTATGACAGAGGGAGAGTCTTCTAATGAGGAGGAAGAAAGCTCTCTAGAAGTGATGGGGATTACATTAAAAGGGCCTTCTAGTAGTGAAATTCCGCAGCAGCTTCCAAAGGTCGAGAAGGAGGGGTTAGAAAAAATGTTGGCTAAGGATCTATCAGTTGAGGAGAAGGCAGCCTACATGGAAGTGGTGATAAAACATTCTGCACTTTTTATTTCTGATTATGAACACATCACAGGTGTGACAGCAGTACAACATCACATTAATCTAAAAGAGGGAGCACGGCCAGTGGTGCAGCGACTACGACGATTGGGAGTAGTTCAACAAAATGCTCTACTCACTGAGGTGCAGCGACTTTTGAAGGCAGGCTTCATCTATCCAATAGGGGACTCAGAGTGGGTTTCACCTGTGGTGGTGATACCCAAGAAGAATGGAAAATGGAGGATTTGTGTGGATTACAAGCCGCTAAATGCCGCAACTAAGAGAGATCAGTTTGCATCTAAGTCCCTGGTCTTGCAATCTCCTACTTTTAGCTACTAAGTGACTGTGCCCTATGATTTTTCCTATTCCGTGTGCCAGAATCAAGTTCTAAGCATCCTAAGGGCTTTCAACAGTTTGCATCGCTGAGTTCTAATCGAGTCAGGTTAATTTTCTGAGAATTTGATCAAAAATTTTTTACTCAGCCCCGCTGGTTTGAATTGCAGGGTCCGAGTGCCCAATTCGGCACGTCCGAGGACCGAGTAGAAGGGGCCGTATGTAATTGTCTGAATGCCAAATTTGGCCAATCAGAGCCCGTATGTCCGAGGGCCGAGTGGGCCGACACTGAGTCAGGAGGGCCGAGTGGGCCGAGGCTGAGTCAGGAAGGCTAAGTGGACCGGGGCCGAGTTCCAAGGTAGTCCAAGTGCTCGATTCAGACGGGCCGAGCGTGGGCGTTCGAGTGGTAGTGGCCGAATGGTTTGAAGACCAAGTGGCCAAGTGGGCTGAGTCGAGTGGTCAGGAGGGCCGAGTGGGCCGAGGGCCGAATGGACGAGCAGTCTGAGGGCCGAGTGACCGAGCGGTCCGAGGGCCGATTTTGGGACTCGGCCCAGAGTCGCCATCACTCGAACACGTCGGGCGCGGTGCATTTTTTCACCAGGCTTCACAAAAATTTCTGTGCCGGGTGTTGGAGGCCTTTCCCCTAGTCAAGTAGCTCTAGATCCATCCTACTCATGTAGGGGAAGGTGTAGAATTATCTGTGTTGGGTAAATATCTCCTAGATGACAAGATTAAAGCGGATCCCCTCACGAAGCTTTCCTCTTCTCTCCTGCTCTCCTGAAACCCTACAGTGCACAATGTGGCCTTTCTTGCCACTTTTCGCCCTTATACCCTTTCCCGAGTATGGTATTGACACCCCCTATCACTCACTTGGCGACCTTAGGCATCCAAAGTGAGCTTTTTACCATTATTTGCACGATTTTTGCCCTGTTTTACAATAGTAAACCCTAATGCTTATTTTCTTTGTTTTTCTTTGTTTTCTCCTACTCTAATGTATCCAAACCACAAAGTAAGTACCTACGCTACTCCATCTCACAACATAAATCTTAAAAAAAAGCAAAAACCTACTCGCCAAGGAGGTCGAATACCATCTTCAACCCCCTCCCTTCCTACCTATCTCAAGCACCAGTTTGCGAAAAACCCTTACTTTGATGCTCGATTCAAAGCACGTAAGTGCTCAAGGCTTGAATCCGTTTGTCTTGGCCAACAAAACCAAAATGTGGGGGCTTTCACTCAATCGCCAAGACCCACAGACCGCTTATTGTTTCAAGCATTCCAAGCCAAGTACTAATGGCTACCTCTCACATAGCCGACATGCCATCCATATCTACGGGTGTAGTGAGCTTACCTCCATGCCGTTCGAGTTACCTCCTCTCCCGTGCACTCCGGTAGCTCCACGATCCAAGTGCAAGATTCAAGCAAGCTCCATCCTCAAGCTCCATGCTCCAAGCTCCATCATCGCAAGCAAGAGACGAGAAGAGAAGAGAAGAGAAGAAGAGAGGAGAAGATGGAGAGCTTCTCCACCCCGCAATCCCTCACCCTCACACACTCACTCCCTCACACTCTCACACTCCCTCTCTCAAGCACAAACTCAAGCAAGCAAGAAGAAGAAGAAGAAGAAGAAGAGAGCCACTTTTTGCCACACACAAGAATGAGCTTCTCATTCACTTTTCAACTTTATATACAAAACCCTGAATCCCTTCTGGGCGGTCATCCCCTTTTCCCTTTTTTACATGGCCGGCCATAGCCTAGGCCCTTTTTCCCATTGTCCTTATATCTTCCTAGCTTTCCTTCCATCGCTTGTCTACATTTTCAAATTGCATGGGTGAGAGCCTAGCGTTCCTTGAATTAAACCATGATAGGCTTGCGCTTTTTTACAAGAGTTTTGACTTGCACTTTTCCTTGTGCGCCTTTGTCTTCCGTTTCTCTTCGCCTTGGCCTTTGTCCTTGTCTTTTGTTTTGGCTTTCTGGATTTTCCACCGCTTGGCACTCTTTTACAAGATTTCAGGGTGTGCCTTTGTATTTTAAAATGCACCTTTCCTCTTTTGCATTTGCCTCGGACTTTTTAAGGTTGCCCTTGCGCTTTTGGCCTTTTCTCCTCTTCTTTCTTCAGTCCAGCTATCTTTTTTCCGCCTTTGCCTTGTGTCTTTTTTATTTCCTTTTTCTTTCTTCTTGTTGGGGTTAACAGAGGCTGATCAGGGAATTGGAGGACTAAGAGCAAAGGCTCATGATACTGACCCTGAAGCAAGGGGAGAGCATGGAGGAAATGAACAAGAGAGCAGAGGAGTGGGCGGTGTGTAATGACAAGAGGGTGAAGACACTGGCATGGCACCTTGCTCTGGTAGAAAATGAAAATATCATTGTAGAGAGAAATGCAAAAGCCACCCAAGTGGCCTTCAGTGCCCAACAAAAAGCCTTTCTCAACACCATCATGGACACTACCTGCCCAGAGAAGGGAGAGTCGTTGGAGGCGGCACAAAGGAAGCTCAACATCGCACGCAGAGCCCTACATGCAGGATTGCAAATGCCACCCCAACCTACGGAGGTTAGGATGAGCAATAGAAATACCTATTGCTAGCCGGCCTAACCCCCTATGAAGTGGATGCCCTAGGATTTGAAGAGAGAGCACCAGAGGAAAACTGGCAAGGAGAGGAAGAGACATGGGTAGATTCGGAGAAGACGTGATCCCACAACCCCCCTCACTGCACATTCAGGAACATCAACCACTTGACTTAGACAAGCCATGCTCAAGGAGAGATGGAAAAAATTGGTGGAAGAAGCCAGAAGGCGGCTGCAAGCCAAGCCCGTCGCCATCCGCATCCCTCCCACGATATCTTGATGACCTCCCAATGCAATTCTACGCGGAGCTGGTAATCTGGGAATGGCAGGAAATCGAAAATGACCCTTTCTCTTTCAGCTTCCTTGTGCCTAACAGCCTGAGAAGGGTCCTGCTGATCAAAGTAATGGAGAAGGTGATCGTGGCTGGCAGCCAACTGGGCCAAAAATGGCTGGACGACAGGGCAAAGACCCCCACCCTGTGGGGCACGGAGGAAGCAGAATTTTGGCAAGACAAAGTGTTTGAAGTGCCACACACCGTAAGGGGCTACAACTGCCAACCCCTCTGGAGAAGGCAAATCTGCAATATTAACATGCTTGCTTGGATGGCATTTTGCAACACCCTACCCTGTGAGAGGAACGACCCCACATTCATGGCATATTCTCGTAGGGTAGGTGTGGATTTTGTCACCACCCTCCATGGGCGGCATGACTTCCCCATTATCTACAATTACAATGCCACCTCCTTCAAGAATGCCCTCCTTTTTAATTTAGGAAGCCTAATCGACTCCATGATACGCTTCCTCGCAGAATTCTCCTCCTGTCCCGATCCCACTTTTATAATTACGTGTAATTACCTTAGGCTTCTTAAGCTCCTACTCAAGCAAGATCCAGCACCGCAGAAGAATGGCTTGCCTCCCCTCTTTTTTGATCCCAATGCTTTTGATAGCTGCGCTATGGCATGCTTAATGATGAGAGCTAGCCTACTACCTTCCTTTTGCCTAGCTTTCCTAGAGGACATGAGTGACAGCCAATTCACTAGGTGTAATCACCCCTTCCTTTCCACCACCTCTCTCCACGTCCGCATGAACGTGAAAGGGTATATGGAAAGCCACCAATTTTTGTGCAAATCCATCTACCCTCCTTCCCTCCTCATTCAGATGAAGAAGATTAGGCCTAGCTGTCATTCATTTGACTATTTTTTATAAAAAAAACGGACTGGTCAATATCACTCACTTGTAGAAGCACTTATCACCACAAAAAGCACGATCACTACACCTAGGGATCCTTAAGCTAGACGTGTCCAGTGGCTTCAATCGGTCGGCTCCACTCCCACTCCACTTCCAACCCCCTAGCTCTTTTTGCTCCCCCACTTCACGCTTAGGGCACATTAAAGGCAGAACACACCTAGGGAGGTAACACTCACCTATGGTAAGACCCCTCACCCTAAGCCACTGGCACCACACCCCCCCTTGGCACAAATGGGGTCCTCAAGTGTGGGACATTACCTAGGCTCGCCTGCGGTTAGACCCACCTCCCCATTCCACTAGCACGAGTAAAATGCACCAACACGCTGACGAAAGCACTCCCCTTAGGTAGAGCACTGCACCTTCTTCTTCAGGCACCCCAAAAGCACCAAACCACCAACTTTGGACGTCCTGTCAACCGCACAATGCCCGTTCGGCTCCTCTGACAAACAATGTAGCAGCTCCTACAAGCACCTAAGACTCCAAATAACCCTCACCATTGTACCACTTGGCCAATTTCCTGCCAACCTTTTTCAGCACAGAAGTGCCATGGGACTAGCACTCGTCTAAGAGGGGGTAATATTAACCCCAAATCGAGATGGCCCCAGGTCAAGATGGTGGAGAGAGGAAGAAAAAAACAAATAAACATGGAAAAAGAGCAAAGACAAGCAGGCAACCTCTAAAACCAAGCTAGGGCAAAAAATCGCAATTTTAAATGATGGGCACCTCAAAAAACTTGGAAAACTCTTGTAAAAGAGCGCCAGGCTCCCTTCTCTGCCAATTGTAAAATACTAGACGGGTGTAGGCTAGAGACATAAGGCTAGAAGAGGGAAATTGAAAAAAGGACCTTGCCACAATGGCCGATCATGTAAAAAAAGGAATGGGTGCCCATGGGATTTTAGGGTTTGTATATATAAAGTTCAAAAAGTGAATGAGAGCTCATTCTTTTGGTGTGTGGCAACAAGAGTCTTCTTCTTCTTCTCTCTTTCTCATCTTCTTGCTTGTGTGTGCTCTTGAGAGAGGGAGTGTGAGAGTGTGAGGGAGTGAGTGTGTGAGAGTGAGGGATCAAGAGGGTGAAGCTCTTCACCAACTCCTCTTCCCTTCTTCTCTTCTCTTCTCTCTTCTTGCGTGCACAGCTATGGAGGATGGAGCTTGGAGGTGGAGGAGGCTTGAGGATGCTTGAGCTTGCATCTAGGATCGTGGAGCTACCGGAGTGTGTGAGAGAGGAGGCAACTCATATCGACATCAAGGTAAGCTCAATACACTCATAGGATCGACGGCGTGTCGGCTAGGTGAGAGATAGCTATTAGAGCTCGCTTGGAATGCTTGAAACAATAAGTGGTCCGTGGGTCTTGGAAGTAGAGCGAAAGCTCCCACATCCACTCTCCATTTATATTACAAAATAGGATTGTGGAGAATAACTAGAATGTATACCTCTCATTGTGGATGGTTGTGCTTTAAAAATAATGTACTTAAAATTGTTTTTGACATGTTATACCTTGGTTGGAGTGTGTTTTGCCTATGCATGACTTGATTCTTCTTCACATTTTTTGATTCTTATTTTCTTTTCCTAGCCTTTGTTATAATTTTCAGTTAACATGCATGTAAGTAGTAGACTAGGAATGGGAGATACAATTTCCAATGTCATATACTATATCTCATAGCTATCCATCATTCCGTAGGATCATATCACCATTCTTCAATACAACACACAATTTTACAAATGTATTATTCCTTGGCCAAGTAATCTTATAATATAACTAATAGATTCCCAATTCTATTCATGAATGGATGTTTATTCTTACCTAAATAAATGTCTTTCAATTTCAACCATGCACATCAACAATAAACTTGTTGCCACATAAATGGAAGGCACCCCACAATGCTAGGAAGAATTGCACATTTGTTGATTGAGGTGTGCCAACAAATTTATAAGGCCTAGAATAATGTATAACATTTTATTTACATTTTCTTTAAATAAAAATAACCTAAAAATAATTTTTAAAATTGTGTCAGATAGCTAAACAAGGAGAAGAAACTAAGGTGACCAAGGGGCGATTCTAGTTTCCCTTTACCCAACCCCCAAAACATGCACTTTATATATATGATCCAAAATCTAGATAAACTAATGAAGGAGAAATCCCAAGGTCAAGGCGTTAATTGAGGACTATAGCCTTAGCTATAGTACATATAGGTATTGGGAGGAGAAATCAATCAAATGCTTTGCACCAAGAGTTTGAAGGCCTACAAGGAGAATGGAAATTAGGTTGTCGACACTCCATTACTAGGTCTGATGGAGTTTAACTTTAAACCAAGTGTAGAAAGAGAAAGAAAACGTAAGAATCAAGCAAGTAGTTTTAATTTCAATGCCATGGACAAACAAAAGGGTGAAGAAATCTAATAGTATTAGAACAACACAAAGAGAAAGATAAGGTGGATTGCTAAGTATTATTTGTTACAAAGTTTATTGCATATCCAATTCCTTTTGCAATGTAGCTTGACATGATATACCTTTCTTCACACAAGCCCACTAACAAAGCAAGCCTACTTGCTATCATCATCTACATACTTTTGGCCTAGCTTGTGTTGAATTTTGGATGCATGTTGCTATATTGTAGCATGCATCCATGCTCATTATGGTCGTAAGTATCTCTACATAGCATGGCAATGCACACATGAATATTGACAAAGTTTTCAATTTATAAAACTTATGTAGAGTTGTAAGAGAATTGATTATTGCAAAGATAGAAATCATGCCAATGCATCCATGATGAGAAAATGAATTCTCAAACTAAGAAGAAATGATGCAATAGAAGCAGGAAAAGTCATGAACATACTAGATAACTATCACTACAAGGGAATGGGGCAATAGCGATGGTGATTTGTGATATAAAATAGTGGTATCACTATTTTCATCACAATTAGCATCGCTAATTTGAATCTATGATGCAATTACTGATGCCGATTTGAGAAAAAAAAGCATCGAAAACCCAAGTGCGGCATTTGATGCAAATATTTTCAAGAGAGAGTGAAAGAGAGATCTTTGCCTTGAGAGGAAGAGGGAGAGAGAGAGAGAGAGAGAAGGAGAGCTTCTCACCATCATTGCTATTGCCTGTCGCCACTATCATATACATAAAGAACAATGAGAAGTGCATAAGGGAGAAAGAAGGGGCACCATAAAGAGGAGGCAGAAAAGAATTCATCTTTAGACCTTTGAGGTAGGCACATTGCCTCTTCTTGCTTTTCAAATATTTTCTTAACTTTTTCTTTTCTTTGTAATGAAATGCATTGATAGAGAGGAAGAAAGAAAGGAACGGAGGGAGGGCAAAGAAGGAAGGGAGAGGAAGAGAGAACAAGAGAGAGAAAGGGGGGAAAGTTAACAAAAGAAAGAGAGGAATAAGATATGAAGGAAGAGAGAGGAAGAGAGAAAGTGAGAGAGAAAGGGGGGAAAGGTAAGAAAGAGAGAAATGAGATATGAAGGAAGGGAGAGAGGAGAACAAGTAAGAGAAACAATGATGGGGGAGAGAAACAAAGAGAGAGGAAACAAAGAAAGAGAAAGAGAGAAAGAAAGAGAGGAGGAGAGAAAGAGAGATGGAGAGAAGGGTGAGGTAAAGAGAGAAAAGAGAGTGAAAAGAAGAGAGAGAGAGAGGGGGAGAAAAAGGGATGGAAAGAGAGAGAAAAAGAGTGATAGAGAGAATAAGTAGAGAGAAAGAGAGGAATATGAAAACAATGAGAGAATTAGAGAGAATAGAATGATAGGAAAATAAATGGGGAGGGGGAAGAGAGACACAAAGAGAGGTGGGGAGAGAGGGTCTTTCAATGTCGTTCTTGTATAAGTTTTTATTTTCTAACTTTGTTTTTTATTGTAATGAGATGCATTGAGTGAGAGTGGGGAGAGAGAGAAATAATGAGAGGGAGAGAGAAACAAAGAAAGATGAAGGGAGGAAACTAAAAAAGGGAAAAGAGAGAGAGAAAGAGGGGCGGGGAGAGATAGAGAGGGGGATAGATAAAGACAGAGAGATGGGGAGAGAAAAGGGATGTACAAAGAGAGATGAAGGGAGGCAAACAAAGAAAGGGAAAGAGGGAGAGAAAGAGGAGTGGGGAGAGAAATAGCAAGGGGGATATATAAAAATAAATAAAGGTAAAGAGAAGGGGAGAGGAAAGGAATGAAGATAAGTAAATAGATGGTAGAGAGAGAGAAACAATGGGGGAGAGAGAGAGGGGGGAGGCAAACAAAGAAAGAGAAAGGAAGAGAGAAAGAGGGGTGGGGAGAGAAATAAAGAGGGGAGAGAGAAATTAAGGAATGGAGAGAAGTAGAGAGATGGTAGAGAGAGAAAAACAATGAGAGAGAGAGGTGGAGAGAGAAAAAATGAGATAAAAGGAGGAAAACAAAGAAAGGGAAAGGGAGAGAGAAAGAGGGTGGGGAGAGAAATAAAGAGGGGAGAGAGAAAAT
This sequence comes from Lygodium microphyllum, assembly GCF_053477565.2. Taxonomy (NCBI): domain Eukaryota; kingdom Viridiplantae; phylum Streptophyta; class Polypodiopsida; order Schizaeales; family Lygodiaceae; genus Lygodium; species Lygodium microphyllum. Next base: position 15,392,417 of record NC_141154.1, on the reverse strand, counting down.
GAATGGTGGAAAGTATAAGAATGGAGATCGAGAAAGATAAGTAGAGATTAAAATGGAGGAAGATCATCAATGAGAAAAATAAAAACATATTGTTTGTCTTAACATAGACCAAATGGAGAATGATGATAATTTTCTGATGTCTAAGATCGTAAGGTGTATCTTGATTAGCGTATCCCATGTCCTTACACTCAATGCAAGGTGGCAATAAGACGAAAGTGTCGCTTGTCCATAGAACGCGTATGACGCTTTGACGAGTTTTAATCGGAAATCATTGAACAGGAAATCTCAAATAGTAAGAAAAGTGTATATCAATCATGCTCTACATTCGCAAAGTAATTGAACATCATATATAAAAATGTTAGATGTGCCCTGAAAATTTGAACAAAGAGGTGAGGCTTCATCTAAAAGAATGCACCTATTGTAGCATGTTAGAAGAGCTCATGGGCATGTGATGGATGAAGTGCTTGAGCCAATACACTAATTGGAGGGTATGTCACTGCAAACTATGCCCTCGATATACCAAAGGAGATAGTGGGCCTTTCGGACCTTCCTTCAATCTTGGAGCTTGAGATGGAGGCAATGATCGATGCATTCCTGCCCATGAATGCCGAGTTATCTGATCCACTGAGAGAGGAAGCTTCCATACCATTGTATGATGAGGGCCAAGTATCTTGCTTGAAGATGCTATTTGCGCTCATAAGTGTGCAAGCAAAGTATGGGTGGAGTGATGCTAGTGACCAGGTTGTTCAGGTACATTCTATGCTTCGCTAAAATTTTTGACTTCATTATAGAAAATGCTTCTTGTACTCTTCACAGGTGCTTTGGTTTTTCTTTAGTCTGCTAAAATATTACATATTACCACCACTTGAAAATACGATACATGAGTCACATGATGATACATAATTGGTGTTACTAAGCTATATGTTAACAATTGTGTGCTGTTTCGAGGAGACTATGGGACTATGGAGACATGTTCAAAGTGTGGTTCTCACATGTATCAATAGGACTTGCAAGGAGAAAAAATCATCCCTCTATGGAGACATGTTCAAAGTGTGGTTCTCACGGGTATCAATAGGACTTGCAAGGAGAAAAAATCATCCTTCAAAAGGTTCTTAGATACTTTTTATTTATACCGCATATATGTCACATGTTTCATACATTAGTCATGGCAAGCTTGGCAACGTGGCATGTGCAGAATAGATTTAGAGATAGAGTCGAACAAATATTAGCAAATTCATGTGCATAGAGACACATTGACTCCATCTTTCCAAGCTTTGCACGTGAGCCCTTTGGCTTGGTCTTGTTATGGATGGTGTGAATCCATTCAATCTTTGCTTAAATTCTTATAGTGTGTGACCTATAGTCCTTATTAACTACAACATCCCACCATTGATTTCTACGAAAAAAGGATACATGATCCTTAGCTTACTCATTCTTGGGCGCTACAAAGTCAAGAACATGGATGCCTACCTCCATTCATTAGTTGATGAGCTCAAGATTTTGTGGGAGGAGGGGGTGAAGGGTCACCATGGAAGATATGAGCAAGCACGATGGTTGACGGTTTGCTAATATACGAGCCATTCTCATGTGGACCATGCATGACTTTCCAAGGTTCAGGGAGTGCTCAAGTAAGTGGGCTTCTATTCTTGTTGATTCCTAACATGGCTCGTTCAAGTTTGTGTTGACTAGATAGGGGTATTGTGATAGGTTTGGTTACCTCAAGTTATATTGCATGTCCATTGTGTTAGACTCTTGAAGGTCATGGACCATGAAGAAGATGGTATATCAGAAATATGCAGCTTTCTTTTCGGAGGGTCATGATTTGAGGGAAGGTTTTCTTGGATGACCTCCACAACAAATGAATGCCCAAAAGTTGGTACGAGTTGAAAATGGTCTACAAGGAGTCACATCCAACACAGATATCCTATTTGAGTGTAGCAATGCACTTTTCCACTATTACCTAGTGGGATCACCAATTCATTAGATATTACGTAAAGGAGACAAAGATAGTTACATTATTGAAAAATGTTGATTAGAGCTAGTCCACCTTACCTTGAAACATGCGATATAGATTATCAAGGTGCTTTAAAGAGTAGAATCCCCAAATGTTTTCTTCCATTAGACCATTTTAATAGACTTTGGACTTGGATAATAGAGGGCCTACCCTAGCCAATAAAAACTCTTCCCTATATATTTTATACCTATTTTATAAGTTTTCTTCCAAGTGCTGGTAGTTGGCAAGGTTGGACCCGTTCGAGGTACCAAGTATGAGTTTAAAAAATGTCACATTGGTTTTGAAATATATGACAAATGATGTATGCTCCAGGAAGAGATGCCCTAAATCCCATATGCATAGTGAGGCACAATGCTACTATCCAACTACAATAAAGCATTATACTTGACTATCACTTTCAGTGAGTTGAATGCAATATATCATGATGCTTTTTGCTTTCAATTAGTATCATTGTCATTGTCAATATCCTACACAAGTTTGTGTTTATGAGTCTAAGCTATTTTGGAACCTAATTCACTTGTCTAACGGTCAATCCGTCGTCTATGTCATCATGAGTCTTGTATTCATCATCTTCCAACCTCCATAGCTCTGTTATGCTCTAGATCTGTCTTTTTGACATGGTATTAGAGCTTAATTGAGCATGTCTTAGCTCTATTCTACTCATCTAGTCTCCCTTTACCTCTTGTCAGTTCACAATTAGCTCATGGTTTCATTTCTCATCTCCATCTCCACTTTACCTTCTTGTCTGGCATAGCCAAACTGGAGCAGCAGCACTTGGAGCTTTCATAACTCTCTCTATATGCCATATCTCAACTCTATTTCTTCTGGAAATTTGCTCTACAGTAGTCTAGGATGCTTCAATCCAACATTACAAAAATTGAGCCAATTGATACATGGAGTAGTGAACATTGTGTGATTTTGTCTTCATTGTTATATTTGCGTTGGTTTACTGTCGTACATCCTAATCTACCTTTGTGCATCACAATAAATCCTGCAAGTATAGGGAATTTGAAGCCCATTGTATGAGCTCTCTCCCCACCAAAGGGTTCTTCAAATGATGTACTATAGCTCCTACTACAAGAAAAAAAAAGATGTGTAGAAAACCCTAAAGAGAGACTCCATAGCCAAGTACTCTTCAAGCACTTTTTCACTTCATTTTCTCACTGTTCCAGCACAGTAAAGGTTCTATCACTCAAATTTAAAGTTTCCAACAAGTCAAACCTTAGGAAGAGATTTGGAGCAACCCACTTGAAGATCAAGAAGACCACTTGAAATCATGCATCATAAAGCTAGACATCAAGCTAGTATCTCTTGATATTAATCTAGTGCTTCTTGGCACTTTTGTTCTTAGCACATATTCAAAAACAACTCATTTTGTTGGTTTTACCTCAGTTATTGCAATGACAAACATGAAGATTTTTAATGTGGAATGACCAATTTATTAAATCCATTGTAAGCCTCAATATCATTATAAAAGGATAGACACAGTCCAAGTATACTCGTGGTAAGACCTCCTTCAATATGTTTGAACTTGCACAAATAGCCAAATTCAATGGTGAATGCTTTCATAGCACTTGGAAAGAAAAGACGATGTACCATCACATGAGGAAAGACCTTTGGTATCTATTTGAGGATGATACAAGAGATGCAGATGGTAAGAAGGAAGATGATGAAGACAGGTTCATGTAAGAAGTCCAGTTCAAAACAAATGAGTGGAAATAGATGAGCAACAAAGCTCTAGGCATCATTGCCTGGGGACTATTTGATGATGTGTTGCACCATATCTCAGGCATCAAAGATTCAAAAAAAGCATGGGATGAGCTTGTCAAAAGGATCTTTGTAACTCAAGCTAAAAACTCAAAAGTAAAATTACTCATGTAATTCTATAAGCTAGATGTAAAGGATAGTTCTTCTATGACCATACACATTAACAAGTTTAAGAGCCGAAAAACTCAACTTGCAACTTTAAAGAAGAACATAGATGAGGATGAAGCCACATCGATGTTACTAGCAAGTGTAAATCAAGAACCATACAAGAACCTTGTGTCTACCCTAAGTTATATTCCTAATATCACTCAAAGACATCAACCATTCTCTACTTCATGGACAAAGTAAACTTAAAAATAAGGATGCAAAAGAAACCATCTCAAAGGAAAATATCTTGCACACCAAGGAAACTTATGTAGCAAAAGGATGTGGATGAGGATTCAATACCAAGGATTGGGTCACATGTAATTATTGTGGTAAGATTGGGCACATGGCTAGTGAATATTTCCACAGGAAAAGAGCACAACAAGTGCAAAATGCTAACCATCAAAATCAGTTCATGAATGAAGAAGATGCTTTCACTATCAACAAAAACTCTAGAAGATTGTTTTGAAGAAATTTTCATTGTATCTTTCCCATAGTAGATCTTGTATTTTCCCAGAGTGGATTTTGTTCCACTTAGTGGATGTTATTAAAACTCTTGTCAAAGATGTAAAGTTTCAAGCCTTAACTTGACTAGGCTGCCTATGGGCTAGTCTCCCAAGCCATGCCATCATGTAGGGGGGAAGCTAGCAAGTGTATGAACTCATCATTTGAGGGGGGGGTGTTGAAAGATATGAAAAATGATGTATGCTCCAGGAAGAGATGCCATGAATCCCATTTGCACAATGAGGCACAATGTTACTATCCAACTACTATAAAGCATTATACTTGACTATGACTTTTAGTGAGTTGAATGCAATATATCATGATGCTTTCTTCTTTCAGTTGGTGTCATTGTCATTGTTAACTTCTACACAAGATTGTGTTTATGAGTCCAAGCTTCCATCTTGGAACCTAATTCACTTGTATAATAGTCAGTCCATGCTTTATCCAAAACTGGCACTTCAAGGGGTTCAACGAGAGATGATATAGTCTACATCTTCCAAAGACTTGTCTAAGTGTTCCTTCCAATTTGAGTGGACTCATAAATTGTCAAAGAATACCTCTAACTCTGACTTAAGCATGTCTTTGAAAATGGCACACATGAGCCTTTGAAATGTGGCTGGTGTATTTGTCAATATGAAGGGTATGACTATGTAGGAAAAGATACCCTACTCAATAGCAAATGCGATCTTGTGCTTATCATTCGGATGCACTTGCACTTGATTGCATCTGAAGAAGCCATCCAGGAAATTGTAGCCTCTTTACCAGCCACCCTCTCAAGCATATGCTAAGTGTATGGCAGTAGATAATTGTCTCTCTTCATGGCAACGTTGAATTTATTGGAATTAATGCACACTTTGATCTTTCCATTCTTCTTCATTACAATCACTATCGATGACACCCAGTCCATGTGCTCAATTTCATAAATGAATCCCACTCTTACTAGCTTATCGATTTCCTCTTTGACCGCATGAGCATTTTTGGGATTCATTGGATACGATCACTACTTGACCAACATGGCAATGGGTGTCATCAAGATGTTTTGAGCCACCACACTTGGATCTACCCATTTTAGCTAATTGAGGGACTAGGTGAATACATCTATGTACTCTCACAAGAGGGCAATAAGAGTTTCCTCCTCTTCCTTGGTCAAGTTGTCACCCATAAAAACAGGTTGGGGCATCTCCCCTTCCTCAGCTAGATTAACCTCCTTCACGATGCACATTTTTCGACATTGGAGGCCTACTAATGCTTTTTCACGACCTTTGACTATTCGTTCAACCTTGATTGATGTCTCATTCCACTCCCATATCATTGTTTGTCCAAAAACGTCCATCCCAGCCCATTCCCCTTTTTTTTACATTGATCCATGAGAACAAACATGAGGAGAGAGAAGAGAGGAGAGAAAAAGACTAAAATAAGATCTTTTTACTCAATGCTTCATTTTTTTATGATTTCTGAAGTGATGCTTCCTCTGATGATGCTCTCTCCAAAAATGATAAAAATTTGAGAATTTGGAAGGTACGGAAAAAAATGGTGCCCCTCCTCCCTCATGTTTCATGAAATGGTGGCCTTTCATATCATAACCCTCATTAAGCTTGAGCTTTTTAAAAAAACTAGTTCACATTTTTTGAGTTCACACTTTGACTGAAGTGGTTTTTTCACTTTCAAAGGGGCAAACGAGCTTGGATTCAAGATCCGTTTGGATGGCTGACTTCGTGATGTCAAAGTGTATAAAGGGGACCATCGTCATGTACTTTTCGGCTCCTAGATGATGTAGTTATTTCATAACGTAAAATCTTGTGGGGATTAAAGAGGGGTCAAATAATGGACTCTAATTGATGAATGGAGACTTGCGTTGGGTTCGTGGCATTGAAATCTATCTAGGAAAACTCCAGCTCATCGATCCATAACGATTTCATTTTTATGAAAATTTGGTCTTTGATGGCCTCTAGTGCTTTGTTCCACTTCAAAAATAGCCTTTAAAATCTACTCTCACATTGGCAACCACAGGATAGGGCGACTCAGCTTGTTGAATCCCACGAACTAATCTGCACAAACAACAACCATAGAAAGCATCAAGCTATCATTATATATACACACACATATATATAGATATATGCTCAACAAAGCACAAGAACATCTCTTCTCACCCTATCCCCTCACAAGATCAAGGCATGAAAATCCAGAAGGGGTAGGCCTAACATAATTTGACAGAAATCCAAATCGATTTGCTAACCAATTGCTCCAACACAGACTAGCTAAAAGAACCATCAAAGAGGTCATCCTAGTGGTGTTTTAAACTACCTAATTGAACTTAAGATAACTAGATCAGGAACTCTAACTAGGCAAAAACTCCTATAGCAACCTGGTCATCATATGATATTTCATTGTAACACATTTATCTTTCAAAATTTCTATACTCTGGCATGTAAAAAGGAGAAAGCTGAGTGTAAAGTGACCCAAGGAGAATATGGCATCGGCCTCAGGTCTTGACTTGATACCCAAGAACCTACCAAGATCTCACAAGGTGACACTTAATCCTTTTATTTTCGGCTCACTTTTATTTTCATTCCAACCTTCCTTATTTCTTTATTTCAGCTCGCTAGGAAGACAAGGCATCGGCCCCGTCCCCTGGAACCTACCAGGTCTCCACAGATAATCAACTACTTTTAGGATTTTTCTTCCTTTTCTTTTCTAAGTGAGGGGCTAGAACTCATTTTTACACACCTCTATAATTTTATCTTTAGATATATTCAAAAATTTCTCTTCGCCTCTATTTTCGCCGGCTTCTCTAACTACCTCACACTAAGAAGAACTCCTAGAACAATTGCCTAGCAGACTAGTAAGAACAGGGTCACTAGGACTGCCTTCTAAAATATGCCTTTAATGCATGATAATGTCTCAACATAAGAGGTAGAAAACTACTCAAAACTCCCTCGGATATACCTAACCAGACCCTTAGGACTTCATGCCTTGATTGCCGGCCCATGACAAGAAAATAACTCCCACATACACATATAACATTATCATCTTAAGGAAAAAACTCAAAAAGGTAATGAAACCACCTAGAATGGCCACAAGAAGCTCTCGCATAGCAAAAGATCCCTCTAGGCACACTTTGTCAAACCTGTCTGATGCAATCACTAAAACAGAAAACCATTAAATATACCCGCACCAAATAGACACATGGCCCTCTTGGCCTAAAGAAATATAACAGTTCACAAACAACAATCTAGCCCTCTTGGCCTTATGGAATAAAACACTTTACTACCATTTAACAACATATTGCTGAAACAATCCCTTGGTCCTAGCATAATTCTATTAAGCACAAAATTGACCAAGGATAAGGTCTCCTTAGGCCCTACACTAAGTGCATTAGGTTATTAGTTAACCCCCTTGCATAAACAACAAGGGGTGTTTGATGAATATGATGATTTAAAGCCTATGCATTCATGACAAAGTAGGAAGGTGCTCACTTGCAACTTGAATCATAACCCAAACTAACCATATCGGCATCCAAAATATGATGTGTCAACAAGAAGACCCCAAAGTAGCCCAAGGCTAATGTTAAGAGTAATTGTAAAGGCTCCTCTCAACCACTATTGAAAAAGAGGCCTTCAACGAAAGCATAGCTAGCTAGGGAATCCGCAAAGTGATTCCAATGTGTCAGGGAAATAACTAACAAGCCACCATCTCAAAAATATGTAGCATATTCAAGGTTGCACGACAATAAATCGGTAGAATGGGATCCCACACAACGTAGATCCCATTCAGTTGATTCATTACTAACTGCAAGTCACCTTTAGCCAATAATTGGTAGATACCACCACAATGGGCCATGTTCAGCCCCACGATCAAGGCCTTATATTCTATCATATTATTAGTAAAAGAAAGTCCTAAGTAGACTCCCATCTTTATAACAACCTGACATTGGGGATCTTTAATGACCACACCAATGCTCGCATGTTTAGTGAGCCCCCTAGAAGCTCCGTCAAAATACAAAGTATAGAGCCAATCTTTAGTGATAGGTCATGCCATACTAATTAACTCACTTGTACTTATGATAATCAAAATCAAGCCAAGAGAGTAATAGGTATAATATCTCCTTACTTGCTAAACTTGATAGGAATGCTAGTCAAAATTTGTTGACAATGGTGGTAGTAGACCTTAATTTTCCACGTGAAATATCCTTCTTGTTGCTCAATGACCTAATAACCTTTACTCCACTAGATCACTCAACCTTGGTGGTAATGTTGCTCTTCTTAAAATGTCAAATCTAGAGCATGGCTATGGAGGTTGAAAGAGGAAGAGTGAGCTCATGAGGACATAGAGATTTAGATTGACTGTTACACAAGTGAATTAGGTTCCAAGATGGAAGCTTGGACTCATAAACACAATCGTGTGTTGACAATGACATAGAAACTTTTGCTGGAAGTACAAAAGTACTATGACATTGCATTCAAAATGAGAGCAAGTATAATGCTTTATAGGAATAGAGTAGGCTGCACTTTCCACCATTATGCATATGGGATTTTGTATCTTGAGCCCACACTACTCCATACAAAGAGGCTAAGCTAGGTGTGATTGCCAATATCTCAACACCCCTCCTCAATCACAACCTAAGAAGTACAAAGTGTGTACAAGCTTTAATGAGCAACCACCTGCAAAGTGTGGGCACACCACAAACGTGGTAAACACCAGAGGCTATGGTAGAAAAGGCTAATTGTGGGTACCAAAGACATGGTGGACATCTAGAGGCTATAACAAGGACCTCACAAAGTGTATAGAGGCTATAGTACAAGGTCACATGAGGAGTTTACAATCTTATGTCAGAAGCATTAGGGCTAGGCAATACAAGGCTAAAAAAATCTATTAGAATAGAAGGACTGATGAGGTTTGTCCTTCTCCTAGTGGACTTCTTTTTCTCCATGGTCTTCTTCTTCTTTAACAACAGCTAGATAGGCCTTTTGATACCTCTTCCTGGCATGATAAAATTTCTTTGTGTGCACAATATTTTTGTAGAAGTCACATACCAGTTGATCTTTCTTGCCCTTGTACCTCTTACCAACATATAACATTTATTCATCTTTAGAGGTGCTTGGTTCTTCTTTGGATTTTATCTTCTTTTCTTCTTCTAGTAGGGAGGCCTTAATGTCAACCAGTTTAGGACTAGACATGTTAATCAATGTAGTTGACACATTATTATAGTCAAGAGGCAGGCTTTTTAACAACACACCAATACAAATATATTCATCCATCTTGAGATCAATTCCTACAAGTTGAGTCAAAAGACTTTCCATGTAATTTAAATGAGTTGCAAGAGACGTGTTTGATTTCATATCTAGCTTGAAAAATTCAATCAATAATCCATACTTAGAGGACTTTGATTGTTCACCAAACAAAGTATCCAATCTCTTCCATGTATCATTGGAGGTTTCATAGGTATCCAAATGGTGGATATAGCTACCATCCAATTCCATCTTAATGATGGCCTATGCTTTGTTATCATTCTTTTGCCAAGTAGCTACAAGGTCTGCATCCCGAGGCTTCTTCTCTTTGTCATTGGTAATGTCCCAAAGACCCTTCTTCATTAGGATGAGCTTAATGCGGGTTTGCCATATATGAAACCCAATCCCTTTGAATTGAACAGTTGGAGAGTTTTTGCCCATGTTGGAGAAGAAAATCATCACCAAAAGTCTTAGATTTGAGCAACAAAAGATTTAATTGTATCAAGAGACACAAGGAATGTAGTGTCAAATAACACTTGATAAGTATCAATAGATACTATGCTTTCAAGAACTTGAGTTTGATGCTTTGATGCTTGGATTTCTCCCCTCCTTGCCAATTTGATGGAAAATGCTTGTTGGAAACTTCAATTCTCAGTGGATCAGAGTGATAAAGGTTTAGTTTGAGTCTCAGATAGATAAAATGAAGATTCAAGTGAGTTGGCTATGGAGTTTTAGGGTTTGCAAGATAGGGGCTTGGTTTTTCTCTCTATATGTGCTCTATACTCAATCATTTCCAAAACTTCTTTTACAGAAATGAAGCTTAACTAATGGGCTTCCAAGGCCCTATGATCGTGGTCAACATCGTGCTATATGAAGAGAGATGGGATGTAAAAATTGCAAGCGGTGCAAAAACTATTGAGAAATGTGCAATCACATTCACTCTATCCTCTTTGTAAGGAACAACGAGGCAAAGAATCACATTGCAAAGAAAGCCTTAGACTAGGTCATGTATGCATGGTTTATTAAAACCACAATTGGTGAATACCATGGTCCCTTTCTGCTTTTTTCTACGTACCAATATTACCTACTATAAGCCTATGAAATGCACTCATCCCCACACTCATTTGATTAGTTATTCTCATTTAGTCTTACCTGCATTATGCTTGGATAATATCAGTTGTTCTTCTTTGTCATTACTTAAGCCTCATTATGATTTTCTATTTTCTCATCAATGATCCACCTTAGCATGCATCCTCAATATTTTAACATGGTGTCAGAGCGGGTTTTAAGTTAATGAGTCATTAGGCCCCTAATTAGGTGACTTCAGTTTGAAAATTTGGCTCTCTTCACTTTCCCATTAATCTCTCACCTACCTCCATAGCCACCCATCTTCATTCGAGGGCTTGAATCTCCCTTCTGATACATTATTAGCTCATGCTTTCTTCTAGATAACTCTTCCTCTTCTCTAGCCGCTCCTTTCTATCACCTCAAAGCATGACATTGTGTAGTTAACGCTTCAGTATTTTTTGTGCAACAGCTTGCCCAGATTATTGTACCATCTCTGATTTGTATTTCTCATTCAGCCCGCACACGCAAGGATACTATCCATTACCATAGGGCATTTGAAGCTATACATCTTGTTGAGATGACAAGCTCAACACGTGCGAACATTGATGATGGACCACCTGGCTAGATGAGTCTGCATGTCTACACTTAGCATGTTGGTGGTCATTATGATACTCACATGGCCACTGACTTACTACTTACTCATGCTTCCTTCTAGATAACTCTTGGACCTCTTCTCTAGCCACTCCTTTCTATCACCTCAAAGCATGACATTGTGTAGTTAACACTGCATTTTGTGTGCAACAGCTTGCCCGGATTATTGTACCATCTTTGATTCGTATTGCTCATTCCGCCTGCACACGCAACGATGCTATCCATTACCATAGGACATTTGAAGCTATACATCTTGTTGAGATGACAAGATCAACACGTGCAGACATTGATGATGGACCACCTGGCTAGATGAGTCCGCACATCTACACTTAGCACGTTGGTGGTCATTATGATACTCACATGGCCACTGACTTATTACTTATTACATTTAGTTTGTTACACCTACCTACAGTTGGCAAAGATATAGTGCCAGTCGATTGGAGTAGTTTGTTATGCATTTTTTGACTTAGTAGGCCACTTTCCTTTATGTTGTATCTTATCTATACTTTGTGTACATTGTATAGTGTGTGGAAGAAGAAGAATAAATCAACAAGAAAACATTTTGGCCTCCATTTCTCTTCTTGTGTATTTGAGTGAGCTTCCTCTTGTGTATATAGTGTGTGTTTGGTGTAGCAACTCAAGGAAGTCCCCCCACCACACGATTCTTGTTATGGTACCAGAGCCGCACCACTAAGAGAGGCTAATGTTTAAGGCTGAAGTCAAGGAGAAGAAGCAATGTTCGAGCAAGCAAGCAATGGGTAAGAAGCTCTCCCATTCTTCCATTCTCTCTCTTGGATAGTGCCTGTGGAGGCACCGGAAGCAGGGTAGACATCCTCAATCACTTTCACCATATAAGCATAATGGTGAGCTGCATAACCTTCAAAACCAAATCTGTTAACAGGGTATCTCACCCTGCTAGACTTGCGTACCACTGGATCACTCAATGGAGTCTTTGCATTGACCCGTGCTTTTTGCACACGTGCAGTCCTCACTGAAGGAATGCCAAGCCCATTATCCAAGCTCTCTGAGCCACTGGAGTCTCCATCAAGAACTGCATCAATGCCATCTGACACTTTATTCTTTCCTTTGTCTTTACCTATAGTGCTACTAGATGCACCTAAAGATGTAGAGCTATTTCTTAGTCTCCCAGACCAAGGACTACCAGATGATGTCTCTGGTCCACTAAGAGTTCGTGATTATTGCTTTTTAGCTTGCACATGAGTGTCATGATCATCATCATCATCCAATGCATCACCACTAGATGTATAGCAACTGCTCGTTTCATCAAAGATTACATCCCTGCTCACTCTGAACTTACATGTGACAGGGTTATAACAACGATACCCTTTTTTCTCTAAAGAGTATCCAATAAAGACACAAATTTCAGCCTTTGGATCCTATTTTTTCCACAACTCATCTGGCACATGAAAATATGCAATATAGCCAAACACTTTCAAGTGTGAGACATCAAGTTTCTTACCTGTAAAACATTCTTCGGGGGTCATACCATGAACTGCAGCTGTGTGAGTTCTGTTCATTAAATAGTAGTATGAATAGCCTCAAACAAAAAATGCTTAGGCATATTCTGTTGAGATATCGAGCTCCACTCGTGATACGCCAGGGTGACCGTTGTGTATTTATGTCACCGACTTGTCAGTTGTGCAGACGCGGTTGGTACACCGCCCATGAATAATAGCTACATGATAGCTATCCTTATCTACTCTGGTTCGTGGCTCAGTTAGTATGCCACCTTAGTTAGTTGAGTTTGGTTTGAGACCCATATATAGGGTTCTTCTATTTCTTTGTACTTGAGTTCTTTTGGCTTACACAACTAAAAAGATGAAAACTATTTTCAGCCTCCACCCTTGTGTGTATTCCCCCATTGTGCAAGCAAGAAAGCTTCAAGTGAGACTCCTTCCTTCTCTCCCACAATCTTGACATGGTATTAGAGCCTTGTTCGTGATAAGGAGCTCAAGAAAGCAAGCCAAGCTCGCGGTGTTCTGGTAAGAGGAGCAGTGTTGCTTTCATTTTCTATTTTGGGAGCAGATCTCTGCAGGTAGCACAGCCGGAAAGTGCAGGAGTGCATTGTCTCAGGTTGAGATGCCCTTCGCGGTGAAGCAAGAGGGCAGTATATGCTGCGGGCAAGGGCTTTAGCCCTTGGCGACCTTATTTTTTTTATTTGAGGCCATTTCGGGGCCTGTTTTGGAGGCGGAAGTTATCTGCACGCACTCAGGAAAAGGCCCAGTTTTATGCTGTGCAGCCATTGTTCTACAGGTCAGTGAAAAGTTTCTGTAGAAATTGCATCATATGCTTGTGCACAGAGACATTGGGAGTTTCAGAATCATCCTTGGTTCTTGTTTATGCAAAATCTTCACTAGGAAGTGACTGTGTGGTCAAATACCACTTTCGCCAGTTTTGCAGATTTGCCTTTGTGAGGCTGAAGCTGTGTTCTTTGCGGTGACAGAATTTTTTGCAGTGTTCTGTAATGGCGTCTGATTCTCTCTCACAGATTGTCACTAAAAAGCTTGACAAGAACAACTTCCAAGCATGGAAGTTTAGAATGACGAATTTCTTTATGGGAAAAGGATATTGGGAATTTGTTTCAGGAAATGAAGAAGAACCAGTTATTCCTGATGTTTCCAGTCAACAGCAAATGCAGGCATTTAAAGCATGGCATGAGAGAGCCAGGAAAGTTATGTATTGGCTGTCTATCAGTATTTTAGACTCTATGATTGTGCATATTCAAGATGTAAGTACGCCAAAGGAGGTATGGGATACTTTGTCAAAAATGTATAGCACAAATACGCAAGCCAGGAAAATGCAGCTCAAGCAAGAGTTGCACAATGTGCAAAGAGAAAGTATGAGCATCAATGACTACCACATGAAGGTGAAGAAGATTGCAGATGCACTTGCTTCCATTGGGTCGCCAGTGGAAGATGATGATTTAGTTTCTGTGACCTTAAATGGTCTAGGAAAGGATTATGCACAGTTCCGAACATCCATTTCCGTCCGTGAAAGATTTCCTGATTTTGAGGAGTTGATTGCTCTTCTAATTTCTGAGGAGCAGAGAAATGGTGGTGCATCTTCTTCAGGAAGAACTTCAAAAGAAGCTGTCTTCTACTCAAATGCTGGAAGAGGTAGAGGCAGAGGTAGAGGAGGCCGATATGGAGGCCGTGGTAGAAATTAGAATATGCAGCAAACTCAAGAAAACCAGTCCTATGGAGGAGGACGTGGTAACTCTAGAGGCAGGGGGAGCCAAAGAGGTCGTGGTGGATGGCAAAGAGGCCAAAATGCAAACAGTAATGTTGAATGCTACTACTGTGGTAAAATGGGTCATATGGCTAAAGACTGCTATAAAAAGCAGAATGACATCATGAATGGATAACTGCAACAAGGGAATTATGCATCTTCTAGTAGACAGGGTGATGACAGAAATGAGCACTTGTTTATGGTGCAGCACATGAACAATTCTGTGACAAGTGCAGAAGAAAGCAATGATGTATGGTTTGTTGACTCAGGTGCATCAAACCACATGACAGGTCATGCAGAATGGATGGAGGATGCAAGAAAAATGGAAAAACCAGGATTTGTGGAGACTGGTGATGATACTGCACATCTTATTGTGCAGATTGGAAAATTTCCTTTGTCTATGCAGGATGGGAAAAAGAAATACCTGTCCGATGTATTTCATGTCCCGAATATCACCAAGAATCTGGTTTCTGTTGGTCAAATGGTTGAGCAGGGCTTGCAGGTCAAATTTAATCCTCATGGATGCTTTGTTGAGGATATGAAAAATAAAGGTCGCTTGATAGCAAAAGGAAAGAAGAAGGGCAGAATGTTTACATTGGATGCATACATGTCTAAATTGAGTGAAGCAATGTTTGCACATGGGACCGGTGTAGTTGCAGATATTGATATCTGGCATAAACGCATTGGTCATGTTAATGTACAATGACTTAAATCAATGCAGGCCCAAAATATTATTGCTGGTTTGCCGAAATTCAAGGTTGCAGAAATGTATAAGGTATGTGAAGCCTGTCAGTTTGGAAAACAGGCAAGGAAACCATCTCCTAGACATGTTCAAGAGAGTGAGAAGCCATTGGAATTAATCCACTCTGATGTGTGGACTACTAAAGCTGCATCTCTTGGAGGCTGTCATTATTTTGTCACTTTTATTGATGACTATAGCAGAAAAGTTTGGGTGTATTTTATGAAAAAGAAAAGTGAAGTTTTTGGGCATTTCAAAACTCTTAAAGCTATGGTTGAAAAAGAAACAGGCCTGCATATAAAATGCCTAAGGTCAGATGGAGGGGGAGAGTACCTCTCAAATGAGTTTGCAAAGTTCTTGTAGGAGCATGGCATAAAGCAGGAATATTCATGCAGTCATACCCCACAACAAAATGGAATTGCAGAAAGGAAAAACAGGCATATTGGAGAGGTATCTCGTGCCATGCTAAATGAAAAAGACTTGCTAGATTTTTATTGGACTGAAGCAGTTGCTACAGCAGTCTACATAATGAACAGGACTCCCACTGCAGCAATACATGGAATGACTCCAGAGGAGAGGTATACTGGTAGGAAACCAGATATTTCTCATTTGAAAATTTTTGGTTGCATTGCCTATGTACATTTGCCAGATGAGTTGAGATCCAAGTTGGATCCAAAAGCTGAGAAGTGCATCTTTATTGGTTACTCTCTGCAGCAAAAAGGGTATAGATGCTATAACCCTTATACTCGTAAGTTTATAGTGAGCAGAGATGTTGTTTTTGATGAGATGAGTAGCTGGTATAAACCAGTAAATGTGATTGATGATGTAGATGCACAAATGGCAATGCTGCACAGAATTCACAGCAGCAGTCACAAAATATTAGTGGACCTGGAGCGTCCTCTAGCAGTGGTTCACATTCTTCGCCATGGACAGGCAAATTGAGATAAGGAGAATCTTCTCAAAGTAATGCAGATAGTGGTATGCATGTATCACGAAAAGGAAAAGAGAAGGTTGATCAGCCCATGTTTGATGTGAATGCAGGTCACTCTTATGTGGATGGTGAATCCAGCGGCTCAGAACAGAGCATTGATGATGAGTTGGGTATTCCTTCTATTGTTACACCTGGAGTAAGGAAGACCAAGGATGTTTTGAGAGCACCTGGGAGTGAACCTACTTTGCGCAGGTCTAGGAGAGCTAGGTATCCTGTGGATAGGCTAAAATATGATGGATTTACAGCCATTCACTATGCATATATGGTCAAAGTGATACAGGAACCAGAACCCACTTCTTTTGAGCAAGCCATGGGAAAAGAAAAATGGGAGAAAGCCATGGATGAAGAAATGGATGCCTTGGAAGCAAATGCTACATGGGAATTGGTACCTTTGCCTAAAGGTAAAAATGCAATTGGCTGTAAGTGGGTTTATAAGGTGAAGCACAATGCAGATGGTTCTGTGAACAGATACAAGGCAAGATTAGTAGTCAAGGGGTATGCACAAACATATGGCATTGACTATGAAGAAACATTCAGTCCGGTTGCAAGGATGGCAACCGTAAGAGCAGTCATTGCTATGGCTGCATCAAAGGGATGGTCTTTACATCAGATGGATGTAAAGAATGCCTTCTTGCATGGTGATTTGCAAGAAGAGGTCTATATGGAGCAGCCACCAGGTTATGTGTATGCTTTTCATCCTCAGTTTGTTTACAGGTTGAAGAAAGCCTTGTATGGCTTGAAGCAAGTACCTAGAGCATGGTCTGACAAGATAGGACAGTATCTTGTCACTATTGGCTTTCATATTTCCAAGGCAGATTTCTCACTTTATGTGAGAAAAACAGAGAAAGGTATTATGCTACTTGTCATTTATGTTGATGATTTGATTATGACAGGTGACAGTGATGAAGATATCCTTCATGTGAAAATGCTATTGAAGCAGAAGTTTGAGATGAAGGATTTGGGAGAGCTGCATTATTTCTTGGGCATTGAGGTGATTAGATCACCAAGTGGGATACAGCTCTTGCAGAGGCAGTATGGATTGGACATGCTGTCCAAATATGGGATGACAGGCTGTAAGCCTATTTCAGTTCCTTTGGAGCAGAATGTGAAGCTGAGCACAGATGCAGGTGAGCTTCTAGAAGACCCTACTATGTACAGACGCACAGTAGGAAGTTTGATTTATATGACTATTACCAGGCCAGATTTGAGCTATGTTGTTGGATTGGTAAGTCAATTTATGCAGGCTCCAAGGAAACCACATTTGGATGCGGCTAGACGCATACTCAGGTATGTGAAGTCCACATTGCACTATGGACTATTTTATGAGACTGGGGTTCACATACAGTTGCATGGATACACTGATGCTGATTGGGCTGGTAGTATTTCTGATAGACGATCTACCAGTGGATATGTGTTCTCTTTTGGGAGTGCTGCAGTCACTTGGAGCAGCAAGAAACAGCCTACAGTTGCCTTGTCGAGCACAGAGGCTGAGTACAGGGGTGCAGCAATGGCTGCATGTGAGGTAGCTTGGTTGCATAAGCTACTTTATGATATGCATCAGTCTACAGATGGGCCAATTGTCATTTATTGTGATAACATGAGCAATATACACTTGGCAAATAACCCAGTCTATCATGCTAGAACAAAGCACATTGAGGTGCATTATCACTATGTGCGAGAGAGGGTTTTATTAGGTCTTATTGATCTAGTTTATGTCAACACAGAGGATCAGGTAGCTGACATATTCACGAAGGCATTGGGCGCAGAGAAGCTGCGCAAGTTCAGAGACCTACTTGGTGTGCAGGAATTGGGATTGAGCTCGAGGGGGAGTGTTGAGATATCGAGCTCCACTCGTGATACACCAGGGTGACCGTTGTGTATTTATGTCACCGACTTGTCAGTTGCAGACGCGGTTGGTACACCGCCCATGAATAATAGCTACATGATAGCTATCCTTATCTACTCTAGTTCGTGGCTCAGTTAGTATGCCACCTTAGTTAGTTGAGTTTGGTTTGAGATCCATATATAGGGTTCTTCTATTTCTTTGTACTTGAGTTCTTTTGGCTTACACAACTAAGAAGAGGAAAACTGTTTTCAGCCTCCACCCTTGTGTGTATTCCCCCATTTTGCAAGCAAGAAATCTTCAAGTGAGACTCCTTCCTTCTCTCCCACAATCTTAACATATTCTTTTCAGCCACCATCAAGGCACGTGCAACTTCTGCAATATGTCTGTTTTTCATTTTTACAACCCCATTTTGTTGTGGGGTATACCTGCATGTGAACTGTCTCTTTATCCCATGAGACCTCAGAAAATCACTGAACTCATTCGAGAGGTACACTCTCCTCCATCTGACCTCAAGCACTTTACTTTCAAGCTTGTTTCTCTTTCAATTGCAGCCTTGAAAGTTCTAAAGTGCTCAAACACTTCACTATTTTCCTTCATAAAATATGCCCACAACTTTCTAGAACAATCATCAATGAATGTGACAAAGTATGAACTGCCTCCAAGAGATACATTTTGTGTAGACCCCCAAATATTTGTATGCACAACATCAAGGATATTTCTGCTTATATCTCTGTCATATGAAAAGGGTTGTCTTTCTTGCTTACCAAACTGACATGCTTCGCATACCTTATGAAATTTGACAATTCTAAATGTAGGAAAACCTGTAACCAACCCTTTGGATTGCATTGATTTTAGCATTTATACATTTTCATGTCCAATGCGTTTGTGTCAAATTTCAATATTTGCAACAACACCTTTTCCTTTAGCATACATAGTAGCATTCATAGTAGAAATTCCAGCATCTAGAGTAAACATACGTCCAACTCTACTTCCCTTTGCAACCAACCAGCACTTGTCATTAAAGTCATCTACAAAGCAGCCCTTTGCATTAAATCTGACTTGCAACCCTTGCTCTACCATCTGACCGACTAATACAAGTTCTTTGTAATAAATGGCATATGTAATACGTCTGAAAGACTCTTTGTCTCACCATCATGCAAGGACAAGGGAACCTTTCCAATGTGTGAAATTGGGTGGCACGAATCATCACCTGTCTGCGCATAACCTGCATTTTGCAAATCCTGCATCTCTCCAAACCATTTTGCATGGCTGGTCATATGATTGGATGCACCTGAATCAACATACCAAACATCATCATGTGTTGCATTTCCTGTAACAGCATTCAACATATGCTGCATAACAAATAGACGTTCATTTTTGTCTTCATTCTGTCGTGAAGACGATGCATAGTTTCCTTGCTGCAACTTACCACTATGAATATCATCTTTCTTAGCATAACATTGGGCTGCAATATGACCTGTTTTCCCACAGTAGTGACACACAATACCAGAGTTGTTAGAACCTCTGTTCTACCATCCACCTCTTCCTCTAGAGCTCCCCCTGCCTCTAAAGTTTTCTCTGCCTCCAAAAACCTGCATTTCACCAAACTGTTGATTGAACCTGTTTTGCTAGTTATCGCCAGCACATCCCATACCACGGCCTCTCGAAGAGGATCTTCCACGTCCCCTTCCTAAACTCGAGTAAAATGCTTGGACCTGTTTACCATTTCTTTTAGACGAATCACCCTGCATATTGATCTCTTCAGTAATCATGAGAGAGATCAACTCATCAAAATCTAGAATGGCTTTCGTGCATATACTGAAGTAACAAATGATTTCCATGTCTTCTCATTATTAAGGCCACTCAGAGTGGATGAAACCGAATCATCATCATATGGCATTGCATCAATTGCTGCTAAGGCATCTGCAATGCTCCTAACCTTCAAAACATACTCATTGACAGACATTCTCCCTTTCTTCAAGGCATTCAACTCTTGCTTGAGTTGAATCTTTCGTGCCTTTGTATTTACTGAAAACATGTTCTCAAAAATTGTCCAAGCTGCATATGAAGTTTTTGCATTCCCGATATGTCCCAGCATAGTATTATCAATTACTGTAGATAGCTAGTACATCACCTTTTTGTCTTTTGCATTCCACTCTTTCCATGCTTTTAACTCATCTGCAGTCGAAAGAATACCTAGCTCTGGCTCCTTTTCTTCACCTGAAACAAATTCATAAAGGCCCTTTCCAATAAGAAAGTTCATCAAACGGAACTTCCATGAAGGGTAGTTGTTCTTGTCGAGCTTCTCAATAATGGGATTTTCACTATTCTCTGCGATTATCACAAAACTAATACCAAATAGCAAGAAAATCTTCTGCAACCCTCGACCTGTAGTGTACAACAATATACCAGATAGCCTTTTTCACTGTCTACTCAACAATACATGTAATTTGCAACCAGTTTGTAGATAAACCTTGTGTTTATTCGCTGATACACACCTTTGAACTTACAAATCTAAAATCTATAACCTGTGCACCTGTATACGGCAGACATAGTTGAAATTGCAGGATACCTCGAATTGATGTCTGCAACCTTGTGAGTCTAAAACGAGACCTGAAATGACCTCGGATGACAAAAATAGCAACGGGTAAACCCTAAAGGGCTTTATCTGCAGAATACACAATGCTCTTTGCGCACACCAAATCTCACTACAATCTGAGATTTTTGCTCTGCCCTGCTTCCGGTGCCTCCGTAGGCATTATCAAAGAGAGAGAGTGGAAGAATGGGAGAGCTTCTTACCCATTGCCTGCTTACTCGAACCTTGCTTCTTCTCCTTCACTTCAACCTTCGAAATCAGCCTGTCTCAGTGGCGTGACTCTGATACCATGTCAAGAATTGCGTGGTGGGGGGATTTGCTCAAGATGCTGCGCCGAACACACACAGAATGCACAAGGAGAAGCTCACTCAAGAGACAAGAAGAGAGATGGAGGCCAAAACGTTTTCTTGCTGGTTTCTTCTTCTTCTTTCACACACTTTACAATGTACACAAAGTATAGATAAGATACAACATAAAGGAAAGTGGCCTATTAAGTCAAACAATGCATAATCGACTACACTAGTCGACTGGCGCTATAACTTTGCCAGCTGTAAATAGGTGTAACAACTTGAATGTAATAAGTAATGAGTCACTGGCCATGTGAGAGTCATAATGACCACCAATGTGCTAAATGTAGATGTGTGGACCCATGTAACTAGGTGGTCCATCATCAATGTCCGCATGTGTTGAGCTTGGCATCTCAACACATCATAATGACCACCAATGTGCTAAATGTAGACATGTGGACCCATCTAACCAAGTGGTCCATCATCAGCCGCATGTGTTAAGCTTTTCATCTCAACACATCACAGGTGATTTTTGTTACATTGGCACAGATTTCTTACTTCTACTTAATTACAACAAGTTTTCAACTCTTTTCTATTTCATTTCTAATTTTGAGTTAAACTACATTGATTTTGATCATTTCAATCCATACAATTACAACAAATCACTCTACTACTCTTTTGTATGATTAGTATTGAATAATATTAAGATCAAACACCACAAGCATTATCTAAATAAGAATCATGTATAAAAATTAAATGTAATCTTTAATTCTATAGCAATGATATTAGGCACCTACTCTTGAAAATTCAATGTCTTCTTCTTCTTCTCCATTGCTAAATTGATCTCTTTGAATGCATGTCTTTTTTGCTATCCACTACCTTGCAAATGATACCTTCTTTGTTGTGAATATGAAAAACATGATTTTTTGCACTGTTAAAAATACACTCTTTGCTGTGAATATGAAATATATGATTTTTGTAATGTTGAAAAAACTCTCTTGGATGTGAATATGGAATAAATTTTTTGTGCAATGCTTTCATCAATGAGTGCTTTCAAAATACTAACATTTCTTTCTATTGTGTGGTGCTATATACCTTAAGGTTTCACCTCAAGGCTAAATCTAGCCTTATATTTCTTGTATCCTTCAATAATAATACAACATTTTATTAAGTTCTTATACATCATATTATACTTTACCATATAGACCTTTCTATTATACTGTATGTTCATAGTAAAGGCATTTCCATAAGATTTTATGGTTTCATTCTTTATAATTTTACAATAAGCATATGGCCACACAATACTTACCAATACTCAATATGATTTTGCCATAGGATGTAATTTGATCTTCTAACAACACATATCATGATCTTTCATCAATCTATAGATTAGACCATATGGTCAAAAATTTTCTTACAATATAAGAAGTACTTTTTGTTATTTTATTCATGAGATTTGGTCATGAGGTCAAATATTTTTGTATAATATAAGATGTAATTTTTGTTATTTTTCCCAATATACTGTGAGATTTGGCCATGCGGCCAAATCTTCTCCTTAAGCTATCTCTTGGCCAAAATAAAGACTCTTGTAGTATCACAATATCTTGCAACAAATCAACCACTTTGTTCGTTTTACTACAAGAATGACATTTCTCCATTTGGTAAAATGCTTTCTTATATTATCAACCCTTACTACCAAAAGGAAAAACTAGTTTCTACTTAGAATTCCTTACTTTTTATAATTTGGCCATGTGGTCAAATCTTGTCTTGCAACAAACAACCACTTTTTTGGGAATTGATCCTGAAAAATTAAGAATAAATCTATGGTGGGTTTGATCACACAAATTTTGAGTATGCTAGATTTGGCTATATGGAAAAATCTTCTAAGACAAACATCTTCTATATTATCTCGAAAAAGGAGGACCATGTTCTACTTGGAACCCCTTGATTACCTACTATATTTATAGGAAGTTTCGCCATGTGGTCAAAACTTGTCGTGCAACAAACGAACCACTTTCTCTCCATAAATCATTTCTTTCATTTCAATTTTTCATAACGTCCTATCTATATATTCATATATAAATATTATATCATTTTACCACAAATTAGCCACTTTATCCATTCCACTACAAAATAAAAATTGGCCATATGGTCAAATCTTTCATTTTGTTATCAATGCTAGCATCCAAGAATCTCCCATTCTTGTTTCATTCGGCCATATGATCAATTCTAATGTCATACATCTTGCAAACCATGAGACCACTTTTTTCATTCCACTATAAAACAATATTTGGCTATATAGTCAAATCTAATTTTACAACATGTTGCAAAAAATGAATCACTTTCTTCATATGGTTATGAAACTAGATTTGGCCATATGGTTAAAATAAATTTATAAAAATATATATATCTTGTAGGTTTCACCATGAGATAAAATCTCCACCTTTCAAGTTTTTTTTTCATATTACCTTATATTGATATCTATGGGATTTGCTACATAGCCATATTTGTTTAAATGTGAATCTCATATCACAATAAACCGCATCCTTTGTTTAACTAGCCTTTATAAACCATATAGTAAAAGACGATAGCAAAGTTTCTAATCTTATAGATAAGTCTTATGACTAAATAGGATTTGACCACATGGCTAAAACCAATGATAATGTTTCTACAATATGACTCCTTTCAAGGAAAATTTACATGTGCACTAATTAAAATGTTAACTTTGGGTCAAATGGAGTCATGAGATTGCTACATTACCACATTGATATATGGGTGGATCTCATATTGGACTAAATCTCATTCTTTGATTAAATAGGATTTGACCACATTGCCAAAAATCTTAGCAAAGTTCCTAGAGTATGATCCTTGCATAGGAAACTTACATGGAGAAGAAATACAATGTTAACTTAGGGACAAAATCATCCATGATATTTTCTACATAACCACAATGATTTTTCACTATATCTCATACCACACTCACACTCAACATTTCATTATCACTTGACCATTTGGTTAAGCCCATGGTTGAGTCTCACTATTAATAGATTTTGATATTCTCACCAAAGTCCATGGCAAAGTTTTTACTATATGATTCTTGCAAGAGAAACATAATTAATGCTAACTTAGGGTCATAATAATCTATGAGATTTGATACATAATCACATCTATTTATTTTTTAGATCTCGTACCACACTTAATCTCAAATTTCAATATTTCATTTTATGGAAGAGTCCCTTTGGAGTACATTTGTCTTGTATTTTGTAAAATCTTGTGTTGTTATGTTTTTAATTTTCAACCTAGAAATCTTAAACATTTATTTGGGTTTTGTGAATTTTGAATATTTTTAAATCCACTTTTGTTTGACAAAATTTTCTCTTTATAGAACTATTCAATGGCAAAGAAAGATAGCACATCCAAAAAGGAGACCCAAACCATTGATGGAGTTAATGGTGATTTTGTGTATCCATGGTATGTGGATGTTTATGATAGTCAAGAAAAAAGGGCTGACAATGTTCTCTTATTTACTTTAAAGAGTGATATTTCATTTTTTTCAATAAGATGGTGTCATAGAGAAGATAATGAATGGATGTACTGGGAAAGAGGGAATACCATGTAATCTTGTTAAGATCAAGGGGAAAAATGTAGTATAGAAACTTGATCCTTTGCCATTTCACTTTGCACATATTAAAGAGGACAAACAATACTCTTTGAAAATAATAGGATGGACCTTATTTGAGGAGGTAAAGGGCATATAAGACATTATATTAGCATTCCAAGTTGTCCAAAATAGTGAGATACTTTCGCTATCAAGAAAAGGTGATTGCCCCAACAAAAGAATGAAGCTCCAAGATAAACAAATAAACTTGAAATCTTTACCTTCTCCTCAAGAAGAAAATAATTCACCGAATCCCACAAGCTCAAAGTCAAAATCACCTCAACAAAGTTCCTTGTCACAAGCTCTCGTTGTTAGTATGACTACTAACACTACTGAGAATTATGCCACTTTACCTTCCATGCTGGAAGTTACACCTACAAAGCAAATAATTTATCTTTGTAAAAGAGTGGGGATAGATGGGTAGGACACGAGTTAGCATGGGAATACCCAGTTATACTGACAGGGTATATAAGGTGTTGAGAGACCCAATTAGGGCACTAGTTATCAATAATCAAGTCTCTCTTTTATCCTTCCTTGTAGCTTTCATGGCTTCCCTCCTCTTTCTCTCTCTTTTCCTATCTTTCTCTCTCTTTTGCTAGTCTTTCTCTCTCTTCTTCTTTCATCTTCTTCCTCTTTCTCTCTCCTCTCTGCAGTCTCTCCCTTCTCTCCTTCTCTCTCCTAGGTCTCCTTCATTACAGTTGGTATCAGAGCTTAGGTTTTTGGTCCCTTTTTCTTCTTCTTTCCTCATATGCAGTTATATTTCACAAAAAAAAAACGAGTTACATAGGTACAGGATCTGTAAGAAGCAGTGATTGAGTATCACATGGTGTTGGCAGCCTTTCTTGGAAATCTCATGAGAGCCACAGGACTTAGAGAGAGTTTTGACTACAGTTACTTCTCAAAGGAGAGTTTTCTTCTTCATTCTTGAGAAGCTCCCATGGATTCTCAGTCCAACGAAAGAAGGGAGAAATCTTATTTGTTTCTACATCACCCATAACAGGAGTTAAGGAATCTTTTGAGTAGCAACATCATAGGCTTGGACCGCTTCTTCAGCTGTGTCAAATAACTATTTCTTTCTCCTAGAGTTTGTGTTCTCAACAGGTGTTCATGCTATGATAGACGAAGGCGTAAATCAGGGTGGAAAAATGTTTTTGCAGGGGTTCCTACTGCACTTAAAATCATCTCGCAATAGCTTGAAGATTGGATCTTTGCTGACCAAGCTTTGTTGGTCGGCAACTTGATGATGGATATACCCTTTCCAACTATAACATTCAGAAGGAAAGCACCCTACGCCTTGTCTTATGGCTTCATGGTGGCATGAAAATCTTTGTAAATACGGAAGCGAACCTGAGCTGGAAACTTCCAGTCCGAATCTTGATATGCCTCAGGCACCAGGTGCTCCTTTGGACTCTACACCTTGTCTTACAGCTTCATGGTGGCATGCAAATCTTTGTCAAAACCCTACGATCATGCTGGAAGAGCAGGGCAAAAGGATTCATACAAATGTGATGAAGCATGACTTTTGGTTCTGATACTGATGTGTGTAATGCAGTGGTTGGGATGTATGCAAAATTCGGCACATGGAGGTTGCACCAAAACTTATAATCAAGTCCTTTGACGAGACACCACCACCACTTGGAATTGCAACAATGGCTGCTCAGCAGGGATTGGAACAAGGTTCTCCAATTCTTAAAAGGAATGCTATGCTGGCTTGAAACTAAATGACAAATAAGTGTGTTCTCTCTGCATTCAATGTCCTTGGTTAATCATAAGGTCACCACTATTTCAGTGCTAATGTGTTGAGATCATCACACCACACCAAGACCCCAAGATTTTTGTTGTATGGTTGACCTTTTTGGGTCGGGCAAGACTTCTAAATGAAGCCAATGACAAAGTTATAGGGGTAAGCAGTCAACATGGTGCTTCAATGTGGCTTTCCTTTCTTAGTGCTTGCACAAAGCATCAAAGTATAGCCATGTAGATGCATGCTTTTGAACAGATTCTAAAGTATTTGGGGGCACACGTCATGCTCTTTAACATCTATGCTGCAACTTGCAACTAGGACGAGGTAGCTACTAAGCTTAGGAAGGAAATGTCTGATGCAGAAATGGTGCAAGAAGAATGCACTTCGGCTCAAATCAACAACTGAAAGTTTTCACGTGAATAAAGGGGATGAAATCCTATCCATAGTTTTGCAAATATGATGGCAAGTTGAGAGAAGGTTGGAGATGATAAAGCTGGAAGGATGTACACCTAACTTTAGCTCTGCCTTCCTACGATGTGATAGAATTAGCCAAGAAGTGATGCAATGAAATTCACTGAATGAGCTTGATCGTACATTAGGATCAGAAAATGTGAGGTCAATGTCAAGAGGAGATCCTCTACCATTGCATTTGGACCTTTTCCTTTGTCCAATAGAAAGTAGTAGTAGTTGGCTCAATGACAGAGTTGGAGCAAAGAAACATAAGATAGAAGTTCTCTTGAGGTGCTCCAAGAGAACAAAAATACTGCCAACTGATTCCAATGTGCTTTACATCACTGAATGATGGAGCTTCAAAGCTTAGCTAAAGAAGTTGCCAACTAGGTACTGGGCTTTCCAGTAATGCATGCATTCTGTAGCTCAGCTCATAGATAATTTCCAACAGATAGGAAGCAATCCTACTTGAAGGAAGGACATTCCTCATACTATTGTGGATTGTGGCCTGAGTCTTCAAAAGACAACAGAGAGACTGTTGTTCAAGTGATGAGTTTGATGAGGACACTATTGAAAAGTTTGAAATGGAAGAACAACATGAATGTGTAGATGTTCAGAAGTACATGAAATTTCAATTCCCTCAGAACTCTGCAGATAAGTAAATTTTCTTATGCCAAGAAATCAAGCCAGTCCTGTGCAGATGATTGGCAAGATTTTGGGCAAATTCTTGGTGTTGGAAAGCATAGTTGGAAGGGACTTTTACACAAAATAGACAAAGGAACAGAACATGCAGAATTTCATGCTAAATTCCTTCTATCAGAACCAGGGAAAGCATTTGGATTCATAAGTGCCTAATAGTATCTTGTATCCTTACCAACTGTCTAAAGCAACAAGCTCACAAGCTCAAGCATGCTGGTGGATTTTGTCAGTTTGAAGTATCTTGGCTAATGAAACATATTGTACAAGTTACATGGCTAACAATTCTTCAACTAGTAGTGCCAAAGGATACATTACATGAAATTGTTGTGTGGCATAATTATAGAAGAGTCCTGAGACTGATGCATTTTCTTGGAATCACACTACATTGACTAAGGATGCATTACATGCAATTGTTGTACTAGCATAATTATAGAACTGCTTAACTTTCTGTTGAATGCAACTTCTGAGAAGGCTGCTAATGTCAAAGGGCAACAGATTTTGATGAAATCAGAGAATTCAAAACTGTACTTCAACTTCCATCAAATAAATTCCATCATAATATAATGGCTTACAGGGTCTAGTAATGTGGCCATCTCCACACAACCCTTTTTGTCACCAAGGGTCCTATGGGATAGGCAACATTAACTTTCTGTACTGTCCTAAAAAATCAATTGC
Organism: Lygodium microphyllum; assembly: GCF_053477565.2. Classification (NCBI taxonomy): domain Eukaryota; kingdom Viridiplantae; phylum Streptophyta; class Polypodiopsida; order Schizaeales; family Lygodiaceae; genus Lygodium; species Lygodium microphyllum. The sequence goes on along the minus strand of NC_141154.1, from coordinate 15,364,107 downwards.
AGAATATTCTAAATACTTATTGTCAGAGATGTTTTGACAGAGTGAGCAACATACAATAGCAAATAGCAGTGTGCAGATTTGATTTTCAGTAGTAACACTAGGGATCTTTTGATGCTCTGATGTGGCAAAAAATATAGGTCAATTTCCGGTGCTAAGCTAAATCACATACGGGAAATTTTGATAACCAAAGTATTGTAGAATACGACTTTGGGCAACACCTAGGCTATGTATCTTGTCATGAGGGTGGATCATGCTCCAATGGATTTGATCAACAATATGGCCAATATGGACAGCATGATTATGCTTACAAGCACTTCTTTATGTAGCAACATAGTTCTTATGCAAGTCATGATCATGAACATGCATATAGTAGCTCATACAACATTGATCAGTAGCATGCATATGGAGATTCTTATGCGATGCAGGAGCAACAAGCCTGTGATTATGACCAGCATCATGCCGATACCTATGATCATGGACTTGCTACTCATCATATTTATGGGCCAGCCTAGGATGCAAGGACACCATTGTAGTCATGTTGGACAATCATCATGCAATCTTGGGCAGCATGTTTATGGGCAACAATATGGCCAAAGTTTTGGTAATAGTCAACAGCAAATAGATGTAAATGAACATTAGGGCTGTTATCACCATATGCAATATGGACAGCATGAGTATCCTTATGAGCAACAACCACATTGGCATGACCCTTCATATGGACAGCATGAGCATTATGGTCATGGGTAGCCATATGTTGTACATGAGCAACAAGATGACTATGAGCAGCATGCCATAACTATTACCGAGTTGACCAATGGTGATGAGCATATGTGTGGATAGCATGAGTATCATTATGAGTAGTAGTCACATTGGCATGACCCTTCATATGGACAATATGAGCATTATGGTCATGGGCAGCCATCTGTTGTACATGAGTAGTAAGATGACTATGAGCAACATGTCAAAACTATTACTGAGATGACCAATGGTGATGAGCATGTGCGTAGATTGCTATCTAAGGCTAAACGCATTAGAAACCTTACTAGTGATACGATACAGGAACTGCATGCTGCGGGCTTATGCTATCGATGTGCTAAGCCGATATCTTGTGATGATCAAGATAAATATAGAGCACAGAATGCAAAAATCCTATTTGTATTCGAATATCAATATGCCAAGGATAGGATAGATCTTGCTGAAGACCATTTTGATGTGTGTCCAAAGCAAGATGAACTTTCATTCAAGAAAGAAGATCATGTAGATCTTAAAGATCATGCTCATATTACGAATCAAGAAAACATGTCCTTTCAGGAAACCCTTCAGTCTATACACATGTCACATATAAGGATTGATGCAGTACACTTCTCAACTTATGCAACCCCATGTGTTATTGACAACATCCAAGTGCAGACCGAGCTTAATCATATGATGCTTATGGCAGAATTGATGCAACATCTAGTGGTACTAACCATTCTAGCTTTACTTGTGGATGGTAACCCAATGCATGGAAAGGATAACCACTTTCCATTTGACCCCGCTGGTAGTGCAGAGACCCACGCTTGCATGGATGACCTGTATGCTAGTGATGCTTACCATGCAGGTTATCCATTTGATCCTGGGGGTTGAAAGAAATCTCTATCTACATCAGCACTCCCCCGGTGCAGTCCCCTCATCTTGAGGCGGCAACCTTGGCTGAAGACGACTCGATTTAGGCCTGTTTTGCAGTAGACAATCATCTATTTTAGAACAGTTTTGGGCCTACATTAAGTGCACCCATGCATGACCTACCTGGGCTGAAATTACCCTCAACGAGCTTCATTTTGACATGTCACATGCCTCAGAGATGCCCATAGGAAGTTATGACCATTTTTCTCCAGCATGCATGTTCTGGACATCATGTTGTCCACTGTTTGTTAGCCCCTAATTGTCAAGAATTGGAGGCCAAACTCATATGCTATCAACTTGCACATGTCATATACATCATATACACAATTCTATGCCCCAATTCCTCGTGAGATTCTCCTATATTCTCCTTTGTAATGCTGAGTAGAGTAGTACTCTGCAAACCCCCCCCCCCCCCCGCCCCCTTTTCGCTGTGAGCCATAAGTCCTCTTTTTGTTTTTGAGGGAAAAAACCTTCAGGGTTGGGATGGAATGTAAAAGAGTGGGGATAGAAGGTAGGACACGAGTTAGCATGGGAATATCCAATTATACTGGCAGGGTATATAAGGTGTTGAGAGACCCAATTAGGGCATTAATTATCAATAATCAAGTCTCTCTTTTATCCTTCCTCCTAGCTTTCATGGCTTCCCTCCTCTTTCTCTCTCTTTTCCTGTATTTCTCTCTCTTCTGCTAGTATTTCTCTCTCTTCTTCTTTTATCTTCTTCCTCTTTCTCTCTCCTCTCTACAATCTCTCCCTTCTCTCCTTCTCTCTCCTAGGTCTCCTTCATTACAATCTTGAGATCAAGGGAGTAGAAAGAACATTTGATTTTCCTGAGATAGTTAAGAAGGGAAAGAAGAAAGAATCAGGATTTCACATGTTTGAAAAATTATTTCCATTTAGTCCAACAACACAATTTCCTATTCTCATTGATAGGTGCTATGAGGCACCTCCTTTATATGCTTATAGGTCATTGTGTTGGGATTATGTAGAGAAGCTAACCACGTCTTTCATAAAGAACCCCATGAATCCAGCAACAGTAGCATATCTTATGCCAATGTACAAGACAACAATGGGAAGAGACCCATGCATCGTGATGAGGTGGATGCTAATAAGTTGGACACTTATAGTCATTGGATTATATCAGGGCTTCACTCAATTCATGCAATAAAGATATATGTTTAGATTAATACTACACATTGTCTAGAAACGAAGCATTTATACACAATGAGAAATGCTAGAATATTAGTTGATTGCCCTGCAAAAATGTGCATTGAGCTTTCACGAGTGACAAATATGGAATCACATCATGTTATAAGAATGCCCCTTATGTTGAGCAACTTTAACAATGAAGAGATCAATGGCTATCATTTGATTCTTCACCAAAAACCCCAACAAGGGCTTTCTAAGACAAGCTCTCAAAGTGTACCATGGTAGGTAATCACATATAAGCTTACCTTCTCTTTTTGTGAAGATTAGTGTGATGCTCTTTCTTTTGTTCTATGCTCACTATTTTGATCTTTATTTTTTTGCAAAGATTTGTGACATACATTGGAGAAAATTGTGCATCTAGAGATTGCCATATGATAGTTAGCTCTCAATAAATATTTGATAGTTGGATCAAAATCATGAAGAGATACTCTAGAGGTGAGCTTATATCCCAAAAGGAGAGTTTGAGAGAAAAGGGAAGGCAACCTTCTCCAGCTGCATTTCATTGCCTTATGGGTCTAAGGATGGATACATCCTTACACTACAAGAGGAGATCAATGAAGGTCATATCCTTTTTCTTAGAAACAAATGGTATAAGGAAGATATGATTGACATGGAAACAAGGGTTAAGCAAATCAAGAAAGATAGGGTCCTAAAGGAGGAATTAGTCACTCTTTTCAATGCCTCGATTCCAGAAAGTAGCACTATGATGAAGACTTGGGAAGAGCTTGTTGATGACTATGATATCAATTATGAAGTCTACACAAAAATTTTAGGAATTTGCAATGATTGGGTATCAAAGAAGCTCACACATGGAGCTAATGCAAGGCCCCTAGCAAATGGAGCAAATGATATTGTGAACTTCCTAATTGGAATAAAGTAAAATCCTCTTCAATCCTCCATTACTTTGCCTTGGTGTGTATATGTTGTCAGATGCAATCTAGAAACCTTTGATCTTATACATATTGTTTACATAGATCCAATTACCATTGGGGTTGTTGTTCTAGATGCAACACATGGGGTTGAGGGAATAAAATGGGACTCTATAAAGTTTGGAAAGGTTCTATCCACTCTACTACAAATGATATGTGAACCTAAACAATTCATGTTGTTATCATTTCTTGGTCGAAAGAAAATGGAAGCTTTGAAAAATGCTCTTGAAAGCATTTCTTACAAGTACCACATGCTAGTTGGTAGTGTTGACTTCCTACCAATGGATAGACACTTTGCTTTTGGATCCATATATTCTTTTTTGGTTTTGAAATTAGTGATGATGGAGAAAAGCTTCATCAATTTTGAGCAATATATAAACAATGTCAACAAGACTTCCATTCTTGACTTTGAAGGCTTGGACAAGGAGTACAATGATGAAGATCTTGGACTTTGAAGGCTTGGACAAGGAGTGCAATGATGAAGATCTTGAACAAGATCAAAGGATTGCAAAGGTTGTTTTGAGAAAGAAAATGAAAGTCATGGAAACTACAGCCAAAGCATTCAATGATGCTCATGAGGTTGTATTTGATGTATATGCAAGTGGACTTGCATCTAAGGTGGCATTGGTAAATCACATGAAGACTATTGCAATGGTTTGCAACACTCAAGAGCAAAGAGAGGTGAAGCACAATTGTGGAGGGTCCATGAGGGTGCCAAACAAAATTCAAACTCCCAAGAGGTTCTTCCGACTAAAGTTCAAGTTCTTGAAGTACCACTCAAGGGCATAGAAGAATCAAGCCAAGATATAGCAAGTCTAATTATGAAAGAGAAATTAAAGGCTACTTTAGATGTTTAAACTCTGTTCCTTCTTCTTTCATCAAGGAAGACACATTGATGTAATTTTGATTTTTTTCTTGAGAAGTTACTTCCATTAGCATTTGCAATATTTTCTTTCTTTGGTGATATTACTTAAATAAAATATGTCTTTAGTTTTTTAATTTTTTACAAAAGTTACCAAGCATGTTTGGTTTAAAAAACCTATTTAAGTAAATCTTTTGCTAAAATAGTATTAAAGAGCTCATTAAAATTTATCATCCTTTGTAAGAATAACTGTTTAATTGTAATCTAGTATGTAAGAATATTTATCATAATGAAAAGTTTGAGCTAGCTATGCAAATTTTAGTTAAGTCTATTTTAGATATTATTTCAATTAAACTCTTATTTGTATTGTGTAATGATCTTGTCATGTTAGATTTGTCAACATGGTCAAATCTCTTATCTCTTATAACCTCTTTTACTACATCACTAGTGTATGTCTATGCATATATCTTAGGATAAGAGAGCCAACAATGTATTGCACACCCCAAAAAAGATTCATTGTACCTTCCAAAGGAGTTTTACCTCAGTAGTAAATATTGCAACAAAGATTTCACCTCGAATGCATTTTTTGAGATGTGTATATGGAATATTAAGGTAAAATCATTGTTACAATTCATGAGTTTAAATATCTATGGGATATAGCTAGTTCAAAAATAGAATGGTTAGTCCTTAAGAAGACACTATGAAAACTTATCCAAATAGAGTATAACTTATCTCAATTAAATTTTTATTTTTCATGTATATGTGACATAGTTTTGGTCACATGATCAAAAGTATCAAGTTTAAATTTTCTTTTAATAATTAGGACTAATAAATACATTCTTTGTACATGCAAGTTTGAAGGCCTTTTTAGAAACTGAGTATGTTTAATATTATAATGATAAGATCATTTTTGTAACTAATTACAAGAATCTATTGTTAGTATCCCAAGTATACTTATAATTAGCGATAAAAAGTAGGTATGAAAAAATGACTTTATTAGAATAGATTTTACTTCAAAGAAATCATCATATATATTTTTTTCACCTCATGATATTACTCATGGTTAGATTTGTCCACATGGTCAAATGTCTCTTTTCTTAAGATATCATTTATTAAGTAGTACCTATGTATGTATTTGTCAATGTGAAGTTAAATTGCTTTAGTGTTCTATGCTAGTTTATAGCTCAAACATTAAGTAGAATGATGAGGAAGTAAATGAATCTAATGCGCTTCTTTTTCTTCTTTGTAACTTCAACTAAGACATCTATGGTTGGATATCTAACAGCAGATTCAATAATAGTAGATCATGATGATGTGATTGATGTGTCCTTGATAAGAAATGCAACGCAATTATGTGTAATGCTTGATCTCAATGGTCTTCTTTTACAACGATGCTTTGCTAAGTCTAAAATTTTTCAAAGCTTTCAAATGGGAAAGAAATAACTTGTTCTTCGACCAGGATGTATGGAGTTTCTTGAAGCCTTATTTACAAGATTCCAAATGGAAGTTTGGTTGGCAGCTACATAAAAATGTCATGGCAGTTATTAAGTGCTTGGAGATCCATGCAAAAAGAAAGTATCCTTTCTTCATGATTTGGGGCCAAGAACAAGGTCATAGACATTGACTCAAAATCATATATAGGCTAGATAAGATGGGAGTAGAAGCAATGTTCAAGCCTCTGAAGTATTTATGGGATATATATGGAGATGTTTGTCAACATATCAAGACTATTCTCATAGATGACACTCCTTACAAAGGATGCCCAAATCCTGTTGAGAATTGCATTTATCCAAAAACATTTGATATTGATCCTAGAGACTTTATCTCGATCAAATAATGTCTACCATACTTAACTCGCTTAAACAAATACCATGATGCATATAAAGTCATCAAGTTTGATCAATATCCAAGAGCCAGTTCAATATGGACATGAATTGTATGCTCAATTCAAGGTTGTCATTGATGAATGGACTAGAGTAGAGAATGATGGTATTTCATCTTCATCATTAGCACCGCACGAGACCATGATTGATAAAGACGGTATATATGTTCAACCTTCAATTACTTCTTGCTTCAAGAGACCATCTATTATACAAAAATCCTCAACAAATGCCTCACATCATCTGACTCTTACACTGAATAGCTCACAATTATCCATGTTGAAACAGACTCCTTTAGTCTCTACTTTGAAAGATATGGAAGTAATGCAACTTGCTCATGAGTTAGGATATCACAAACATTTCATAAATGGTAGTGCAGCTAAATGTTTTATACCAAATCTAAAAACGTTTATACAAAATACTCAACAAATGCCTCACCTCGTCCACCTCTTACATTGAACAACTCACAATTATCCATGTTGAAGTAAACTCCTTTAGTCTCTACTTTGAAAGATATGGAAGCAATGCAACTTGCTCATGAGTCAATATATCACAAGCATTTCATAAATGGTAGTGCAACTAAACATTTTATACAAAACCTACAAAAGTTGTATTTTTCCAATATACATGATGTAACAAAAAGGCAACAAATCTATATTGACTAATTTTGACTTTCATAATAAATATATCCCTTACATTAAGGGCTTTTGCATAGCTATGAAATATATGCTTGTTAGAAATTTAAAGTGTTTTATGTAGTTACCTTGGTGTTCCTAAACACCACCAATATCAATGAGAGAATCTACTTAAAGTTTTTTATTATTTCAATAACATTAGTTGATTGCGTTAAAATTTCTTATAAAGTGGTTTAAATCCTATTTTGTACTTTATGACCGTCTATTATACAAACATACTCAACAAATGTAATATCTCTGCACAATAAAAGTTAGTTGGTTAATTCGAAAGTTAGTTAGTCAATTAATAAGTTAGTAAGGTTACTAACTAAAGACTAATTAAGGTAAAAACTAATTAACATTAATAATTAAGTATTTTTATTTAATTAAATATATTTTATTTAAAAAAATCCAGAGTCATAAATTTGATATTTTTCTCAGATTGAAAAGGACCGTAGCCATCCTTCACGTAAATTACAACATGAACGAAACTTATGAGTTATATTAATCACTAGATTAATGTGTATAGTTTGGATGGTCCAAAAATATTAGATTTTGGGAAAAACTAATATATTTTAGATATTATCCTAAGAAAAGATATGGAGATTTTTAGAACTGGATGTCATTTAAAAGAAAAGACAAGTGATATTTTAGTTAGTTTGTAGATTTTATAAAAAGAAAAAAATAAAGAGAGGATTTACGAAATCGTGCGTGCTGCGATCATAGTACACAGGCAGTGTACAACACTTTGAACATAGAAAAGAAGAAGGAGTGAACAAAGAGCTTTCTAATCAAGTGTCTTGGGGTTTTACCCCCCTTTCGGAGCCAATGGAACCATCAGATTTATGATCTGAGCATCAGATCACTGATCTTTTCAAAATCCCCCTCCACAAAGAGCTCCACTTCTCAACCACAAGCCCTCTTCTCTAATTCACTATAAATATGAGGCATGGGAGAGGCATAAGGAAGCATAAGGAGACCCTGAGAGGCTACGAGAGAGAGGTAGAGAGAAGGATACCCCTCCAAGAGATTGTGAGGAAGAGCTTGAAAGAGAGCTTGAGAGAAAGAGAGAGAGAAGAGTCACCCCGAGAGGCTGCAAGGAAGAGAATTAGCTCAATTCCCTCTATCTCAATCCACTTAACCATCTTATCTTAGGCTCTCCCATCTTGAATCTATTCCACCTTCTTAATCTCTTGAGACTACTTGCGGATGATGGCCTCCATGTGAAGAATGTCGCATGTAGATGACAATCCTGCAGCCAACAGCAAGGCTTCGGACAAAGGCATCACTATCAATCCAACTGCCGTTCCGATCGTAAGTAATGTAATTTCAAATTGATAGATGCTTGCTTTGATTCTCGTATGAGATACGTTAGGCCCCATACTATGATGCACGAGTATAGGTCATGGGAAAGGATAAATTTCATCTCACCTACTCGGAAGATGGAGTTTGTGAAGTGCATATATCAAGGGAAGATAATTGCACCTAGTTACATATGACTTATTTGTTAGTAGAGCAATTAGAAGGAAGAATTAGTCAAGGGTTACAAATAGGATAATTACTAAAAGAATATGACATTGAGAATCATGAATAGAAAGTACTAGTTTAAAGTTTAAATACTTCAAAAGTGCTTAGCCTAAGAGCCCAAATATTAAGAAAAACTAGATTCTAGCTCAATGCAAGGCCTATTGGAGTCTAATTACTTGAGATCAACTCGCACTTATCTTATTAAGTATTCACATGTTATGCCTATAACATATTTGATATATGAGGATAATTTTCTAGTTGCCTCATGACTTGACTAAGAGCTAGTACAAGAAATTAATCATAAGGGTTAAAACTAAGATGTCTTGAGATCCGTTGGATAACGATGACTTTTGCCAATCCAAATCCAGGGTTGGGTTATCAATCAAGGTAAGTGACCTATAGAACTTACATCATGAATAGTGTTTGAACCCTTAACATATGCCCTAGTCGAAGGAAGAAAGTGTTAAGAACATTTTTACATAGTATTGCTCTTAGATCCCAAGGGGGAGAGCAAATATACGATGAAAATGTTATATCATCTATTCTTGCATTGGTTGGAAAGAATGCAATTGGTTTTGTTGGTTGATCGAACAACATCCTAAATGCTTTTACATTCAATTGGTTGTTAGTTGTTGTTTGGATGATTATTCCAAGTGCTTGTGATATATGGTAAATGCATGGCAAGGGTCTATGATAACAAGTCGCCATGGGAATAAATGAATTTTCTTGGAAAATGATATTAGGAATGAATGCCTTGTTTTTGCTCGATTCTTAAAGGATTTAATTAAGGAAGGATATATTGCATGGGTGGATCACCTCCATGATCGCACTGCAGATTAACTCGATGTTACGTGAGCGATGATCGAGAGCAAGCCTCTCTCACAACCCGATAACGAGACGTTAAGGAGTGCCGATTGGGATAATTGACTTTGTTGAATGCACAACACAACTTGAAAAATTCAAATATTTGAAAATACACCACGAAAAACAAAACAATAAAGAACTGCCTCTTGTAGCTCAAATAACTAAAACTCTAATTCGGGTAGAGCATCACACAACCACAACTCAACAAAAAAATCCAACAATTTGAAAACAAACCAAGTGAAAAATATTCTCGTACCTTAACAACCATGATCCGACGCTCGACGCTTTGACATCAAAAGGCTCCGACTTTCAGATTAGCATGACAATAGCTCAGTCTAGCATGCGACCCTCCTCTCTCCTCTCTCACAAAATACAATTGTACAAGAGGGAGAAGGCTCTTAACTCTTCAATCTCCTCTCCTTATATAGTTTTCTATCCACACTCACATACATTAGGCTTTTTGCTTTCAGCTTTTGGCTTTTGCTTTTCTATTGTTTTTCACTATTTTCATTTTTTTTTTTGCTTTATGCATGTTTGCAACTTGTTTGGATCATAACTTTGTCATTTGAACTCCGAATATAGTCGTTCTGGTACTTAGAACGATCGGAACACATCTAGTCGACAAGCTAACGTGAGTAGAATTACGAAATTCTATAAAAAAATGGGAAATAATATCGATATTCGTAAATCACATCATTTTTCTTCATCTTTTATCTTGGACGACTTATTCTCTTCCTTGGCCTATTATTCTTGTAATTGCACGCACTTTCACCACACGTCTTCTTTTTCTTCAAGAAATACTCGCTGACGATGTAAAACATACGATCTCTTCCTTTGATCATTGAGTCTTCAAAATAAATATTCTCTAGATATGAACCTGTTTTTTATGTAGTGTGCCCTAGCAAGAATATAGTTTTTTGAAATAAAATCCGAGCCTAATCATTCATGATTTGAAAAAATATGCAATGTTGGATCCATGATATGCAACCAATCAATCGATGCTACACATAAAAATAATGTATGCATTGAAGAAATTGTGCCTAGTCTATCTAAATGTGCTAGTGTGTTATGCAAAATACAAACATAGTTCCTTGATTATTTAAAACCTTATCCTCACCTCTCAACTCTAATCAATAAAATATGAATCTCCGCTCCACCCATCCAAAATCTCACAATCACTCTAGAAAATGATGGTCTTCAAGATATTGACCAGATACGAACAACCCATCTCACAATTAGTGGCATCCTTCACGACCCTCTAAACTCACCCAACCTCCTTACACACTCAACCAGAGGTTCCTAACTTTGTGATGAGCATCCCAAATGGTGAGTGCAAGAAATATGCGTGCTCAATGACAGGTGCTCTCTTATGTGCGCGTGCATCTAAAACTTACTGCATATAGTTGCAGCGGACCTCATGCCGTGATAGTGCTCAATGATGGTGCAAAGCATGCATAATCCCAACCCATGGCATGGAAGTATTTGATAAGAACAGGAGACAACCCCCGAGTGCAGTGCATCAACAAGTGTAACGTGAAGTGCTCATGAATCCATTATCCCTTGTGATGTGCAAGAGTCTTGACAAGATAACATACCTAGCTCCTCAATGTTCTATAGCTATTGATAAACACAAGCTTTATCCTGTTCAAAAAAATACCAAGCTCGACTAAGGCTATCAAGTTCCACACTCAATAAATCAAATAAAATGACAGAAACAAATCCTAAGCTAGACAAACACAAGAAATCCAATTATGAAATAACAAAATAAACTTGTCACATAAATAACTAAGCTAGCAAAAATCAAACCTAACTATAGTTTGACTAGGGCTTTTCAATTTTTAGAAAAACACTTGACACCGAGAGGGCACTACTCGATTCATGGGCCGAAGGTCGAGTGGTGAAAAGGCCAACCACGGGAATGATGTTTCGCTCCTAGACAGCTTGCGGGTCAGTTGGAGCTCTGGACACCCCTTGCTAGGTCTAGAATGGAGTTGAAGACCTCCGTGGCCCCCAACGTCTGTTAGGAGATCCTATTCTATATAAAGGATTGAGTTTGTGGTGCCATGTGAATTGGACCAGTTACTTTTGCAGGGCAAAAGGGATACTTCTGTTGGACAGAAGCGATACATAATTTCTCCTGTATGGGTGGGAGACAAAGATTAACTTGAAGATAAGTTAAAGAACTTGTTTGAACTTGTTTGTCAATAGATTGCTTTGCTCTGTTTTCGTATCTGTGCTATAAGTTATGCGAACGAACCCTGTTTCCTAAAAGGCTTAATTAATGAAGCCGACTTTAAGTGTCACACATAAATATGGTAGGACCTAATTAGAAAACTAAAGCTATTAAGGGAAGCGAGTGGACGGGGCCCCCGATGGGTCCGTCAAGTGCGCAGATCGGTCGCAAAATGCTCACGTAGTGAATCCCGGAAGGTCCCCAAGAACAATGAACTCTACCTTTTTTGCACAAAAAACAATGTAAAAGCATGAACGACAAGAAGCAAGAGACCAATTGGGTTCAATCTCCCCCCATGCCTTGTGTGAGCGCTTCACAAAGCATGTATTTTATGTATATTTCAATCTTCATGCTCAATAATAGCCCAATTTACAAAAATATGACAAGCTTTTAGCTTTTGAGTTTGCTTTCTACAAAAATAGGAAATAAAGCTAATGGACGGTGCCCATAGAGTCTGGCATGCCCAATCTCAATGTCCAAAATAGAAATAGCATATCCGTGCACATAGGCGCATACAAAATAATAATCAATAATCAATGTCTCAATAGACATAAAAAAATATAGGCGTAGCGCATATCAAAATGTAATCCAAAGGTCGAATACTCGCTAAACTCCAATGCTTTCCTCTGCCACTGCTGCTATCTCTACACATCAACTGAAGCATTCACAATCATTAGTAAAATAATACAATTAAACCGACAAAAGTGAATACCTAGCAGTCTTCAGCTACATAAATAAATCAACTGGTTAGAAATAAATCCTAACCTTAATTTATTACGAGTGCGCACTCTAAACTCATAAACGTTTATTAATTTAATATGCATTTTGCGGAATCACCCGCTATGGAATCACCCATGTACACACTAAATTAATGAAACGCCTGAAAAGGACAGGCGTCCCCATCAACTTCTCGCACAAAGAATCCTCTTTGTGTATGAGCCACGGTCATCTAAGTTTACGGAATCCACCGTAAAACCTCACGAAATCCACCGTGGAATATGCCTCCTGGCATCATACCCCCGGGGTGGGATAGCAATTGACCTCAATTGCTATTAGCTCAATGTGGAGCTAACAGAGTGGGGAAAGCATTTAAGTCTCTAGCGTGCATCCATTGTGCTTCCTCTACAGGATGGTTCTTAAATTTTACTAGATATCTAGAATACCTTCGGCCAATTCTAGTGGTCATGTAGTCAGTGTCTATGATGGCTTCTGGTTCAAGTATTTCAGTCTCTTCCTCTAATAAAGGTGGGTTTTCATAAACAGGGTGGATAGGTAATTGGCCTCTAAATGGTCTCAATAAACTAATGTGAAATATATTATGAATTTTTCAATGAGATGGCAATTCTAGCTTGAATGCATTATCATTAATCTTATGAATGATTCTAAATGGTCCATAAAATCTAGGAGCTAATTTGACAACTGGATGTCTATCTACACTTTGCAGTCTACGCTTTTCTATTCTAAGCCAAACATAATCATCAACTTTGAAATTCATGGCTTGTCTTTTCTTGTTGGCTTGTTTGGTATATGATTGTTGGGCTTTAGCAATCATATCCTTAACCTCATAAAAAATACTATTATGCATAGTAGCAATATCATCAACACTCTGAATTCTATTAGACAAAGATGCAACAGGTGTAGATAATCTATATCCATAAATGAATTCAAAAGGTGCTTTCTTTGTAGATGTGTGCGGTGTATTGTTGTATGCAAACTGTAATAAATGCAAATGAGTGTCCCATGTCTGAGGTTTAGAGATAGTATATGCACGTAAAAGATCTAGAATGGTGCTATTTGTGGCTTCTGTTTGTCCATTTGTTTCTGGATGAAATGCAGATGAGAAATCAATCTTTGTGCCTAGATTTGCAAACAGTCTAATCTAAAAATTGTTACAAAATCTAGAATCACGATCTGAAATAATCACTTTTGGCAATCCATGGTTAGTAAAAACTGTTTTCAAAAATAAATGTGCTGCTTGTGATGCTGTTAAAGTTTTCTTACATGCAATGAAATATGCTTGCTTACTAAATCTATCTACAATTGCCCAAATCATGTCATGGTTAGATTTAGTATTTGGTAAACCAGTAATGAAATCCATAGAAATATGTTCCCAAGGTTTAGATGGAATAGACAAAGGCATTAGTAATCCATACTGTTTACCATGATATCTCTTTATTCTTTGACAAATCAAACATTCAGAAACGAAATTAGATACATCTACATCCATATGCGGCCAATAAAAATCTTCAGTTAACATGCGTAATGTAGATATGATACCTCTATGACCTTGATATGGGGGACAATGAATTTCATTCAAAACAAAAGATCGGAATGGAATAGTAACACACAGTCTCTTTTCAAAAAACATAAATCCATCATTATATGACAATGAATCAACAGGAATAAAATTATTTTGAACTAATTTTTGCCAATCAGAATGAAAAGTAATATCCTGGTGATATGTATCTTTCATAGCAATCAAAGAATCAAAAGATATGACATAAATATTATGAATTGCAGGTCTTCTACTGAATGCATCAGCAACTACATTTTCTTTTCCAGGTTGGTATTGAATGATAGGATGAAAACTTTGAATGAAGGAAGCCCATTTGATATGACGGTCAGAAATTTGGGGTTGGCTAAGTAGATGTCTAATGCTTTGCTGGTCAGTCTTTATCATGAATTCTGAACCCATTAAATAGTGTTTCCACTGTTTTAATGCTTGTACAACTGCTAATAGTTCTTTGTCATAAGTGGAATATTTCATCTCAGAGGGTTTCAGCTTAGAACTAGAATATGCTATTGGATGATTGTCTTGCATTAGTACGGCTCCTATTCTTGATCCGCTAGCATCGGTCACAACTAGAAAGAATGGTCTATTAAAGTCAGGCAATTGTAGAACAGGGGCATTGGTTAATGCACGTTTCAGTAAGTCAAAGGATTTTTGCCGAGTTTCAGTCCATTGATAAACAATTCCTTTCTTAAGAAGTTTGGTTAATGGTAAAGCAAGTAATGAAAAATTACGTACAAACTTCCTATAGAAACTAGCAAGACCAAGGAATGAGCGTAATTCATGTACATTTTTAGGAACAGGCCAATGCAATATTGCATCAATTTTCTTAGGATCAACTTTAATTCCTTCTTTTGATACAATATGACCTAAATACTCAATTTTCGTCTTAAAGAATTCACTCTTTTCAGGATTTGCAAACAATTGATTTTCTTTCAGTAATTGAAAAACTAATGATAAATGCTCATAATGCTCTTTCTCACTTTGACTAAACACCAAAATATCATCAAAGAAAACAATGACACAATACTGATATTTCAGAAAGATACGGTTCATCATTCTACTAAAAGTAGCAGGTGCATTAGTCAATCTGAATGGCATGACTAAGAATTCGTAATGGCCAAACTGTGTTCTGAATGCAGTCTTAAATATGTCGGATCTATCTAGCCTCACCTGATGATATCCAGACTTAAGGTCAATTTTACTAAATATAGAAGATCCTTGCAGTTTGTCCATAAGGTCATCAACTCTAGGTATAGGATACCTATTCTTTACAGTGATCTTGTTTAATGCTCGGTAGTCAATACACATACGATAGGTATTATTCTTTTTCTTGACTAAGAGTACAGGTGCACCGAATGGAGAACTGCTAGGTCGAATTAAGCCTCTATTTAGTAATTCTTCAACTCGACTCTGGATTTCTTTTTGCTCTATTTGATTGTGCCTATATGGTGCTTTGCAAGGTGGTTGTGTGCCAGGGATTAAATCAATCTTATGGTCTTCTGGTCATAAAGGAGGTAAACCTGGTGGTAGGTCTTCTGCAAAACAGTCCTTAAAATATGCAAGAAATTCCTTATGCTTAGGGTGCATATGATTTTCCTTTGCTTGCAATTCATTCACCCAAATGAGATATGATTTAGTACTCTTGCGTAATGCATGTTTTGCTTGAGTATGCGAAAGCAGTGGAAAAATATTAGATGCATGCATACCATATAATATAATAGATTTTCCTTGAAAATTAATATTCATTATGTGTGTGGAATAATCTATATTTGGATTATGCTGGTGTCTCCAAGGCATTCCTAAAATAATGTCGCTTGACTGTAATGGGATAACTAAGAAATTTCTTCTTTCAATGTATGAACCAATTTGAATCTCTAAATCTTGTACTTCTTGTGTGCCATTGTACCTAGTGCCTAAAAATGCAGCTTTTATGCGATAATGCGTAGGTACAGTTTGTAATTTCAATTCCTTTACCAATTTTGCTAAAATAAAGTCATGAGTACTACCGTCATCATGCAAGATAGTTCTTTCCTTTCCATGCACCAAACATTTCATAGTCAATAATGAATGTGGAGTAGGCATACCTGGTAAAGTGTCAGAAGTAGTAGTAGTATCATCCTCATCTTCAGTGAAATCTGGCTTATCCTCATGCTCGTCTTCGTCCATGGCTCCAAGATAGTTGATATGTGCTGGTGGTTTCTTTGAATGACAATTTGCTGCGAGATGCCCTGGCTGGTGACATTTATAGCATACTATTGGTTTGGCTTTGGTTACATTATTTGCAATGGCTGGAAGTCTGGGTACATTTGGATTTGCTTGTGGAATAGGCTTAGGATTTTGATTGACATTGGATGGTAATGCTGGTGGTTTAGTCCAATTCTTGCGGAAAGATGGTGATGAGAAACAACCTGGATTAAACCTTCTAAAATTGGAATTGAATTGTTTAGATCCATAATTACCATTGGCTTGGAATTGCTGTGGTCGTCTGTCTCTTCCGCGTAACTTATCTTTAGTGTCGTGAGCTAGTGAGATGGCATCTCCAAGGGTAGCAGGCTTGAACATGTTCACTTCAGCGTAGTAATGTCCAAGAAGTCCAGACATATACTTCTGCTTATGTGTCGTCTCTGGTACGTCTTTAAGCATGCGTAGCTGTAGGAGTGCATTCCAAAAACGCTCTGTATACTATGGTATAGGCTCACGATCCTGTTGTTGAAGTAAATCCCATTGCTTGATGACTAGCTCTCACCCAGCACTCAAGAAAGCATAAAACCAGGGTACCGAGCAGCAAAGTATATGCTTGGAGCTTTGCTCCTCACCATGAAACCTGCAAACAAGCCTCTCTTGCCATGAACACACACACACAAAAGACTCAAGACACACCCTCACCAATCAAGAAACAAGATCAGGAGGCTCCTCCTCTTCCTCTACACACTCAAGATCCATAGTTACAGCACAAAGGAAGAGCAAGAAGAAGGATGGACAAAGAGAGTTTGGAAAAGAGGGAAGAGAGAAGTTAAAGAGGCACCACAATCTGCCGTGCTCCAACCTCCTCAACCACTTTTCCCCAAGAACCCCAATTGCACCCTTTTGAACCTTTATTAAATCAAATATTTTTGACCATACAAAAAGACTAAGGTTGAAGCCCTTATGTGTTACATGTATTCTAGGCAATATTCCTAAGGTTTTTAAAATCAAGGAACATATGCAATGGCTTTTATAGCTCCAAGCCAAGCATTTACAATGGTAAAAATATATATCAATGAAGTACAACTTAGATACAATATCACAAACATTTTTGATAAAGTGAATAATTTGTCGATGTAGATCCCAAATCTTTTAGCCTTTTTGATGACAAAATTGGAGGCTATCATTCCTCCCACACTTAAATTAGTGAGCTCCCGCGAACCAAAGAACCATAGTAAACTTCCATTGTAAGCTTCAATAAACACTTCATATCCTCCTTCTCATTTCTTCACACTTCCATGGATCATTTGTCCACTTCTTCAACAACCATTATCTCTTCACATCAATATTTTGTCTTGATTGCAAACACCCATCACTAACTAATACACTGATAAGGATGAATACCACAATGCTTTGATTTTGGGAGACACACTATCTCCATGAAGAAGAAACATTGAAAATCCACCAATTTGACACCAAAAAGGTGAAAAACCCACAAAACAAAAGATCTTCAAAGTAGCACTCCCACTTCATCAGATTTAACTTTAATGTTCTCCCACCCGAAAGATTCTAATGCTTTGGCTTTGATATGAAGGCTTCATTGTAACGTTGCATAGGAACTAGCTTTATAAGGACCTTAGGATTTTAAGGTTTTATTAAAGCAAGAGATTATCTTTTTTTATATTGCTGTCTCGTGCAGACGCCGCCTGTGGATAAGGATGAGGACGAATGATCTCTGGTCACAAACAGGGCCGCGAAACAGAGGAGACGAAGGAGGAAGGAAGCAAGAGATCAGGAGACGGCAATGGCAAGGAATGAAGGAAGGCGCCTTATCTCCGTGTGATGCAAGAGCAAAAGAGAGGGGCTTCCCTTTTCGAGCTTTCTTCTTCTCCCTCTCCGTCTTGCATTCCCTCTGCCTGACTCGAATGGTGGCCCTCACGGCTGGTTCCACAGGAATTCTTTGGAAGGAGGCTTCGATGTCGTTGATAGTTTGCCCCCAAGCGTGCAACTCCATAGTCCATGAGATTCGTCCACGGCAGTGACAACTGCAGAGATCGCATGAGATCTACAGTCCCAAGCTCTTACACCGCCCTGGATCGCTGTTGCAGCCGAAGATCAACAGCGGCTTACTGTCGGCATCGCCCCTTTTCTTCTTCTTTCATTAATCTTTTTTCTTCTTCTAATACCTCAAGTGCAATAGTAAAACTAACTCGCCCATGAAATGGGGATTGCCCAAGACATCTGATCTCCTTCTCCACATTCATCTCTGCTAGCCTCTGCTCCAAGATGGCCCTTCTTTCTTCCTCCTCCCCTCATCCACAAGAAACTTGATTCTCAATTTGTAGACTTGCCAGTAAAATAGAGCTTATGAGAAACAAATCTGCGTGTAGCTCCTTGCTGCTTCAGAGATCTTCAACACTTTCTCTTCACTTTGCAGAATCCATGGCTAGCCCAGTCCCGGCAACGGAACCAAAAATGACTAGCTCTCACCCAGCACTCAAGAAAGCATAAAACCAGGGTACCGAGCAGCAAAGTATATGCTTGGAGCTTTGCTCCTCACCATGAAACCTGCAAACAAGCCTCTCTTGCCATGAACACACACACACAAAAGACTCAAGACACACCCTCACCAATCAAGAAACAAGATCAGGAGGCTCCTCCTCTTCCTCTACACACTCAAGATCCATAGTTACAGCACAAAGGAAGAGCAAGAAGAAGGATGGACAAAGAGAGTTTGGAAAAGAGGGAAGAGAGAAGTTAAAGAGGCACCACAATCTGCCGTGCTCCAACCTCCTCAACCACTTTTCCCCAAGAACCCCAATTGCACCCTTTTGAACCTTTATTAAATCAAATATTTTTGACCATACAAAAAGACTAAGGTTGAAGCCCTTATGTGTTACATGTATTCTAGGCAATATTCCTAAGGTTTTTAAAATCAAGGAACATATGCAATGGCTTTTATAGCTCCAAGCCAAGCATTTACAATGGTAAAAATATATATCAATGAAGTACAACTTAGATACAATATCACAAACATTTTTGATAAAGTGAATAATTTGTCGATGTAGATCCCAAATCTTTTAGCCTTTTTGATGACAAAATTGGAGGCTATCATTCCTCCCACACTTAAATTAGTGAGCTCCCGCGAACCAAAGAACCATAGTAAACTTCCATTGTAAGCTTCAATAAACACTTCATATCCTCCTTCTCATTTCTTCACACTTCCATGGATCATTTGTCCACTTCTTCAACAACCATTATCTCTTCACATCAATATTTTGTCTTGATTGCAAACACCCATCACTAACTAATACACTGATAAGGATGAATACCACAATGCTTTGATTTTGGGAGACACACTATCTCCATGAAGAAGAAACATTGAAAATCCACCAATTTGACACCAAAAAGGTGAAAAACCCACAAAACAAAAGATCTTCAAAGTAGCACTCCCACTTCATCAGATTTAACTTTAATGTTCTCCCACCCGAAAGATTCTAATGCTTTGGCTTTGATATGAAGGCTTCATTGTAACGTTGCATAGGAACTAGCTTTATAAGGACCTTAGGATTTTAAGGTTTTATTAAAGCAAGAGATTATCTTTTTTTATATTGCTGTCTCGTGCAGACGCCGCCTGTGGATAAGGATGAGGACGAATGATCTCTGGTCACAAACAGGGCCGCGAAACAGAGGAGACGAAGGAGGAAGGAAGCAAGAGATCAGGAGACGGCAATGGCAAGGAATGAAGGAAGGCGCCTTATCTCCGTGTGATGCAAGAGCAAAAGAGAGGGGCTTCCCTTTTCGAGCTTTCTTCTTCTCCCTCTCCGTCTTGCATTCCCTCTGCCTGACTCGAATGGTGGCCCTCACGGCTGGTTCCACAGGAATTCTTTGGAAGGAGGCTTCGATGTCGTTGATAGTTTGCCCCCAAGCGTGCAACTCCATAGTCCATGAGATTCGTCCACGGCAGTGACAACTGCAGAGATCGCATGAGATCTACAGTCCCAAGCTCTTACACCGCCCTGGATCGCTGTTGCAGCCGAAGATCAACAGCGGCTTACTGTCGGCATCGCCCCTTTTCTTCTTCTTTCATTAATCTTTTTTCTTCTTCTAATACCTCAAGTGCAATAGTAAAACTAACTCGCCCATGAAATGGGGATTGCCCAAGACATCTGATCTCCTTCTCCACATTCATCTCTGCTAGCCTCTGCTCCAAGATGGCCCTTCTTTCTTCCTCCTCCCCTCATCCACAAGAAACTTGATTCTCAATTTGTAGACTTGCCAGTAAAATAGAGCTTATGAGAAACAAATCTGCGTGTAGCTCCTTGCTGCTTCAGAGATCTTCAACACTTTCTCTTCACTTTGCAGAATCCATGGCTAGCCCAGTCCCGGCAACGGAACCAAAAATGACTAGCTCTCACCCAGCACTCAAGAAAGCATAAAACCAGGGTACCGAGCAGCAAAGTATATGCTTGGAGCTTTGCTCCTCACCATGAAACCTGCAAACAAGCCTCTCTTGCCATGAACACACACACACAAAAGACTCAAGACACACCCTCACCAATCAAGAAACAAGATCAGGAGGCTCCTCCTCTTCCTCTACACACTCAAGATCCATAGTTACAGCACAAAGGAAGAGCAAGAAGAAGGATGGACAAAGAGAGTTTGGAAAAGAGGGAAGAGAGAAGTTAAAGAGGCACCACAATCTGCCGTGCTCCAACCTCCTCAACCACTTTTCCCCAAGAACCCCAATTGCACCCTTTTGAACCTTTATTAAATCAAATATTTTTGACCATACAAAAAGACTAAGGTTGAAGCCCTTATGTGTTACATGTATTCTAGGCAATATTCCTAAGGTTTTTAAAATCAAGGAACATATGCAATGGCTTTTATAGCTCCAAGCCAAGCATTTACAATGGTAAAAATATATATCAATGAAGTACAACTTAGATACAATATCACAAACATTTTTGATAAAGTGAATAATTTGTCGATGTAGATCCCAAATCTTTTAGCCTTTTTGATGACAAAATTGGAGGCTATCATTCCTCCCACACTTAAATTAGTGAGCTCCCGCGAACCAAAGAACCATAGTAAACTTCCATTGTAAGCTTCAATAAACACTTCATATCCTCCTTCTCATTTCTTCACACTTCCATGGATCATTTGTCCACTTCTTCAACAACCATTATCTCTTCACATCAATATTTTGTCTTGATTGCAAACACCCATCACTAACTAATACACTGATAAGGATGAATACCACAATGCTTTGATTTTGGGAGACACACTATCTCCATGAAGAAGAAACATTGAAAATCCACCAATTTGACACCAAAAAGGTGAAAAACCCACAAAACAAAAGATCTTCAAAGTAGCACTCCCACTTCATCAGATTTAACTTTAATGTTCTCCCACCCGAAAGATTCTAATGCTTTGGCTTTGATATGAAGGCTTCATTGTAACGTTGCATAGGAACTAGCTTTATAAGGACCTTAGGATTTTAAGGTTTTATTAAAGCAAGAGATTATCTTTTTTTATATTGCTGTCTCGTGCAGACGCCGCCTGTGGATAAGGATGAGGACGAATGATCTCTGGTCACAAACAGGGCCGCGAAACAGAGGAGACGAAGGAGGAAGGAAGCAAGAGATCAGGAGACGGCAATGGCAAGGAATGAAGGAAGGCGCCTTATCTCCGTGTGATGCAAGAGCAAAAGAGAGGGGCTTCCCTTTTCGAGCTTTCTTCTTCTCCCTCTCCGTCTTGCATTCCCTCTGCCTGATTCGAATGGTGGCCCTCACGGCTGGTTCCACAGGAATTCTTTGGAAGGAGGCTTCGATGTCGTTGATAGTTTGCCCCCAAGCGTGCAACTCCATAGTCCATGAGATTCGTCCACGGCAGTGACAACTGCAGAGATCGCATGAGATCTACAGTCCCAAGCTCTTACACCGCCCTGGATCGCTGTTGCAGCCGAAGATCAACAGCGGCTTACTGTCGGCATCGCCCCTTTTCTTCTTCTTTCATTAATCTTTTTTCTTCTTCTAATACCTCAAGTGCAATAGTAAAACTAACTCGCCCATGAAATGGGGATTGCCCAAGACATCTGATCTCCTTCTCCACATTCATCTCTGCTAGCCTCTGCTCCAAGATGGCCCTTCTTTCTTCCTCCTCCCCTCATCCACAAGAAACTTGATTCTCAATTTGTAGACTTGCCAGTAAAATAGAGCTTATGAGAAACAAATCTGCGTGTAGCTCCTTGCTGCTTCAGAGATCTTCAACACTTTCTCTTCACTTTGCAGAATCCATGGCTAGCCCAGTCCCGGCAACGGAACCAAAAATGACTAGCTCTCACCCAGCACTCAAGAAAGCATAAAACCAGGGTACCGAGCAGCAAAGTATATGCTTGGAGCTTTGCTCCTCACCATGAAACCTGCAAACAAGCCTCTCTTGCCATGAACACACACACACAAAAGACTCAAGACACACCCTCACCAATCAAGAAACAAGATCAGGAGGCTCCTCCTCTTCCTCTACACACTCAAGATCCATAGTTACAGCACAAAGGAAGAGCAAGAAGAAGGATGGACAAAGAGAGTTTGGAAAAGAGGGAAGAGAGAAGTTAAAGAGGCACCACAATCTGCCGTGCTCCAACCTCCTCAACCACTTTTCCCCAAGAACCCCAATTGCACCCTTTTGAACCTTTATTAAATCAAATATTTTTGACCATACAAAAAGACTAAGGTTGAAGCCCTTATGTGTTACATGTATTCTAGGCAATATTCCTAAGGTTTTTAAAATCAAGGAACATATGCAATGGCTTTTATAGCTCCAAGCCAAGCATTTACAATGGTAAAAATATATATCAATGAAGTACAACTTAGATACAATATCACAAACATTTTTGATAAAGTGAATAATTTGTCGATGTAGATCCCAAATCTTTTAGCCTTTTTGATGACAAAATTGGAGGCTATCATTCCTCCCACACTTAAATTAGTGAGCTCCCGCGAACCAAAGAACCATAGTAAACTTCCATTGTAAGCTTCAATAAACACTTCATATCCTCCTTCTCATTTCTTCACACTTCCATGGATCATTTGTCCACTTCTTCAACAACCATTATCTCTTCACATCAATATTTTGTCTTGATTGCAAACACCCATCACTAACTAATACACTGATAAGGATGAATACCACAATGCTTTGATTTTGGGAGACACACTATCTCCATGAAGAAGAAACATTGAAAATCCACCAATTTGACACCAAAAAGGTGAAAAACCCACAAAACAAAAGATCTTCAAAGTAGCACTCCCACTTCATCAGATTTAACTTTAATGTTCTCCCACCCGAAAGATTCTAATGCTTTGGCTTTGATATGAAGGCTTCATTGTAACGTTGCATAGGAACTAGCTTTATAAGGACCTTAGGATTTTAAGGTTTTATTAAAGCAAGAGATTATCTTTTTTTATATTGCTGTCTCGTGCAGACGCCGCCTGTGGATAAGGATGAGGACGAATGATCTCTGGTCACAAACAGGGCCGCGAAACAGAGGAGACGAAGGAGGAAGGAAGCAAGAGATCAGGAGACGGCAATGGCAAGGAATGAAGGAAGGCGCCTTATCTCCGTGTGATGCAAGAGCAAAAGAGAGGGGCTTCCCTTTTCGAGCTTTCTTCTTCTCCCTCTCCGTCTTGCATTCCCTCTGCCTGATTCGAATGGTGGCCCTCACGGCTGGTTCCACAGGAATTCTTTGGAAGGAGGCTTCGATGTCGTTGATAGTTTGCCCCCAAGCGTGCAACTCCATAGTCCATGAGATTCGTCCACGGCAGTGACAACTGCAGAGATCGCATGAGATCTACAGTCCCAAGCTCTTACACCGCCCTGGATCGCTGTTGCAGCCGAAGATCAACAGCGGCTTACTGTCGGCATCGCCCCTTTTCTTCTTCTTTCATTAATCTTTTTTCTTCTTCTAATACCTCAAGTGCAATAGTAAAACTAACTCGCCCATGAAATGGGGATTGCCCAAGACATCTGATCTCCTTCTCCACATTCATCTCTGCTAGCCTCTGCTCCAAGATGGCCCTTCTTTCTTCCTCCTCCCCTCATCCACAAGAAACTTGATTCTCAATTTGTAGACTTGCCAGTAAAATAGAGCTTATGAGAAACAAATCTGCGTGTAGCTCCTTGCTGCTTCAGAGATCTTCAACACTTTCTCTTCACTTTGCAGAATCCATGGCTAGCCCAGTCCCGGCAACGGAACCAAAAATGACTAGCTCTCACCCAGCACTCAAGAAAGCATAAAACCAGGGTACCGAGCAGCAAAGTATATGCTTGGAGCTTTGCTCCTCACCATGAAACCTGCAAACAAGCCTCTCTTGCCATGAACACACACACACAAAAGACTCAAGACACACCCTCACCAATCAAGAAACAAGATCAGGAGGCTCCTCCTCTTCCTCTACACACTCAAGATCCATAGTTACAGCACAAAGGAAGAGCAAGAAGAAGGATGGACAAAGAGAGTTTGGAAAAGAGGGAAGAGAGAAGTTAAAGAGGCACCACAATCTGCCGTGCTCCAACCTCCTCAACCACTTTTCCCCAAGAACCCCAATTGCACCCTTTTGAACCTTTATTAAATCAAATATTTTTGACCATACAAAAAGACTAAGGTTGAAGCCCTTATGTGTTACATGTATTCTAGGCAATATTCCTAAGGTTTTTAAAATCAAGGAACATATGCAATGGCTTTTATAGCTCCAAGCCAAGCATTTACAATGGTAAAAATATATATCAATGAAGTACAACTTAGATACAATATCACAAACATTTTTGATAAAGTGAATAATTTGTCGATGTAGATCCCAAATCTTTTAGCCTTTTTGATGACAAAATTGGAGGCTATCATTCCTCCCACACTTAAATTAGTGAGCTCCCGCGAACCAAAGAACCATAGTAAACTTCCATTGTAAGCTTCAATAAACACTTCATATCCTCCTTCTCATTTCTTCACACTTCCATGGATCATTTGTCCACTTCTTCAACAACCATTATCTCTTCACATCAATATTTTGTCTTGATTGCAAACACCCATCACTAACTAATACACTGATAAGGATGAATACCACAATGCTTTGATTTTGGGAGACACACTATCTCCATGAAGAAGAAACATTGAAAATCCACCAATTTGACACCAAAAAGGTGAAAAACCCACAAAACAAAAGATCTTCAAAGTAGCACTCCCACTTCATCAGATTTAACTTTAATGTTCTCCCACCCGAAAGATTCTAATGCTTTGGCTTTGATATGAAGGCTTCATTGTAACGTTGCATAGGAACTAGCTTTATAAGGACCTTAGGATTTTAAGGTTTTATTAAAGCAAGAGATTATCTTTTTTTATATTGCTGTCTCGTGCAGACGCCGCCTGTGGATAAGGATGAGGACGAATGATCTCTGGTCACAAACAGGGCCGCGAAACAGAGGAGACGAAGGAGGAAGGAAGCAAGAGATCAGGAGACGGCAATGGCAAGGAATGAAGGAAGGCGCCTTATCTCCGTGTGATGCAAGAGCAAAAGAGAGGGGCTTCCCTTTTCGAGCTTTCTTCTTCTCCCTCTCCGTCTTGCATTCCCTCTGCCTGATTCGAATGGTGGCCCTCACGGCTGGTTCCACAGGAATTCTTTGGAAGGAGGCTTCGATGTCGTTGATAGTTTGCCCCCAAGCGTGCAACTCCATAGTCCATGAGATTCGTCCACGGCAGTGACAACTGCAGAGATCGCATGAGATCTACAGTCCCAAGCTCTTACACCGCCCTGGATCGCTGTTGCAGCCGAAGATCAACAGCGGCTTACTGTCGGCATCGCCCCTTTTCATCTTCTTTCATTAATCTTTTTTCTTCTTCTAATACCTCAAGTGCAATAGTAAAACTAACTCGCCCATGAAATGGGGATTGCCCAAGACATCTGATCTCCTTCTCCACATTCATCTCTGCTAGCCTCTGCTCCAAGATGGCCCTTCTTTCTTCCTCCTCCCCTCATCCACAAGAAACTTGATTCTCAATTTGTAGACTTGCCAGTAAAATAGAGCTTATGAGAAACAAATCTGCGTGTAGCTCCTTGCTGCTTCAGAGATCTTCAACACTTTCTCTTCACTTTGCAGAATCCATGGCTAGCCCAGTCCCGGCAACGGAACCAAAAATGACTAGCTCTCACCCAGCACTCAAGAAAGCATAAAACCAGGGTACCGAGCAGCAAAGTATATGCTTGGAGCTTTGCTCCTCACCATGAAACCTGCAAACAAGCCTCTCTTGCCATGAACACACACACACAAAAGACTCAAGACACACCCTCACCAATCAAGAAACAAGATCAGGAGGCTCCTCCTCTTCCTCTACACACTCAAGATCCATAGTTACAGCACAAAGGAAGAGCAAGAAGAAGGATGGACAAAGAGAGTTTGGAAAAGAGGGAAGAGAGAAGTTAAAGAGGCACCACAATCTGCCGTGCTCCAACCTCCTCAACCACTTTTCCCCAAGAACCCCAATTGCACCCTTTTGAACCTTTATTAAATCAAATATTTTTGACCATACAAAAAGACTAAGGTTGAAGCCCTTATGTGTTACATGTATTCTAGGCAATATTCCTAAGGTTTTTAAAATCAAGGAACATATGCAATGGCTTTTATAGCTCCAAGCCAAGCATTTACAATGGTAAAAATATATATCAATGAAGTACAACTTAGATACAATATCACAAACATTTTTGATAAAGTGAATAATTTGTCGATGTAGATCCCAAATCTTTTAGCCTTTTTGATGACAAAATTGGAGGCTATCATTCCTCCCACACTTAAATTAGTGAGCTCCCGCGAACCAAAGAACCATAGTAAACTTCCATTGTAAGCTTCAATAAACACTTCATATCCTCCTTCTCATTTCTTCACACTTCCATGGATCATTTGTCCACTTCTTCAACAACCATTATCTCTTCACATCAATATTTTGTCTTGATTGCAAACACCCATCACTAACTAATACACTGATAAGGATGAATACCACAATGCTTTGATTTTGGGAGACACACTATCTCCATGAAGAAGAAACATTGAAAATCCACCAATTTGACACCAAAAAGGTGAAAAACCCACAAAACAAAAGATCTTCAAAGTAGCACTCCCACTTCATCAGATTTAACTTTAATGTTCTCCCACCCGAAAGATTCTAATGCTTTGGCTTTGATATGAAGGCTTCATTGTAACGTTGCATAGGAACTAGCTTTATAAGGACCTTAGGATTTTAAGGTTTTATTAAAGCAAGAGATTATCTTTTTTTATATTGCTGTCTCGTGCAGACGCCGCCTGTGGATAAGGATGAGGACGAATGATCTCTGGTCACAAACAGGGCCGCGAAACAGAGGAGACGAAGGAGGAAGGAAGCAAGAGATCAGGAGACGGCAATGGCAAGGAATGAAGGAAGGCGCCTTATCTCCGTGTGATGCAAGAGCAAAAGAGAGGGGCTTCCCTTTTCGAGCTTTCTTCTTCTCCCTCTCCGTCTTGCATTCCCTCTGCCTGATTCGAATGGTGGCCCTCACGGCTGGTTCCACAGGAATTCTTTGGAAGGAGGCTTCGATGTCGTTGATAGTTTGCCCCCAAGCGTGCAACTCCATAGTCCATGAGATTCGTCCACGGCAGTGACAACTGCAGAGATCGCATGAGATCTACAGTCCCAAGCTCTTACACCGCCCTGGATCGCTGTTGCAGCCGAAGATCAACAGCGGCTTACTGTCGGCATCGCCCCTTTTCTTCTTCTTTCATTAATCTTTTTTCTTCTTCTAATACCTCAAGTGCAATAGTAAAACTAACTCGCCCATGAAATGGGGATTGCCCAAGACATCTGATCTCCTTCTCCACATTCATCTCTGCTAGCCTCTGCTCCAAGATGGCCCTTCTTTCTTCCTCCTCCCCTCATCCACAAGAAACTTGATTCTCAATTTGTAGACTTGCCAGTAAAATAGAGCTTATGAGAAACAAATCTGCGTGTAGCTCCTTGCTGCTTCAGAGATCTTCAACACTTTCTCTTCACTTTGCAGAATCCATGGCTAGCCCAGTCCCGGCAACGGAACCAAAAATGACTAGCTCTCACCCAGCACTCAAGAAAGCATAAAACCAGGGTACCGAGCAGCAAAGTATATGCTTGGAGCTTTGCTCCTCACCATGAAACCTGCAAACAAGCCTCTCTTGCCATGAACACACACACACAAAAGACTCAAGACACACCCTCACCAATCAAGAAACAAGATCAGGAGGCTCCTCCTCTTCCTCTACACACTCAAGATCCATAGTTACAGCACAAAGGAAGAGCAAGAAGAAGGATGGACAAAGAGAGTTTGGAAAAGAGGGAAGAGAGAAGTTAAAGAGGCACCACAATCTGCCGTGCTCCAACCTCCTCAACCACTTTTCCCCAAGAACCCCAATTGCACCCTTTTGAACCTTTATTAAATCAAATATTTTTGACCATACAAAAAGACTAAGGTTGAAGCCCTTATGTGTTACATGTATTCTAGGCAATATTCCTAAGGTTTTTAAAATCAAGGAACATATGCAATGGCTTTTATAGCTCCAAGCCAAGCATTTACAATGGTAAAAATATATATCAATGAAGTACAACTTAGATACAATATCACAAACATTTTTGATAAAGTGAATAATTTGTCGATGTAGATCCCAAATCTTTTAGCCTTTTTGATGACAAAATTGGAGGCTATCATTCCTCCCACACTTAAATTAGTGAGCTCCCGCGAACCAAAGAACCATAGTAAACTTCCATTGTAAGCTTCAATAAACACTTCATATCCTCCTTCTCATTTCTTCACACTTCCATGGATCATTTGTCCACTTCTTCAACAACCATTATCTCTTCACATCAATATTTTGTCTTGATTGCAAACACCCATCACTAACTAATACACTGATAAGGATGAATACCACAATGCTTTGATTTTGGGAGACACACTATCTCCATGAAGAAGAAACATTGAAAATCCACCAATTTGACACCAAAAAGGTGAAAAACCCACAAAACAAAAGATCTTCAAAGTAGCACTCCCACTTCATCAGATTTAACTTTAATGTTCTCCCACCCGAAAGATTCTAATGCTTTGGCTTTGATATGAAGGCTTCATTGTAACGTTGCATAGGAACTAGCTTTATAAGGACCTTAGGATTTTAAGGTTTTATTAAAGCAAGAGATTATCTTTTTTTATATTGCTGTCTCGTGCAGACGCCGCCTGTGGATAAGGATGAGGACGAATGATCTCTGGTCACAAACAGGGCCGCGAAACAGAGGAGACGAAGGAGGAAGGAAGCAAGAGATCAGGAGACGGCAATGGCAAGGAATGAAGGAAGGCGCCTTATCTCCGTGTGATGCAAGAGCAAAAGAGAGGGGCTTCCCTTTTCGAGCTTTCTTCTTCTCCCTCTCCGTCTTGCATTCCCTCTGCCTGATTCGAATGGTGGCCCTCACGGCTGGTTCCACAGGAATTCTTTGGAAGGAGGCTTCGATGTCGTTGATAGTTTGCCCCCAAGCGTGCAACTCCATAGTCCATGAGATTCGTCCACGGCAGTGACAACTGCAGAGATCGCATGAGATCTACAGTCCCAAGCTCTTACACCGCCCTGGATCGCTGTTGCAGCCGAAGATCAACAGCGGCTTACTGTCGGCATCGCCCCTTTTCTTCTTCTTTCATTAATCTTTTTTCTTCTTCTAATACCTCAAGTGCAATAGTAAAACTAACTCGCCCATGAAATGGGGATTGCCCAAGACATCTGATCTCCTTCTCCACATTCATCTCTGCTAGCCTCTGCTCCAAGATGGCCCTTCTTTCTTCCTCCTCCCCTCATCCACAAGAAACTTGATTCTCAATTTGTAGACTTGCCAGTAAAATAGAGCTTATGAGAAACAAATCTGCGTGTAGCTCCTTGCTGCTTCAGAGATCTTCAACACTTTCTCTTCACTTTGCAGAATCCATGGCTAGCCCAGTCCCGGCAACGGAACCAAAAATGACTAGCTCTCACCCAGCACTCAAGAAAGCATAAAACCAGGGTACCGAGCAGCAAAGTATATGCTTGGAGCTTTGCTCCTCACCATGAAACCTGCAAACAAGCCTCTCTTGCCATGAACACACACACACAAAAGACTCAAGACACACCCTCACCAATCAAGAAACAAGATCAGGAGGCTCCTCCTCTTCCTCTACACACTCAAGATCCATAGTTACAGCACAAAGGAAGAGCAAGAAGAAGGATGGACAAAGAGAGTTTGGAAAAGAGGGAAGAGAGAAGTTAAAGAGGCACCACAATCTGCCGTGCTCCAACCTCCTCAACCACTTTTCCCCAAGAACCCCAATTGCACCCTTTTGAACCTTTATTAAATCAAATATTTTTGACCATACAAAAAGACTAAGGTTGAAGCCCTTATGTGTTACATGTATTCTAGGCAATATTCCTAAGGTTTTTAAAATCAAGGAACATATGCAATGGCTTTTATAGCTCCAAGCCAAGCATTTACAATGGTAAAAATATATATCAATGAAGTACAACTTAGATACAATATCACAAACATTTTTGATAAAGTGAATAATTTGTCGATGTAGATCCCAAATCTTTTAGCCTTTTTGATGACAAAATTGGAGGCTATCATTCCTCCCACACTTAAATTAGTGAGCTCCCGCGAACCAAAGAACCATAGTAAACTTCCATTGTAAGCTTCAATAAACACTTCATATCCTCCTTCTCATTTCTTCACACTTCCATGGATCATTTGTCCACTTCTTCAACAACCATTATCTCTTCACATCAATATTTTGTCTTGATTGCAAACACCCATCACTAACTAATACACTGATAAGGATGAATACCACAATGCTTTGATTTTGGGAGACACACTATCTCCATGAAGAAGAAACATTGAAAATCCACCAATTTGACACCAAAAAGGTGAAAAACCCACAAAACAAAAGATCTTCAAAGTAGCACTCCCACTTCATCAGATTTAACTTTAATGTTCTCCCACCCGAAAGATTCTAATGCTTTGGCTTTGATATGAAGGCTTCATTGTAACGTTGCATAGGAACTAGCTTTATAAGGACCTTAGGATTTTAAGGTTTTATTAAAGCAAGAGATTATCTTTTTTTATATTGCTGTCTCGTGCAGACGCCGCCTGTGGATAAGGATGAGGACGAATGATCTCTGGTCACAAACAGGGCCGCGAAACAGAGGAGACGAAGGAGGAAGGAAGCAAGAGATCAGGAGACGGCAATGGCAAGGAATGAAGGAAGGCGCCTTATCTCCGTGTGATGCAAGAGCAAAAGAGAGGGGCTTCCCTTTTCGAGCTTTCTTCTTCTCCCTCTCCGTCTTGCATTCCCTCTGCCTGATTCGAATGGTGGCCCTCACGGCTGGTTCCACAGGAATTCTTTGGAAGGAGGCTTCGATGTCGTTGATAGTTTGCCCCCAAGCGTGCAACTCCATAGTCCATGAGATTCGTCCACGGCAGTGACAACTGCAGAGATCGCATGAGATCTACAGTCCCAAGCTCTTACACCGCCCTGGATCGCTGTTGCAGCCGAAGATCAACAGCGGCTTACTGTCGGCATCGCCCCTTTTCTTCTTCTTTCATTAATCTTTTTTCTTCTTCTAATACCTCAAGTGCAATAGTAAAACTAACTCGCCCATGAAATGGGGATTGCCCAAGACATCTGATCTCCTTCTCCACATTCATCTCTGCTAGCCTCTGCTCCAAGATGGCCCTTCTTTCTTCCTCCTCCCCTCATCCACAAGAAACTTGATTCTCAATTTGTAGACTTGCCAGTAAAATAGAGCTTATGAGAAACAAATCTGCGTGTAGCTCCTTGCTGCTTCAGAGATCTTCAACACTTTCTCTTCACTTTGCAGAATCCATGGCTAGCCCAGTCCCGGCAACGGAACCAAAAATGACTAGCTCTCACCCAGCACTCAAGAAAGCATAAAACCAGGGTACCGAGCAGCAAAGTATATGCTTGGAGCTTTGCTCCTCACCATGAAACCTGCAAACAAGCCTCTCTTGCCATGAACACACACACACAAAAGACTCAAGACACACCCTCACCAATCAAGAAACAAGATCAGGAGGCTCCTCCTCTTCCTCTACACACTCAAGATCCATAGTTACAGCACAAAGGAAGAGCAAGAAGAAGGATGGACAAAGAGAGTTTGGAAAAGAGGGAAGAGAGAAGTTAAAGAGGCACCACAATCTGCCGTGCTCCAACCTCCTCAACCACTTTTCCCCAAGAACCCCAATTGCACCCTTTTGAACCTTTATTAAATCAAATATTTTTGACCATACAAAAAGACTAAGGTTGAAGCCCTTATGTGTTACATGTATTCTAGGCAATATTCCTAAGGTTTTTAAAATCAAGGAACATATGCAATGGCTTTTATAGCTCCAAGCCAAGCATTTACAATGGTAAAAATATATATCAATGAAGTACAACTTAGATACAATATCACAAACATTTTTGATAAAGTGAATAATTTGTCGATGTAGATCCCAAATCTTTTAGCCTTTTTGATGACAAAATTGGAGGCTATCATTCCTCCCACACTTAAATTAGTGAGCTCCCGCGAACCAAAGAACCATAGTAAACTTCCATTGTAAGCTTCAATAAACACTTCATATCCTCCTTCTCATTTCTTCACACTTCCATGGATCATTTGTCCACTTCTTCAACAACCATTATCTCTTCACATCAATATTTTGTCTTGATTGCAAACACCCATCACTAACTAATACACTGATAAGGATGAATACCACAATGCTTTGATTTTGGGAGACACACTATCTCCATGAAGAAGAAACATTGAAAATCCACCAATTTGACACCAAAAAGGTGAAAAACCCACAAAACAAAAGATCTTCAAAGTAGCACTCCCACTTCATCAGATTTAACTTTAATGTTCTCCCACCCGAAAGATTCTAATGCTTTGGCTTTGATATGAAGGCTTCATTGTAACGTTGCATAGGAACTAGCTTTATAAGGACCTTAGGATTTTAAGGTTTTATTAAAGCAAGAGATTATCTTTTTTTATATTGCTGTCTCGTGCAGACGCCGCCTGTGGATAAGGATGAGGACGAATGATCTCTGGTCACAAACAGGGCCGCGAAACAGAGGAGACGAAGGAGGAAGGAAGCAAGAGATCAGGAGACGGCAATGGCAAGGAATGAAGGAAGGCGCCTTATCTCCGTGTGATGCAAGAGCAAAAGAGAGGGGCTTCCCTTTTCGAGCTTTCTTCTTCTCCCTCTCCGTCTTGCATTCCCTCTGCCTGATTCGAATGGTGGCCCTCACGGCTGGTTCCACAGGAATTCTTTGGAAGGAGGCTTCGATGTCGTTGATAGTTTGCCCCCAAGCGTGCAACTCCATAGTCCATGAGATTCGTCCACGGCAGTGACAACTGCAGAGATCGCATGAGATCTACAGTCCCAAGCTCTTACACCGCCCTGGATCGCTGTTGCAGCCGAAGATCAACAGCGGCTTACTGTCGGCATCGCCCCTTTTCTTCTTCTTTCATTAATCTTTTTTCTTCTTCTAATACCTCAAGTGCAATAGTAAAACTAACTCGCCCATGAAATGGGGATTGCCCAAGACATCTGATCTCCTTCTCCACATTCATCTCTGCTAGCCTCTGCTCCAAGATGGCCCTTCTTTCTTCCTCCTCCCCTCATCCACAAGAAACTTGATTCTCAATTTGTAGACTTGCCAGTAAAATAGAGCTTATGAGAAACAAATCTGCGTGTAGCTCCTTGCTGCTTCAGAGATCTTCAACACTTTCTCTTCACTTTGCAGAATCCATGGCTAGCCCAGTCCCGGCAACGGAACCAAAAATGACTAGCTCTCACCCAGCACTCAAGAAAGCATAAAACCAGGGTACCGAGCAGCAAAGTATATGCTTGGAGCTTTGCTCCTCACCATGAAACCTGCAAACAAGCCTCTCTTGCCATGAACACACACACACAAAAGACTCAAGACACACCCTCACCAATCAAGAAACAAGATCAGGAGGCTCCTCCTCTTCCTCTACACACTCAAGATCCATAGTTACAGCACAAAGGAAGAGCAAGAAGAAGGATGGACAAAGAGAGTTTGGAAAAGAGGGAAGAGAGAAGTTAAAGAGGCACCACAATCTGCCGTGCTCCAACCTCCTCAACCACTTTTCCCCAAGAACCCCAATTGCACCCTTTTGAACCTTTATTAAATCAAATATTTTTGACCATACAAAAAGACTAAGGTTGAAGCCCTTATGTGTTACATGTATTCTAGGCAATATTCCTAAGGTTTTTAAAATCAAGGAACATATGCAATGGCTTTTATAGCTCCAAGCCAAGCATTTACAATGGTAAAAATATATATCAATGAAGTACAACTTAGATACAATATCACAAACATTTTTGATAAAGTGAATAATTTGTCGATGTAGATCCCAAATCTTTTAGCCTTTTTGATGACAAAATTGGAGGCTATCATTCCTCCCACACTTAAATTAGTGAGCTCCCGCGAACCAAAGAACCATAGTAAACTTCCATTGTAAGCTTCAATAAACACTTCATATCCTCCTTCTCATTTCTTCACACTTCCATGGATCATTTGTCCACTTCTTCAACAACCATTATCTCTTCACATCAATATTTTGTCTTGATTGCAAACACCCATCACTAACTAATACACTGATAAGGATGAATACCACAATGCTTTGATTTTGGGAGACACACTATCTCCATGAAGAAGAAACATTGAAAATCCACCAATTTGACACCAAAAAGGTGAAAAACCCACAAAACAAAAGATCTTCAAAGTAGCACTCCCACTTCATCAGATTTAACTTTAATGTTCTCCCACCCGAAAGATTCTAATGCTTTGGCTTTGATATGAAGGCTTCATTGTAACGTTGCATAGGAACTAGCTTTATAAGGACCTTAGGATTTTAAGGTTTTATTAAAGCAAGAGATTATCTTTTTTTATATTGCTGTCTCGTGCAGACGCCGCCTGTGGATAAGGATGAGGACGAATGATCTCTGGTCACAAACAGGGCCGCGAAACAGAGGAGACGAAGGAGGAAGGAAGCAAGAGATCAGGAGACGGCAATGGCAAGGAATGAAGGAAGGCGCCTTATCTCCGTGTGATGCAAGAGCAAAAGAGAGGGGCTTCCCTTTTCGAGCTTTCTTCTTCTCCCTCTCCGTCTTGCATTCCCTCTGCCTGATTCGAATGGTGGCCCTCACGGCTGGTTCCACAGGAATTCTTTGGAAGGAGGCTTCGATGTCGTTGATAGTTTGCCCCCAAGCGTGCAACTCCATAGTCCATGAGATTCGTCCACGGCAGTGACAACTGCAGAGATCGCATGAGATCTACAGTCCCAAGCTCTTACACCGCCCTGGATCGCTGTTGCAGCCGAAGATCAACAGCGGCTTACTGTCGGCATCGCCCCTTTTCTTCTTCTTTCATTAATCTTTTTTCTTCTTCTAATACCTCAAGTGCAATAGTAAAACTAACTCGCCCATGAGATGGGGATTGCCCAAGACATCTGATCTCCTTCTCCACATTCATCTCTGCTAGCCTCTGCTCCAAGATGGCCCTTCTTTCTTCCTCCTCCCCTCATCCACAAGAAACTTGATTCTCAATTTGTAGACTTGCCAGTAAAATAGAGCTTATGAGAAACAAATCTGCGTGTAGCTCCTTGCTGCTTCAGAGATCTTCAACACTTTCTCTTCACTTTGCAGAATCCATGGCTAGCCCAGTCCCGGCAACGGAACCAAAAATGACTAGCTCTCACCCAGCACTCAAGAAAGCATAAAACCAGGGTACCGAGCAGCAAAGTATATGCTTGGAGCTTTGCTCCTCACCATGAAACCTGCAAACAAGCCTCTCTTGCCATGAACACACACACACAAAAGACTCAAGACACACCCTCACCAATCAAGAAACAAGATCAGGAGGCTCCTCCTCTTCCTCTACACACTCAAGATCCATAGTTACAGCACAAAGGAAGAGCAAGAAGAAGGATGGACAAAGAGAGTTTGGAAAAGAGGGAAGAGAGAAGTTAAAGAGGCACCACAATCTGCCGTGCTCCAACCTCCTCAACCACTTTTCCCCAAGAACCCCAATTGCACCCTTTTGAACCTTTATTAAATCAAATATTTTTGACCATACAAAAAGACTAAGGTTGAAGCCCTTATGTGTTACATGTATTCTAGGCAATATTCCTAAGGTTTTTAAAATCAAGGAACATATGCAATGGCTTTTATAGCTCCAAGCCAAGCATTTACAATGGTAAAAATATATATCAATGAAGTACAACTTAGATACAATATCACAAACATTTTTGATAAAGTGAATAATTTGTCGATGTAGATCCCAAATCTTTTAGCCTTTTTGATGACAAAATTGGAGGCTATCATTCCTCCCACACTTAAATTAGTGAGCTCCCGCGAACCAAAGAACCATAGTAAACTTCCATTGTAAGCTTCAATAAACACTTCATATCCTCCTTCTCATTTCTTCACACTTCCATGGATCATTTGTCCACTTCTTCAACAACCATTATCTCTTCACATCAATATTTTGTCTTGATTGCAAACACCCATCACTAACTAATACACTGATAAGGATGAATACCACAATGCTTTGATTTTGGGAGACACACTATCTCCATGAAGAAGAAACATTGAAAATCCACCAATTTGACACCAAAAAGGTGAAAAACCCACAAAACAAAAGATCTTCAAAGTAGCACTCCCACTTCATCAGATTTAACTTTAATGTTCTCCCACCCGAAAGATTCTAATGCTTTGGCTTTGATATGAAGGCTTCATTGTAACGTTGCATAGGAACTAGCTTTATAAGGACCTTAGGATTTTAAGGTTTTATTAAAGCAAGAGATTATCTTTTTTTATATTGCTGTCTCGTGCAGACGCCGCCTGTGGATAAGGATGAGGACGAATGATCTCTGGTCACAAACAGGGCCGCGAAACAGAGGAGGCGAAGGAGGAAGGAAGCAAGAGATCAGGAGACGGCAATGGCAAGGAATGAAGGAAGGCGCCTTATCTCCGTGTGATGCAAGAGCAAAAGAGAGGGGCTTCCCTTTTCGAGCTTTCTTCTTCTCCCTCTCCGTCTTGCATTCCCTCTGCCTGATTCGAATGGTGGCCCTCACGGCTGGTTCCACAGGAATTCTTTGGAAGGAGGCTTCGATGTCGTTGATAGTTTGCCCCCAAGCGTGCAACTCCATAGTCCATGAGATTCGTCCACGGCAGTGACAACTGCAGAGATCGCATGAGATCTACAGTCCCAAGCTCTTACACCGCCCTGGATCGCTGTTGCAGCCGAAGATCAACAGCGGCTTACTGTCGGCATCGCCCCTTTTCTTCTTCTTTCATTAATCTTTTTTCTTCTTCTAATACCTCAAGTGCAATAGTAAAACTAACTCGCCCATGAGATGGGGATTGCCCAAGACATCTGATCTCCTTCTCCACATTCATCTCTGCTAGCCTCTGCTCCAAGATGGCCCTTCTTTCTTCCTCCTCCCCTCATCCACAAGAAACTTGATTCTCAATTTGTAGACTTGCCAGTAAAATAGAGCTTATGAGAAACAAATCTGCGTGTAGCTCCTTGCTGCTTCAGAGATCTTCAACACTTTCTCTTCACTTTGCAGAATCCATGGCTAGCCCAGTCCCGGCAACGGAACCAAAAATGACTAGCTCTCACCCAGCACTCAAGAAAGCATAAAACCAGGGTACCGAGCAGCAAAGTATATGCTTGGAGCTTTGCTCCTCACCATGAAACCTGCAAACAAGCCTCTCTTGCCATGAACACACACACACAAAAGACTCAAGACACACCCTCACCAATCAAGAAACAAGATCAGGAGGCTCCTCCTCTTCCTCTACACACTCAAGATCCATAGTTACAGCACAAAGGAAGAGCAAGAAGAAGGATGGACAAAGAGAGTTTGGAAAAGAGGGAAGAGAGAAGTTAAAGAGGCACCACAATCTGCCGTGCTCCAACCTCCTCAACCACTTTTCCCCAAGAACCCCAATTGCACCCTTTTGAACCTTTATTAAATCAAATATTTTTGACCATACAAAAAGACTAAGGTTGAAGCCCTTATGTGTTACATGTATTCTAGGCAATATTCCTAAGGTTTTTAAAATCAAGGAACATATGCAATGGCTTTTATAGCTCCAAGCCAAGCATTTACAATGGTAAAAATATATATCAATGAAGTACAACTTAGATACAATATCACAAACATTTTTGATAAAGTGAATAATTTGTCGATGTAGATCCCAAATCTTTTAGCCTTTTTGATGACAAAATTGGAGGCTATCATTCCTCCCACACTTAAATTAGTGAGCTCCCGCGAACCAAAGAACCATAGTAAACTTCCATTGTAAGCTTCAATAAACACTTCATATCCTCCTTCTCATTTCTTCACACTTCCATGGATCATTTGTCCACTTCTTCAACAACCATTATCTCTTCACATCAATATTTTGTCTTGATTGCAAACACCCATCACTAACTAATACACTGATAAGGATGAATACCACAATGCTTTGATTTTGGGAGACACACTATCTCCATGAAGAAGAAACATTGAAAATCCACCAATTTGACACCAAAAAGGTGAAAAACCCACAAAACAAAAGATCTTCAAAGTAGCACTCCCACTTCATCAGATTTAACTTTAATGTTCTCCCACCCGAAAGATTCTAATGCTTTGGCTTTGATATGAAGGCTTCATTGTAACGTTGCATAGGAACTAGCTTTATAAGGACCTTAGGATTTTAAGGTTTTATTAAAGCAAGAGATTATCTTTTTTTATATTGCTGTCTCGTGCAGACGCCGCCTGTGGATAAGGATGAGGACGAATGATCTCTGGTCACAAACAGGGCCGCGAAACAGAGGAGGC
Source organism: Lygodium microphyllum (assembly GCF_053477565.2). Taxonomy (NCBI): domain Eukaryota; kingdom Viridiplantae; phylum Streptophyta; class Polypodiopsida; order Schizaeales; family Lygodiaceae; genus Lygodium; species Lygodium microphyllum. Next base: position 15,324,813 of record NC_141154.1, on the reverse strand, counting down.
GAAGGAGGAAGGAAGCAAGAGATCAGGAGACGGCAATGGCAAGGAATGAAGGAAGGCGCCTTATCTCCGTGTGATGCAAGAGCAAAAGAGAGGGGCTTCCCTTTTCGAGCTTTCTTCTTCTCCCTCTCCGTCTTGCATTCCCTCTGCCTGATTCGAATGGTGGCCCTCACGGCTGGTTCCACAGGAATTCTTTGGAAGGAGGCTTCGATGTCGTTGATAGTTTGCCCCCAAGCGTGCAACTCCATAGTCCATGAGATTCGTCCACGGCAGTGACAACTGCAGAGATCGCATGAGATCTACAGTCCCAAGCTCTTACACCGCCCTGGATCGCTGTTGCAGCCGAAGATCAACAGCGGCTTACTGTCGGCATCGCCCCTTTTCTTCTTCTTTCATTAATCTTTTTTCTTCTTCTAATACCTCAAGTGCAATAGTAAAACTAACTCGCCCATGAGATGGGGATTGCCCAAGACATCTGATCTCCTTCTCCACATTCATCTCTGCTAGCCTCTGCTCCAAGATGGCCCTTCTTTCTTCCTCCTCCCCTCATCCACAAGAAACTTGATTCTCAATTTGTAGACTTGCCAGTAAAATAGAGCTTATGAGAAACAAATCTGCGTGTAGCTCCTTGCTGCTTCAGAGATCTTCAACACTTTCTCTTCACTTTGCAGAATCCATGGCTAGCCCAGTCCCGGCAACGGAACCAAAAATGACTAGCTCTCACCCAGCACTCAAGAAAGCATAAAACCAGGGTACCGAGCAGCAAAGTATATGCTTGGAGCTTTGCTCCTCACCATGAAACCTGCAAACAAGCCTCTCTTGCCATGAACACACACACACAAAAGACTCAAGACACACCCTCACCAATCAAGAAACAAGATCAGGAGGCTCCTCCTCTTCCTCTACACACTCAAGATCCATAGTTACAGCACAAAGGAAGAGCAAGAAGAAGGATGGACAAAGAGAGTTTGGAAAAGAGGGAAGAGAGAAGTTAAAGAGGCACCACAATCTGCCGTGCTCCAACCTCCTCAACCACTTTTCCCCAAGAACCCCAATTGCACCCTTTTGAACCTTTATTAAATCAAATATTTTTGACCATACAAAAAGACTAAGGTTGAAGCCCTTATGTGTTACATGTATTCTAGGCAATATTCCTAAGGTTTTTAAAATCAAGGAACATATGCAATGGCTTTTATAGCTCCAAGCCAAGCATTTACAATGGTAAAAATATATATCAATGAAGTACAACTTAGATACAATATCACAAACATTTTTGATAAAGTGAATAATTTGTCGATGTAGATCCCAAATCTTTTAGCCTTTTTGATGACAAAATTGGAGGCTATCATTCCTCCCACACTTAAATTAGTGAGCTCCCGCGAACCAAAGAACCATAGTAAACTTCCATTGTAAGCTTCAATAAACACTTCATATCCTCCTTCTCATTTCTTCACACTTCCATGGATCATTTGTCCACTTCTTCAACAACCATTATCTCTTCACATCAATATTTTGTCTTGATTGCAAACACCCATCACTAACTAATACACTGATAAGGATGAATACCACAATGCTTTGATTTTGGGAGACACACTATCTCCATGAAGAAGAAACATTGAAAATCCACCAATTTGACACCAAAAAGGTGAAAAACCCACAAAACAAAAGATCTTCAAAGTAGCACTCCCACTTCATCAGATTTAACTTTAATGTTCTCCCACCCGAAAGATTCTAATGCTTTGGCTTTGATATGAAGGCTTCATTGTAACGTTGCATAGGAACTAGCTTTATAAGGACCTTAGGATTTTAAGGTTTTATTAAAGCAAGAGATTATCTTTTTTTATATTGCTGTCTCGTGCAGACGCCGCCTGTGGATAAGGATGAGGACGAATGATCTCTGGTCACAAACAGGGCCGCGAAACAGAGGAGACGAAGGAGGAAGGAAGCAAGAGATCAGGAGACGGCAATGGCAAGGAATGAAGGAAGGCGCCTTATCTCCGTGTGATGCAAGAGCAAAAGAGAGGGGCTTCCCTTTTCGAGCTTTCTTCTTCTCCCTCTCCGTCTTGCATTCCCTCTGCCTGATTCGAATGGTGGCCCTCACGGCTGGTTCCACAGGAATTCTTTGGAAGGAGGCTTCGATGTCGTTGATAGTTTTCCCCCAAGCGTGCAACTCCATAGTCCATGAGATTCGTCCACGGCAGTGACAACTGCAGAGATCGCATGAGATCTACAGTCCCAAGCTCTTACACCGCCCTGGATCGCTGTTGCAGCCGAAGATCAACAGCGGCTTACTGTCGGCATCGCCCCTTTTCTTCTTCTTTCATTAATCTTTTTTCTTCTTCTAATACCTCAAGTGCAATAGTAAAACTAACTCGCCCATGAGATGGGGATTGCCCAAGACATCTGATCTCCTTCTCCACATTCATCTCTGCTAGCCTCTGCTCCAAGATGGCCCTTCTTTCTTCCTCCTCCCCTCATCCACAAGAAACTTGATTCTCAATTTGTAGACTTGCCAGTAAAATAGAGCTTATGAGAAACAAATCTGCGTGTAGCTCCTTGCTGCTTCAGAGATCTTCAACACTTTCTCTTCACTTTGCAGAATCCATGGCTAGCCCAGTCCCGGCAACGGAACCAAAAATGACTAGCTCTCACCCAGCACTCAAGAAAGCATAAAACCAGGGTACCGAGCAGCAAAGTATATGCTTGGAGCTTTGCTCCTCACCATGAAACCTGCAAACAAGCCTCTCTTGCCATGAACACACACACACAAAAGACTCAAGACACACCCTCACCAATCAAGAAACAAGATCAGGAGGCTCCTCCTCTTCCTCTACACACTCAAGATCCATAGTTACAGCACAAAGGAAGAGCAAGAAGAAGGATGGACAAAGAGAGTTTGGAAAAGAGGGAAGAGAGAAGTTAAAGAGGCACCACAATCTGCCGTGCTCCAACCTCCTCAACCACTTTTCCCCAAGAACCCCAATTGCACCCTTTTGAACCTTTATTAAATCAAATATTTTTGACCATACAAAAAGACTAAGGTTGAAGCCCTTATGTGTTACATGTATTCTAGGCAATATTCCTAAGGTTTTTAAAATCAAGGAACATATGCAATGGCTTTTATAGCTCCAAGCCAAGCATTTACAATGGTAAAAATATATATCAATGAAGTACAACTTAGATACAATATCACAAACATTTTTGATAAAGTGAATAATTTGTCGATGTAGATCCCAAATCTTTTAGCCTTTTTGATGACAAAATTGGAGGCTATCATTCCTCCCACACTTAAATTAGTGAGCTCCCGCGAACCAAAGAACCATAGTAAACTTCCATTGTAAGCTTCAATAAACACTTCATATCCTCCTTCTCATTTCTTCACACTTCCATGGATCATTTGTCCACTTCTTCAACAACCATTATCTCTTCACATCAATATTTTGTCTTGATTGCAAACACCCATCACTAACTAATACACTGATAAGGATGAATACCACAATGCTTTGATTTTGGGAGACACACTATCTCCATGAAGAAGAAACATTGAAAATCCACCAATTTGACACCAAAAAGGTGAAAAACCCACAAAACAAAAGATCTTCAAAGTAGCACTCCCACTTCATCAGATTTAACTTTAATGTTCTCCCACCCGAAAGATTCTAATGCTTTGGCTTTGATATGAAGGCTTCATTGTAACGTTGCATAGGAACTAGCTTTATAAGGACCTTAGGATTTTAAGGTTTTATTAAAGCAAGAGATTATCTTTTTTTATATTGCTGTCTCGTGCAGACGCCGCCTGTGGATAAGGATGAGGACGAATGATCTCTGGTCACAAACAGGGCCGCGAAACAGAGGAGACGAAGGAGGAAGGAAGCAAGAGATCAGGAGACGGCAATGGCAAGGAATGAAGGAAGGCGCCTTATCTCCGTGTGATGCAAGAGCAAAAGAGAGGGGCTTCCCTTTTCGAGCTTTCTTCTTCTCCCTCTCCGTCTTGCATTCCCTCTGCCTGATTCGAATGGTGGCCCTCACGGCTGGTTCCACAGGAATTCTTTGGAAGGAGGCTTCGATGTCGTTGATAGTTTTCCCCCAAGCGTGCAACTCCATAGTCCATGAGATTCGTCCACGGCAGTGACAACTGCAGAGATCGCATGAGATCTACAGTCCCAAGCTCTTACACCGCCCTGGATCGCTGTTGCAGCCGAAGATCAACAGCGGCTTACTGTCGGCATCGCCCCTTTTCTTCTTCTTTCATTAATCTTTTTTCTTCTTCTAATACCTCAAGTGCAATAGTAAAACTAACTCGCCCATGAAATGGGGATTGCCCAAGACATCTGATCTCCTTCTCCACATTCATCTCTGCTAGCCTCTGCTCCAAGATGGCCCTTCTTTCTTCCTCCTCCCCTCATCCACAAGAAACTTGATTCTCAATTTGTAGACTTGCCAGTAAAATAGAGCTTATGAGAAACAAATCTGCGTGTAGCTCCTTGCTGCTTCAGAGATCTTCAACACTTTCTCTTCACTTTGCAGAATCCATGGCTAGCCCAGTCCCGGCAACGGAACCAAAAATGACTAGCTCTCACCCAGCACTCAAGAAAGCATAAAACCAGGGTACCGAGCAGCAAAGTATATGCTTGGAGCTTTGCTCCTCACCATGAAACCTGCAAACAAGCCTCTCTTGCCATGAACACACACACACAAAAGACTCAAGACACACCCTCACCAATCAAGAAACAAGATCAGGAGGCTCCTCCTCTTCCTCTACACACTCAAGATCCATAGTTACAGCACAAAGGAAGAGCAAGAAGAAGGATGGACAAAGAGAGTTTGGAAAAGAGGGAAGAGAGAAGTTAAAGAGGCACCACAATCTGCCGTGCTCCAACCTCCTCAACCACTTTTCCCCAAGAACCCCAATTGCACCCTTTTGAACCTTTATTAAATCAAATATTTTTGACCATACAAAAAGACTAAGGTTGAAGCCCTTATGTGTTACATGTATTCTAGGCAATATTCCTAAGGTTTTTAAAATCAAGGAACATATGCAATGGCTTTTATAGCTCCAAGCCAAGCATTTACAATGGTAAAAATATATATCAATGAAGTACAACTTAGATACAATATCACAAACATTTTTGATAAAGTAAATAATTTGTCGATGTAGATCCCAAATCTTTTAGCCTTTTTGATGACAAAATTGGAGGCTATCATTCCTCCCACACTTAAATTAGTGAGCTCCCGCGAACCAAAGAACCATAGTAAACTTCCATTGTAAGCTTCAATAAACACTTCATATCCTCCTTCTCATTTCTTCACACTTCCATGGATCATTTGTCCACTTCTTCAACAACCATTATCTCTTCACATCAATATTTTGTCTTGATTGCAAACACCCATCACTAACTAATACACTGATAAGGATGAATACCACAATGCTTTGATTTTGGGAGACACACTATCTCCATGAAGAAGAAACATTGAAAATCCACCAATTTGACACCAAAAAGGTGAAAAACCCACAAAACAAAAGATCTTCAAAGTAGCACTCCCACTTCATCAGATTTAACTTTAATGTTCTCCCACCCGAAAGATTCTAATGCTTTGGCTTTGATATGAAGGCTTCATTGTAACGTTGCATAGGAACTAGCTTTATAAGGACCTTAGGATTTTAAGGTTTTATTAAAGCAAGAGATTATCTTTTTTTATATTGCTGTCTCGTGCAGACGCCGCCTGTGGATAAGGATGAGGACGAATGATCTCTGGTCACAAACAGGGCCGCGAAACAGAGGAGACGAAGGAGGAAGGAAGCAAGAGATCAGGAGACGGCAATGGCAAGGAATGAAGGAAGGCGCCTTATCTCCGTGTGATGCAAGAGCAAAAGAGAGGGGCTTCCCTTTTCGAGCTTTCTTCTTCTCCCTCTCCGTCTTGCATTCCCTCTGCCTGATTCGAATGGTGGCCCTCACGGCTGGTTCCACAGGAATTCTTTGGAAGGAGGCTTCGATGTCGTTGATAGTTTGCCCCCAAGCGTGCAACTCCATAGTCCATGAGATTCGTCCACGGCAGTGACAACTGCAGAGATCGCATGAGATCTACAGTCCCAAGCTCTTACACCGCCCTGGATCGCTGTTGCAGCCGAAGATCAACAGCGGCTTACTGTCGGCATCGCCCCTTTTCTTCTTCTTTCATTAATCTTTTTTCTTCTTCTAATACCTCAAGTGCAATAGTAAAACTAACTCGCCCATGAAATGGGGATTGCCCAAGACATCTGATCTCCTTCTCCACATTCATCTCTGCTAGCCTCTGCTCCAAGATGGCCCTTCTTTCTTCCTCCTCCCCTCATCCACAAGAAACTTGATTCTCAATTTGTAGACTTGCCAGTAAAATAGAGCTTATGAGAAACAAATCTGCGTGTAGCTCCTTGCTGCTTCAGAGATCTTCAACACTTTCTCTTCACTTTGCAGAATCCATGGCTAGCCCAGTCCCGGCAACGGAACCAAAAATGACTAGCTCTCACCCAGCACTCAAGAAAGCATAAAACCAGGGTACCGAGCAGCAAAGTATATGCTTGGAGCTTTGCTCCTCACCATGAAACCTGCAAACAAGCCTCTCTTGCTATGAACACACACACACAAAAGACTCAAGACACACCCTCACCAATCAAGAAACAAGATCAGGAGGCTCCTCCTCTTCCTCTACACACTCAAGATCCATAGTTACAGCACAAAGGAAGAGCAAGAAGAAGGATGGACAAAGAGAGTTTGGAAAAGAGGGAAGAGAGAAGTTAAAGAGGCACCACAATCTGCCGTGCTCCAACCTCCTCAACCACTTTTCCCCAAGAACCCCAATTGCACCCTTTTGAACCTTTATTAAATCAAATATTTTTGACCATACAAAAAGACTAAGGTTGAAGCCCTTATGTGTTACATGTATTCTAGGCAATATTCCTAAGGTTTTTAAAATCAAGGAACATATGCAATGGCTTTTATAGCTCCAAGCCAAGCATTTACAATGGTAAAAATATATATCAATGAAGTACAACTTAGATACAATATCACAAACATTTTTGATAAAGTAAATAATTTGTCGATGTAGATCCCAAATCTTTTAGTCTTTTTTATGACAAAATTGGAGGCTATCACTTGATAGCCTTCTCATGAAATTGCGGTGGAAGGAAATTCTGCATGAACTTCTGCTCGAAATCTTCCCAAGTAGCAGGACATTTTATGCTCTTGCATACTACAGTCCACCAAAGTGATGCTCTGTCTATCAGATGATTAGTAACACACTTGATTTTATCTTTTTCTGGATAAGTTTCCTCATGGAAATAGTCATCAAACTGGCTAATGAATGATAAAACAGTCTTTCCTTCTCGTATGCCATTGAAAGTGCGAAATTTGAAACTTCGTTTACTTATCTTGGATTCCTTGCGAATGGTTTGTGCTTCAAGAGTGGCGTCGATGGTACGTCGAATCAAATCTTCAGCTTGAGGTTCTTCTTTGTCGGTGGACGCTCTTTATAGTTTTGTCAATTGCGCTTGCAATGCTTGCCTAGCCCTTCGCTCTCCTTCCAATTGCAACATGATTAGATCCAGCTTTTGTTCCATGGTAGGCTCAGGTAGGTCGTCTTCAGCCATAGGATCATCCATATGTGGGGTCGTCATCCTGTAAAACTCAATAAACCTTTCTCACTCAAAATTAGGTTAGCGGGATGAGCGTAGCTCAAATTCGAGGTTACAAGGCTATGTATTTTTGGGTATTTCTTTCTCAATTTTCAAAAAATTTGCAATATTTCCGTCTTCATTTGCTGAAAATACTTCAGCGGACTTGTAGATAGGTAGAATACTTTGCCACGAACAACTTTCGAGTTCAGAGTTTTTGCATAGGAACAAGCCTTCTAGGAGTTTTAAGCACTAGTCAGTTCTGACTCCAGTTGACTAGTCTAACTTGCAGAGTTGCAGACTTAGCCGACTTACAGAGTTGCAGACTTGCAGAACTTAGGGAACTTGTAGAACTTGATTACTGTCGACTTGCAGAACTTGACTTCAGAGGTGCAGGACCTGAAGTTTGTGGACTTGTTTGTCTTGTCCAACTTGATGAAATCTTAATGACTTAAGCTTAATAGCTTAAGTTTAATAAAGAAAAGGGGTAATTGTGGAAAAAACGGCGCAGTAGATTAGGACGTGGGTAGCCGTTTCATGCCGTCGCAGAATTTTCGGGCCCCCTCATACACCTCGTGATGAATTTCTGAAGTGGTTAAGCTTTCTTCTAAAGTTTAAGTCAAGCTTAAACTTGAGAGAGAAAAGAGATATGAAATTTTCTCACTGTTTCTTGACGACTTGATGAAGGAGATGGATGCGTGGTCCTCCGCCTGCACAGCCTGGTCCTTCTCGATCTGACAGTAGAAACAGGGGTTCTTGATCGCTAGAAGTCTGCCTGTATCGACGGTTCGCGACGAGATTGACTGTAGAGCCTGATCGTTCCTAGAGCTCCGCCTTTGCCCGAGATTGGTAGCGATTGGAAGCTCTTGATCTCAGCTCCGCTCTGATACCACTGGTGCGCAGATCAGTCGCAGAATGCTCACGTAGTGAATCCCGGAAGGTCCCCAAGAACAATGAACTCTACATTTTTTGCACAAAAAACAATGTAAAAGCATGAACGACAAGAAGCAAGAGACCAATTGGGTTCAATCTCCCCCCATGCCTTGTGTGAGCGCTTCACAAAGCATGTATTTTATGTATATTTCAATCTTCATGCTCAATAATAGCCCAATTTACAAAAATATGACAAGCTTTTAGCTTTTGAGTTTGCTTTCTACAAAAATAGGAAATAAAGCTAATGGACGGTGCCCATAGAGTCTGGCACACCCAATCTCAATGTCCAAAATAGAAATAACAATTCCGTGCACATAGGCGCATACAAAATAATAATCAATAATCAATGTCTCAATAGACATAACAAAATATAGGCATAGCGCCTATCAAAATATAATCCAAAGGTCGAATACTCGCTAAACTCCAATGCTTTCCTCCGCCACTGCTGCTATCTCTACACATCAACTGAAGCATTCACAATCGTTAGTAAAATAATACAATTAAACCGACAAAAGTGAATACCTAGTAGTCTTCAGCTACATAAATAAATCAACTGGTTAGAAATAAATCCTAACCTTAATTTATTACGAGTGCGCACTCTAAACTCATAAACGTTTATTAATTTAATATGCACTTTGCGGAATCACCCGCTATGGAATCACCCATGTACACACTAAATTAATGAAACGCCCGAAAAGGACAAGCGTTCCCATCAACTTCTCGCACAAAGAATCCTCTTTGTGTATGAGCCCCGGTCATCTAAGTTTACGGAATCCACCATAAAACCTCACGAAATCCACCGTGGAATATGCCTCCTGGCATCACCGTCCTACGGCAAGGTGGTCCCAGAGAACTAGGAGGCTTCTCACAAGTTTTTATCGTCATTCGACCTTTAGGTACTGTTAGGTTAAAACCCGATTCATGCCGTTTTAGGGGATCAGAATGGGACTATGCCCTATGGGTAGAGAGGTTGAGCAGCGCACCCCTCTCATTTTCCACTCTCTTTGAACCAAGTGTGGCATGGGTCTGCTTCGGATTGGGTATCTTTGCATAAAGTAGGATGTCCAAAACCCGACGCTAGAATGCTAAGAGGAGACCTTGACAACTAGGAACCCGAATTTCAAGTCGATCCTAGTGGGTTCGATCGTGAACATTCCGTTGCGAGGTAAAACTCGGAACATTTCCTGGGAGTGCTGGGCAGCGATGCTTAGATTCGATCCTCGATAGATCGCTAAAAGAGTGCCTGGAAAGCTGATGGGTGGGCACCTCACAACAAATACCTCATGTGGTCCATCTCTTACATTGAATAACTCACAATTATCCAAGTTGAAGCAGACTCCTTTACTCTCTACTTTGAAATATATGGAAGCAATGCAACTTACTCATGAGTTAGGATATCACAAGCATTTCATAAATGGTAGTGGCACAGCTGAATGTTTTATACAAAATCTACAAAAGTTGTATTTTTCCAATATACATGATGCAACAAGGCAATGACTCTATATGGACTAATTTTAACTTCCATAATAAATATATCCCTTACATTAAGGGCTTTTGCATGGCTATGAAATATATGCTTGTTAGAAATTTAAAGTGTTTTATGTAGTTACCTTAGTGTTTTTAAACACCTCCAATATCAATTAGAGAATCTACTTAATGTTTTTTATTCTTTTAATAACATTAGTTAATTGTGTTGAAATTTATTATAAAGTGGTTTAAATCCAATTTTGTACTTTATATCTTAGCTAACAAATAAGTCTTAATTAATAATAAAATTTATGTCTATTTCTTTGGAAACACAAACCATCGGTCAAAGGTTAAATCTTTGGTCTTAGAAAAATCATAAAATTCTAGCTTGGTATATAAATCTTCATTTTATGATATGAAAGTTCATTTAGCTAGTCAAAGTGTTAAGCTAGTTGATTTTGGCCAAAGCCAATATCCATATTGTCCATATATTGTCAATATAAATAGAACTTTTGAACAAAAAACATTTATATATCATGCATATACATACAAAAAATGAAAATGGGGTGAGAAATTATTTAACATACTTGTGTCTATTAGTTTACACAAAAAAAGAACCACCACATCATAGGTTATTCAAACTTCTTACTGTATGGTATTAGATCAAGTTATTAAACCACACCTAGTTAGTGGTGACTCTTTTAAGGTCCTAGTCCATGAAACTTATACGTGTCACTTTAAATGATGCTATATCTAAAAGAAAAAACTCATATTATAATATCTTCAAATCGATAACATTATAAATTTTGGCCATGATAATATATCTTTATATAATGTTTAGCGATCTTATATTCTAAATTCTCTCTACACTCCTTCAAATCTTTGTATTCTTACATTAACCTTGAAACTTTCCTAGGTATATCCTAGCTAAGCCTCCTTGATGTTTCCACCACCATACAACATCAAATTTTGTTCGTATGCTAGAAAAGATAGAGGTGAAATCCAAATCTCCTAATAGCCAGATAGCTTACACTTCATCACTTAAGCTCTCAAGATGTGTGATCTCATATTTGTAACATACAAAGTGCCCCCTAAAGACAAACATAAACATAGTGCTCTCTTTCATACACAAAAGTAAGACATTCATTAAAAGTGGGACTTGGGAAATTTCTAGAATCTCTAATATGGTGTTATTTTATCTTGTAAAATCTATATGATTATATTTATAAAAGGGGTTTCTTAATTATAACTTGAGAAAAATTGTAAGTTGAGTAAAGTAAAAGGGGTCATTTTATGGCCTTAACATATAAAGAAAGAGCATTTCTTAATATCCTTTGGATGCACATTATATAGATAATTTCTTGTAAATACATCCCCTAAGAGTATAACATCATACTATGATCAAGGTAGAAATTATTGCATTAAAAAAAGAGAGTTGTATATACATATAATCTTACACCATTGGCTATACAAAGTTTTTTTTATACTATGCCAACAAAGAGGAATTTTATAAAATATTATAGCTTAACCACAATGGATTTTCATGAATAGAAACATAACTAATAATGAATTTGGACTAATGTTTGGGTGTGGTAAGTAGGAGGTTCCTTATATATGTCAAGGGCTACATAACTATTAGGAAAGTTGTGGAATTCATCAATCTCATAATTAGTTATAAAAGACAGGTGAGCCACAATGACTCTATTTTCTTGTACGGTCTTGGTGATGCTATGATAAACCCATTGGTTTAGGGTCATCATGTTGCCACTAATATGAACTAGAAGGTTTTGGCTACTCCTATGAAACATGTATAGTCTTACTAAATTAAGCCTCTACCCAATGTAACATGCATATAATGTATTGTAGGATACTTCTACAATTGGCACAGATAAAGAAATAAATCAATGACTATGCCTACCCTTAACACAAGGTCCAATGCTCAGGGTTAAATTGATAAGGGTTACGGATTGGATTCTTGCTAATAGAGACAAATATAAAAGTTCACTCTATTCTTTGAAGCATTAACCAAACCAAAAAATTTGGGCTCCTAATCGTCATTGCATCACAATCGTATGGATTTTTTCTCCATTATTGTAGAACCAACAATGCAATTACCCTTTCTAACTAGAGCTTTGTGGTTACATGTTGACATAGAAGGGAACCTTTTGTATGGGACCTTCTTGCCTAGATACTTGTAGGTAGTATAAATCTGAATCAAGTTGAGCCCCAGTTATTTCCCTTAGGGGAGTGAAAACTACTCAATCATGCTCATCATCTAGGTATAAGCAAAAGTTTTTTATAAATTCCTAAATGTATTTTGTAAATAAATTGCAAATCCAAGGAAGTAACTAATCAACATTTCTTAAATAGTATTTTATTATTTTAGTAAGAAAGGAGATTCATACTTTTTATATTAAAATTCTTGCTAATGGTCATTGCATCACAATCGTATGGATTTTTTCTCCATTATTGTAGAACCAACAATACAATTACCCTTTCTAACTAGAGCTATGTGGTTACATGTTGACATAGAAGGGAACCTTTTGTATGGGACCTCCTTGCCTAGATGCTTGTAGGTAGTATAAATCTGAATCAAGTTGAGCCCCAGTTATTTCCCTTAGGGGAGTCAAAACTACTCAATCATGCTCATCATCTAGGTATAAGCAAAAGTTTTTTATAAATTCCTAAATGTATTTTGTAAATAAATTGCAAATCCAAGGAAGTAACTAATCAACATTTCTTAAATAGTATTTTATTATTTTAGTAATAAAGGAGATTCATACTTTTTATATTAAAATTATTTTCTAATTTTACTAGTCACACTAAGCCAAGTAGAATTTCCACAATTCAATCCTTTAACAAAATATTAAATGCTACACTAGCTAGAATTACATACTTTTAGCAATGTGTATACCTTGTCATGTGCAAGTAATCACATCTTTTTGTTGGTTTTGCCTATTATATGGATTGGATAATGATTGTATGCTATTTAGGACTTAGTTTACTTAACTAGTAGTAGACGAAACCATGTGTGCACTTGTCAACACATGATTCTACTAGATTTCTATCTGTACTCCATGATCCTTCGGCCTGAGGTATCGTGTAGAGTTATGACAACCATAAAGTTATGATTTATGGACCAAGAGGTTTATGAAATTGAGAATAACATCAATATGGCTTTGTGTTTGTACAAACCTTAAAATAAGGGTTTGATTTAGATGAATTATGACAATTATTCACATTTTAAAAAAATAATTTAAGATTGCTATCCCTATGGTTATCTTTTTTTCATCACAATCTGCACGAAAAGTTTAGTTATGGATTAATGAAACATAATTTAATATTTAATCTACTTATGTTTAATGGATGAAAAATAAATATTAGTTATAAATGATTGAAACATAATTCAATATAATCATTGGTTCTTACGTTTGATGGATACATTAATCTAAGGCATATGGATTCTACATATTTTACCTTATCAATTAGACACTAAATTTATGGAATAAATTAAAAATTTCATTTTAAAATAAAATATAAGACATATTTTTTGAGATAAAATACCAATTTTCCTATACATGATTTAAAATAATTTTTATCTAATTTCTTTTCTTGCCCAATTTCAAATGTGTTAGTTTAAATAATAATGAAGGATACCTAGTTACATGCATTTGAGATGTTAGTATCATTTTCCATATTCAGTCCTACATTAAGGGTTGTTGATGAAGGGCCCACCATGTGGAAAGGTTCTACTTCTTGCAATGATCCCACCACATTTGAGGGTCCTACGTTGTCAGACAGTCTTGCCATATGAAGCATCTTATGTAGGGACATTGTGGATTAGGAAAAGGAAAGGGCATATAAAAGAAGAAAACTAGATTAGAGAAGGTCTCAAATGATTGCTTGGGATACATGTCGTGATCATTGCCTTGGGATGCGCTAGGCTTTATGACTTTTCCTTCTCACTTCATGCTCTCATACTCTCTAATATTTTAATTTGGTCCTTTCACAATCACTACAAGATATAGACCTTATACTAACGTTTAAAGCGACAAAAATACAAACAACAAAATTTGCCCCCGTCGTCGCAAAAAGTGTTGTTATTGACGATGCCATAGAAACGTCGCTATTGGCATCGCTATATGCATTGCGACGCAACCAGTAAATTTGCGACGCACATCACAAGGCCAATAGCGACGCGAGTAGTAAATTTGTGACACAAATAGCGACGGTAATAGGGAAAAAAAAAATTGTGAGCACTGTGTGCTGTATGAGAGCCATACAAAATAGTTTATGCACTTCTGCATACAAAGCGCTTGCAAACAAAAAGAATATATACTGAAATCATAAAACTGATACATGAAATAAATACATGATCACATAAAATGCGATTGGTACAATCATGAAAGGATATCACTAATACATAGAAAATGTCTACATAGATCAGGCGACTAAAAACTAAAGGTGTGTGAGCTCCAAGGATCTAAGGGCAAGCTATAAATCCTCGTCCCCCGAAAGCTCGTCCCGCCGCAAAGGAGCATCGAACGGATTCTGCAGAAAAAGAAACAATATATCAATCCACCATACAATAATGCATTCAAATATCTCATGGTAACTACGGACAAGAAATATGAGTGACTTACAGGGCTGCCGCGTCTATACAATCGGTTGATCAATGCATTGAGACCGTGCCTCTCTGCATATCGAGTCTCAAGGCCTTGCGAATCGCAATTTGTAATGGAGTGCTGCAAAGAAAACAAAATGATAACTGTTAGAAACATGATTGTCAGTACAAAGAATATTTCAAAAAAAACAAACAAGCAAAACAAAAGAGAAACTTACAAAGTCCTCCAAATATGTTATGTGGCTACCACTCCCAAGATGATGGACCACTCCAGCCTCGAGTCGTGCTCTCGTCGCCTCCCGCTGCTGACTCCAACGTCCTGGCAAATCTGTAGCCTCCTTCCTCAGTCAGCGCCAGTCGTCTACATCTAACCACTCGGGCTTTGCAGCCCACTCTTGATTGCCTTGCACGCGTCGGATCGTCTATGTGACATGTATGCACGCATGCAATCCATCTTCCAACCCGTAGAGAATCTATCTATTGCGGTTGGCACCGGAAACCCCTCATGCAAGGATGCTACTATGTAGTCCTTGCTCCCCTCTAGTATGTTCTTCCAATGATCCAGGACATTGTGCCGAAAAACTTGTTGGCACAACTCTCTCATGCGAGCCATCACCCTCCTCCCCTCATCATTCATGATGATGGCTCCTGACCTACTATCAACCAGGTATCCATAACCCCTAGGAGTCTGCCTAAGATGGGTCCTCTCCCATCTCCATCCACACTCCTGTGTTGAGATATCGAGCTCCACTCGTGATACGCCAGGGTGACCGTTGTGTATTTATGTCACCGACTTGTCAGTTGCAGATGCGGTTGGTACACCGCCCCTGAATAATAGCTACATGATAGCTATCCTTATCTACTCTAGTTCGTGGCTCAGTTAGTATGCCACCTTAGTTAGTTGAGTTTGGTTTGAGACCCATATAGAGGGTTCTTCTATTTCTTTGTACTTGAGTTCTTTTGGCTTACACAACTAAGAAGAGGAAAACTGTTTTCAGCCTCCACCCTTGTGTGTCTTCCCCCATTGTGCAAGCAAGAAAGCTTCAAGCGAGACTCCTTCCTTCTCTCCCACATTCTTGTCATGGTATCAGAGCCTTGTTCGTGGTAAGGAGCTCAAGAAAGCAAGCCAAGCTCGCGGTGGTCTGGTAAGAGGAGCAGTGTTGCTTTCATTTCCTGTTTTGGGAGCAGATCTCTGCAGGTAGCACAGCCGGAAATTGCAGGAGTGCATTGTCTCAGGTTGAGACGCCCTTCGCGGTGAAGCAAGAGGGCAGTATATGCTGCGGGGGAAGGCTTTAGCCCTCGGCGACCTTGTTTTTTTTATTTGAGGCCATTTCGGGGCCTGTTTTGCAGACGGAAGTTTTCTGCACGCACTCAGGAAAAGGCTCAGTTTTATGCTGTGCGACCACTGTTCTACAGGTCGGTGAAAAGTTACTGTAGAAATTGCATCGTATGCTTGTGCGCAGAGACATTGGGAGTTTCAGAATCATCCTTGGTTCCTGTTTATGCAAAATCGTCACTAGGAAGTGACTGTGTGGTCAAATACCACTTTCGCCAGTTTTGCAGATTTGCCCTTGTGAGGGTGAAGCTGTGTTTTTTGTAGTGACAGAATTTCTTGCAGTATTCTGTAATGGCGTCTGATTCTCTTTCACAGATTGTCACTGAAAAGCTTGACAAGAACAACTTCCAGGCATGGAAGTTTAGAATGACGAATTTCCTTATGGGAAAAGGATATTGGGAATTTGTTGCAGGAAATGAAGAAGAACCAGTTCTTCCTGATGTTCCCAATCAACAACAAATGCAGGCATTTAAAACATGGCATGAGAGAGCCAGGAAAGTTATGTATTGGCTGTCTATCAGCATTTCAGACTCTATGATTGTGCATATTCAGGATGCAAGTACGCCAAAGGAGGCATGGGATACTTTGTCAAAAATGTATAGCACAAATACGCAAGCCAGGAAAATGCAGCTCAAGCAAGAGTTGCACAATGTGCAAAGAGAAAATATGAGCATCAACGACTACCACATGAAGGTGAAGAAGATTGCAGATGCACTTGCTTCCATTGGGTCGCCAGTGGAAGATGATGATTTAGTTTCCGTGACCTTGAATGGTCTAGGAAAGGATTATGCACAGTTTCGGACATCCATTTCAGTTCGTGAAAGATTTCCTGATTTTGAGGAGTTGATTGCTCTTCTAATTTCTGAGGAGCAGAGAAATGGTGGTGCATCTTCTTCAGGAGGAACTTCAAAAGAAGCTGTCTTCTACTCAAATGCTGGAAGAGGTAGAGGCAGAGGTAGAGGAGGCCGATTTGGAGGCCGTGGTAGAAATCAGAATATGCAGCAAACTCAAGAAAACCAGTCCTATGGAGGAGGACGTGGTAACTCTAGAGGCAGGGGGAGCCAAAGAGGTCGTGGTGGATGGCAAAGAGGTCAAAATGCAAACAGTAATGTTGAATGCTACTATTGTGGTAAAATGGGTCATATGGCTAAAGACTGCTATAAAAAGCAGAATGACATCATGAATGGAAAACTGCAACAAGGGAATTATGCATCTTCTAACAGACAGGGTGATGACAGAAATGAGCATTTGTTCATGGTGCAGCACATGAACAATTCTGTGACAAGTGCAGAAGAAAGCAATGATGTATGGTATGTTGACTCAGGTGCATCAAACCACATGACAGGTCATGCAGAATGGATGGAGGATGCAAGGAAAATGGAAAAACCAGGATTTGTGGAGACTGGTGATGATACTGCACATCCTATTGTGCAGATTGGAAAAATTCCTTTGTCTATGCAGGATGGGAAAAAGAAATACCTGTCCGATGTATTTCATGTCCCGAATATCACCAAGAATCTGGTTTCAGTTGGTCAAATGGTTGAACAGGGCTTGCAGGTCAGATTTAATCCTCATGGATGCTTTGTTGAGGATATGAAAAATAAAGGTCGCTTGATAGCAAAAGGAAAGAAGAAGGGCAGAATGTTTACATTGGATGCAGACATGTCTGAATTGAGTGCAGCAATGTTTGCACATGGGACCGGTGTAGTTGCAGATATTGATATCTGGCATAAACGCATTGGTCATGTTAATGTACAGCGACTTAAATCAATGCAGGCCCAAAATATTGTTGCAGGATTGCCCAAATTCAAGGTTGCAGAAATGCATAAGGTATGTGAAGCCTGTCAGTTTGGAAAACAGGCAAGGAAACCATTTCCTAGACATGTTCAAGAGAGTGAGAAGCCATTGGAATTAATCCACTCTGATGTGTGGACTACTAAAGCTGCATCTCTTGGAGGCTGTCATAATTTTGTCACTTTTATTGATGACTATAGCAGGAAAGTTTGGGTGTATTTTATGAAAAAGAAAAGTGAAGTTTTTGGGCATTTCAAAACCCTTAAAGCTATGGCTGAAAAAGAAACAGGTCTGCAAATAAAATGCCTGAGGTCAGATGGAGGGGGAGAGTACCTCTCAAATGAGTTTGCAAAGTTCTTGCAGGAGCATGGCATAAAGCAGCAATATTCATGCAGTTATACCCCACAACAAAATGGAATTGCAGAAAGAAAAAACAGGCATATTGGAGAGGTATCTCGTGCCATGCTCAATGAAAAAGACTTGCCAGATTTTTATTGGGCTGAAGTAGTTGCTACAGCAGTCTACATAATGAACAGGACTCCCACTGCAGCAATACATGGAATGACTCCAGAGGAGAGGTATACTGGTAGGAAACCAGATATTTCTCATTTGAAAATTTTTGGTTGCATTGCCTATGTACATGTGCCAGATGAGCTAAGATCCAAGTTGGATCCAAAAGCTGAGAAGTGCGTCTTTATTGGTTACTCTCTGCAGCAAAAAGGGTATAGATGCTATAACCCTTCTACTCGTAAGTTTACAGTGAGCAGAGATGTTGTTTTTGATGAGATGAGTAGCTGGTATAAACCAGTAAATGTGATTGATGATGAAGATGCACAAAATGGTAATGCTACACAGAATTCACAACAGCAGTCACAGAATATTAGTGGACCTGGAGCGTCCTCTAGCAGTGGTTCACATTCTTCGCCATGGACAGGCAGATTGAGATCAGGAGAATCTTCTCAAAGCAATGCAGATAGTGGTATGCAGGTATCACGAAAAGGAAAAGAGAAGGTTGATCAGCCCATGTTTGATGTGAATGCAGGTCACTCTTATGTGGATGGTGAATCCAGTGGCTCAGAACAGAGCATTGATGATGAGTTGGGTATTCCTTCTATTGTTACACCTGGAGTAAGGAAGACCAGGGATGTTTTGAGAGCACCTGGGAGTGAACCAACTTTGCGCAGGTCTACAAGAGCTAGGTATCCTGTGGATAGGCTGAAATATGATGGATTTACAGCCATTCACTATGCATATATGGTCAAAGTGATACAGGAACCAGAACCCACATCTTTTGAGCAAGCCATGGGAAAAGAAAAATGGGAGAAAGCCATGGATGAAGAAATGGATGCCTTGGAAGCAAATGCTACATGGGAGTTAGTACCTTTGCCTAAAGGTAAGAATGCAATTGGCTGTAAGTGGGTTTATAAGGTGAAGCACAATGCTGATGGTTCTGTGAACAGATACAAGGCAAGATTAGTAGTCAAGGGGTATGCACAAACATATGGCATTGACTATGAAGAAACATTTAGTCCGGTTGCAAGGATGGCAACCGTAAGAGCAGTCATTGCTATGGCTGCATCAAAGGGATGGTCTTTACATCAGATGGATGTAAAGAATGCCTTCTTGCATGGTGATTTGCAAGAAGAGGTCTATATGGAGCAGCCACCAGGTTATGTGCATGATGTTCATCCTGAGTTTGTTTGCAGGTTGAAGAAAGCCTTGTATGGCTTGAAGCAAGCACCTAGAGCATGGTCTGACAAGATAGGACAGTATCTTGTCACTATTGGCTTTCAGATTTCCAAGGCAGATTTCTCACTTTATGTGAGAAAAACAGAGAAAGGTATTATGCTACTTGCCATTTATGTTGATGATTTGATTATGACAGGTGACAGTGATGAAGATATCCTTCATGTGAAAATGCTATTGAAGCAGAAGTTTGAGATGAAGGATTTGGGAGAGCTGCGTTATTTCTTGGGCATTGAGGTGATTAGATCACCAAGTGGGATACAGCTCTTGCAGAGGCAGTATGGATTGGACATGCTGTCCAAATATGGGATGACAGGCTGTAAGCCTATTTCAGTTCCTTTGGAGCAAAATGTGAAGCTGAGCACAGATGCAGGTGAGCTTCTAGAAGACCCTACTATGTACAGACGCATAGTAGGAAGTTTGATTTATATGACTATTACCAGGCCAGATTTGAGCTATGCTGTTGGATTGGTAAGTCAGTTTATGCAGGCTCCAAGGAAACCACATTTGGATGCGGCTAGACGCATACTCAGGTATGTGAAGTCCACATTGCAGTATGGACTATTTTATGAGACTGGGGTTCAGATACAGTTGCATGGATACACTGATGCTGATTGGGCTGGTAGTATTTCTGATAGACGATCTACCAGTGGATATGTGTTCTCTTTTGGGAGTGCTGCAGTCACTTGGAGCAGCAAGAAACAGCCTACAGTTGCCTTGTCGAGCACAGAGGCTGAGTACAGAGGTGCAGCAATGGCTGCATGTGAGGTAGCTTGGTTGCATAAGCTACTTTATGATATGCATCAGTCTACAGATGGGCCAGTTGTCATTTATTGTGACAACATGAGTAGTATACACTTGGCAAATAACCCAGTCTATCATGCTAGAACAAAGCACATTGAGGTGCATTATCACTATGTGCGAGAGAGGGTTTTACTAGGTCTTATTGATCTAGTTTATGTCAGCACAGAGGATCAGGTAGCTGACATATTCACGAAGGCATTGGGCGCAGAGAAGCTGCGCAAGTTCAGAGACCTGCTTGGTGTGCAGGAATTGGGATTGAGCTCGAGGGGGAGTGTTGAGATATCGAGCTCCACTCGTGATACGCCAGGGTGACCGTTGTGTATTTATGTCACCGACTTGTCAGTTGCAGATGCGGTTGGTACACCGCCCCTGAATAATAGCTACATGATAGCTATCCTTATCTACTCTAGTTCGTGGCTCAGTTAGTATGCCACCTTAGTTAGTTGAGTTTGGTTTGAGACCCATATAGAGGGTTCTTCTATTTCTTTGTACTTGAGTTCTTTTGGCTTACACAACTAAGAAGAGGAAAACTGTTTTCAGCCTCCACCCTTGTGTGTCTTCCCCCATTGTGCAAGCAAGAAAGCTTCAAGCGAGACTCCTTCCTTCTCTCCCACATTCTTGTCATCCTGGGCATATCCAGGAGACCCCTCTACATCTGGTGTACGGATAGGGTAACCTCTCTCGGAGTGGCACTCAAAGGGGTGCCACCTACTGACCGCTGCGCAAAAGCTGGAGTAACTGGACTAGACGTCCCCACAGGTGTGACAAAACTTGGAGGTGACGTAGCTCTAGCTGAACGACGAGACGGAGATACCACATCCGTGTCTCCACAGCAGCACCCCCTGATCTCGATGCAGTCCCTCCCTCTGGCCCAAGTCGTGAGTGTCGAGATCGTCTGCTTGAAGTTGAAGCATCTGATTGCGCTGAAGTAGATCTAGCAGAGCGCCTTGACGAAGAATGAGACAGCTCCTGGTTTTCCATCTCTCTAAATCTCGCAAGCTGGTCTGGAGACATGCATGCCATCATATCCTGAAACTCCTCATCGCTCATCCCTCGACTCATCCTGAAAATGTCACCAGCACAGATAAAAAATGGTGTTAGAATAATCAATTTAAACTATACAAAACACAGTAATATAAATCATTTTTGAAAAATCCCTGTTAAAATGCATATCTTATGTACCTTTATGGAAGATCTAAACAACGAATTGAGTAATACAATTCTCCAAGAATGAAGTATTATATGGTCCCATGTTAATCTCCTGACACAACTCTGCATACACTGGAAGGTCGATAGACATGTCACCACAAAAGAATGAGTCTGCCTTGTTCTCAAAAATTCTTGGACTATTGTATTTCCATCATTGTTAGCTGATATGGGCTCCAAG
The DNA here is from genome assembly GCF_053477565.2 of Lygodium microphyllum. NCBI lineage: Eukaryota > Viridiplantae > Streptophyta > Polypodiopsida > Schizaeales > Lygodiaceae > Lygodium > Lygodium microphyllum. Next base: position 15,303,074 of record NC_141154.1, on the reverse strand, counting down.
CTTGCGGTGGCCTCCACCCCTTGTAATATCGACCCCTCTATTTGCATATTATCTTCATCTATGCCCAGAACATCGCTTTGATCATATACTCTAGCACTTCGAGGAGTTCAAGGTATAACATACCACCATCGAGGTTTTCGGGGGTTTGGATAGAAGATTACATGTTCACAAACACGTACAAAGCGAGTTCAAACCATTGTGACATAAACCATGTCGTATTACAATTAGCAAGCAAATGACTCTATGCACCTGTTCACAATGGGCCGGCAACACAAAGGTGTCGCGCAAATCCGTCCATTTTTTTTCGGAATCTATTTCGAGAAATCCAGATGGACCTCGTCGAATTGTTGCTCTAGCTCCTCCAAGTACCACTTTGAGCCACTGCACATTGAATAGTATCATGGAGAAGCTACGGTAATCCACCATAATAATACTTTGCAAGTTCCCAATATACTCCATTTCATCCACAACCGTGTTCGGATCCGTTGCTCGTCACCGGTGCTCTTGCTCAAACCTTGCCATGACACCACAGTCCATTGTGGAGCACATTTTGTCAATACGCTCCACGCGAAAATGTCGTCCGCGTGACCACGCTGCACTATATATTTTGTACTGTACATTGAAACACTCAAATTAGATGTCGCATATAAAATTTAGATACGACATATTCTAAACCCCTCATCACCTTTGGACTACATCCCCTTGAGAACTCCTACTCCTCCATTGAGACCTCTGTCCCTTCGCTGGATGCTGTGGTGAAGGCTCCATGCAACCATCGTGTTGACATAAACCGCGGCATCTCCTCCATGCCTTCGGGATATCGAATCGATCAATGATACATACTGCATCAGAATTCAGCTCGTGCTTCCTCTTGATCTTGCCTTGCAATCTGGTACTTGGCGAGCCACGTCTCCATGGAGGCATGGAGCAACATACAAAAGCGATTCACCTTCTCTTCCATTGAGGCATCCATTCTTTTTTCTACCCCATTTCCAACCACCACACCTCCAATCAGTCTATCATCGTCCTTCAGCGTCCATAGCATTTCATTGTCTGGTTCCATCGTTGGTAGCCATTGTGAGATATGCACTAACGTCTCTGACACCAACAACCAACCTTCCGCCATGCTACCTTCTGGACGAGCTCGTTGTCACACAAAGCCTTTCAGGGTTTTCATGAAGCACTCTAGGAAGAACATCCATCGCGTATGGACAGGTCCAGCAATCTCCACTTCGTTCACAAGATGCACAAGAAGGTAAACTTGTATCGTGAACATGCTAGTGGGCAGGTATTTCTCAAAGAGACAGACCGTCTCCACTGCTCCCCGCCTTGCGAATTCAATAGAGGACGTCTTAATCTCTTTCTGTGAGATCCATTGCACCAAAGTCGACAACTTGTAAATGGCCCCGCGAATTTCTGGAGTAAGGCATCATGCGATCGTGATCGGTAGGAAAAACTGTCACAAATGAGAAAGCATTATGAATAATGGCCACTTTTCAAATTTCAAAATGCCCACGCTAATTACAATCCATTCTGTTCACAAACCTGACATATCTTATGCCAAGCAAGGGATTTTAGCCCCGACAATTGGTCATCTTTAGAAAATGCGGACCTGAGAGAACGCATCATACCCGTCGAAGTGCGGATAGACTTGATTACTTGCTTCACAATGCGGTCTTCTTTGGTGGACAAAACCCAAGGAGCGCGAGGAAGCTGCACTCCCCCTTCAGCACTCGATTGTGGCCAAAGCGCCTCCATCTTACCTACCTTCTTCAAATCCATTCGTGACCCTATAGTGTCTCTCTTTCCTATGATGTGGTCCCATAGCAAGTTGCCCACATTCTTGAAAATATGCATGGGATCCAACAAGTGGTTGACCTGTAAGTGGGTCCAATATGGCAACTCGTAGAAAACTGAGGACCGTCACATTCCATTTGGATGTGATTCCGGGTTTACCATTTTCAGCTCGTACCAACTTGCAACGTTCATACGTGTTGGAGGTCGTCCAAGAAAACCTTCCCTGAGTTCATGATCCTCCGGCAAGAAAGCGACGTGTCCTTGATATACCATCTTCTTCATGGTTCGTGACCTTTGGGAGTCTAACTGTGGCCCACACAATGGACATGCATGATAACCTGAGATAACCAGACCTGTAAGGCAAGCCACGACCTAGTGAATACTTGATTGAATGAAATAAAATATAGATATTACCAGCAAGAATGGAGGTTTGCTCACCTGAGCACTCTCCCAATCCTGGAAAGTCATGCATCGTCCACATGAGAATGGCTTGAATGTTGGCTGATCGCCGACCATCGCGCCTACTCACATCTTGCACAGTGACCCCCTCCTCCCACAAAATCTTAAGCTCATCGACTAATGGATGAAGATACATGTCCATATTTTTTACTTTGTAGCGGCTTGGGATGAGCAAACTAAGGATGAGATGTCCTTTCTTCGTAGAAAGCCATGGAGGGATGTTGTAGTTGACAAGCACTATAGGCTACACACTGTAAGAAGTCGAGCACAAACCGAATGGGTTCACACCATCCATGGCGAGACCGAACCGAAGATTCCTTGGCTCTTGCGCAAAGCTTGGGAAGGCAGAGTCAATGTGGCTCCATGCGCGCGAATCCACTGATATTCGTTGAACTCCCTTCGTGGACCTATTCTACACATGCCACGTTGTCAAGCTTGCCATGCCAGACGTGTGAAACATGTGGTTTATGCGGGGGATGAGCGGAAAGTGTTTGAGAACTTTTTGAGGGATGGTTTATCCTTGCAAATCCTGTCGATACCTATGAGCACCACACTTTGGACATGTCTCCATAGTCTCGTATTCATCTCCAAACAGTATGCAGTCGTTGATACATGCATGGATGTTATTGTAGTCCATTCCAAGCTTTCGTAAAACATGTCGTGCATCATCACGAGACTCATGCATGGTATTTGCAGGTGGTAATGTATGATATTTTAATAACCTTAAAAAAATCATAAAACACCTTGAAAAAGCACAAATGTTTGCAATAATACTGTTTTTAAAAAAAATCAATGAAGCCTATGTGCAAGGTACCTGAATAACTCAGTCACACTCATATCACTTCAACCGTATTTTGCTTGCACACTTAAGAGTGCAAGCAATGTCTTCAACCAAGATACTCGGCACCCATCATGCTTCCTCTCTAAGCGGGTCAGATGTCTCAACATCCATGGGAATCAATGCATCGATCATTGCCTCCATCTCAGGCTCCAAGATTGTAGGTAGGTCAAGAAGGTTGTCTGTCTCCTCTGGCATTGACGGTATAGATGGACCTTGCGAGTGGTGGATTGGCTCCTGCAATCCATCCATCGCACGTCCACGAACTCTTCTAATTGGCCGCAAAGGGTGCACTCCCCCTTGGGTCGAGACATCACCCCCCTGGATAGAAAATTTGCCAACAAGACCCAATCTTATTGTGTATGGTTTTCAATTAGTTTGCGAGTACAATGCATGATTAATATTAACTTCAAATTACCATTTTCTGAAAATCCGCAATCGCGTGATCAATGATCTCAGATTGAAACTCGCCAAATTGTTGTACGTGTTCTATAGACAATCGACGTTTTCGTCTAATTGCCAACTTGCATTGAGAGCAAGGACATGGGACATGTTGATTAAGATATGTCTCACGATCTTGAACAATAAGACCTTCTTCGTTTTCCATCTTATCTACATTATAGCAAATGAGGCTTAAATGGATAGCTTTATGGAGATGTACATCAAGTTGCAAGTTGACCATAAATCTTGCATTGTATTTAGTAGTTGAGAGATTTTTTGATGTTATATCTCGGCCTTGTATCATGCTCAAGGATTTGTTTGTCCCGATAGATAATTATTCGTTATTGTAAAAAACTGCACTAGAGGGCTTTGAGTATAAGTAATCCATTTATGAGCATCATTGATGATCTCTTAGTCTAATAATAAATCAGTCTCAACACAAAGCATCTTAAAAATGTGGGTTTTTTATCCTAGGATCGCGTATTAAAATTAATGCCATCTATGAAATTTATCAACTATAGTAATAAAATTTATTTCAATCAATTCTACTCATAGTCATAAGACCTGAGAGAAAATATTCTATACTCAATTTAATGGATTCTTCTTCTATAACAATACTTTTGGGTTCATTTTGATGAAGTACCGTAATGACCATTAGCTAGCGTATCATTTTCTTTTAGTCCTTCCGTTGACTAGTTGGCATGATTTCTAATTTGTTATGCCTATAAAGTTAATACAAAAACAATGAATTATGAATATCACAAGTAGATCCCCTACTTGGACATTATGAAGGACATGACCAATTTTAAGCCATTTTAAAGAGTCACCAATGTACGTGGCCCATGGCAAAACACATTGCATACCATTATCGAGAAGTCTATTATCGTGCATCTTAAATCTTCTAGTTAAACTTTATAAACGGTATGACTAATTTTTAGCCCCCTTAAGGAGTCAATGTAATGGTACCCATAAAAAAAGTAAAGTAGATACCATTACCATAATCATGGATATGCTATCATTCCAATATATGTTATCTTTCTCTTTCTCTCCCTCTCCCTCTCCCTCCTTCTCTTTCTCTTTCTCTCGTATTTCCTCTCCCTCTCACAATATATCTTAACACTCTCCAAAAGCAAAAGGGAGAGGGAGAGAGAGAATGCACTCTCCCTCCCTCTCCCTCTCCCTCTCCCTCTCTTTCTCTTTCTCTCCCTCTCTCATTTCCTTCCCCTCCCTCTCCCTCTCTTTCTCTTTCTCTCCCTCTCTTTCTCTCTTTCTCACTCATTTCCTCTCCTAAACAAGCAAAAAAGAAAGTGATTCAAACATTAAACAAGCAAGAGGGAGAGTGAGAGAGAGAATGCATTCTCCCTCCCTCTCCCTCTCCCTCTCTTTCTCTTTCTCTCCCTCTCTCGTTTCCTTCCCCTCCCTCTCCCTCTCCCTCTCTTTCTCTCCCTCTCTTTCTCTCTTTCTCTCTCATTTCCTAAACAAGCAAAAAATAAAGTGATTTAAATATTAAACAAGCAAAAGAGAGAGGGGAAGAGATAATGCACTCTCCCTCTCTTTCTCTTTCTCTCCCTCTCTCATTTTCTTCCCCTCCCTCTCCCTCTCCTTCTCTTTCTCTCTCTCTCTCTTTCTCTCTCATTTCCTCTCCTAAACAAGCAAAAAATAAAGTGATTTAAACATTAAACAAGCAAAAGGGAGAGGGAGAGAGAGAATGCACTCTCCCTCCCTCTCCCTCTCTTTCTCTTTCTCTCCCTCTCTCATTTCCTCCCCCTCCCTCTCCCTATCCCTATCCCTATCCCTCTCTTTCTCTTTCTCTTTCTCTCCCTCTCCCCCTCCCTCTCCCTCTCCCTCTCTTTCTCTCTTACTCTCTCATTTCCTCTCCTAAACAAGCAAAAAAGAAAGTGATTTAAACATTAAACAAGCAAAAGGGAGAGGGAGAGAGAGAATGCACTCTCCCTCCCCCTCCCTCTCCCTCTCTTTCTATTTCTCTCCCTCTCTCATTTCCTCCCCCTCCCTCTCCCTCTCCCTCTCTTTCTCTTTCTCTCCCTCTTCCTCTCTTTCTCTCTCATTTCCTCTCCTAAACAAGCAAAAGAGAGTGATTTATGTTAGATATGATCAATGCCCCACCCTCATTAGGTGCTACCAATGATCCATGGTGCTCAAAGTTGTAAGGCCCCCATTATGAGGAGAAGCCAAATGTGAGCCCAGACATTGGTTGAGTCCTGACTTGTATATCAGATGAGGTCTATGTGACCGGATGGCAAAAAGGTGACTATTGTGGGTCTAATCTTTGGGTTAGACAGAGTGGTTAAGCTGGTAGCAACTCGAGGCGCATTGCATCGAGTTGCGGTGTAAGGGAGTTAAAAGGGGCCCCTATTGTGGGGTCCGGGGGCCGCGGAAGCGGCCCCTGGCTGGGGGGTCGCAAGGGGGCCAGCGGCCCCCCTAGCGGGGGTCCGGGGGCAGCGCTCCCGGCCCGATGGTAAAGGGAATATTCCCTGGCCGACTAGTGGAGGCTCATATGGTAGGTCAGTCAGCACGCCGACCTAACGACCTTCGCGGGCTATAAAAGCTAAACCTCTTCGCAGCCATCTCTCACTTATCTTTCACCCAATCAGAGTTGTTATTCCAGCTAGCCTTAAGCTCTTCACCTATCTTCTGTCTAGATCGCCATCTAAGCTTCACACAGTGGAAGCGCACGGGTGGACAGAGCCATCTTTGTATCAGTTGTTTGGAGTTAAAGAATTTACTGATTCTCCTCTTATCTATTGTGTACTCTCTATCTCTTTCTCAGATTCTGTTCACTGCGCCGTGTAATATTTTACAATTTAAACCTTAAAGAAGCAAAAGAAAGAGAGAGGGAGACTCACCGATGAGATATGGAGAGCGTGGGGCAGCTCCTCTTTGCGATGAAGGCTCCTCCTCTCCTTCGCGAACAACGGCGGCAGCGGCGGCAAGTCTTCTTCCTCTCGTAGCCACAAACATGAAATGAAAACCGTGCTCGATTTCGGTCGCTTTTTTTCCCCTGTGGAGCGTCACTATTTGCGTCGCATTTGCAACGCAATTTGCGACACAAATAACGACACAAATAGCGACGTTATTAGTGACGCCAATAGCGATGCCAATAGCGACGCTGCTATTCGCCGTCGCTAATCGGCGTTGCTACTAGCTCAAATCCTTATAGTGAATGCCATGGGTTTGACATTGTCAACCTCTCATGACGTCTCTTCACAAATTGCCACGTATTCATAAGTGAAGGGTAAAAGGGTGGGGGGGGGGGGGGGGGGGGAGGGGGGATCACCTACCTGTGTCATGGGAATATTGAGGTGTTAGGTGATGGCAAGGAGAGAGGATTTTTTTTGGGGGGGAAGACCGATGTGTCATTGGATTATAATTTTTAGATGAACTAGTAAATTGCCATGTGTGATTAAAAATATTTTTATATTTTTAGGAGGGGTGAGGGGTGTATCAATACAAGGAATTTTGTAGAACTTTTATAACTAAGAGGGAAAAAAAGAGTCGCTAGATTTTTTCACTTTTTTAATATAAAAATGTGGAGAGGTTTTGATATATCAATAAAGGGGGGAGGGAAAGTACAAAAATATCCAAGATATTTTAAGATGATTTTTTGTTGAAGACGAGAGAGCCACATTGATATTTCCATTTTTTAATTCCTAAAATCTAAGGGGTAAATGTCAATTTTCTCTTTAATAGAACACCTATAAAAAAGGGGATAGAATATGTGAAGAGAGAGGAGAGGTTTTTTTAAAAACATGCAGTAGATTTATATATAATTCTTGTTTATAATTTAAAAATGAGGGGGTACTTATTGATTAGTTTGATATGATGGAGAGAGAGAGAGAGAGAGAGAGAGAGAGAGAGAGAGAGAGAGAGAGAGAGAGAGAGAGAGAGAGAGAGAGAGAGAGAGAGAGAGAATCCACACACACACACACACACACACACACACACACACACACAAAAATCATTTTTTTTGGGGGGGAGGATATCTCATGACTGCAACAATGGAAAGAGAGAATATATATGAGCCAAAACATCAATATCCAATAAATGATTTTTACTAAAATCATCAAGGTTCTATTCTAAAGAAATCACACTACCACCAACAAAATGACATCTCCTATAATAAAAGCTAAGGATGAAATTTTGAGTAGCCATCATGTATATACAAGAAATAGAGTCATGATCTATCTTACAAGTTATATTACCTCCAATCTTGGGATCGCATCCTTCATCAACAAATTGCAAGACATTATCATATCCTAGTCTTTTCACTAAGAGAACAACCTTTGATCTTCTTATCTCAACATTAGAAAAGAAGTCAAAAAATACATTAATATGCATAAACAAAGTGATCTTGCTTAGCGTGTTTGTGATGTTAGAGTTCAATGCTCTCTATATCTTAGAAATTTTTTTACATCTATAGCTTTCAAAAGTGTTTATTCAAAGCTTGAAAAGTCAAGCAAAGAAAGGATGGATATTGCTCCCTATTGGCAATATTGTGTTCAAAAAACATAAGAATGGTCATAAAATTATACCTTATTCTCTGCAAGTTGTGTTTTTATCCTACCTTTGTACATTTTGTTTCCAACATAATCATGCACAATAGCAATAATATCAACTAAAGACTCGACTAGTTACCATTCCTCAATATTACTAATGGATAGACATATCCAAAGTAAATAAACTTTATCATAATATAATATAATATCAAGTTTTAGAAAAGAAAGACATTAAGATCAAATACTTGCAATTAGGCCTATTCATTGGAAGGTTTGAGGTACTAGGTTCTAAATATGACTCTCTAAAAAATACATGTTATACTAGTACCTGTTTTATGTTGTTTTTATTTTTCTAAGTTTGAAATCTTTGATTATTTCCTTCCAAGCATAGATGAAAGAGCTCTCATGTCTTTGCTTTTCTTGCATCTTTCTTACTACATTTTGATCTAACTACCTTTTTTACTAATATAGAAATTTGTCTTTCATCATTTTGAAATGAGTTAAACAGCAATATGAATTTGATTTGAGAGCTTGGGAACCTTACTAAAAGTCAAATTTATGTATCCATGGTAAAGAGAGTGAGAGATAGGAACAATTTAAACAAATGAGACAAAGAGATGAGAGGAAGAAGATAAAGGGAAGAGAGATGAACACTAAAAAATTTTATGATTTGAATCTAGATTCAATTGTCATCATTATAAAATCGTAGATGTGTCACTAATGTAAAGTAGCCAATACCATATGCCATCAATGTAAAGAATAACATAATCACAATTATAAGAGTCTAACAATATATAATAATATAAAGTTATAATATTATCATTTTTATATCTTTTTTAAGATTATTTTTTTATTTTTCAAAACTATAAGTTCCATTACATGAGCTCTGCTTCCATTAGTCTAGACAACTCTCTCTACATCCTAAAAGGCAATTTCATGACTTGAAAACTCCCTTAATCACATGGGGGTTCCAACTTTTGATGCCATATTTCTAGTCTAGTGCTAGCTCCTAGCATTTAATCTAGACCTATTATAAGACTCTTTTTAGCATTTGATGTCATCTTTCTAATCTAGTGGTAGCTACTAGCATTTGATCTGGACCTACTATAAGACTCTTGCTAGGAGTTGAAGAAATAGAATATAGAACTAGAGGACATAATAATAGTGTTGTAGGGTGATGTGATTGGTACCACAAAAACTTTGAAGTTGAGACCAAATTCTTGTGGAATTACATTTCAAAGTTGATGCATGATATTTTGCCCACTATTGTGTAGATGGAAACCCTAGGTCGAGCCTAGCTCTTCCTTCACATTTTAGTCCATTGTCTAAACAATTTTGTTGAAGCCCTGATCTTTGAATCATCTTGTAGTAACATGTTATTCTCTTTCTTAAAAAATGAAATTCGACTAGGGGACAATATGGTACTAATGGCCAGCATGGCAATCGTGGGCAGCACGGCTATAATGGAAAACATGGGATAAATGCACCACCTGGTATGTATGGGCTACAAGGTATGTATGGACATCATGGGATGAATGGACATCAAGGGTTTCATGGGTAGCAAGGCCCTCATGATCTACGTGACAAGATTATCCTCACTAAGTACAATGGGAAATCTCCCTCACCATCAGACTTGGAGGAATGGATGTTCAAGTTGGAGTCCTACTTCAATATCTACCCCTGCACTTATGATCAAAAATTTATATTTTCTTCTCTCCACTTGGAAGGATTTTCCCACACGTGGTGGCACTACATAAATCAAGAAAATCATCAGTTCATTGATTGGGAAGACTTTAAAATGTGTATGGTCCAAGTATTTGTGTCCCTTGTGGAAAAAAAGAAGTTGGCAAGACAATGTTATACACTTGTCAATGTACGTGAGTACACCAATCAATTTATGAACTTGACCATGTATGTGGAGAGCATTAGCAATTATGATAAAATGCATATCTATGGGTTGGAACCAAGCCTATTGACCAGTATCATGGCCCAAAATCCTACCACACTATTTGAAGCAATTGAATTTTTTGAGAGACATGCAAGAAAGTATCGTAAGAATGAACATTTACAACAAGGTTCTAGACAGCCTTGTATCCCTCCCAGATCAGCCCTATATGGAGGTGGTTTTCGAGGCACTTCTATGCCTACTAATAGCCCCAAAATACCACTTATCCCACCATCCATGCTAAAAGAAACAATATACTTTTGAGATAGCATTTGGCTCTAATGTTGAGAGTCAATATGTTGAAAATAAACAGTCCATTGCATCACCTTCCCATGGCTCCAATGGTGGCCAACGTTTCATTTCATCGGATATTGTGAAGGAACAAAAGGAAAAAGGGCTATGCTTTGAATGTGGGAATAAGTACGCTGCTGACCATGCCTCCAAGTGACCTTACAAGATAGCTAAGGTCAAGTTTCATAGCATGTATGTCATGTAAGATTGGCACAATGATGAGGATGACCTTCCCACTGACCATGTTGAGCATGTTGAGAATGTGGATCATGAGCAGTTCTATGACCCAGAGGATGGGTTTCCTTTTGACCTAAGCAGCTCTCCATCATAGATGCCTAATTTGACATCCCACCCTCCTACCACTTCCCTTTGCTCCATCTCTTTAGATGCTTGGATGGGTTCTCAAAGCCCCAGCACCCTATGCATTCAAGGTAGTATCCATGGGAAGCATGTCTTCATCCTTGTGGATAGTGATAGCTCTTATAGTTTTGTTAATAAATCATCCATTCATCACTTAAAATGCACCCCTATGAAATTACACCACCCCTTGAAAGTCGAAGTAGCAAACAAAGAAGAAGAATTAAGCACACATGTATGCCTCACAATCCCCTTATGCTTGGCTGAAAATTATGTGGCATTGGTTGATCTAATTGCCCTAGATATGGACCCCATTGATGTTTTCTTGGGTTGTGATTGGCTGAAAATTTTAGAAAAAATTGCTATGGACTTCTCTTAGCTCTATATGCAGTTTGTGATGCATATCCAACTCATCCGCTTAGAGGGAGTTCAAGATCATACTCATTTTCAGCTCATTATAGCAAAACTCAAATGGAAGTTTAAGAAATGCTCGTAGATCTTTGTCTTGCAATTGAATAAGGACAATTTAGGTTAGCCCTTTGAAGTATCTAAAGATTCAGCCTTGCAGGCCCTACTTGAGGAGTACATTGATCTATTTTAAATACCTACAGCCCTTCCCCCTAAGAGGCATGTGGACCACCCACTTGATTTTGAGCCCCATTCCAAGCCAGTAAACAATCCACCTTATAGACTCTCCAAGTGTGAATGTGAAGAGGTTGCAAAGCAAGTCAAGGAGCTATTGGAGATGGGTTTCATTGAACCGAGTTCTTTCCCTTATGCATCCCCTGTCCTATTAGTCAAGAAGAAAGATGGCTCTTTCTGCATGTGCATCGACTAGAGAGAATTGAACAAAATCACAGTGAAGAACCGCTACCCCATCCCACAAATTGATGACTTACTGGATGAGTTGAAAGGGGCATTGATTTTTTACTAAGATTGATTTATGCTCGGGATACCATTATATTTGTATGAGGGAGGGAGATGAGATAAAAATGGCATTCAGGACTGATCATGGGCTTTATCATTTTCTAGTGATGCCTTTTGGGTTGACTAAGACTCCTATTGTAGAGGCACGAGCTCAAGGTCAACTGCCAAGATCCACAGACCGCTTATTCTTTCAAACGTTTCAAGCCAAGCACTAATGGTTACCTCTCACATAGCCGATGCGCTATCTCTCTCTACGAGTATCCATTCATCGAAAAATCCCTTTTGTCTGTGCAGAAGAAAGTGAACCCTCCAAGATTTCCATCCCTTCACTAGTACTACCGAGGACTCCAGGGTCCCATCCTGATTCGCATGAGGGTCAAGCAGTTCCTAGGAGCGATCGAGAGATTTACAGCTAGAGTCCCCTGGCACTCCCGCCTTCTCCTGCCTAATGGATTCCTCATCGATTGACCTCTCGCCATCGGGGTCGAGCCAAAGCTCCTTGTGGAGGTACAAAACAATCCCCCTTGGAGTAGGGTTCCACGTCTAGCCATGGGGGGAGACATAGCACGATCTTTCCTCTTATTATCATGATTATATATTTACTAAACACAAGTAATCATTCTTGTGCAACCAACAATACATGCACAAATTTAAAAAAACAACATCAAGTGTCTTTAGCATAGGAAGCAACCCCACCTAATTCTAGGGTTTTGCTTCCTACTTGCAACTTTTTTTTTTCGGATCCACAAGTTATTTCGCGAATCTGAAGTCTATTTTATCCTTATGAAAACTTGGTATTTTTGCCCTAAAAGATAATATGGGCATTTATACCTATGGCAGGCAATTCATGCGCTCCCTTCCCTAACCCACACTTAGCAGGATTTCAAATGCTTTTTCAAGTCTATTTAAACATTAGAATTTGTATCGACAAATTCTTATCAATGTCCAATAACTCTGACAAACTTTCGATATTTATTTAATTTCATGTTATTACTTATAGTTTCAGGGTTGTCGAGTATTTCATTGTTGTTTTTGCTTCAACATCCTCGATATTTTAGGTAAGGTTTTCTCATTGATTCATATGTGGGTCAACTTATGATATTGACACTTTTGCTAATATAACCATTAATATTAACCTTCTGTGTATTTTCAGTAAGGAAATAGTTTTTATTTTATTCTGCTTGTATTCTATGGTTTAATCGACGATGTACGACCATTTGTCGAACTTTCAACATTATCTAGGAAGATCATTTTTCATTTAGCTATATCATAAATGAAATGCTAATTGTTTTTTTGAAAACTTTATTCTAAGCAATGCAAAAATCATAAGTGTAAATTTTTTTCATCTTTCAAGCATTGAATTATATTACTACGCACCTAGTTTTGGTGCGTCTAGTATATATTTTCCTATACAATTTTCTGTTGATTTAATGCACTGATTATTTTATGATATTATCTAAATGATTTTTTTAAGTTATTATAAGACTCATATACATCTATTTATCATTAGCAAAATGAAATAGAGATAGTCACTTTCAGGTGAAATTTATAAAATATTCCCTTCCCTAACACCATCTACATTTTTTTAGTTATTATAATCACACGTATCATTAATGAAATAACAATAAATATCATGAAATAGACCATAATTATGATATTTTCTTCATGATAGGCATATAATCCTTTTTCAAGTGAAAGAGTCTTTTCAGTGAATAGCTTATTATTATATTACTTAGGCCATTTTCCTAAGCGACAATTCATATGCATTTTCTTAAAATGTGTTATAATCATTTAAAGCCAAATATAGCGATAAGCTTATAAAATATTATTTTTTTCCAAACTGACAAGATGTTACCTCTATTAGGTTTGTAGTAATGGGGGTTTGGCCAATTCCTACCACGTCATTTTCTCCATCGACCATGTTTCTTACTTCTTTTGCTTCAAATGGGCTTCTTGAATTCTTGCGACATCGTGAAGCCATGGATGTCGGGCGAAATGAATGTGGTAGCTTAGGGAGAGTTTATGGTCATCTAGAAAAAATTTTCCAATGTTTTGCTTAGTGATATGGCTGTATGAAAGAAATGCATAACATGGGGTAGAGAAAATGGAAATGAGGTAGAAGATGGGTATTTTCCTTCTTCAAGGCTCAAGTTAGAATCGAAAAGAGATGTAGAGAAAATTTTCCATCATCAGGAGGTCTTCCTTCATGCTTTCTTTGTGAAGGAGAGGGGTTGTATTTATAGCCATGAGGGGGAAGTATGCAGTCACTCATTCTTTTGGCTACTTGTCAAGAGCTAAGTAAGCTTGATAAAAAATGATTTTTGATTGCCTACTTATTAGATGGTGGCATGGAGATGATTTTAAAATGCTTTCTCTCCCTCTAGGCTTAAAAAACGTCATGATTTTTTGCCTATTTTTTCAAAACCATTTTTTTCTTCAAAACGACTTCATCTGGTAGTTTTTGGCCAAGTTACCTCATGGCTTATCTAGTTTATAAAGTCATGCCATACTCTTTGATACTTAACTTACTCAATATCATGCTGGTTCTTGTGCGTTCTTTATCTACTGATTAAGGCTTTTGATATTTGTCTTGCCATTGCAAAGTCAATGCGGTCTTTGGTGCATTAAATGAAATTGGGAATGCTAAATCCAATATAGTGTGGAAAATATTATGATCAAGCCATTGTAATATTATTTACGAGATGTATTTGCTTCTTTTTTTTGCTAGGTTCATTGAGGCGTCATCTTGTGTCGGATTGCAAAATTGATTTAATGCAAGATTTGATATTACATACGGTCACTTATGTGATAACTCAATGAGTAATTTTTTAAAACATTTCAAGCCCGAATTTCTTTTATGAAGTGTTATGGCGGGAATATTACATCCTCTCCTCCTTAGAGGAATCGAGATGTCCTCATCTCGAAAAGAACTAGGGAAACTATTTTTCTAGAGCTGTCTCTTCTATCCAAGTAGCAACCTCCTCTGAATATTCTTTCCAGTAGATAAGATACTCTCTAATGGTTTTGTTTCTAAGAGGTTTCTCTTTTACATCTAGGATCTTATCAGGATGGAATTCAAGGGCTCCTTGACTAGGCATTACAATTTGCTGAGGCTAGAGTTCAAGGGCTCCTTGACTAGGCATTACAATTTGCTGGTCATCAAGAATATGATCTTGATTTGCCACATAAGCTTTCAGAAGACTAACGTGAAATACATTGTGGACATTCACATGATCAGGAAGTTGCACCTTGTAGGCATTAGCTCCTAGGCATTTGAGAGAACCTTGTATGGTCCACAACACCTTGGACTCAACTTTTTGAACTTTCCCAATGACAAAGAACTCTTCTTTGGGCGTACACAGATGAAAACCATGTCTCCCTCTTGGAAGATGCGCTCTTGCCATCCTAGATCAATGTAAGCTTTTTGGCAATCTTTGGCAACTTGGATGTCTTGTCTGATAGTTTTGACTTGATCATCCATGTCTTTTAGCATTTTCTTAGAAGCCTCAACCTTTAGGGTTGGATTAGAGAAATTCAATGGCGTCAAACAATCTTGTCCATACAATGCTTGAAATGGAGTCATTTGAATACTCTGGTGATATGATGCATTGTAGGAAAATTCTACTAAGGGCAAATACTGTATCCACCTTGTCGGTTCTCTGGAATAGTAAGCTATCAGTATATCTGCAATGATCTGATTAATTCGCTCTGTTTGACCATCAATTTGGGGATGGTAAGTTGTGCTAAAGCAAAGTTGGGTTCCAATTGCTTCAAATAGGCTTTTCCAAAAATGTGACGTAAACAAAGAGTCACGATCGCTAATGATCCGTTTAGGCAATCCATGAAGCCTAAAGATTTCTTTCACAAACAATTGTGCAATATTTGAAGCTTTGTAGTTGGTCTTGACTAGGATACGATGAGTAACCTTTGTCAACATATCCACAATCACCATGATTGAATTATACCCTCCTTGAACAGAAGGTAAGCCAACTACGAAATCCATACTGATGAACTTCCATTTCATCTGTGGAATGTCAAGTGGCTGGAGCTTACCTGGAATTTTGACAAGCTTAGCTTTCACCCGCTGGCAACTTAGGCATTCAATAACATATCTGAGTACATCATGCTTCAGTCTTTCCTAATAGTAACTTTTCCTAACTACATTAAGAGTTTTTGCATGGCCAGGGTGTCGTGAGAATGGGGAGTCATGGGCTTCCCATAATATCTTCTTTTTTAGCACTTGACTGAGGGGAATGTAGAGCCTTTTCCTAGAATAGACAAGTCCATCATCCATAGTGAAATTTTAGTATTTGACTCTAAGCTTAGGATTAGCGTCCTTAACTAGGATTTCTCTAAGCATTAATTGATACTTAGGGTCCTTGTCTGCTAATTTTTTGGCTAGCTCAATGACTAGATTGTTAGGCATCGATATCATGGTAGCTAAAGTCTTTCCTTTAGATGGATCTTCCATGATAAGTGCATTCAAAAAAGCTTTATGACTTAATGTATCAGCAATCACATTCTCTTTCCCAAGTCTGAACATGATTTCAAAATCAAATTCTTGCAAGACTTCAATCCACCAACTTGAGATCTAGTTGAGTGTAATATCCACGTGCTCCCCCCCCCCCCCCGCGGTGCCTCCCCCCCCCATAGGAACTTCCCCCCTTAAATTTTTTTAAATTATTAACCTTAATTTAAAAAAATTTAACTCCCTCTCTCTCCCTGCCACAATAGGATGTTAGGGAGAGAGAGAGAGAGAGCGAGTGAAGTGCAAAAAATGGGGGGCATGCAGTCCCCCCAGGTGGGAGGGCTAGCTGCCATGCCACCCCCCTCCCCCTCCTATAAAGGGGACCTTTCCTCCCCTCATAGAGGTACACACAGTGCCCCCCTGGACGATGGCAGGCAAGTCCTTCCCCCTCTTGTGCTCATCACCCCCTCCGTGCAACAGCAGCGGCCCCTTGGGGGCTTCCGACTGAAACCTCCCCCCCTCCTCAATCGCCAATCAGCTGCGGCCCCCGTGTGAGCATAAAAAAGGAGAATGAGAGAAGAAAAGAAGGAGAGAGAAGAAAAGAAGGAGAGAGAGAGAAGGAGAAGAAGAAGAAGAAGAAGAGGTAGAAGAGGAAGAGGAGAGGGAGAAAAGAATAGAAGGAGAGAGAGAAGAGGGAGAGGAGAGGGAGAGAAGGAGAGAGAGGGAGAAGAAGAAGAGAAAAAGAAGTAGAAGAGGAAGAGGAGAGGGAGAGAAGAAGAAGAAGAGAGAGAGAGAGAAGAAGAAGAATAGAGAGAGAGAGAGAAGAAGAGAAGAGAGAGAGAGAAGAAGAAGAGAAGAAGGAGAAGAAGAGAAAAAGAAGAAGAAGAGAAGGAGAGAGAAAAGGGGGAAGGAGATGAAGAAAATAAGAAGGAGAAGAAGAGAGAAAGAAGTAGAAGAGGAAGAGGAGAGAGAGAGAGAGAAGAAGAGAAAAATAAGAAGAAGAAGAGAGAGAGAGAGGGAGAAAGAGAGGGAGTGAGGGTTGGTGAGTAGAGAAGGTATTGAGGGCCATGTCGAGGAGCCGCGTTCGTGAAGCCATCTTTTTCAAGCCACCCCCTTGGCGAAGGACCCCTTCTCACGACCTTTCTTACCCGAGCCTGTCATCTTGAAGGCCGTTAAGGTCCAGACTATCCAAAATCCGCGTGGAAAATGGCTCCCAAAAAGAAAGTCACGGGAAGCGTAGGTGCCAAAGCTACAATTGGTACCGGTAATGTGGAAGAGGCGGGTGGAGTGACCAATGCAACAAATGCCCCTACGATCACGAATCAAACCTAGGCTCTTTAGATATCCTAAGCTTTATAGTTAATTCTGTATTATTTCTTGTGGAAGAAATGAAGGGATTAGCTACATGCAAGGAACAAGAACAAGTCTTAGGATTTTTGTTTACTCTAAGTGCTAGGTTGCATACGTGAAATGGTAGAGTATGGAGTTTGCATAAGTTTATATGCATGAAATGATAGCTTTTACATACATAGAATGATAAGTTTTTGACACTATTTCACATAAAATAATATCTTTTAAACCAGTTCAGTGCATGAATAGTCATTTAGAATTCATGCTTCGCAATCATGATTAAAAGAAACACATGAAATGTTAGTTTTCGTTCGTAAGATGCATTTGTACCGTTGGATAGAAACCTAGACTTTCATATACGCAAGTCACATGTGATCCGGTGCATTAGGAATAAGTATTCGTTGCCAAGTATGAAGAGAGTTAAAGGTCGTTTAGTATGTACAAATATACTAAACACACCATGTGCAAGATGGGTAAGGATGATTGGAAAACTCTGCATAGTACCACACTAAGGGAGATGGAAGGGACGCATGCATCTAGACTGAATCCTGAAGGCCTAAATGAGGAATCTTGCATTGCCAAGTGTAGTAACTGAACTTGGTTAGAACTGGAAGAATAAAAGACCTTTGGTTGGATTGCGAATAAAGGCACATCCGTTGCCGTGGTTGACCAGATAATGCTTTGGGTTAGGGTTAAGATACCATAAGGTAAAACCCAAGGGAAAGAGCAAATCAAAATAAGTTAACTTACCAAGAACATTTACTTGCATGATCTTATTTGAGATTATTGGGATCTTTCCAAGTCATGAACGATCGAGGATCGGATGCTGGGAGCATCTAGAAAAAAGGTCCAGGAGCGAATGATAGGAGTATCCAAGAAAAAGGAATCACACCTTAGCAGTTGGTCGTACAAACGGCCTCCGAAATGTTTGTGATTATACACTTAGGTACATTATTTAATCTCCTTTGCTAAAGGAACTAATTCAAGGAAAAACAGTTACCTCCGACTATCTGCCTGGCCCTATCCAAGGGGGTTGTTAGCCGCGCCGTGTATATGGACCTAACCCGCTCTGCCAGAGGTCTCTCTGTGGATGTTGCTTGGAGTGGGAGGACGCTTGGGTTCCAGGGGCGGCTCTGGCCATAAATTCCTTGCCTCCGAATCCCGCACAAGAGGCTGACGTGAGTCGAGATGGGATCTCAAGGCCCGTGTACTGGTCAACGAGCAGAACTTGGAGGAGCAATCTTGTAGATTGCTAGGATATCCTTCAAGCATGATATTGGATGTACTCCGAAATTATGATAAATAAAGAACAGATGTTTGAGAAAAATGAATTTTCTTGACATTGTTTTTGTGTCAGTACCTAAGTTACATGAAGGAACAAATGATTCATTTGATTAATTAAGGAAGTTGCTTTGCATATCAAAGGTAATGTGGTAGATAATTAGATAACTAAAGCAAAGTGAGGAAAGTGCGGTGGACGTGACTTAGGTCTGTCCTACAGAAGGCTGGTCCTGGTTAGTTGGGAACTTTTCTCAAAAGACGAGACAATGAGATGATGAAGACCTAGCATCAGTAGGGTTGGAATCCCGATTTATACTATTTTAGGAGAAAGGAATGGGACTATGCCTTATGGCAGAGAGGTTGAGCTTCGCATCCCTCTCATTTCCCATTCTCCATGAACCAAGTGCCACATGAATCTGCTTCGACTTTGTTGTTTCTATGTAAAGTGGCTCATCTGGAGCTCGATGCTAGCTTCTTCCTAGAGACTTTGCTGATAGGAAAGGAACCCTAACTTCAGGTCGATCCTAAGTGGGAACGGTCGGACACTTCCATTCGGGCAGATCTAGGGAGTCCTAGATTGCAAACCCAGTGACATTCCTTGCGAGTTCTAGGCAGTGCTTTCAAGACTCTCTTCCTGATGGGCTGCTAAGATGTGTCCCTTAAGCGGACGAGCGGACATGTTACAATTGGTATCAGAGCGAACCAACTGGATCTAAGATTACAAGGGTACTTAATGGAGGAAAATAAAGAGAATAAGGGGATAGTCAGGGGAAGGTATGTGGAATAGAGTAGTGTTTTCTGTTGAAAATATTTCTTTACTCACTTATGGATGCTGGGTTGCAGAGTCATGAAGCATGGAGTAAGTTCTTGGTGTTCCAGGTCATGTTCATGACTGCAATGCGTGCTTCGAATTATCGTCAGAGGCTAGGCATGATGAATATTCTGGACCACATCTATAATCCTTTACCGCTGTATGCGGAACGGAGATGGATGGGAGAATCAAGAATATACTACATAGCAGCCCACTGACTCGCGTACCTTCACACCAACTTGTAGAGAATCAAGTGGATGGAGGATTTAAAGATCACAAAGCTATTCATATTTGTCGAAGCTCACGCAAACACAACTTTGCATGTTAGCAGTCAACAAGTCAAGGAGAACAAGTACGTCTATGAAGAAGTGACCCGGGTGATCCTCCCTACTGACAAGATCAAAGTGTTAGGGCGCTATGAGAAGAACAGGTATCAAAGGAAGGGATACCCCAATCTTCCTGTGACTTATCGTTTCCTGAAAATCTATGACTCCACTTCATATTATTATTCCGTCCCTGTAGCCGATTGTAACACAATCCTATTTTTCCCAAACTAATGTATTAATTAGCTTTTCCTACTTACCCAAAATAAATGTACTCAAAGGGTTATGCCCTCATGAATGAATAAGACTTTTTACTATTGTCTATCTTGATTGTAAATGTTAGCTAAAGTGTTAAGTGATTAAATCACTTGGCTAAAAGTTGTGCTAGTCGTATTAACATAATATGGGGAACGTTTGATAAGATGCTAACATAAAAAATCTTATTGTCCAAACGCAACCCCAAGCGAAGGTTCCAAGTTCGAGTCCTGAACTAAGTACAACTGTGATTCAAGAGAAGAAGTTCATTATCAAACAAATTAAGTCAGCTAAGTTTGATGGCAAGGGAAGGACTATTCAAGCTAACGCTGAGATCTGGATTGAGTCCATGGAGGACTATTTTGAGGCGGCAGGAACTGCATCTGCTAACCAAGCCATGCTCTCCAAACTTAAGCTTATAGGCGAAGCAAGACTTTGGTGGAAACTGTGGTGGAGAGACCAAGTGAGAGCAGAATTTTGGTGCCCAAAAGTGCTTAAAAATAGCTAAAAATTATGAATATCAATGAAAAAATATTCAACGTCAAAGGCGGCGGCTCGATCTAGGACGATTTTAAGCACCAAAGTGCTTTAAAGGTGCCTGAGTGACAGTTAGTGATTTTTCATAATTTTTCAGAAAGTCGTGTGGGTTGACATGAGTTACCGGCCAATGCGGGATGTAAAGCCGAATGCCCATGATTTTTCAGAGCTCAATTCGAAGTCCGAATGGGGAAATGGCCAAGAAACTGGTCAAGATGCAAAGAGGTGGACTTATTTTTTGCCAAAGTGGGCATGACCTTTGGGAGCCCAAGAAATTTTATGCAACATAAGAGTTAGCATGAAATCGTGGAGAGAGAGGAGAAGGAAAAAACGTGGGCAGATCAGCGCCGACTTTTGCGCTCCATCATTGGGGATGGAGATGGCAGCCTACACACAACCCATACAACCGACATTACCCCCGAATTACTCCTTCCCTGCTGACTCTATCGCCTGTCTTCGCTCCTCCATTGGTGGCCTGAATGCTGAGATAGAAATCTAGTCTTTCTCTCTCCTCCCTCTCTCTCCTCTAAGGGGGAGTTCATGTGGGAAGAGAAAGGAAGAAGAAAGAATGGTGGAGGCTTGTCCGGCATCGATCGGATTGCTCCACGGGCTGGAAATGGTGACTTGTGATCGTCATGAGCATAAAGTGCTGCTGATTTTCAGATTTGCAGCCATGGACATGAAACCCAAAACACGCAAATAAGTGGTAATTCAATTTTTTCAAAGGCAATTTGAGATTTTATGGCTTTTGATTGATAAAATATTGTTCATGTTGGCTAAAAATTGTTTATGTTGCTATTTTCCATGAGTACTTGTTGATCATAATCAGAAAATTAGAAAAATATGCATCTTGTGGCCCAAAATAATACACTAAAACACGTAAAATATGGAAAAGCAAGGGAAAATGATGGTTTTGAGCAAAAAAATGGAAGAGTAAATAGGAACACCAACTAAATTTTCATTTTTGTTGCAAGAAGGAACTAAGGGCCACATCCCAGCCTATTTTGAATTTTTAGTAATAAAATAATGCAAAAAATAAGGGAAAATACAAGAAAAATAGATAAAAATTACTAAAAATAGAGGAAAAATGCATTTTAGGTGCGAAAAATTAATGAAAATTAAGAACAATGTTTGTGAATGTTTGTGGGGACTGAAGCATGAGGATTTGCCTCAGTTCAGCCCCACCTTCTTGTTCTAGTGTGTTTTTTCCGCTTTTTACACATAAAATGATGGCAAAATGCCTTATAAATCTATACAACAATGCAACATTCGATCGATGGGAGGGTAGAGTGGTTAAAATGTGTCTAAATGCGGAGTAAAATGATGAAAAAATTGCTGGTTTTTGTTTGCATGCCATATAGGTCGGTGAATAATTATAGAATGAGAGCCTAGTAGCACGAGGGTTTCCTCGGTGCCAGGTTCGTGCAACGCCACATAAGAACGGTAGTTGAGAATCATTGAAAGGATGTTTTCAACATGTGCACAATATTGATTTCATAATTGTTTGAGCACTTGGCATCCACAATATGCACAAATCATGGAAATATTTAAAGGTATCAGAAATCCTGGATGCACAGCAATTGCTTTCATTAGGACCTTGACCCACGTTGAGTGAGAGACAGGACGTCCTAAGCCATAGGCTAGTCGTGGGGTCTGGGGGAAAGAGGAGTAAGGACAATGGTACATTCCTATATACGATTAAATGGTACCTTGAGTAGATTTTGTGCGAAATGTTTATATGTTGAGCGACGCACCGAGGGGCCAATCCCCAAGGTGTAGGAGTGTCGCACAGGGGTGATGGCATTCAGCCGTTGGAGGACCCCCTATGTCTGTGCTTCGTGCCATTAGGCAATGTGTAAGGGACTCCCTCTGAGGAGTAGTGGGTGAGAGAAGAGTGGACTACAAACGACGTAATACAAACGTAAGATATTTAGGAAGGCAATGTATGTATCATCAGCGCTCGTGGCCGTGAGGCCGTGGGGTTGTTGACCGCGTGTGATAGAGGTTCGGCTAGTGCACGAGGTAGTGCCGGCCCGTTCTAGGTTCCATGAATGGTGCGTTTGCCGCGAGCCGCTTAAAAGTGGTGGTCCTCGAATCCTGGTTGTCTAGGGACCAACTAGCAGTTTATGCCAAAGGATATTGTGATTGATCCATTATTTATCGATAATCATCGTCTAGCAGAAATCCAAAAGCAAGAGAGAGACGAAAGAGCTAAGCGACGTGCTGAAATTTTTAGGAGATATTCCCCTAAGCATAACGGTGTTGAACCCTTACGAGGGAGTGGATCTAGTGGTCTTGGGGCCACAAGCAGTAAGTTAGGAGAAGGTGGAAGCTCTAATGCTCCCCTTTCTTCCGTAAGCCAGTCTACATCAAGTGCGGGAGGTGTAACCCCATCGTCTCCTATTCCTAGTGCAAATCCAATCCTCATCATGGCGCAGCCTATTGCAATTCCAGCAGGAACGACAGATTTTCCGGCTCTAGGTTACCCGCTACCCATTTTTAATGGGTTAGTTGAGGAAGATGTGGAACTCCACATTAGGGAGTTTCAAAAGTTGATGTTTAACTATCGCATCCAAGAAGAAGGACATTTAATGATGTTCTTCAACATGACTCTCAAAGGAAGAGCTGCTATATGGTATCATGGTTTAGAAGCCGAAACCATATTGAATATTGATTCATTTTATGGAGCTTTTCGAAGGGAGTTTGCCCCTGAAAGGGGTGGGCAATATTGGTTGCGTGTACTCAACATGACCCGCCAAGAACCACACGAGGATATACGTGCTTATGCGAAGAAAATAAAAGAGGTTTTCCGTAAGTTGGACACCTCTATTCCTATCCCTGCAGTTGCCTAATTGCAATATTTCCTACATGGTTTGGACTTTAATATCCAATTGCAGCTGAGTAGTGTCCCCTTGGGGGATATAGATACTGCCATTACACGAGCAGAAGAGGTGGAATCCCGACTACAAGCAGCCTATGCTTCTCGAGGCAATTCGAATATGGGTTTAGTATTGGGAAACAATATGGCGACGGCCAACGGCAGTAGTGGCCAAGGGATAGCGATGGCTAACCCTAATGGGAGAGGGAACATGATGCAAAATGTCCCTTTATTACCAGCTCCCCCTAGCATGTCGATGCCTACGGGCAGTCAAATGACTCCAAATGGTGGAGGCCAGGCAGTCAATTCTAATACCATTCATGTGGCTCAACAACCAATGCCTAATCGAATTGTTAGGCCGATGGAACGACATGGTAATGATCAAGGCTACGAGTCGAGCGCTTCCAATGTTCTTGGCGAGGTTAAGGACATGATGAAGCATTATACCGACATGATTACGGAGCAATATCGGCAAATAGCCGTTGATGTCAACTTCCTTAAAAAACAACAAAATTTGATAGGAAGTAGATACCCAGATGAGGGTGCACCTTCGAGGTTTAGTTGCAAATGGTGTGGTGGGCAACACTATCCAAGAAATTTCCCAAATGTTAAGTGCGACATTTGTGGAAAATCCGGCCATCTAACAGCTACTTGCTGAAGCAAGATCAGTTCCCTCCAGTGAGGTAGTCGGCAACCAGGGCCTGTTAATCATCGTGTGCAGGGAAATGATTCCCAGCGAGAAGATGGGCCTAAACAAATACTTCAACAACCAAAGACTACAGTGGAGGAGCTACCCAGTGGTAGTGGGGTTAGTTTGATTGAGGCTATACGCGTTAATGATGCTGAAACCTCTAATCTGTGAGCTATTCTTACAAGAGGTCAAAAGGGTAGAGAAGCCGACAAGGATAATCTTGTCGACGGAAACCCTAAACAAGGCGACAAAGGAACGCAAGTTTTGGATCCTGCCATGGAAGGGGGACCTTTGAATCCCGTGGAAAGTAAAGAGGATAAGGAACCACCAAAGAAGAAGGTGAAAGTTAAAAAAGGGGCAATAAAGCTGGTTCAATGACCTAAAGAGCAGATGGTTTGGCATGAAAAGTGAACTCTATCGAACTATCATGAATTCAATTTGGCGAGCTCTCTTTGCGAAGTCAAGCCGGATGTGAATCTTTTACAGCTTATTAAGCTTTCCCTAGGAGTACATAAGGAATTTAGAAAGATCCTACGTACCGGGTATATCGTAGAACCTTTGGGTATTGCACGAGTTGCTGATGACTGGTTCGACCATGTTGAGAAGCATTGCCCAAGGGTTGCAGCCTATGTTGATGGGATATTAGTAGATTATGCTATTGTCGACACAGGATCATCTGTTAACATTATGAGTTCTGAACTGATGGAAAGGTTGGGTCTTGCGATCCAAAAAGATACCTCCACAATCCTCAGAATGGTAGATGATAGTTTGAGGCAGTCGGAAGGCTGCATTACTAAGGTCCATGTCACTGTTGCAAATGTAGAATGCCTGTTGGACTTTAGGGTGATTCATTTTGCAGGCCGTCCAAGTTACCAAGTATTACTCGGACGACCTTGGATCTTGCAAGCGGACTGCCAAGTAGATATACCCATCGGTCGACTAATATTCAGCAGAGGTGCCCAACGTGTGGTGGTTGATGCTTATCTTGAGTCCTCGCAGAGTGAGAGAGCTCCTCTACCTTCTACAAAATTGGAGACATTAGAAGATTTATCAGCCAGTGAGACATCATCGAGTGATGAGTCCAAAGAGGGATCTATCACAGAAGACATCTATCAAATCACTTTGAACGAGCTGATAGAGGGCCAAGATCGTATAAGAGATGCAGATGTTATCGAGCTAGACCTTAGTACACCTAATGATTCGCGGCCAATCAAATTAGGTTCTATGCTCAGTACAACAGAAAGGGAGGATTATGTGGCCTTGATTCAGGAATTCCGTGATATCTTTGCCTGGAGTTATGATGAGCTGAGAGGCATTCCTCCTAGTCTGGCTGTTCATACAATTCCGTTGAAAGAGGGAAGTTGTCATGTACGACAGAAAGTAAGGCGTATGCCTTTCGAACTGAGGGACGGGTTGTTTGAAGAGTTACAGAAGCTTCGGAAAGCGGGTTTGATTTTTCCTGTGCAACACACGAAATGGTGTTTGCCAGTTGTGATCAGAAAGAAGAAGAATAATCAAATCCGATTATGTGTAGACTTTAGAGAGCTAAATAAGCAGACAGTTAAGGACTACTACCCGTTGCCATTTATTGACCAGATTTTGGATCAATTAGCGGGTAGGGAGATATATTCGTTTATGGATTTCTTTGCAGGATATAACCAGATGGCAATTGCAGAAGAGGACAAGTTGAAAACAACTTTTATTACTGTATTTGGTACTTTTGCGTACCATGTGATGGCCTTTGGTTTATGCAATGTGCCTAGTTCGTGGCAACGAACAACATATAAGACATTCGGTGACATATCTCCTGAAGAGTTGAAAGTGTTTATTGATGATTTAGGGGCCGCCACAGTGAGAGGAAGGCAATTAATCATTTTAAGAAAATGCTTTGAGCGCTATAGACACTTTTGCATCGCCCTCAACCCACATAAGTGTGTTTTTGGAGTACCTTATGGGCTATTGCTGGGTCATGTGGTCAATTCGGTAGGAATTGCGACAGACCTCGAGAAGGTCAAAGTTATAGTTGCCATGGGTTCACCATGCACTCCAAAAGAAGTGCATAGCTTTCTGTCTTTGGTTGGTTATTACCGTAGATTCATAAACGCCTTGGCAGAAAGAACGTTGCCACTTACAAATTTATTGTCCTTTAGCTGTTCGTTTGTATGGGGTGACCCTTGTAAGGTAGCATTCGAGGATGTGAAATAGGAGCTAGCAAGAGCTCCCGTTTTAAAAGCACCTAAAAGAGGTGAGGTGTTCTATATATTCTCAGCAGCCACCATGTATAGTATCAGCTGCTGTTTAGCCCAAATTTGGAAAGAGAAGTGGTATCATCCGACAGCCTTTGCTAGTCGGAAATTGGGCATTTCAGAGATCAATTATACATACATGGAGAAGTTGTGTCTAGCTATGGTCTTTGGGACCAAGAAATTCAGGCATTATATTCTCTATGAGAAAGTCGTAATTTATACGAAGGCCGAGGGACTTCGATTATTGATGAATAAGCTACAGCCGCCTGATCGTCTAGCAAAGTGGTTGATCACTTTACAGGAATTTGATTATGAAATCAGGAGTAAGTCACCAAGGTTGCAAGGCATCGTGGAATGTCTTGTGGACTTTGGGGAGCCGAAAGAATCTGTGGCTGAAGGTAGTGACATGGAGTTGTTATTTAAAATAGATACAGCGTCTATTCCCTCCTGGTATGCTGCAATAATGCATTATTTATCGAGGGGAGAGGCTGGATCCGAATTATCTAAAGCTGAGAGAAGGAAAATTAAGGAGCAAGCGTTAAAGTTTGCCTTGATCGCAGGTACATTATATCGGCAAGGGGTTGATGACATCTATCGCCGATGTGTGATGCGTGACGAGGTGCCATTCATTTTGGAAGAGTGCCATGATTCTGCTTGCGGCGGCCATTTTGCTGGACGGCTTACAGCACAAATGGCTTTAAGAGCAGGTTATTGGTGGCCTGCCATCTTCCAGGATGCGTTTGCATATGTTAAGAGATGTGATATTTGTCAATGACATGATAGTCGAGAGAATAGGAAACGACCACTTACCCCTATTATGGCGATAGTTCCATTTGAGAAGTTGGGAATAGACTTTGTGGGTCCTATTACTCCAACGTCGACTACGCAAAATAGCTATATCATTGTAGCAGCTGACTACTTCACAAAGTGGTCAGAAGCACGTGCAACAAGGAAAGATGATGCTAAAGAAACTGCTAGTTTCCTTTTAGAGCAGATAATATGCTGTTTTGATCCGCCGAAAGAATTAATGTTGGACCGCGAAACCCATTTCCTGAATAAGGTGATCAAAAGCTTGATAGAGACTTGGCAAATCAAGCATAACAAGACAACCCCATATAACCTGCAAGCCAATGGGCAAGTTGAAAGCACCAACAAGCAGCTTGTGGGCATCTTGTCCAAAATTGTGTCGGAAAAGAAACGGGATTGGGATAAAAAGTTATACGTGGCAGTGTGGGCCTATAATACGACCTTCAAAAGAGCCACTGGCCATACCCCATTCAAGTTAGTATATGGGGAGGAGTGTGTCTTGCCTTTAGAGATTGAGCTACCAACTATTCGGTTTGCCATCAATCATTCTTTGAGTAATGAAGACGCACTTTTTGAGCGCTTGACGACACTGGCACATTTAGATGAGCTTAAGCTGGAGAGCTTATTGCACCAAGAAGTAGCAAAGCGCCGAATGAAGCAGCTACACGATCTCAAAGCCAAGAAATACACCTTCAAGAAATGACAGCTTGTTCTGTATTATGATTCACGACATGAATTATTTCCAGGCAAGCTAGAGCCCAAATGGGACAGGCCCTGTAGGATTGTTAGAATAGGGAAGAATAAATCCACAGTCTTGTTAGCTGACCTTGAGGGGATATAATTTAAAAATAAGGTTAATCTTAATAAGATCAAACCTTATTGTTTCTGATTGCACTAATACTTTGACTACCTTGCAGGTCTAGGTGAGATCGATCAAATATCTGCAAGGAAATCGTGATAGAGGTTGATGGGTCGTCCGATTCCTTATTTAGAACACCCATATTTAGAACAAAGGTATCATCAGGGAAAGCTCATTTGGTGGAGCAAAGGATATAAGGTGATGCCAGGAGGCATATTCCACGGTGGATTCCGTGAGGTTTTACGGTGGATTCCGTAAACTTAGATGACCGGGGCTCATATGCAAAGAGGATTCTTTGTGCGAGAAGTTGATGGGGACGCCTGTCCTTTTCGGGAGTTTCATTAATTTAGTGTGTACATGGGTGATTCCATAGCGGGTGATTCCGCAAAATGCATATTAAATTAATAAACGTTTATGAGTTTAGAGTGCGCACTCGTAATAAATTAAGGTTAGGATTTATTTCTAACCAGTTGATTTATTTATGTAGCTGAAGACTGCTAGGTATTCACTTTTGTTGGTTTAATTGTGTTATTTTACTAACGATTGTGAATGCTTCAGTTGATGTGTAGAGATAGCAGCAGTGGCGGAGGAAAGCATTGGAGTCTAGCAGGTTTCCGACCTTTGGATATATTTTGATAGGCGTCACGCCTATATTTTGATTATGTCTATAGAGACATCGATTATTTATTATTATTTTGTATGCGCTTATGCGCCTGGATATGTTATTTTTATTTGGACATTGAGATTGGGCGTGCCAGACTCTTTGGGCACCGTCCATTAGCTTTATTTTCCTATTTTTGGTAGAAAGCAAACTCAAAAGCTAAAAGCTTGTCATATTTTTGTAATTGGGCTATTTTTGAGCAAAAAGATTGGAAATATATATTAAATACATGCTTTGTGAAGCGCTCACACAAGGCATGGGGGAGATTCAACCCAATTTGTCTCTTGTCTCATGTCGTGCTTGTTTTTACATTGGTTTTTGTGCTAAAAAGTAGAGTGCTTTGTTCTTGGGGACCTTTGGGAATTCACTACGTGAGCTACCTGCGTCCGATCTGCACACCAGTGGTATCAGAGCGGAGCAGAGATCAAGGGCTTCCAATCGCTACCAATCTCGTGCGAAGGCGGAGCTCCAGGAACAAACGGCCTCTACAGTTAATCTCGTCGCGAACCGTCGATACAGGCAGACTTCTGGCGATCAAGAACCCCTGTTTCCACTCTCAGATCGCAAAGGACCACTCTTTGTCGGCGGAGGACCACTCCCTCAACTCCATGAACAAGTCGTGATGAAACTGTGAGAAAAGCTCTTAATCCTATTAATCAAAAGCTTAATCATAAAGCTTAAGGGTATTAGAAAAGCTTATTTGCTTCAAAATTCTCATCGTGATCAACAAGAGAGCCTTCAAAAATTCCGCGCGAAGGAAAAAAAACGCCCCCCCCCCCCCCCCCCACGATCAGAAAAACAGCGGCCTTCTTCTTATTATTAAGCTTAAGCTTAATAAATTAAGCTTAAGTCATCAAGCTATTCTCAAGTCAGACAAGGCAGAGAAGTCTGTAAACTCCGGGTCCTGCGCATCAGAAGTCAAGTTTCGCAAGTCGACACTAAACAAGTCCTGCAAGTTCTGCAAGTCGGCTAAGTCCAGCAAGTCAACAACCCTGCAAGTCTGTTAAGTCTGCAACTCTGCAAGTCAGACTAAATCAGAACTGACTAACGCTTGAAACTCATAGAAGACTTGTTCGTTTGCAAAAACTCAGAACTGGAAAGTTGTTCGCAGCAAGCTGTTTTACCTATCTACAAGTTCGTTGAAGTACTTTCAGCAAACGGAGACAGAAACATTTCAGAATTTCTAAAAATTGAAGAAGAAAATACCCAAAAATACATAGCCTTGTAACCCCAAATTTGAGCTACGCTCATCCCGCTAACTGATTTTGAGTGAGAAAGGTTTGTTGAGTTTTACAGGATGACTACCCCACATATGGATGATCCTATGGCTGAAGACGACCTACCCGAGCCTACCATGGAGCAAAAGCTGGATCTTATCATGTTGCAATTGGACGAAGAGCGAAGAGCTAGGCAAGCCTTGCAAGCGCAATTGACAAAGCTACAAGGAGCGTCCACTGACAAAGAAGAACCTCAAGCTGAAGATTTGATACGCCGTACCATCGACGCTACTCTTGAAGCACAAACCATCCGCAAGGAATCCAAGATAAGTAAACGAAGTTTCAAGTTTCGCACTTTCAATGGCATAAGAGAAGGAAAGACTGTTTTATCATTCATTAGCCAGTTTGATGACTATTTCCATGAGGAAACTTATCCTGAGAAAGATAAAATCAAGTGTGTTACTA